>NC_041394.2:31488969-32196469 GCF_900747795.2 Erpetoichthys calabaricus
GCAATGTTTTCATTGACTAAACAATGCACAGAAGCAATTAAAAATGAAAAAAAAAAATGTTAGGTTGTATCATAAAAAATGGTGAATTTAAAATGAGGGATGTTAAACTCATACTATATAATGAACTCTTAAGAACACATCTGGAGTGTTGTGTGCCGTTCTGGTTACCATTGTACAAGAAAGACATAGCAGCACTTGAAGGTGTGAAGAGGAGTGCTACCAAGAGCATCCAAGGACCAGAAAATGTCCTACTGTGACAGACTCAGAGAATTAAACTTGTTTAGTCTCGAGCAGAGGAGGCTGTGTGTGGACCTAATCCAGGGGCCTCATGTAAAAACGGTGCATACACACAGAAATGTTGCGTACGAACGTTTCCACGCTCAAATTGCGATGTATAAAATCTAAACTTGGCGTAAAGCCACGCACATTTCCACGGTACCTCATACCTTGGCGTACGCAATTTCTCCGCTCGGTTTTGCAGACTGGCGGCACCCAGCGTCAAAGCAGTGCTACTGTTCCTGTGTGGTCACCCTTTCTTTCATAGCTCCACATTCCTGACGCGGCTTTATAAATACACTGAAACTAAGTGCATATTGTTTATTAGTGTAATGCATCCGATTGTAATTAACCTGCAGAAATATAATGGTCCAGGGAATAGCCATAGTATTCCAAATACCATAACTGCTTTAGCGTTGTAAACTCTCACTGCATCTTCTTCTTCTTTCAGCTGCTCCCGTTAAGGGTTGCCACAGCAGATCATCTTTTTCCATATTACTCTCACTGCACCACTCGGGGTATTTACATCACTGTATCTGAGTGGGGAATCACAGCAGCAGCTAATCGGAAAGAGAATTATCGGTATACAGCATGAAGCAGACGCTGACTCAGCCACGGCAAAACGCTTTAGAGACTTCCCAGTATGGACTTTGCGGTTTAGAAAAAGTTTCATTCCAAGAACTATAAACGCACTCAATCAGTCCATCAAATGCTCCTTGTAGAACTGTTTACTTATAAGTACAATTACCTCACTGTAAACTTGCACTACAGTTATAATATTGCACAACCTGCACCACTTTATAAAGAGCGTATTTACATATGATGACGGTATTCATTTTTAAGATGAAATGCAGCAAAATATGTTGATTATATTATACAGATAAAACTTTAACTTCATTTAAATAATCTGTATTGTTAATAATTAAACATGTGAGGACAAGGTGCCGCAGTGCTAGCTAGTTCAGGGGTTTCTGCATTGCGTTGTATTCTTGCTGGTGCTGATGCGACACTGAAAGGATAGACAGATAGAATAATTAAACATGTACTACGAAGATATTTCAATGTTCCTTAAAAGTTTTGAAGAATCGGCGTTCTAAGCTTACAAATGGCTTCACGTCTATTACATAACTGATTGTGTGGCGATTGGGTATTTGGAGAAAGAAAAGTAAGTACAGGAATTGGAGGTTAGTACGTTTGAAAGAGACAGTACTGCTGTGATAAATTATGTCATTGAAGGTCGCGCATGGCGCAGCAAGCCTCTTGCGTGAGATATTAACAAGCACTGCGCCACCGTGTTCCCATGTTTAATAACATGCTTTCATTCCTATCATCATGAAAAAGATATCACGTATACATCTCAGTATTTAAATTATTCAGAGAGCTGTAATATCACGAATGTAATGGATTATCTGTCCTGTCGGAAAAAGAAAGCCCGTTTAAGAAGCAGGTAGTGATTCACACACAGAGCACAAAGAAGATCAAATACAGAACAAAGCATTTAACGTCCTACTTTAGTTACAATGGGATTTGAGAAACTAGTAAATTAAACGATTTTAAGATGAAGTTTATGATGTTCTACTTTAATGGCAAAATAAACTACGTGATTAAAGTGGAAATTTCGAGATTAAAGTTGACATTTCGTGCCTTTTTCCCCACTGTGTGCCTATTTTTTTTGTCTGTACCCTAATAAGCTTTCATATGACACTCAGACGGTGGGCTATGACTTGCCTTTTCACGGCGACTTTGATATGTGATTTCTTTTTTATTTCGGGCACTGTGCGACTTTGTGAACTTGAGCTTTCGAGTTTCTCCGACACTCTGTCACTCGATCAGCTTCCTTTTGTTGATTATACCACTGTTTAAACCAACAAATAGTACGCTTTTCCTTTGCCTCCACTTGGTACTCGCTGAAATTATTATATTTTCCCCCGTGCTTTTCCCATTGTCTTTTCTCAGAAGGCTATTTATATCGATTTGCATATTCAAAGAGGCATAATTCTGGGAGGAGTTGGGGCGTGGGAGAAGGCGCGTGCAAGTGCGTTACTTTTCACGCTGATCGGGATTTAAGTAGTGGAAGAATGTGAAAATTTGCGTACGTACAGATTCCTGCATCTGGATTTTTCTATGCGTACGCACATTCCAGCTTTTGTGCTTACGCCATGTTATAGTGTGAGTTCTACGCATGGTGTTATACATGAGGCCCCAGGTCTTCAAAATGCTGAAAGGCATTGATAAAGTTAATCCAGCAACATTCCTTCAGATTAAGGGTGAATCACTAGTGGAAATTAAGGTAAAGTGCATTTAGGACTGAAGCCAGAAAGTACTTCTTTATGCAAAGAGTTGTGGGACACTGGAACAAACTACCGAGACATGGAGTTGATGCAGAAACCTTGACGACCTTAAAGAAAAATCTGGATGAGATATTGGGACATCTTAGCTATTAGCTAAACAAACAGGCTTAATGGACTGAATGGTCTCCTCTCGTTTGTCAACATTATTCTTATTTTCTTATTGATTTATTTTCCCTGTTCATTTTACTCTAAATGTATTTTTGTAAATAATGAATATTACATAAGCTAATGTATTTGATTCTACTGTATATTATTGTTCTGTACAATTGGTTGCACTGAATTGTAAAATCTTCTATTGAGTGATTTCCTGTGACCTCCATGTAATTTATATGGAAGTACTATATGGACCTAGTGGAGCTGCCAAGCTAGCAGCCTGTTGTCTGTTCTGATGCTGCAACCAACAAACGGCCACATACTAGTAATAAGTAAAAATAAATCATTGCACTGACAGAGTTCCAATCTTTGGGACACTGATAAGCTATGCCATGCAACAATTTTTTTAAAGTCATGCTTCATACTGCTGGCACATCTTTTTGACTCTGATCTGACCAGATGGTTTGCAGTTTTCATTAAGATGATACAAATACCTTATAAATAATAATAAATTCTTTGTTATTACTTCACAGGGTCTCACATCTTCTGTCTCTTGGTAGGCCCTTTAAGGCTTGTTTTGATTGGTAATGCTCCATGTTGCCAATTCTTATGTATTTGGCGCACACTGCCTTCCCTTACCGGGACCCTGTGTGTGGGTGCCGAGGCGCAAAGATCTTTTTGTGCTACTCCATAAGGGCCGTTAAAGAATGCGTACTTTTGACCCACACCAGACCCACAGAGCCTGACCTATACACTTTGCGACTGACATATGGTCAAAAGCAGCCATAATACAGTCATACACAGACACATATTCACGAGGGGAAACCAAAAATTCCCAAAATAAATAAATAAATAATTTTACAAATTACAGCATTTCCATTTTAGTTACCATCAAAAACCTCAACTTAAGATGGAGTAAACTTGTCCCATCACTTCTTTCATTCCTGGAAACATTTTGTGTTGTTGGCTTTTGTTACTGTATGTAGTACCTCCTGCAATTTTGTCATGGTACTAAATTTGGGGGTGGGGTAGAAGAAGATATGCAACGCAACAACCAAGGTGTTTTGGTCAAAAACTCTGACTGTAAATGTGTGTGTGGAGGTGCGTGGTCATGGTGCAAAATACTGCTCGTATTTTTCCTATGCTTTCCCATAGATGCCTCAACAATTCAGTTAAATGCTGCTGATTAACTGTCTGTTCATTTAGTAATAAGTCTGCCATTATTGAAAAATGTGATCATTATTTTCGTGATGTTCGAAGACCTGCTTTTTTGGCTTGGAGGAAAAAAAATTCTAAAAGTCATGTGTACGATTGTAAAATACATGTCAGAAATTTGCACTCAATCAAATAAACATGATGCCAGCTGGTAAAGTTATTAACAAGACTGTAGCCATATAATACCTAGTTACATAGTTGATCACTACACCCTTCACCTCTGTTACTGACAGATTCTGTGAATTTTTTGGGTTTCCCATCATACACTGTACATACAAGTATATGGTACAGTGGACTAGAACTACATCTAAGGATGTTGTTGAAATCGGCTATAGACCAACCTGGATCTATGATTGGATCTAAGAATTAGACTTACATAATTAGATAAAAGAATATTTTAAAAAGTGAATTCCAAGGGCCTTTCTTTTTGAAGACTGCAGTTACAGTGTAATACTCTGAAATGAGCAGGAGGCATAACATTCACATAGGCAGTTTATCAGTCTGATAGCATGTAGTTCAATAAACCTGGTAAGACCACATTGTTGAACAGTGGCTAGTGCTACAAACTTAAAATTATAATGTCTTAGGTTAGCTATAATAAACACCAAAAATTGAACACTGGGTTGCTGATAAAAGCCCATGGAACCAGGGCATGCAGAGCTGGATTTTAGAAGATAAGACTATTACTAAGTCAAGTTTCAATGACTGACGCAACTAACTGACTAAACTGATGCAGGATAACATAGCAGGAGATGCACTGTCAATACGTAATGCAAACAGGTTGATAGTGAAGGTGCTTTGTGCAGTGGAGTCACAGATCAGGTCACACAGATTTTTTTAGGAGCTAGTGTGCATAAGAGAAAGGATTTACCCTATAATGTGTACATCAATGTTTGACACAGGGTTCTCTCATTAGGTTCTGCATGTTCAAAAAAGCACCCCCCTTCTGGTCTTCAGTTCTTCCTATGGATCACAAACATAACTGAAGAGTTTGGCTAGCCTGATGTGAAGACTATAATTACGTTGACTTTAGTGCCACTGTGATGCAACAGACTGTGGCTTATGACTGCCTGCTTTACTAAAGTTGATCCAAGTCTCCCAAGATACAGCAATATTCTTTTAGCTCCTTTGAGATGTAAACTTGCAGTCTTGCATTCTCCAGCACTGCCTTCCCTGTGGAGAATAAAAAGAAAGCTATGTGGCCTGCTGAGCTAAAGGAGGGAGCTGATAGCTCAGGGGGTTTCTATTGCTCTTCATTGTGGAGGTGGTAACCTTATATCACCATTTATAAAACACACACACACACACACACACACACAATGAGCCTAGTTACATGCATATGCAAGCTGCTCACACCAAACACAGTCAAAAATGAAGAAACTCCTCCATAACACTCAGTCATGTAAATCTGATTAAAAGAATGTAGAGTTGGGTTTGCAGCAGTTTCTTCTGATTGTCTGGTGAATCAACTGGCACCACTAGAAACAGGGTAGGCTATAATATTTAACGTTAGAAGGCATCAGCTTTATTTTTCAAGTAAAATTTATCTTGTGCTTAATGCAACATTTTTGAGTAAAAGCGCACTTGGTTATTTTTATTCCAAAGAAAACAAAAATCTACTGTTGATGGGAAGGCTTTTTGTAAATTGCATTCAAATACCATAGGCAACTTTTTTTCTACTTAAAAGTAGCATTTGTGGTACAATTACTTGCAGACTAGCGTAAATCTATTTATTCATTTTTATATCTATACCTTAAGAAATATTGGTCAGGGACTTGTGGGGGGGGGTGTGTGTGTGTGTGTGTGTGTGTGTGTGTGTGTGTGTGTGTGTGCGCACTTAACCTCATCCTCGTTGTTCCTTCTGTTGTCACACAGTTTCAGCTGATTAGAATACCAAAAAGGCCTCACCTGGAGTACTGCGTTCAGTTTTAGTCGCCATACTACAAAAAAAAGACAGCCACGGTACATAAAGTCCAGAGAAGAGTGATTAGGCTAACTCCAGGACTAAGACGTATAAGCTATGAGGATTTGAACCATTTCAGTTTAAGCAAACAAAGATTAAAATGTGAAATAATTGAAGTGTTTAGAATGATGAAGGGAATTAGTACAATGGATCGAGATTGTTAGTTTAAAATGAGTTCAACAAGAACATGGGGACATGGTTGGAAACTTGTTTAGGGTAAATTTCACACAAATATTAAACATTTTGCTGCATGAAAAGAAACAGACAATGAATAAACCACCAAGTAGTGTGGTAGTGAGTAGGCCTTTAGGGATCTTCAAATCTTGACTTGATGTTATTTTGGGCAATCTTGGTGAACAAGGCGGACAAGCCTGATGGGCTGAATGGCCTATTCTCGTCACAATTTTTCTTATGTTCAAAAGTTCTACATTAGTGATAGCTCCAGGAGATGTGTTTAGAGTCCCAGCCAGATAGCTGTACATATGATTTTTCCACATTGACTCCACATGGATTTTTCTCTGGTTCCTCAAATTTTTCTCAAACACTAAAATGGTGTGTATGGTACGAAAATGGGTGACTCTAAAATAGGTATGTATTCGCAGTCACACATACCAAGCCAAGTATTCATCTGCAATTAGAAATTAAGTTTACAGCTCAAAATGAAGTTTTTGCTTGTAAATCTGTACAAATTGTAGGATTTCACCTTTATCATACTGGTTTAATTCTTGAATGCTACAAGAAACAAAACTATAGGTTTATAAAGGACCACAGAATCATATGCTGGGAATACACCAGCATGGCCTTCATAGCACTCTTTGACTTGTGATACAGCAACTGTAATTTGCACAGTACTTTGACTCTTTTCCATTGTGCTACACCAAGCTAAGACCTAGCCAAAACGTCAGTTTTTAAATATTTCGTACAGTAAATAAAATGCAATCTGAAGCACTAAAGTATTTTAAACAGAAAAAATGTCCTTTAATGACAGTACTGCTCTCTTCATATTCTAATAAATGTATATAATGTAGGTGGAAAAAAAATGAACTTCAGTTGATTCTCTCCATAGTCAATATTAATAGGAAAATATTACCTTGCATTGTGTATGTTAAAATGATATTCCTTTTGTAAATTACAATTCACACCTAAATCAGTAATTTATAAAGTGCATAAGAACCAAAATTCAATCAGAAGTTTGACAGAGGCTTCAAAAGAACACGGACAAAGGTCTTAACCTGAAGACCACTATGTTTTGTGTCACTTACTATCAGTAGACATAGTTTTAGTCAATTTAGTCAATTTAACTCCGCTTCCTCATTTAGGTTATTTAAATATGTATACATACTATAATGACCTCAATAAGAATATAACTGCTACAAATGAAAACAGGTTGACAATATGAGCAAAGATGAAACAGCTAATGAGCTTGTAAATAAGCAAATGCTTTATGTACACAACATATGGTTGTGACAGATGGCCTTTAATTTATAATTATGTTCATTTTAACACTTGAAAATGATCAAAGCAAATGAGGAGTAAAACAACCTCTCTCATAAAATCTGTCATCATATTTTAAACACACAGCACCAGCTTGTTTTTTTTTTTTTTTATTTAATGCTTTATACACAGTTCCAGTATTATTTTACAGCCTAAACGTCTAGCTTGATTATTAGCGTTCTGACATTCCAACTTAACTTCCATGATTGTTTTTTTAAAAGTGGAATTCAGACTTTTGAGACAGATATTAGAAATAAAGAGGTGGTGACCGTACTATTAACGACTTGGCATTAAGCAAATAGAAATAGCTGCATTTTGTCTAGCACCTTTTCATTTCTTTAGTTTTTCAATTTTCTTTGTGTTTATGTGTCTACATCTTATGCCAATTAAATGAAAAGATCCCAGCTTCCATCCAAAACACAAAATTACAATTGAGATTCTGGGAGAAATCCATATAACAGAAAAGATTAAAATCAAAACCCCAAATTGAAAATGTTTGATGTGCACCATCTAACTTGCAAACAAGCCCTTAAAATAGTATAAGGGTAAATCAAAAACTAAAGGCAATTTAAAAATTACACGGTAACTGCAACGGTTAGAAGCTGACACAATACAGCATGCTCCCAATTGCTAATGAGTAATTGGAACACTCACAGCAAAGAACTCTGCCGTTAGTCTACTTGAATGCAAGGTTAAATGAACATGGACACTTTGCTGCGGGATTGCAGTATTGTTGAACAAGGCGCCATAAAGAGATTTCTTTGGGCAGAGAGAGATGGAATTCTGCAGAAATTAACTGAAAGACATTGGCTCAGTGCAGAAGTGAAAACAGCTGGACTAAAGGAAGTTAATGAATGGATAGAAATGTTTAAAGTAGGAAGAACAAGTGAAACCTACAAAGCTTGATTTGGTTAGCCATCAACATGATGCACACAAGCCCACATCGCCTTCAGCTGACAGATTATGTTGTCAACTCTTGTTGCACATTTGGATATAAGCTTTGGATCTGCACATGCCATAGTGCATGATGACTTGAGTTACCATAAAGTTTGCGCAAGATGGGTACCCAAACAGCTTACTGATCTGCAAAAGCCATTCTTTGGTGAATTTCAGCAGGTTTTACTTTCTTTGCTCAGAGAAACCTCACTGTGGTGTGTTGTTCAACAATGGTACAATCCCG
Source organism: Erpetoichthys calabaricus (assembly GCF_900747795.2). Taxonomy (NCBI): domain Eukaryota; kingdom Metazoa; phylum Chordata; class Cladistia; order Polypteriformes; family Polypteridae; genus Erpetoichthys; species Erpetoichthys calabaricus. The sequence continues at coordinate 31,497,542 of NC_041394.2, forward strand.
CAGCAGAGCATCCATGTTCAATTGACCTTCATGTCAACTAGACATAGGTACAGCGCTGTGCTGTGCATGTTCAAACTACCCATTTGCCATCAACAACATGTTTTATTGTATTGCAGTAGCTGCATTATTTTCACATTGCCTTTACTTTTTGATTCACCTGGTAATTTACAAAGTCCATACTTCATAGCTTTAGCACTCATTGTACATTTTTGACAGTTTCTAGATATCCAGACTACACTACAAATATTCAAAATAAAAACTAAAATACAATTTTGGCCACATATATGATCAGTTTCACTGCAGCCTTATAAATACCAACTTACAGGAAATATTGTATTCAATTTGAAACAAATATTCTTTTGACCATGCAGTATTATGAGAACTTAGGGCTCACACTACACGACTTTCAATATCTCAAAAATCTCTGACACACCCATGCTACACAGGATTTTTTCTTATAATTAGTTCATATTTTCATAGTGGTGTGCACACAACACAAACAAGCACAGGCAAGGCTCACAAATTACACAATCTTTCCCCATCAACAAAGAAAACTTGATTCCAAAACTCTGTTGCTTCACGAAAACACAGGAGACAAAACAGTTTCTTGCCCTGTAACCTTGTCAAAAATGGAACTGAAACAGCAGTTTGAAAGAAGAAAAAAGAACAGAAGTGAACATTATGGGAACAGAATGGAATGGAGAGAATGGCTGGGTAGACACTGGTAGCATCTTGCCAGAGATCTGCCAATTTCTCCATTTTTCTTAGTTCTTGCGTGACATGGAGAAGGTTCTCTCCAGATCATTGTAATGATGTTGTCGGTATTTGCATCATTCACTTTCTTTTGTCTTGTGTTCTAACTGGCTTTTGGTCATCGCGGTTCACACGGCTTGTTGCACTGCAAGATTTATTTCAATAATCCCATACTTGAAAAAGTTAAGATGACTGTAATGTCTGTAAAAGACACATTGCCGAACTATTCATACTTAATGAACATTTGTGATGGGTGCTCTTAGCGACTTGGCTCACATCTGGGGATTTTGTAGCCGACCTTACAAATTTTCTTAAAGGGCTAAGATTGTGCAGCATGAGCCTACACAATCTGTTTCCTTGATGATTTAAGATTAGACTAGATAGATTAGAAAAACTTTATTAATCCCATGGGGAAAATTAAATAATTATAAACAATTTCCACCTTTCACCCAAAGCACATCTTAAACATTAACTTAAAGAACTCCAAAAACAAAAAAGGTCTCAGAACTGGCAAAATAAGGTAAAATGCAATTGGTGATCAGTTGCAATCCCTACAGATTTTATTATTTTATATAAATAACTGTTGTCGTTTGACAAGAAAAAACTAGCAGAACTTGTTGATACAGCATAAATGGATTCTTGGATGATGTGAAGCTCTGACACGTAAGCCATTAATGGCATGCAGAACTCCTCATACTAGCAGGAAATATGAATAATTCATGGAATATATATATCGATTTTAATTGCAAATTACAAGTCTGTAAATTACTTTGTTACTGTTAGCATTTACAAATAATAGCCACAATATTGGAAAGACCACGGTGGAGATGTTTATGATGATGTTTGGCCATTTCTAAGAACCAGCAGTACAGATGCAATGCCATTGATCCCTTTAAGAAAGGGGAGCTAGCCAAGTAATACAACACACTCTGAAAAACATTTTGATGCCATAAAATTAGAAAAGTACACAATTTATTGGCTGAAAGTAGAAAACAAAATATGAAGGCTCCCTAAAGGGCTTGCTCTGGATACTGCTCAAAATAAAAATATGAAAAAGTTTCACTTAGAGCCAGAGTTAACTGACAAACACAGTATGAACTGCAGCAATAGAATTTCTTTAATACCAAACTAGATAGTATCAAATTACAAAGAGAGAAGCAGATATCTTTGAGATCTAGAACTGCTTGCAAATAACATTACACTGTTTGCATATTGGCTTACTCTTAGGCATAAAACTGACATTAACTTCTTCCAAACGTTACCCGAGGAATTCTCATTTTAGCCATTTCCGTAATTTAATGACTCTTATGCATTCACATAAACAAGGGAAACTCTGCAATTTCCCAGCATTAACATATACGGTAAAAATTCAGAAAGCTGCAAAAAAAATATTTCTAAGTTTTGTTCATCTTCTAAAGCTCTTCCCACTTTAATGTAGTGTCACACTGTATTGGGCCAGTCTCCTCTACTCCCATCTGTATACCTTCTCATCATTTCTCCTTTACATCCCAATTTACACAACCTATGTACTTTTTCATTGGTCATCCACTTCTCCTCCATTGCAACACTGCCATATTCATGATTCTTCTCCACATTGTTTACCTCACTCCTCATGACATGTCTGTACCATTTTTCCCTTCTTTCCAGTAATTTCTTTGAGATTTCCACAACTTTAACTGTACCTCAGATTCTCTCATTCCTGTTCTTATCAAGCTTTGCTACTTCACATTTTCATTTCTGTAGCATCCAGCTTCCTTTCATTCACCTTTTTTTGACTGACCAGGTTTCTGATCCATGCCACAATGCTGGTCTGACCACTGTTTTATACAGTTTACCCTTCACTCTTTAGATTCACAGATTAAGTCGGATAATACTCCCGATATATTTTTTTCAGTTTTTCCAACCCAATTGCATTACATGTTTTACTTCTAGATCCAGCTCTCCATCTTCTGTTACTGTTAATCAGAGATACTTGAGCTCTTCCACTCATTTAGGCCTCTCTCTCTCTCTCCTCAAATGCAAATTTTCCATTTGTCTAAAATGTGTTGGTGAGCAGCAGGGGTCAAGTGTGGCATGGACTCTTTATGTACTTTATGTTTGAAATGTTTCCTTGTGTTTGAAGAACATAGTACAAAAGAAAAGGCATCATGGACAAAAAACTGAAAAACAAAAGAGGGAGAGAGAAAGAGAAAGAAGCAGGGCCTTAGTTAGATCAAGATCTGAATGTGCATGGCTCCTGCATTATTGAGAAGGCTCCAGGAACCTTGTATGTGTGTGTGCTTTATTTTCACTGGTGGAAGACAATGGTTATGAAGTAAGTGGCACACAGCAGCATCTGGTAGTAACTAAGCTCATCAGTTTCGTTCTTGGCCTGATGAGGAGTAACCTGCCTTAATGCAAAGATCTAACCAATTTAGACCTTCAAAATTGCTTTCATAAGAAGATAAGGAAACTTCAGCAAAACAGTGAAGTTATTTTTTGTGGTTGGCTCACATTCACTCACATACAGTAAATGTTCATACAAACACACCAAGAGGCAATGACATTCTGCGTGCCTTACCTATGGTTTTGGTATGCCAACCAACGTAACTGTTGGGAGTTATACTAAGCTTTGACCAGGATAATTGCTCTGACATGGAAAATGATCAAATTCTTTGGATAGTCTGCATGTGTAAAAAAATAATAAAAAAAAATCTGACATTGTGGTCAGCAACACAGGAGCGCCGCAGGGGACTGTACTTTCTCCGGTCCTGTTCAGCCTATATACATCGGACTTCCAATATAACTCGGAGTCCTGCCACATGCAAAAGTTTGCTGACGACACTGCTATCGTGGGCTGCATCAGGAGTGGGCAGGAGGAGGAGTATAGAAACCTCATCAAGGACTTTGTTAAATGGTGCGACTTAAACCACCTACAACTGAACACCAGCAAAACCAAGGAACTGGTGGTGGATTTTAGGAGACCCAGGCCCCTCATGGACCCCGTGATCATCAGAGGTGACTGTGTGCAGAGGGTGCAGACCTATAAATACCTGGGAGTGCAGCTGGAAGATAAATTGGACTGGACTGCCAATACTGATTCTCTGTGCAAGAAAGGACAGAGCCGCCTGTACTTCCTTAGAAGACTGGCATCCTTCAACATCTGCAGCAAGATGCTGCAGATGTTCTATCAGATGGTTGTGGCGAGTGCCCTCTTCTACGCAGTGGTGTGCTGGAGAGGCAGCATTAAGAAGAAGGATGCCTCACGCCTGGACAAACTGGTGAGGAAGGCAGGCTCTATTGTTGGCATAGAGCTGGACGGTTTGACATCCGTAGCAGAGCAACGGGCACTCAGCAGGCTCCTATCAATTATGGAGAATCCACTACATCCATTAAACAGTGTCATCTCCAGACAGAGGAGCAGTTTCAGCGACAGACTGCTGTCACTGTCCTGCTCCACTGACAGACTGAGAAGATCATTCCTCCCCCAAACGTTGAACATTATTCAAGTTATTGTCTGTTTTTTACCTGCATTTTTTATTACTCTTTAATTTAATATTTTTTGCTGCTGGAGTATGTGAATTTCCCCCTGGGATTAATAAAGTATCTATCTATCTATCTATCTATCTATCTATCTATCTATCTATCTATCTATCTATCTATCTATCTATCTATCTATCTATCTATCTATCTATCTATCTATCTATCTATCTATCTATCTATCTATCTAAAAGGAATTATTGATTTGTAAACTAAGACTATACCTACATTGCTACGTATTAATTTAAAAATGGTGTTTTTAAACAAAACAAAAAATGATTTCAGTCCGCACTGGCATTTTCACATAATTTATGCAAATATCTATCTTCAGTCACACTGAAACAACAAAAAACACATATGGAATTGCTGTTCAGCTACACTAGGCATGCACGCATCTGCAGAAAAATCCTTGAAGGGATGGTAATGCTGTCAGCCACGAGTTTTATCACAAAACTGTAGCAAATGCAAAATCATTTTCTGTTTATGCACATATACAGCATTCAATGTGATTTAGATGCATTACACATAAATAACATAAGCACTGTGGAAAGCAACTCCTCCATGTTCACCATGTTGGTATACAGCTTTCTTCCATGAAGGCTTAAGGTCAGGGAATAGATGTTGTAATAAGCAGGATCCAACCATGGAAGGACTAAATAATAAGCACAAACATATCAGAGTGTGGTTAGAGTCTGCATTTTCAAAAGGTTTACGCTTTTTCCAATCCACACTGCAATGCTGAGTTGCTGTTTACAGATGTACATAGCTCTAGACAGTGTTTTCATAAGTCTCCATTTTTCAGAAGTTAAAAATTCCATGGTAGTGAGGATGAAAGGCAAAAATACAGACTAATATGTGTATCTTAAAAAGGAATGTGGATGTAGCCTAAAACTGACAAGCCATTTGGCCAAACAAAACCCTATTTAATTAATTTCTTAGGTGATATTAAGTTATATTTTGAAGGTCCCTAAAGTTCTACTCCCTAGTCACTCATTCCCTTTGTCTATGGTTCTCTCTGCAAATAAAATCTTTCACAAAAACTGAGGGCTGTGTGCAATTAATCTTATACCACTTTGTAATTGTCTTCCTTGTTCATGCTAAACCAAAGATGATGTGCTATGTATGTAAAAATAAAGATTATATTCTGTAAGTAAAGTAACAACTTGTATAAACTGCAGCATGCTATGTATTTAATCATTTAATTGTACCTTTGATGATCCAATGGTTTGGACAGAATTGGGTCCCGAGTAGGGAATCCATTCCCGGGCTCCCGGACATTTTTCATTCCCGCATTCCCGGGAATGAAACTGCTATAATTCCCGGGAAAACGGAAACGGGCAAGCTCACATATATAGCGTGTAAAAATCGATCAGGGAATAACAGCGTTATAGTTGAAAATAATTAAGGTGGAGCCATTGCTGCAGCTTGCACTTTATCAGACAACAGCTTTGAACAGCAACTTGAAATTGCATCCACATTATCTGTGCCAAGAAACTTGCCATCACAGAATGATGACAAGAAACTGGATGCATCAGTAAAAGCTGAAATGGCGGTGTTTCAGCGCAACGGCAAGCGCGGGCGTTATTTAGAACAAGTGTATCAGTATCTGATGATTGTGCCGCCTACTTCAGTGGAAGCAGAGCGTGCTTTCTCAGCAGCTGGCTTACTCTGCACGAAGGTGCGCTCTCACATGGACGACCGCACGCTGGACATGTTAATAATAATAATACATTACATTTATATAGCGCTTTTCTCAGTACTCAAAGCGCTAACCACACATGGAGGAACCGGGAAGCGAACCCACAATCTTTCACAGTCTCCTTACTGCAAAGCAGCAGCACTACCACTGCGCCACCTGTGAGGATGTTGTGCTTTCTATGCTCTTATTACCGCAACTAAAGATATATGTACTTCTATGACAGCATGAACTGCTTGTAGATAAGGTTAGTCTTTTATTTGTGTCAACATATTGCAGTAGTTTTATTAAAAATAAGTGTTGGTTGTTCTAAAACCATTCACATGTGAGATGCCCGGGAGCCCGGGATTCCCGGGAATGAAATGCGGGATTCCCGAATTCCCAGGAATGGATAAACCCGTCCGGGAATGGACTCCCTAGTCCCAAGTCACTGGGGCTGTGCTGTCACATCCATCCATGATGTAGGCTTAAGGTTGACTGACCCAGCTCCACTCCTGAGTGTGTGTATTGTGATCAAAGAGTTTTATAAAGCTCCTTTTGAAGTACCACTGAAGAGTTCAATATAATGTTCTCAAACTGGCAGCCACGGGTGGAATTCCAGTGAGCAATCTTATATCATTTGAAGACCAGCTCATCAGCTATTACTCTGCAGCAACAACAAATTACTTATAATGAACCCAGACTTTCAAAAGACATGTTCTCACGGCTATAAGCCCCCAAAACAAATGACTGATCTTTGAGGCTGTCAGCCAAGCTACTGCAGAAAAAGCTCTCTCAGACAGGCATTTAAGTAAATTAGGTAAGTGCAAATCGAACTGAAGATCTAGTTTGTGCTACTGCAGGATTCTTGTAGTAATAAGTCAGCTGCCTCCAGAAAAGCCTCACCATGTGGTTTTAGTTCAGTACAGGAATCAGAATTCACAAAGCACTTATTGGATGACTTTAAACAGCTATTAGAAGGTTCTATGGTCTAAGGAGACCAAAATTAACCTTTTTTGCCATCACATTAAACAACATTGTTGGTGTAAATCACATTATAAATAATGTACCATGCCCGCTGTTAAGTATGGTAGTGGCAGCATCAGGCTGTAGGAACGACTCTCTGCAGCAAGCCCTAGAAGGTTTTGTAAGGATAAAAGAAATGCAGCAACACATAAGGAAACCCTGGGGAAAACCTGATGCAGTCTACAAGAGACTTGTGCCTTGGAAGATTTGGAAGACATGTTGCCCACTATAAAGCCACAGCTACACAGGAATGGCTTAAGAACAACAATATTAATATCCTGGAGTGGCAAGTCAAAGCTCAGATCTCAGTCCAATACTTGTGCAAAAAATTATTTTGAATTTTAAATTTGTAATTAATTTATACTATTTTGCAGAGATATGTTTTCACTTTGACATTAAAGAGTACTTTTCTGTCAAAAATGCTAAATTAAATGCACTTTTATTCAATGTTATATAACAAGAAAATGTGAAAACATGCATGGAAATTAATACTTTTTCTAGGCACTGTATGAATGATGCATAAATGGTGTATTATTTAGTAATTTACAACTATTATAGCTGTAAATATTTGTAAATGGTTTAAGCCTATACTCTCTGAAGAGCGCTATACAAGAATAAACTGAACAAAATTTGTCTACAGAAAAGCCTCATATATGTCAGCACAACTCGTAACAGAAAGTCTATACTACAGTAGGTATGGAGTCTAGTGGCGGCAGGCCTTTGTTCCAACCAATTTCGTAATTGCAAATTAACTCTTTCAGTTTATGGAACTTGTCATTTAATACTCCGCTCTTAATACTCATTGTTCTCCTGTATCACATATTCCTAACAATATTTAATTTTCTAGGAAAAAGAAACAAAATGGAGTGAGGAAGATGAGAACTCTGTAGTTACTCAAGTCAATCTTATCCACAATACTTTTACTTTTTCTTATTAAAAGAAGCCACTTAAACTGCAACATCCACAGGTGCAAGTGGAACCAAATTTAACCGACTAGTTGTCCCCTTCCTTAGGATTTGTGATTGAAGGTTATATAATTAAATTAATAATTAATTAAGAACTAGAGTGGTATTAAATAAGCAGATTGCCTGCAACCTCTTTGATTAAGTACACCCATCAATGACCTAAAAGTATTAATGAAACAATATAGAAGGTGTAAAGCTATACATTTGGCATAAACCAAATAGGACCATCACGTAGCATGTTGGACTATGGTGAATCAATTCTTGAGGAACCTGAAAGCTTACAGCTAAGGGCGGCCGGTTCCTATCACCAGTCTCATCTGGTTTCCGTTCACTGACTCCTCCTCCAAAAGTAGCTCAATGTTGTATTTAATGGGAAAGGGTCACTTTTGATGTGCAATGTGTCTTGCGATTGTTTAAACAACCAGTGGCAACCTATCAATATTGATCTAGTATGACTATCGATGGCGATTCTCAATGGTGGAAGTAGTGCTGGGCGGTATACCGGTTCATACCAAAAACTGTTTTTTATTTTTGTTATGATATGGATTTTTCTTATACCGGAACACCGGTTTAAACAGTCTAAACAACATTCGGAACTTGGCGCAGTAGGAAACTGTTTAAGGGGGGGACCTTTTTCACTGGTGCACCGCAAAATACGCATCCAACAGAGTACATGTGTTAGTGGAGGTATTGAGCGGTGAAAATGGACAGAGAACTGAAGCTGTAGCAGACGATAAAGTTGAACATGATGACACAGAAGAACTTTTGACGAAAAAAGGTGCCGTGTCTGTTGTCTGGAGATACTTTGGTTTTAAAAGGTCAGATGTGGACCATTATGTTCAAATGTGTGAATACTGTTTCTATACTACTAGATAATACTACAAGCCAAGTTGTACTTGTTTTATTTTATTTTTTTTCAATACTGTGTAATGTACCCGGTTACTGTGTAATACTATGACAGTGCCGGTCCCCTACAGACTCCCTCTTCCCACATTGGAGTCTGATAAACCAACACTGTCGATAGTTATGACTGAGACAGAGCCGAGAAATCTCACTGAAGCCAGGGAATGGTGGAAAGTGCTCAAGTGCTTTTGTTAAAAACAGTCTAAGTAAAACCAAAAGTGTCCGTTGTGCAGTGTTCAGAAAAATACAGTACCCAAATAAATAGCAAATCCATAAAACCAGTGAAACGTGGGGATAAAATCCATAATAAATAAATCTGTTAAAATGCAGTCTCTCTCCTCGCCCGATCACAGCACACCACCTTCTGTCTTCATGGCTCACCCTTCACTGGCGATGCTGGCAGAGCCTTTGCAGCACGAACTGCTTTCTTCCAACCCTTGTTTTGGCTGCTGCCACACTGCGCAGCCAGACTGTCCGAGGTCGGCACATCTCCCGTCTTCCTTCGTGCTCACTCAGTCGCTCCTCAGATCCATTGGGAGGTCTTACATTTCGCTCGCCCCACTCTACATGCTTAGTCAGTGGGGTGAACCAGTCCCTAGATCACCTAAGCCTGCGCTCCCTCACAGAGCCCCAGCTCGTGCTGCCTTCTCCTTCCTGGTGTCTGGATGGTCTCCCATGACTGCTTTTTCCCTTCTTTAACCTCCTTGTGTTCTATCTTTTCTTTTTTCCTCCCCCCATCCTGCCGGCCCATAAATATACATTTCCGTGGGCGCAGCACCTTATTCACATGCCGCAGTAAGCCGATGAAGCAATTGAGAATGATCGGGTGCGACTCGCTCCAATAACATCATGAACTCCCCGCGGTCGTGCAATCGCGCCCACGGAGACGGACACGAACTGGATTTAAAAACGGAGCAATTTTTTTTTTTTTTTTTTGAAGCCGCGGACCCACTAAACCACAAATTGCATTATAAATGCAAGTTGCAGTTTTATTATTTATGTATATAGCTTAGCTTGAAGCAAGGTCCGTATTAAAGCAATTTTCCTTAATGACGGCTCAGTTGGTAAAGATGTCATCACCAAGTTGCACTTGTTTTATTTTATTTTGGTGAATACTGTGTAATGTACCTGGGCTTGAAGTTTTGAAGTAATAGTATTATTACTGGAAGTTGCACTATTATTTATTTTATTGTTATTAATTATTACCGTAGTTTAAATATTATGCAGTTTAATGATGGTAAAGTTGTTTAAAAAGTCACTTTAACGTGTCAGGGGACAGAGATTGTTAACATTAATAGAAAGTGTAGTTGGTTTACAAAAAATATTTATCATTTATTTCTTTTCTAACACATGTTCAGTGCAATACAACTTTTGACAAGCACCTCTGGATATTTTACCAGGTTTAAATGCCTCTTTGGATGGTTGACAATTTGTTGTCAAAATTTTAGTTTAAGCTGTTTGCAAAATTTGTTCAATAAAAAGGTTCTATATTTTGACAGCAACTGTCATGCAATGTGACACCTTCTCTTCATTAGTGCCCCCCTCCTTGAAAACTATCACTTTATGGGGCCATGCAAACCTGTATGAATACTTGTGTGCACATTAAAATGTTTTTTTGTACAATGTACAATTCTCATGACAGTGGAATAGGTTATTCTTAGCCAGTCTACTGCTGTAATTGCAGTGGAAAATGTGGTTAACTCGTGCAATGGGAAAAAAAATACCGTCGAATACTGTGAAACTGGTACAATTTTGAAAAATACTGTGATATAGAATTTTGGTCATACCGCCCAGCACTAGGTGGAAGCTATGACTTTCAGCAGTGGTTCTTCAAGGGGGACTCCAATCTGACAGTTATCAATGCCTGGATCTCAAAGACACTAAGAAGGGCAAGATATCGAGTCGCGAGAAAAAAAATAAAACAAAAAAAAATTAAGAAACCCTGCAATAACCCTTTAAACTTATTTAATTAAAATCCAGATTGGCAATGTTTCTATGAATTTAACATATCAAGTACAATATCAATGTTTTGTGTATACAACACAATAAAATTTCCACATGCATCTACCATAGAATAATAGCATAGTACAAACAGACAATAAATACAACATCTGTCATTAAGTACAGTCACTGGTGATATCCTTTTCTAACTCACTTTCTATTTCTTCCACAAATGTCTCAGACAGCAGATGACCTTCTGAACTGTAGTAACAGTAAACAGTTCATTGCCTGGATTGAACTCATCTCACCCTGCCGACTACTCTTATACTGCTGCTGATTCTTGTCAGCCCTCCAAGATACCAAGAAATACCAACAACCCTCAATGTATGAAAAAGATTCTTTTGGAATCAAGCCTAAGAAGTCAGAGAATGACAAATAGTTTGTCATTTCCTTTATGTAGAAATTCTCTCAAAACAGAAATGTCTTAATTTAGAATAAACACACAAGTAGTCCAATGGATTTGCTGCTTTACATCTGAAGAAGTGTGCAGACATATTTGTCTGGCTTCTGGGTGACATGAACACACAGTGTCCCTGCATAGTTTAAAGATTATTTTGGCCCTCACATTGCATTATTTAAATTTCATTAATTAGCATATGCTTTATCCAAACTGACTTTCAAATGAGGTCAACATTACCAAGTAAACATTGGTTTGGAGACTGGTTGGGAAAAAGTGTTAGCCGTGACAAGCCTTGATCAGGATTTGTGCTACATACAGTGTCAGATAATGTCTGATCTGGCAGATGTTTTATAAAGTGAATCTGCAAGACTAAGAGACTGTTGCAACATAGTCAGTGAAAGACAGCTGATCATCGATCACCACCCCAAGGTTGCATACAGACTTGGCGGGTGTTAGCAATAATGAGCCGTGCTGAAAAGAGAATGGGTGCTGAACAAACAGACAAGCTCAGATAATATGAAGGCCTGTCTTTGTCAGGTTTTATACACAACATTTTACATAACATTTCTATTATTATTAAAGTTATTAAGCAGTTCGCATACGTTTGCAATCTGATATTTTTCTTCTTTTTTTGCATATAACAAAGACATATGCTTTACATTTGCCAATCCAACAGATTGCACATCACAAACATTAACACTACAATCTTTTTTTCGTGTCTGCCGTTTCTATAGGAGGGTGACAATGAGTTAAATTCCAATGGATGTTTTTCAAGTGTTGACAAGCAATAAGCAAAAGGAATCAATGAAAACCACAGACAACAAAAACAGCAAAAAAAAAAAAAAAAACAGTACGAGGAAAGTTCGAAGAAAGAGATTTTTTTACAATGTTTCTGTTTGGGGATCGTTGTGCAAACGTGCACAACTGAGCTGCGACTACAGATCTAACTGCTCTGTGGATGATTCGTTCAAGCATTTCAAGGTCACTTCGTTGTAATGAAAGCATCTGTTGAATGTACTTCGTAGTGACGTGATTTCTATAGACTCATGTCATATGGGGAAACTGTCGGGACCATAAAAATACTTTGTTGTAATAGTCTCTCACCTCGGTCTCTCTCCTCTCTCTGCACCGCTGCAAAGCCCCGCCCGCCAAGCGTTCTGAAAAGTCTGAGTGAGTCGCCGTTGCCGGCAGTTCTCTCGCGGCCCGGCTGTCAGACGGCTGCGGACCGGTAGTGGGGGACCCCTGCTTTAAAGGATCTGCAGATGAAACATGATATCTCAGCCTATATAATTCTACTTACATACAGTACTGAAGTTGAAGGGGATGGACATTCCAAGATGCTTTCTTATGTTGCATGTACAAATTTGACTTTTCAATTGCACTATTTGGGATGTTCAGCTAACAAAGCACTTAGTATGGGGTATTAATTGTTTAATTGATTCCTGTTATTAAAAATCTGTTCCATTGAAGTTTGGTGGGGGAGTTGGGTTTGCCCACCATCACTGGATGATGCTGCTGCCTGGTGACCACAAAATAGTTTAAATATTGTCATTTGTAATAGTTTTATTACCACTGCTTAAAAACAAAACAATTAAGTGTGCTTTCATTAATTGAGTGAGTGTGTGTGTGTCTTTCAGTAATATAATGTTGAGATATCTGCTATTGAAAGTCGTACCCTCTAATTTTTGTTACCTGTTATATTTATTGGCACAATTTATAGGGCTGTTTCCTGCCTTATGCCCCAATCCACTCTAAACTGAATTAAGCAAGTTTGAGAATATTATAGATACTAAATGTACAGTAACTGCATTCCATCAAGACAGTCCCAAGCTTTAATTCAGGCACGTGATGGGGATCAAGTCCAGGGCACCTGCAGAATTTTACCAGCCTATGTGTTTCAGTCAAGTACAAAGCTTTGTCATTAGTTTGTTTTTTTTATTTTACATAATGCACCTTTCTAACATGAGCACTGCCCCTAAAGTGATTTAAAATTACAGACACATTGTCAAAATATTTATATCAATTTGAGTCACATGCAGGTTAAGTGATTTCCTCACAATCACAGCAGGCCTGAGGCAGGAACTGGACTGGCTGTCTTGTGGTTTGGTGTCCAGCTTCTTATTCACCCCCCTCCACAAAATCATATTTCACCTCTGTGTCACAAAGACATTCTCCTTGGCTATCCTTTTAAGGCTCGACATTTAACACAAATAACACAAGTCGACGTCTTTCCTTGGCATTAACACAAATCCAGATCATCCATTATATTATCTTCATGAGAACCAACTCGTTAGTCCGTTTACAGCCAAAAACTCAGAGCAGTCAAACTGTTTTCGTGTGAATATCTGGCTGAAGATATGATCCCAAAGTCAAAGTAATCTTATTAAGAATGGGTCAACTTTTTGTACTGCAGTTTTAAATTTTAATAAAAGTAGGGACTTGTGGGGGACATGGCATAACTAAACATTCATTAAATCATTCCGTCTATCCAGCTTTATATGGTATAGCAACTATCACAGTATCTTTTCTCTGTCATAAAGTGCTACATACAGTGCCTACAAAAAGTATTCAGTTTGTTTTACAACATTAATTGTGTGTTTTGTAATTGTAATTCATTTAGACCACTTGGCATAGATCTGGTTTCACTCTGTTATTAAAGAGTCTTTTTTTTTTTTGGATGAACTTCAGAAAAGCCAAATTAAATTTGAAAATTTCTATGGGTTTGAGTAGTAGTTATAGGCACTGCAAATATTTCAGCATTAGACAATAAATAGGAATTGAGGAGATCATCTCACTCCAGCATTGCCAGAATGGAGGAATTACTGCCTGACTAGTCTTGCGGGGTTGGAGGTCACTCTCTAATGAGAATACATGTCTGGGGACAACTCATTAAAATGTTTGTAATGAATAGCGGCAAAATATAGTGCTGCTGAGGCTACAACCCTCAGGACTTTTTCCTGAAACACCTGCCCCAATTTCACAAGTTCTTGCCTCTTTGAATTGCTGGGGTTCAGGGATAGAGCAAAAGAATGAACAAAAAAACCTGACACTGACAGAAAATAAAAAGCTAAAATTGCAGTTATTTCAAGAGCTTGTAGCACAAGGTAACTATTACAACTTGGCACCTCACATTTGAGAACTGCTTCTGTCTGGCACAATATCTTTGACTATTTCATCACTATATGTCATAACAGTTAACAGAGTCTAGATAAGCATGGTAGTCTTTGGATATACTGTACTATGTGTTAAAATGCTGTGGCTATTCTGGCAGGGCATGTTTGCAATTCCATTTAGACAGTAATGCTAACTTCCTTTAGATGCTCATTTAAATGTGCAGTCAGAAGGTGGACACTGTGTAGCCTCATAGTGCTTCTACTGGTGTTAGGCAGATTTGTTGATTCGGATTGTGTTGAGTACTAAAATCTGTATCTCCTGTGGGGCTCTTGGGTATCAGCGCTCAATGACAGTACTTTTCACCTTCTTTTGACAATGTATAACACATTGTTTACGTCAAATGAACATTTTGCAAATTGTATTTTCACAAACATAACTGCCAATTCTTTCAACCATACATCGATGTTGACACTATCATCGTAACTGAACAACACAGTGCACACTCAGCACCTGCAACAAGATATCTTTTACTTTAACCACTAGTCCATTGATGGCTTTGAATGCTCATGTATAATTGGAGTGTACAGAAAGGCCTTTCCATTGCAAAAGGCTAGGTGTATTTTTAATACATGCCATGTGCTCTCTGTATACGCCACACACATTTATACGTTTAATACGGTTTTTAAAGAGATTTTAACTGTAAACAGTATTTTGTAATCAGAAGCTTGATCACTGTCAGACCAAGTTAATGAGAAAACCACTGCTCTTTGCAGTTCAAAATCACTGCTCTATATTTGAACATCACCTCCATGAGGTATCAAGTTGGTTTAGAGATGGGACACTCAGAGAGCCGTCTAATTGTTCCCACTCTGTTTTAAGCAACATTCACCCATGTTTGTATACAGACACATACAGCATATTATACGTCTGGCTCAGCCAGACTACTGCCTGAAAGTCTTTAGTTTAAAAAGAGTAATCATTTATATTCATGATTATTTTCAAGGGGACGCCCTAGGAGTGATCATCTTGTACTCTTCAAGCCATTTCAACACACAAAGCAGGAAGACCAAAGCTGAAAAAAGAGAGGTCAGACCATAATCATTAAGCTTTATTCGGCTGACTTGATGGTGAAGATTGACACAGAGTAGGTAAAGATCTTGAAGACAGGAGACAAAGTAAAGCCTACAACTGACCTATTCAATGACAGAAGTGTGGACACAGTTTGTATTTTACAAGGATGGATTTCATGGGTACAGCAGTGAAGGATTTGGAGATTGTACAGCTGCTTTTCAGTGTTCCTCTTCCCAATAAAATCCAGCTGTAGACCTCCAGAGCTCCATTCCATTAAGGAGCCAGTTAAATTGCACGCATCTGATGACGTTTTGTTGCCTTTGCATTAAACGTTAGTGATGTTATGCAATAGGTCTAGTCATCCGTGCCTTTCTCAACACATCCATTTTAAGACAACCTCAATCTCCATTCTCATTATACATCCTTAAACTATGGTTAAGATTAGGGTTGTAGAAGGGTTACCTTACTCATGAGTGATCACAGCTATCGCATAGGCATGCCTTGTAGTGGGTGTGTCACATAGTAAGATGGTCTCTCTGGTAGCAAAATGGTTGTGTAGTACTGCGGGACCTCGACAGGACCTTTCTTGGTGTTTCCGATGTGTAAATCATATGGCATAAACATGCAATTTGACTGGCTGTTCAGCGGAGCTCTTGAATCACAGATCTCCAGAGGTCTTCAGCTAGACCTTTCCAAATCCACCTATGGCCAGTACATTTTGAATAACTCTTTTAAGTGAATCATACTGTATAAACCAATTTGTGAGCACAAATGAATCGATTCAGTGGAGCTCAATGGGGTGCTAAAGCACATGCGTGTCCTTCCTGGGTGATATCATCAGTGTCTTTTGTTTCTCTGACAGATGATTAAAGCACGTGCTCAATAACCACCTGAATCAGGAGTCTTGGCTCATTTGATTCATGATGGAGTCAATACCCAAGAATCAGAGTTATGATTCTCGTTAATTTGTCCCAAGACCCATTCTAATGAATCTCATTTATTTGATCGGCGAACAAATCATTATGAGATGCATAATTCTCACTCACCTGTGATTAAGCAACAAAACATTATATTTTTACTGTGCATCTTAAATGTTTTATTATGCTTTGAACATGGTAAAAGGACTATAGCATATGAATTATCAAGTTAAACGTGTAAATAATTATATTCACTTAAACTAGTAGTTCAAAAGAATCTTATCAGTAAAGTGAATCAAAATGTCCATCACCACTCTAACTTGAGATTGTTCCTTTCTTTCTTTTTTTATTTTAGGCCTGGTGTGGCTGTTATAGCTCACCTGCATTCACAGCAGGAATAAAAAAGGTGCCATTCAACATACTGTATTTGTTTTTATTGGTGACACCCACACTTGGGCCACCAAATAATGATTCCTTGCATGCCACCTATTCAGAGAAAAAATGTCTGTCTTGCAGCATTCAAAGTTTTTGCCTCTCTTCTCTTGTTGGCATTGTCTCACCTTACAAGTAAATCGATTCATTATTTATGTATATTGACAAGCTGGCGGGAAATGAAATGCAGCTTGTCCACTTGGTGAAATGCCAGGAAGAAGCATCAAAATACAGCATAGAAATCAATGCCCATGAGTTGGAGACTGTTTGCCACTTCAAGTACCTGGGTTCTATCATCGATAAAAAGGCCTCAAAAACTGATGTCGTATCAAGGGCTGCACAGACAACAGAAGACCTGGCCAAACTGAAGCTAATCTGGAGAGACAAATGCATCAGTCTTAAGGCCAAATTGACATTACTGCATGCCTTGACCGTTTCAATATGTCTGCAAGCATGTGAATCCTGGACCTAAACAGAAGAACTAGAGCAAAAAATAAATAAATAAAAAGGTAGAGACTGGAAGTTACAGAACTGTTCAAGGGATTTCATACTTCCACTGTGTCAACAATGACGAGATATGTTGCATCATCCAACAACAACCAGGCAACTATGAAAGCTTCCTCATGATAGTAAAGAGGTGGAAACTACAGTGGCATGGTTGTACCACAAGATCTGAGTTTTTCCCCCCCCCCAAGAGAATCTTGCAAGATAAGGTCCAGAGAAGAAGGAGAAGAGCCACACAAACAAAAATGGAGTGGTACCCAGATGATGTATGCTGAAACCCAAAAACTAGCACATAGACAGCAAGTGTGAAGACAACTGGCTGAACGTTCAACTGCATAGTGCCACCACAAACACATCCAGTCAAGAGATCAGAGAGATGTTATGTATATAAAGATTGTAAGCGTTAGCAATTTCCTGATATTGTGTTGTTGTTTTTAGATATGTGCATGTACTCTGTGAAATATTTAACCAAGCTGAATGAACTTGAGAGCATAAGACTGTAGTCTTTAAATGCCTAGCATAACTTTCTATGTGATCTTGCACCAGGTGTGTGCCCTGCTTGGATTACAGCTAGAATGTAGGGCATAACAATAGCAGTAAACAGTCAAAGTAAGGGATCAAGTCATTTATTGAAGTGCAGCACTGCTTTTAGGATTGTGCTTCTTGACCATATAAGGCCTTTCATCTCTTCTTGCTAAATCAATACTTATTAAAATTAAACCTCTCAAGAGTTTTGCTTTGAACTTGCTGCCATGTTTGGCAAACCCAGAGCTGTTTCCATTCTGACACCGTGGGAATTTGTGTAGGGGTTGCACTGTTTGTATTAGGGATGCAACTACACCACAGACTCAATATAGTGCATTATTTGTTGATCCAAGACATTTGGTCATATTTTAAGAGATGGGGACTGGTGGCTAAAGAACTGGACCTTCAAGGTTGCTGGTTGAAAACCTACCTCCATCTCAGTGTGCAACTCTGAGCAATACATGTAACTTGAATGAAGCCCAAGCTTAAAAATAACTATGGAAAAAAATGACACTGTATCCTGAGTCTGCAAGTCACCAATTATATAGTAATCATAATCGTCTTTCTAATAATAATTTTAGAATGTGCCAACCTCCCATGATCTGTTCCTATGGTGTTGCTCTCCTGGGCCTACTATATACTTCCCAACAGGAATGAAAGCCTTCCGACAACCATAATCACCCTGAACATACAGAAGAGATCACACGAGAGGCCTGCACAATCTACCACTGTAAAACATATGGCTCCAGTCAGACACACACAGTTCATATAAGTGACTGTCAAACTTATCTTCAAGACATTCATGGTATGGTGCACTGACAGTGCAGGCAACCAGAGGTTTCAAAGATCCAACCCTATCACAGTATAACCATTATAACCTTTGATTGAGGAGAAAAAAAATAGCCAAATCATATAAAACATTCTCAGATCTGCTTAATTCAATTCAAGATGACAAAGGGTATCAGGTGTAATACAGGAAATAGCCCTTGATTGGGGGCAGGTTGTGCCAATATCTGCATATATACACTGGGTCTGTTTAGAATCATCATCAACAACATGTCTTTGGGATGTTGGGAGAAAATCAGGCCACCTGATGGAAAAATCTTCCAGACACAGAAGAATATACAAACTGTACACCACCAACAACCAAGGTGTGAACTCAGAATAGTGGATCTATTTGGGAACAGGGATAACCAGTGCACTACCATGCTCCCAATATAAAAACTTCAAATTAAAATAGTAATCTGCTTGTTTCTGTTTGTTTGCTAATCAAGCAAAAATTGATGAACTGATTTTCATGATATTTTCTAGCATTCTGTTGGCTTACCTTAGCTTACAGTGTAGGCTTTGAGGAGTTATAAAACTTTTATCAAGTAGGAAGTTAGGTGGTATGTGACCAAAACATTCAATCTTAACTGTAATATTGCAAGTATAATAGAGTTGAACCAACTTAAAATTCATACATCATGGTGTTGTAAAAATTTCATCAGTAAGGAAGGTGCTTACAGGTGAAATTAACCACTCCAAAATGGCAGAGTCAAAATTCATGAAACTGTGTGCACATATTACTGTTGATATAAGCACCAAAATCGTTCAGTCGGCATATTGTTTAAGTCCGACTCTACTTACAGTGAAGGCTACACACCATGTCAGTGATTTAATGGAAACAACAGTGAAGGGGTGAGCGCATTATGCTGTGATGGGTAACCAACATCACACATCAGTCTAAACAAATAAAAGGTCATGTCTATTTTCAGAAAATGATGCAATTCCATTTTTGTTCATGTAATTAAAATTTATAGAGTAGGCCTGATTGAGTTTCAAGGATTTCATTGGGGAGCTGCAATAGTAGCACCAACTTCACAAAACATGTATTACTCTAAAATAGATGAGTGGATGTCCATGAAATTCTGCAAGTGTACATTACACTTTACCCATCTTAACACAGAGCTTATGAAGATTTAAAACTTTCACCATGAATAGGAGGTCAATAAAGTGAACAACATAAAAAAAAAAAAAAACAGTAGTTCTGCCAGCTTGCAGGTCACATCAATAATTGAAAAACTTAACAAGCCATCCAGTTTATTAATGTGGGATTAAACATCTATTCTTAAATTCACAGTAAACCAGGAGATATAAAGATGCGCCGTTCATGGTTTCAACCCAACAAGGAGTAACTGCGATTGTAGAATCCAATAATACACAAAAAGAAAAAGTTTGATGGAAGGGTAATGTAGATGACAGATGAGGCACTTGCATTACAGCCACCAAAGACAAAATACTTAATACTAAAAAATAAAATAAAATAATAAAATAAAAAAATATATATATTTGCTTTCCTACCTCAACCAACTACACAAATCCAGCCAGGCAACGGTGGGTACTTTAGCTAGTAACAGTATAAGTAAGTCCACACTGTATCAAGTTAACACCATTTGAGGAAATAAACTAAACATTAATGGTGTCGCAGCGTATGCCACCACCCTACATTTGTTTCAGTCCTTCATTTGCATCAAAATTAATTCTATCGATTTTCTTTGCCTTTCAAATAAATCCAGAATACACCGTCACTCCAAGCTGAAATATCACATTGCAAAATATTTCACATCTCCATTCTGTACTTTCACATCACTTCTAGACAGGGTCTATTTGTACTTTGGTTAGACTGCCTGATTAAAGCAAACAGTGGGCTTTTCCTTTTCTAAAACTGAGTTCCATGCATTTTGCCTCCACTCTTCACATTCGTGGAGGTGGCCAGTGTGTGACAAATGCTCTTAAAAGCTAATTTATAGCTCTTGAGGATTCAGTTCAATTCCGCTTATTTTTTGGTACAGTGCTCTTTACTGAGTGCAGGCGCTCAGCGCTTAGACGAATTCTCAGCTAAAACGCAAGCATATACACTTCATGTACAAATCCTGTATTTAGTAATTTTTAAAGACACAGATTTATTTAAATATACAGGAACACAAAGACGTTTGAGACTGATTTAAATAAATGGAAACCATCAATATCTGTCCATTAATTGAATGTTGAACTATGGCCAGTTGAGGAGGTGAAATTTTAAACAATCTCTCATAATGACAAGTCCAACTGTTGATTATATTATAAGCAATTTCAAGATGTTTGGCTGATGCTTTTAACCACCCAGAAACTTTATATAATCAGGATGCCTTACATCTGTTTACATATTTTTTTATTTTAATTTTTATAAACAATTTGTGGCTAGGAAGATAATGTGACTTGCTTAGGATGAAACAGACAGTCTGAGGAGGGGAGTAAAATGGCAACCCTCGAGGTTTAATGTGCTGGGCCCCAGCCAGTAAGGCGAGCAACTCGGTTAAGGCAGAAAACCTGGTTTCTTAAAAAAACTGCATTTGCATGCACAAGTACTCTTCTGGGGTTCCTCTTTGGCAAAATGCTCTGACATCATTAAACTGCAGAAAAAAAAAGATTTAAATGTCATCGTCCGCTGTAAATCCAAAAGCAAGCATCGAATACACAATAATTCTCTTGTGTTTCATTAATATATTTAGTTGTTCAAGTGCCGTTAAGTAAATAACATCTATATCCTTGTTAAATCTTCGACCTGAGTCACCAATGATTCGTGGTTATTAATACTGGCTGCTGTGCTACCTGATTACAATATTTAAACATATCTATTGCAAACAGCTGGATGAAAAATAAACTGCCACTTTATTAATAGGTTACTGCTACTGGATTGTGCGCAACACACTTTTTTTCTGCTTTGCACAGCGATTGAGCCCTGCAAATGGAGCATCATACTGGTGCATGTGCTTCTTGCTTTACGCCAAGTGCTGCTGGGATAACAACACAGGTATTTGTACTTTAACAAAACACAAAATGCATTAGGTTACACGTTACTTTAAAAAGTCATCTGACTACATAATGCACATTACTTTTAACATGTTGCCCCCAACACTGCTTCAAGATTGTGCTGCGGAACTTAGCTTACCACTGTATGTTCAGATTAGCAACATAAATTAAACAATTTCTGAAATACTGAGACAATATTTCAACTAAGAAATATTATTCATCAGGTTAAATGACACATAGCAGTGTACTCTTTACTTTATGAATTCATATATAATGCGTGAATCACCTATTGTGATAAACCATGTCTGGCTGTCTCTATGCATGAAACACCTTGGCCTCACTGTGGACCAATTTTGTTGAAATGTGGCACACTTACTCTACAAAGAAATTTGGGAGGATTATATCTCCTAGATGGCCTGGAAAGGCATGTATGGTTGGGGAAAAGGATGTATGGGTCTCACTACTCATTCTCTCTCTCTCTCTCACACAGGCGGAAGCACGAGCGTAGCAGCGAGCGGAAGCACCGAGCAGCGGCGTCTCCCACAGGCACGTAACCCTTCGCAAACACCCGAGCAAGTTCATTGGAAGTAAAGCCGGCAGCTGACTAGAAGAAATAACCGGCAGTGAGAAACTTGAAGCCGACGGTCTCTGAAGCAGAAAGCACTTAAATAAACTACAGAAAACGGAGAAGATGACATCACCACTAAACGTAAGTTCCATCTGCGCTCTGCCCGTTGAGGGCACGTTTATATGTTGTGTGTCCTGCAGCATGTACAGTTCAGGTTTTCCGGCCGACATTGTAGACAGCTTCACCTGCCAAAAATGTTTAGTTAATTTAGAGTTGGTCGGGAAAATACGTGAATTGGAGGACCGCGTTAGGAATCTGATAGTGATTAGGCAAACCGAAAATTGGATCGACTCGGTTTGTTTAGACAATTCGGCCACTTCTGATTCGGCTTCAGTCTCTCCTGGCCCCACTGTAGTCAGTGCACGGCCAAAGTCAGCAGCACCAATTCAGCCACAGGGCGAGTGGGTAACAGTAAGATGGGGGTCTAAGAATCCAAAATGTAGTCCCCCGGCACCCAGGTCACCAATTCGGACCCAGAACAGATTCTCAGCACTCCGCAGCGCGCCTGTGGAAACTGAGAATAAGAAAGTGCTCATAATTGGCGATTCCATAGTGCGGAATGTTAGAATTCCAAACTGTGTTAAACCAGCAGTTCATGTTAAGTGCCTCGCAGGGGCCAAGATTTCTGGCATAGAGGCCGCATTGGACCGTGTCGCCGACGATGAAGTATCTACCTTATTGCTGCATGTCGGCACTAATGATATTTATTCACAGCAATCTGAGGTATTAAAGAGGAACTTCATCTCTCTTTGCATCAAAGCTAAAAGAAAATGTCGGAATTTAGTTGTATCTGGCCCCTTACCAAGATTATATAGAGGGGATGTGATTTATAGCAGATTGCATTCCCTTCACTGCTGGCTAGAAACCTGGTGTGCAAACAAAAGCATAGCGTTTGTGAACAATTGGGATGATTTTTGGGAAAGGCCTGGATTTTTCAGAAGAGATGGTCTTCATGCTAACTGGAGGGGATCTTATGTATTATCCCAAAATATGGCAGCAAAACTGCCTGGTTGACTGATTAGAGCACCATCCAGGCCGCAGTCATGTGATCTTAAATCACAGGCTGTTGTTTATCCCACCTGTTACTTTCCTGAAGCTGTTACCCATAATCCTTGTCTTGGGGCATCCAGTAAATTTAGTCTTGATACAAACCTTAAATTAATTGATAACCAAAAAATAAGGTGTATAATTAGACCAAGGGATAAAACCAGACCCTCCACCAGGGGCATCTGTAATAGAAATTTACTACAAATTAAAACAAAAAGTATATCACCAATTCAGAAAGAAGCATACAGTTTTAAATGCTGCTTATTGAACATTCGCTCTCTTGGCACTAAAGCTGTTTTGGTAAATGATATTATATTAAGTACAAAATCTGATCTGTGTCTTCTCACCGAAACCTGGCTTAGTAAATGTGACACTGTACCCCTAGCTGAGGCGTCACCAGATGGATACTCGTTCCTTCATAAGTCTAGAGATTCAGGTCGAGGAGGGGGCCTTGGAATAATTCATTGTAACAAAATGCAAATCACTTCTAAAAATTTAGGCAACTTTACATCCTTTGAAGCATTCATTTTAAATATTAAAACAGATTCCAACACAATTATAGTGCTAGTCTATAGACCACCAGGGCCGTATTCATTGTTCATGTCTGAATTTAGCAACCTTTTATCTGACTTGGCTATAAATTATGATCACGTAGTACTGATGGGGGATTTTAATGTACACATTGATGTGGAAACTGACACTTTTAGCAAATGTTTTACTTATTTGTTAAATTCAGTAGGATTTTGTCAGAATGTCAAAGGTCCAACTCATAATCATAACCACACATTAGATTTAATTATAACTTACAAAGTTGAAATTCAAAATTTAATTATTACTCCATTAAATGAAGTTATTTCTGATCACTACTTAATTACATTTGATTTGGTCCTGCCCTTGCGAACACACTCCCAGATTAAAACAAAGACAGTGCGGCATCTAGATTGTAATTCTGCTTCAAAATTTATAGATACTTTGAGTAAGTCGAGTGTAATTGTGGAAAACCATTTAGATCAGTTAACATCAAATGTAAACACAGAAAACAATTTAGATGAGCTAACATCACATTATAATGTGACCTTGAGAGATGCTCTGGACACAGTGGCTCCCCTTAAAACAAAAGTGATCAAAGCACATAGAAACTCTCCCTGGTTTAATGAAAACACTCGAGCTCTTAAATTAGAGTGTCGAAAACTGGAACGCAGATGGAGAACAACAAAGCTACAGGTCTTTCAAATTGCATGGACAGAGAGTGTTAATAAATATAAAAAAGCCCTCTTTAAAGCTCGGTCAGAATATTATTCTACATTAATAGATAGCAATAATAAAAATCCTCGGGCACTGTTTAGAACAGTGGCTAAATTAACAAATGGAAATTCAGATCAACAGTGCAAAATACCAACAGACATTAGCAGTACAGACTTTATTAACTTCTTCAATGAGAAAATTAAAAATATAAGATCCCAGATCTCTGCATCACAGTACAAACCAAATACTAGCTTAGCAGACCCTGTCTCACATTGCACTCAGCACTTTAGTAATTTTAATCCTGTAACTGAGCAGGAAGTCTTAAGTTTAATTTCTAAAATGAAGCCCACTACTTGTTCCCTAGAACCAGTGCCAACAAAACTAGTAAAAAGTGCAATGGATGTTCTTGCAGCGCCTATCCTAAACATTATCAATAGTTCATTATTGCATGGCACAGTACCTGATACACTAAAAGTGTCAGTCATTAAACCATTACTTAAAAAGTCAGACCTTGACCCACATATACTAAATAATTATAGGCCTATTTCAAATTTACCGTTTCTCTCTAAAATACTAGAAAAAGTAGTTGCCAGTCAGCTTCAGACACACCTTATGCATTACAATTTATTTGAGAAATTCCAGTCTGGTTTTCGCACTGGTCATAGTACAGAAACGGCACTAACACGGGTTGTAAATGACATTCTGATATCCTCTGATGAAGGAAACTCATCTGTAATTATGTTGTTGGACTTAAGTGCAGCATTTGACACCATTGACCATTCTATTTTACTGCACAGGCTAGAAAATGATGTTGGGCTTACAGGCACCGTGCTCGCTTGGTTTAGTTCTTACTTATCAAATCGATTCCAATATGTACAGAAATGTGCTGACAGTACTCCATCATTATACACAGAAGTTCAATATGGTGTCCCGCAGGGCTCAGTACTGGGACCTCTACTGTTTTCACTGTACATGCTTCCACTGGGATCTATCATTAGGAAACATAATGTTAATTTTCACTCGTATGCAGATGACACCCAGTTATACCTTTCATTTAAATCAAATGAAGTTTCTCCAATGTGGTCTTTAATTAGTTGTGTTAGTGAATTAAAGGAGTGGATGAATAAGAACTACTTGTCTTTAAATACAGATAAAACAGAGATGTTAATTGTTGGAGGGAATGATGCTGATCACAATAATATTTTGTCATCATTTAACTCAATGGGAATCCCAGTCAATTTTACTGAATCAGCCCGCAATCTAGGAGTTATCTTTGACTCTAGCATGTCATTTAAAGCGCATATTACAAAGTTGTCCAAAACATGTTTCTTCCATCTTAAAAATGTTAGGAAATTAAGGCGCTTTTTAAATAAACAGGATTCTGAGAAACTAATTCATGCATTTATCTCTAGTAGGATTGACTACTGCAATGCGGTGTTCACTGGATGTTCAAACTGTTCTTTATACAGCCTCCAGTTAATCCAAAATGCGGCTGCGAGAATTATTACAAGAACAAGAAAATACGAACACATAACTCCAGTTCTTAAATCCTTACACTGGCTCCCGGTTAAGTTCAGGGCAGATTTCAAAATCCTTCTTTTAACATATAAATCATTAAATGGTCGAGGTCCGGCTTACTTGTCTGAACTTATCATGACTTACAAACCAGAGCGCACATTAAGATCTCAAGATGCCGGTCTGCTTATGATTCCAAGGATTAATAAAATAACAGTGGGGGGTCGAGCTTTTAGTTACAGGGCCCCTAAACTGTGGAATGGTCTGCCTGCTACTATAAGAGATGCCCCTTCGGTCTCAGCTTTTAAATCCCGGCTGAAGACTCACTACTTCAGTTTAGCATATCCTGACTAGAGCTGCTGATTAACTGTACAGACTGCATCTCTGTTGTTAGTCATTAGCACTTAAACATAAGAAACATGACAGTTATAATTGGATACTAACCCTCACTTATTCTGTTTTTCTTCTCGGTACTCAAATGTGGCACTTGGTGCCACGGCCCACCTGCCAAGTTGTTTTGCCTGCCTAAGGAAAAGTCATCCCAGATGGAGGATCGCAGGAATCGTGGGAGAGAGGGGTCCTTTCATCGGATTGGCTGGCCCAGCACTGTTTCAGCTGTGGAATGGCCAAATGGGGGAGGCAGCTCGAAGGATGAGGTCTCCAGGACTCTATACAAATACAAATCTTATTATGGGATATATCGTCTACTGTTAAATTCTGCTCTGTACTTCTAAAATTTATATATATATATATTTTTTTTTATTTCTTACTATATTGAGAAATTGTTCTGTGTACTGTATTGTATTGTATTGACCCCCTTCTTTTGACACCCACTGCACGCCCAATCTACCTGGAAAGGGGTCTCTCTCTGAACTGCCTTTCCCAAGGTTTCTTCCATTTTTCCCTACTAGGTTTTTTTGGGAGTTTTTCCTTGTCTTCTTAGAGAGTCAAGGCTGGGGGGCTGTCAAGAGGCAGGGCCTGTTAAAGCCCATTGCGGCACTTCCTGTGTGATTTTGGGCTATACAAAAATAAACTGTATTGTATTGTATTGTACTGCTAAAACTGTTGCCCCTATAGTAGAAAATGAATGAATGGGTGAATGAATGAATTGACCTTTATGTTGCTGAAACACCTCTGACATGCATGAGTATGAAGCATTTTCTCCTTCTGCTAATATTTTTGCTCGTGTTTAACATTTAACCTTTAGCTGTAGGTATCACTCAGTGAACTTTCCACTGTTGATATCATGAGAAGTACAATGTTAACCAATGATTAAGCTGCTAAAGGGCTGGACTCCTGACCAATGAATGAGGAGAGAGGTGAGACTTTAATTTAAATGCTAAGACTCCTTTCAATGTGTTCCATTTTAATAATAATAATAATTCTTTGCATTTATATAGCGCTTTTCTCACTACTCAAAGCGCTCTGCAATTGCAGGTTAAGGGCCTTGCTCAAGGGCCCAACAGAGCAGAGTCCCTATTGGCATTTACGGGATTTGAACCGGCAACCTTCCAATTGCCAGTGCAGATCCCTGGCCTCAGAGCCACCACTCCGCCTATTTCCTTCATGAGAGCATTTCCCTAAAATTGTGTTTTCAGTAAAACTACAGTGACTGGATAACTTGATATGTGGATTATGCGGCACAAGTTAAAAGTTTTTTTTGGACATTGTATAAATTGTTTGCTGTTGTCTTGCATTGGTCAGCATAGACACCAATTCTGCCAGAGGCTCTTATTTCCATTCTACATGAACACATACATATTCCTTTAAGAAATTTAATAAACCACCAAGGGTTCCAGAGAGATTTGCAGTGTAGGCTTATGGACAAGGGAGCTCAACTGATCAAAGAGTACCTCAGGTAAGGTGACTTAAGCTTTCTTTTCATAAAATGAAATTCTCTATTTTCATATGTTTTTGTTTATCATGGTACCATGTTGCATATTGGTCAGATAAGTAAGAATTTTACTGTACGCTGTACAAGTGACAACACTGTTACCACTACTACTAAAACAGCAGCATGCCACATGATCCACAAGAGCCATTAACCAAGGCTGGTGAGAACTTTAAAGTTGCAAAGCCCCCAGTTTCACAAAACAGGTCTTCTGTATTTCAGAGATATGGTTATGACAACACAAACTGGAAAGAATTAGTTTTGTCCCAGATGTCTGTCATTTCCTTTTCTGGGACTTTTTTCTACTCACTGAGATTCTCCTGGGTACAATTTTCTTAGGAACAACAGTGCACTATTAGAAGAAGCCAGTGGTAGATGGTCATTATTGGTCCAACAATAACACTTACGTATGTATGTCAATAAAACTCTTATAACAACGTCTGGTTCATTGTATCCAATTACACTATCAATTAGACTATGGCATTTGTTACAGAAGACGGAGACAATGCAGCTGGAAAAACAACTTTCCTGTCTCAGTCTGATAGGCAACAAGCCTGCATTTTGCGATAACAAACAGAAAAATATACAATTTTTGAACGCTTTGTGGGTTCTCCCTATCCGCTACTGGGTAGGATCCCCTTTTTGCCTGTAGAACAGCCTAAATTCTCAGAAGCATTGATTTAAAAAGGTATTAGAAACATTTCCTAGAGATCTGGTCCATACTAAATATATAGCTTCATGCAAATTCTACAAAATTTTCAGCGACACACATTCAGGCTGAGAACTGTAAATTTCAACCTATTTTAAACATGCTCTTATCAATTGAGATCTGGGAACTGTATAGGCAGGTCACTGAAGTCAGTGACATGTTCATGAAACTAGGTTGAGAGGAGAGGTGTTTTATGACTAGGTGTGTTACAGACTGTTGTTATAAAGGAATGCACATATAGAATCAGCGCTTAGGTTAATAATCATTAATAAACAGGCCTAATGCATGGCAAAAACATTCCTCATGCATCACACTACCACCACCACCCTGTAACTGTTGACACAAGGTAGGATGGATCCCTGTTGCAGTGTTTATACCAATTCCTGACCCTTCCATCTTCACGATGTAGCAAATGTCAACATGTAGTAGACGAGTTAATGTTTATTCAATCCTAAATCATCCATGTTTGGTGATCAAGTGCCCACTGAAGTCTCATTTTCTTGTTCTTGCATGACAGTAGCACAACCCAGAGTGATCTCCTGATGCTGAAGCACCTACTTTTATGTAATTTAATGTCTGCGACTTTTGTGTATTCAGTACTTCTGCAAAGTTCAGTTATGGCCTGTTAGCTTGAATGAGCTCAGCCATTCCACTCTGACCTCTAAGTCTTTTCACTCACAGAAATGTCATTCACTGGGTGTTTTTGTTGCTCTCCTCATTCTATGTAAAATCTAGAGACCATGAAAAATGATAATCTAAGGAGGGCAACTGTTTATGGAATCAGCACGTCCAACACCAACAACTTGAATCACATCTTCTCCTTTCAAATGTCTGAACAACCAAACTTCTTGACCATATCTGTGTACTCAGTTGTAGCTATATTATTGGCTGTTTGTGCAAACTATCAAGTGTACTTATTAAAGTAGCCACTAAAAACAGTTAGATTGTCCTATTACTGGCAGTGTTTCAATAAATGTGAAAATATCAATGAGTCCATCAAACTCATATGGTTACCCATCTAGATACTTCTTAAAAGATGACTAGAGTCCACAAATTTAAGTATTTCAGTGTATTCCTTGTACCACCGGTAAGACAGGACTTGGACAACATACAGGCTTGGCCAGATCTGTGGCAGATGAAAGTTAATGTAAGTACTTGTATGGAATTACATGTAGAAAGAAAAAATATTAGATTTGAATGCACAGTGCAAGATTTGAAATTTGAAAGCACCCCTTATGAGAAGCACTTGGGAGTCATAGTGACATGCATCCAGATTGTCTACAGAAGCGATCAGGAATGCTAATAGAAAGAATATAGCACAATGTGTGGAGTACAAGTCAAAGGAGGTTATGCTAAAGTTAAATAATGTACCAGTGAGGCTTCATCTGGTGAATTATACAGCGTTTTACTCTACATATTACAAAAAAAGACGTAGAAAAGGCTAGAGCAACTTGGCTAATTCCAGGACTATGAAGTATGAGCTATGAGGAGAGATGGAAGGAATAGAACCTTTCCAGTTTAAGCAAATGGAGAGAAGCCTCCTCAGTATTGTTTACCTCAGGGAAATTGAGCCAAAAACATTGAACTTTTCATCAAGAAAAAAATGTAATTACGTGTAACAGAAACATGTAAGTACCAAAATGTCAACATAAATACATTAGAACTGCCACTACTGTACTAATGCATATTTAGTATACATTTGTTGCGTGGCATGTTTTGAGACAGTCACAAGTAACAGTCTGATGTTGCAATCTGGTCAGTAGATGCTTGTTTCTTTGTGCACTTTTCTTATATATTTTTCTGTTGGTTGCACATGAGAGAATAGAATTTCAGTGACCGATCTGCATGATCGACACACCCTGTGTGTTATTGCAGGCTACCACAGTGCAAAACTTAGTGACTTCCACACATCCCCTTGACACAAACATTGACAATTGCCACATTGTAAACAGTGCTTAGGGGGCTAATGCATCATTTGTCCTTGAACTTGATTACAATTATTTTGCCTTTTTGTCAGCTACTGTCACACCAAGGTGAAGCTTCATGTAACCAAATTAACTGTGCATATCACGGTGGTTCAGTCGTAAACTGCCATATGCATCAGTTTCACTATCTGTGTCAACAGCAAGTAACTAATTAATATCCTAACTACTATTGCTTGATTTCGAGCCATATTTCTGTTTCAGTTCATATACGGATTTTTTTTTCCCCATTGTGGTGTTCATTGGAGGCTCTGCCTTACTCATGAATATTGATGAGTTACCTTTGAGTTACCATAAAGTGGCAGAATGATGACACTTCATTGACTACAGTGCAGCAGAATACTGTCCTGAAAGTTATATGTGCTTAACACTATAAAGCATATAATTATACATCACCCCTGGGTAAAACTCGGGTTTAACCATAATTGCATAGAATTC
This sequence comes from Erpetoichthys calabaricus, assembly GCF_900747795.2. Classification (NCBI taxonomy): domain Eukaryota; kingdom Metazoa; phylum Chordata; class Cladistia; order Polypteriformes; family Polypteridae; genus Erpetoichthys; species Erpetoichthys calabaricus. The sequence continues at coordinate 31,528,636 of NC_041394.2, forward strand.
TGAACCAAAGTTATGTCCCGGGGTTAACACCAAGGAAGTTAAAAGGTGATGTGAATGAAGTGAATTAATACAGTGGGTTGCAGCAATTACTTAAAAATAAATTCTGCAACAAGAATACAAATGTTAAAAACTTTTTCTTTACACAGAGAAGAATAGACACATGGAATACACTAAGAAGTGTTCTGTATAGTAGGACTTTAGGGAGGGTCAAATCTCAGTTTAATGATATTTTGAACAATCTAGGTGTAGAGAATGGCTTGTTCTCATAACAATTGTTCTAATTTCTTTAAATCAGTCTACAGTGAAGCACTCTGCAACTCAAGCAGATTGATCAAACATTCTAATGAATAGTGTCTAGTTTGGTTTTGTCCGTCACTTTGCCTACAGTCACTAACTGATGTAAATACACAAATGAAAAACCACATGAACCCTAAACTGTACAGACTCTGTTGAAATTACTTCTTTAGTGATTGTTACCCCACAGTTCACAAATTCAGTACAACAATAGCTAAAATAATGCATTAAATTCACAAGAAATTGCTTGTAATGTGTAAATAAATTTATCACGTGCCATACTGGAGGCATCAGTATGTCAGGACTGAGAGGTTACACAGTCTGAAGAAGTGGGTGCTTAGCGGACCACCAGACTAGAAGTACTTCTGTAAATACACAACTCTAAACATACAAAGAATGCGAAATTCTTAAGAGCAACAGGATAAATGAAACCAATAACTTCAGCCTAATGCATATCCCAGGTGAAAAATTATGAGAACCAACAACTTTCAACATACCAAGCTGAATCCAACACGGAATAATACCCCGATCAGAAAAATAGAAGCCGATAAGCTGCTCCAGATTCTTCATCAATGCTCACCCTGCACCGGTCAGCATTAATAAATGAAAACTCGTATTTGTTTCTGGTTCCTTAGGTTACAGATATCTTATGACCTGAGCTGTTCACGTACAGTTGTGAAGTTGTCATTACCGTGTTATACCGTGCATCAGAATGGCCAGTGTACATATTAATAATAATACATTTTATTTATATAGCGCCTTTCCCATGCTCAAGGCACTTCACACAGTCTTAGAAAAAACAGCAGGGTATATGTAACATTGGATACAAATGTTTTCCTGAATAGAACAATAAAACAGATAAAGCATTAAATAGAATAAAGGACAATAAACCAGAGTAAAATACTAAATTCAATATTAAAAGAAAAACCTAACAAATAACCTAATTTGTGATATAAAAGACACACAAATTATCCTGAGCACCTGGACAGACAGGTAAACTGAAAGAAAGGGCAGAATGTTAAGTTAAAAGCCTTCCTAAATAGATGAGTTTTGAGTTGTTTTTTAAAAGAAAGAATGGAGTCAGCTGATCTAATTAATTTCGGGATGTCATTCCAAAGTCTGGGTGCTATGGAGCTGAAGGCCCTGTCACCTATAGAGTGCAGGTTAGTGTGAGGCACAACAAAATTACCGGAATCAGATGACCTTAGTAGGCGAACAGGAGCCTAGTGATGGAGAAGGTCACTGATGTAGTCCGGTGCAAGGCCATTTAAAGCTTTGTAGGTTATTAATAGAATTTTATATTCAATCCTGTAAGACACAGGGAGCCAGTGAAGGCGAAGCAGGATGGGTGTCATGTGCTCACTGTTGTTGGTTTGTGTAAGGACTCTTGCAGCAGAGTTTTGAATCAACTGGAGCTGTGATATAAGATTAGAAGGGGCACCTGCCAGCAGCGAGTTACAATAATCGATGCGGGATGTGATAAACGCATGGACAAGTTTCTCAGCATTAGAAAAGGAGAGGAATGAGCAAACACGTGATATGTTATGGAGGTGAAAGTAAGAAAGTTTCTTAATGTGGTTTATGTGGGTGGAATAAGAAAGGGAGGAATCAAAAATGACACTGAGATTCCTTGCATCAGAAGAAGGTCTGATGAGATCACTGTCAAGAGTGACTGAGAAGGAGCTCATTTTCTTAAGTAGCGCTTTGGTGCCAATTTGCAGGAGTTCAGTTTTGTTGCAATTTAATTTTAAAGAGCTCTGCTCCATCCAGGTTTATATTTCACTGAGGCAAGTTGTGAGCTGAGAAAACTGTGAAGTTGCACTTTTGAGATTGAAATAGAGTTGAGTGTCATCTGCATAAAAATGATAACCCAGTCCATAGCTACGAATCATATGGCCAAGGGGAAGCATATAAATACAGAAGAGAAGAGGGCTGAGGACAGTGCCCTGAGGAACACCTTGTGTGACTGGCACAGAGCTGGATCTGCTGTTGCCAAGATTAACACACTCTTGCCTATCAGTCAGATAGGACTTGAACCACTGGAGGGCAGTGCCAGAGATACCCAGCATGTTCTCCATTCTGGACAATAGAATGTCATGTCTGACAGTGTCAAATGCTGCACTGAGGACTAACAGAATTAATATTGCATCTCATGGCTCATTATCATCAATACCCTCCAAGTCTGTACGCAACCTTGGGGTGGTGATTGATGGCCAACTGTTCTTCACGTTACGATGGTGTATTGGTCTTGCAGATTCACTCTATACATTACCCGCAAGATCAGACTGTAGTTGACAGAGAAAACAGCACAACTCTTGGTCCAGACTTTGTCCTTTTCATGTCTGGACTACTGCAACTCACTTCTGGTAGGAGTACCAAGATATGTCACCAGGCCACTGCAGACAATTCAAAATGCAGTGGCACATCTGGTGTTCAACCAGCAATTGCTCCCGTTTTCAAATCGCTATATTGGCTCCCTGAAGCAGCTTGTATTAGGTTCAAACTATTGATGCTTGGCCACAGAGTAGTCAACAACAATGTATACAGAGACACTTGTGAGGTCCTATGGTCCATCTCAACCACTCACGTCTGCTGAGGAAAGGCATCTCATGATGCCACCTCTGTGTGGCATCAAATCCCAATCCAGACTCTGTGCTGGTGGAATGAGCTCACCATCTCCATCTATCTGACTCCCACACTGTGTTTAAGAAGACTTATTTGATGAATTTCTGTGTAATGGATAGGTTTTTGTAATCTAGGAAATGTAACTTGCTCATATTTTTTTTCTAAGCCCTTCAATTGTGGTTACCAATTTTGTAACCTTGTTCTGTAATACTTGTTCCCTAACTGTCCCCAAGACTGATGCCTACTCAATTATGTTGACCTCTTTTGTAAGTTGCTTTGAATAAAAGCATTTGCTAAGCAAATAAATGTAAATGTCATGTTTCTTGTATCTCTTGGAATATACCATAACAAAACATTCTCAAAATCGCCTGGTTCAAAAGATTGTGAGCAGCCAGAGTCCATGTGTGCAACAAGGCCAGTCACACATATTAATACACATGGGGACAGATTAGGATCACCTATCAATGTAATATACACATATTTGAAGCTTGAAAGGAAACCAGAATAACCGGGAAAAAAAAACTCCACAAAGATAGGATATGAACCTAAGATACTGGATCTAAGATGCAGCAGCGCCGCTGTGCTGCCCACCCTATTTTGATCTTTAATTAAATGAGTTGGCAAACACAAGTCTAAATTCCACTTTATTTCTGACATCCATCAACTGAAACTGCAAGGTCAGTTCCCAAATACCCGAGTATGCTGGTTTCCCACGCCTTCCTGGACAATCGGACAGTAGACTAACAAACTTCAGTAGTAGGAATTGAGAAAAAGAAAACAACAGAACTGAAAATTCAAACCTCACACCAGTCCTGTCCAGTGAAACCCTGAACCAGTTACTTATGGGATTACCATTCTGACCTTTTCAGTTTAGGTTTATATTTATAGCTATGCATGGACTTTGGAGGATATTCATAATAAAAAGAGTTTTATGAAATTCCAACTGTTTGATGTTTTATTTTAAAAACGTTACATAATCTATCTATCTATCTATCTATCTATCTATCTATCTATCTAATGAATACTCTTGCAAAAACTTCATAAACTTAAACTGTGGTTAGTACATGGACTTGGACTTAAATTTTTAGGCCTGTTCACTACTTGGGTACATTTTGCTCCAACACCTTGTATCTATATAGATTTTCCTCCAAGCACTTATTTTTTTCTTTCCCTTCCCAAATATACACAGATTTAAGTTGACTTATCAACTCTAAAATTGTACCCATGTGAGCGAATGCTGGTGAGTGTTTAACTGTGCTCTGTGATGGACTGGCTTGATTGAGCTTCACATTCAGTTCTGCGGGGATAGGTGCTGGCATTCTACATTAAGTGGGCTGGCAAACTGAAGGAATGACATTTCTGAAAGTGGGAATGTATAACTTACTTTTGGATTATTTTAATACAATAAGCATTGTAAAACAAAAAAAAAAAAAGTAACACACAATTTACGATTATGACTTTTTAATGGTTATTTGCACACATTGACCTTCTATAATCCAGTTATTCCAAAGATGATTTCATCAATGCATAAAATATTTGTTTAATTCAAATATGAACAAAAAGAAAGCATATTCAAATTCACAAAGCTTTACAGCAGCAGTTCATAAAATGTGGTCCACGGCCCTCTGGTGGTCCGTGGTAGGCTAATTGGTGGTCCGCGAATATGTTCTTATTTATTTATAAAAATAGCTAAGATCTATGTTTATAAATATTTATAGTACATTTATAAGTGTCATAATTCTAATTAGTAATAATGTAATAAAAAAGTAATGTCAAGAAAGAATTTTATTGAGACCTAGCAATTACTTTTAAGGTTGTTTTATCCACAGTTTAGTAATAACGCACCTGTGTGAAATTTACCTAGCAGTATATAGTGTACACAGCCTGCCGTGAATTTATTTACATGGGGTTCATTAATTAATTTGCTGGAATACTTTGTTAAGGTAAGAGCTGCAGATAAAGGGTTTAATGATACTGAATTTTATTTAATATGTAAATTTTATATTCTGCTGTGGAGATTGGAAGAATAAAGAATCCTCAATGGATCAGTGGCTTAAAAGTGGATTTTTGCCAACGAAAAGGCGAAAACCTGACCAGGAAGAAATGCAAGAAAGTTGTCAGGAAGACGGTGCATGTCAACAAGAAATAGAAGGACAACGTGAGTCTGACGTGGACGGCTATTCAGATAATTCCCATGTTGCTGAAACTGAAAGTGGTGCAGCTAATAAAAGTGCCCTCCGTGTCAGTCAGAAACACGGAAATAAACGAAAAAAAGTGGTGAGAAAATACGATGTAAAATATGTTGACTATGGATTCACCTGCATTGACGATGAAAACAAGCCAAAGCCACAGTGCGTTTTGTGCTATGAAGTGCTTTCTAATGAATGTATGAAATCTGCAAAATTAAACCGCCATATACAGACAAACATGGAGCAGTACAGGAAAAGCCGCGAGAGTATTTCCTCCATAAGCTGTCTGAATTGAAAGGCGGTAAGAAGATAATGAAAAAGGCTACAAGTATCAACATGAAAGCCTTGGAAGCATCTTACGTTGTGAGCAACCTTATTGCAAAGGCGGGCAAGCCACACACCATTGGAGAAGAGTTCATTTTACCCGCTGCAAAGCAACTAGTGACAATAATGTGTGGTGAAAAAATTGCTAGTGAACTGAATGTAGTGCCACTGTCAAATGATACTGTCTCGCTTCGAATTTCTGATATGGCAAATGATGTCCAACAGACTCTTGTACATCGCGTGAAAAACAGCAAGTTTTACTCATTGCAATTGGATGAGTCGACAGATATTGCCAGTCAGGCTAATCTTCTCGTGTATGTCAGATACATTTGGAACGAGAAAGTGCTGGAAGAACTCCTTTTTTGTTGTCCATTGCCATCAAACACAACCGCAGAGCTAGTGTTTGGTGTATTATCCTCGTTCATCAATGAGAATGGCATTCCTTGGGAGAAATGTGCAGGAATATGCACTGATGGTGCCAGAGCAATGTCAGGAATAAACAGTGGACTGATTGCCAGAGTGAAAGAAATTGCACCAGATGTTGTTTGGATCCACTGCAGCATCCATCGAGAGGCTTTAGCAACAAAGAAAATGCCCCCACGCCTCAAGAATGTCTTGGACACGGCAGTGAAAGTTGTGAATTACATTAAAGCTCGTCTGCTTCAATTCCGACTATTCCATATTATTTGCCAAGAAATGGGAAGTACTCACTTACAATTACTCTTGCACACTGAAGTAAGATGGCTATCCAGAGGAAAGGTCCTTACCCGATTATTTGAGTTACGGGAAGAAGTCCGGATTTTCTTCACCAACCATCCATTTCAACACTGCGCATCCTTGGATGATCCAGCATGGATTTCTCTGCTTGCTTACCTGGCAGATATTTTTTCACGTCTGAATGATCTCAACAGAGGGTTACAGGGAAATGTCACCATCTATGACGTCCACGACAAAATTGCATCAATGGTGAAGAAATTGAAGTGGTTGCAGAACTGTATCCAGAAATTGGATTTTTCCGCCTTCCCAAACCTGGACAGTTACCTCAAAGAGAGTACCTTTGCTCTTGACAATGTTGCAAGATCAGATATCGAAGAACATTTGGCAGGCTTGCAACAACAATTCCATACCTACGGTCCCACGACCGTAAATAACAACAACTGGGCTCGAAATCCATTTGCAGTGGACACTGGGGCACTTCCACAAAGTCTGACAGTTTCTGAACGAGAACAGTTGCTGGAGCTATCCTGCGATGGCACATTGGCAGCTGATTTTAAAATGCGCCCCCTACCTGAGTTCTGGATCAAGGCCCAGAAGCAGTATCCGCAGCTTGCCGACAAAGCCATCCGCTTGCTGATGCCCTTCGCGACCACATATTTATGTGAAGCTGGGTTTTCCACACTCACAGCTATCAAAACGAAGTACAGAAACAAGTTGGATGTGGAGGCTGATCTGTGATTAAATCTCACCAACATCGAGCCGAATGTTCCTCGCCTTTGTGCAAACAAACAGGCACACCCATCACATTGAACTATATCTGACATTCCACCCCCTGGCAATCACCATTACTAATTGAGTATAATATACTGTTAGTTTAAGTGTTAGAAATTCCGTTGTATGTTTATTGTAGGTGAAAATGAATAAAAACGTAACGTAAAGACCTCATGATCAATAGACATGATAACAATGGTAAATATGCTAAAATTACTTTGTCAAGTAATTGGTGGTCCGTGTAAAACAAAATTCAAATCTGGTGGTCCGCAAACCTAAAAAGTTTAAGAACCGCTGCTTTACAGTTTTTAATTTGTGCAGCAAAACAATTGGTTAAGGAAAAAGAAGCATGGGGAGAAACTCTATAAATTCTATAAAAGGACACAGTACAAAAATGTTCAATAGTGATTTGTAGGAATAAGGAGAGAAAAAACCAATAACTAATCATAGGTGTGCCCAAAGCACTGGCATTGTTTGGGAAAGACAGCTGGTCTGAATAAGTTGCCTCACTTATGGTCTATCAGCCTTCTAATCTGCTAACCTTTCACAATGAAAACTGGCCTGACCTGCTGCCATACAAGATTCCACAATGTTCTTATTGGAATTGCATATCCTTAATCATCTTACTGCCATTAGACTGCAAGCAGAATGGCGGGACAGGAAAATCCTACATCCCTTGGAAGAATGTGTCATTGTCTCAGGTAAACAGGTTAGGTAGCAAAACTGGTGGTCCCAGGATTTGGTATGATACAGTACTTCTTACCAATCTGCATTAGTACTGAACATGCTATTCAAAACAACATACTGTATTGTATAAAAGAAGAAACTGTTACATAAAATTTGGTCCACTGTTCTACAACTAGGACAGCATCCACATTGCTACTTCTAAGTGGTTTAATGATTGTACACTGGCCTAAGCTTATCCAAGAGGGCTGTGGAATGGGAACCCTTTGGCAAATGGAGCACAACCTCTTGTCACCTGTACTATTAAAGGAAAGACAAAAAGGACTGAAGAACAAAAGACTAGGAGATGGATAATCAAAAAGACTATGTCAGAGGCAGAATAGCCGGAAAGTCAGGAAAGCTCAATAACAAAATCAAAATGTATAAAGAAAACATGTTTGTCATAAACATCTTCAAAAAAAAAAAACCCACTAAATTAGCACAAAGCTCCTTGTTTAAAAGTCCAGAATATTGGGCAATTACTACTTTTAAACAGCACTGCAACAATGATGTCAGCTGGCACGACTTCCAGACAGTAGCCGTCCTTTAGCAATATGTGATTGTGTCAAAGCAGCAAGCTCAAAATGACAACAGCCATGAAAAAACAACATGGGGTTTTGGGGGGGTTGACACACAAAAAATAAAGAATAATCCAAAAAATGAACATTACAAAAATATTGTTAAATAAGTGATAAAGTTCATGGTGCTATGATGCAAAACAAAGAAAAACTAATATATCTAAATATTTATCTTATTAGTATATGCGCACATAAACACAATTAAAATTGCAAGCCATTTGGATGTTTGTTTGCTACTCATGCAAAAAAGGCTAAACTGATTTTCATGAAATTCTGCATTTGCCTTCCATTGGTCCCACTTAAAACATATTGTATATGTCATATTGAAGGGGTTACTAAAAAAAACAGTGCCGATGCAGGGACCACCAGCAGGGGGGGAGCTGGGGCTGATGAAAGGATATCATCATCAGTACACCAAAGCGGAATCTCATCGACAACAAGCACCTACAGCATTTTCTTCTCTATTAATTTGGATAACAATTTCAATGTCTCTCTGTATTACAACAGTGAAAGCCTTTTTGTCTTACCATCGGTTATGTTGTTGAATTTCTAGACTGTTTCAAGACAGTTCCCCAAACCCGTTTATTTATGCCCAGGCAACATTGGGTACTTCAGCTAGTATAATACATACTGTACATATATCAATACCTAAGCCAAGAAAATCTTGTCTTTTTTTTTTTTTTTCATAACATCAACAAAATTAAGGCACAAGTACATTTTCACCAATTATAAACAATTTTTAAAAAGGTAGACTATCATCAGTCCAGTCGGTCAGTGGCACTGTCCCACGTCTTCTGTGCAACATTATGCACCTCAATAATCTATAGAGCTATGCTGGAGACCTGTACTCACAAAGCTGGCAACAAATTAGCCTAAGAGGTGAGGCCAGACAAAAACTGACCTCTATGAATAGCCTTATAAAAATCAGAGAAGCTTGAAAGGATCAGTGTTAACTAGGACCCAGTTTTAGACCCTGGCTTTGCAGTGGCATTTTCTGGCCAGGGCCTGGTGGCTGGGTGACCCCTGTAGCCTATTTAGGCAGATTTGAAGAAAGCTATGTGGAGCTGGCATGTAGGTTCATCACCCACAAGATGTAGGGTGAGGATTGGGTGGGTGCAATGCCAGTAGGGCGACAGGCTCAAGTGGAAGCAATCTAGTCACACTGGAGCTTTGTGATGTATTATGTACAAGTGGAAACATAAAAAGAAAGCTTGTTACTTAGGCCCCACACTGAGAGCTGCTCACTGGAAACATCAAATACTATCATGCCAGCTCGAATGAAGCTCTTCTTTAGCAGCATAAAAACAAAACACAGCTTGAGGGTGAAAAGACAGCAAGGCTCACCAAAACCTCACTGCATCTTCACTGCTGAAATGTACCTAGTGAAAATGCATATTTGGGGAATACTGCTTGGCAAAGCAATTATTTTGTCTAAACACTGAACATTATCGCAAATCCAGATACCAAGAAGCCCGCAAAGCATTTAAGATAAGACTAATTCAAAATGAATAAAAATAATGGGTTTAAGTTGAGAGTTTAATTACTCTGCTATATGTATGCAGCCAGTCTTCTTGTTATACTGAGACATTTATTTGCAGCATTATCAAAATAAATAGAGCAGTACAAAATATATATGTATCAATCTGTCTAAAACTACATGCCCTTGGTCAAGTCACTGACAGACAGAGAAGAAATTCTTTCTTAAGGATGTATGGCTTTATTAATTGATCTCATTGCCCCAAGGTCCAGAAAATTTTATTGAATGTACCTGAGAAAATCATGATGACGTCTCACATATGTGTAATGTTACTGTTGATCTGCAGAAGTTGTAGAATAGTACAGATGGATGTCTGTTATGTCTGCAGTTCAATGGCATCAAAGTTTAAACTCCACCTGCATTTTTTTTAATCATTATCTTATTAATGTATATATAAAAACATATGCAGAGGAACAATGTGATTTAAAAAGTGAAGAATTGTTTATTACTGTAAAATAACCTCTGGTCATTGAAGAAACTGTCCCACAATTTTATAAAATATGCAAGATATTAACCCAAATCAGGCTTCATTTCAATATTATAGATTATTTTATTGTGTGTAAATATAATTTTGATTTCCTTTCAATTTTCTTTTGCGGTCTTTTATGTATTCTGTAATTTAAACTAATTACATTAACAAAGTTCTTTGAGAAATCAGACCAGTTGCCATCTCTGTCTGCCCCTCATTGTGACTTGCTCCTTCACAATTTTTTAGCTGGGAATTTAAAATTATTATCATTATTGCTGTTATTATTAGTTATTTGGCTATGCAAATCTCCTTACAACATTTGAGAAACAATTGGTTACATTTATTTATTTTTTCCCTTATTGAAACACAAGCTGCTTAAGTGACTTGCTTATGGTCACACAGTGTCAGTAGTGGGATTTGAACCTACAACCTCAGGCCCTTAAGTCCAAAGCCTTAACCACTATACCACACTGCCTACCATTAGAATAATTATCATTCTAGATTGTGTTAGTAGTTATCTATAAATTTCTCTTTTCCTATATACATCATCATGATAACTGTGTTATCCATTACACCAATAAAACAAAATGCCTTATAGAATGCAAAACCTAATTACTAATAGTACATAAGAAAATAATATGAAGTATAACACAATATTCTAAAAATCACTTAATCTAAACATGGTGCCAGAGAGGAGCCAGTCCATTACAGGGCACACTCATGTCCACACCCTCAACCGGGCACTTTAGGGTTATTAGCCTAACGTGTACATACTGTATGAGTTGTAGAAGGAAGACTGAGGGACCCACACTGCTACATGGAAATAATGCTTAATCCACAAAGTCATGAATGGGATTTAAAGGCTGTGTTCAAGATTAAGTTATTTATATAAAATCCATACCACACAGGTGTTATCAGTAAATCCAAAAAGGCCAGAAATACATTCAGAATGTGTTCAGCATGGAAGCACAGAGTTTAGCACTGCTGCTTCACTATTCCATAGTCATGGGTCAGACTCTCATGCCTGTTCAGATCTTTTGGGTAGATTTGCACTTTCTCCCCATTTCTCTTCAGGTTTTCATTAAACATCTCAAAGACATGGAAGTTAGAATGACTGAAAAATCTAATTTGGCCCATTGTGAGTAACACTGGGTGAACACCCTGCAATGGACTGGCACTTCACGCTGTGTCAGTTCTTATCTTATGCCCCATATAACCTAGATAAGCACAGACTTCCAACAACCTTGAACTGAATCATGTTGAGTTAAAAACTAGAAGGAGAGAAAACGAAGCTGCCTTAGAGCAATTTCAATCCATGTTTAATATATTGTGCTCTCAACCTCACAAAATAGTCTCAAGGACACCGCAATATCAGTCATTTGTTACGGTGGTCTATAAAAAGCTCATCTCACAGGCCACAAATTCCATGATAAATAACATATTGCAAGTGAAATATTTTTCCAAAAAAATGCAATTTAAGCAATAATGAAGCATTTTAAAATAAAGTAGAACTAATCACACTGTCTCAATTTGTATGTTCTCAGGAGCACTCTGAGCAAGTCTGACACACCTGATGAGGGCCTAGTGATAGACACTGTAGCACACTGTCCTGGAATGAGTTGTCTCTGACTCAGGCTCTTGCTTTCCAAAACCCTGAACTGTATTACACTGGTTTAGAAATGTACAGTACAGTACACAGAGAGACAGACAGAAAGTCCTCTGCTGAATCATAAAGAGTTTACAAAACATTTTCTGGTCAGTTGTTAGAGTGACGGTGCACTTTGAACCCAAGTAAAATGATTGGGTTTGCACCACCTTGCTTAAGAGGCCCAAGGACAAATGAAAACCACTTTTAATGGCAACGGTAAAGAGCGGGGCTGGCACCACCAGATACTTTATTTAGTCACTCCGCTCGCCTAAGGAGGCAAAATATGGGATTTAAGATAATAAACACTCAAACTCAATACTACTGTTTGGTCTCCATTAGCCTCTTGTATTGATTGATATTATTTTTGTATAGTAGTGATGACTGGTCTTAACAATTGATGATGTACACCAGTCCTGTTAAGGTGGTCTTCCAAATCCAACAATAACAAGGTCAACAACAATGGTGATAAAAATAATCCTAACATCGAAGACATAGACATGGCAAAATAGAACGATCAAAACAGCAACAAGACTAAAGATCTTAAATGCATTGATAAAGGCCTATTTTATTCATTCATTGTAAAACTCAGTGAGGTCATGATTTGAATGGATGGTTATACTGCCTCATCTGCATACATTAGCGAGGATTTGGTAAACAGGAATAATGGATAATGTTTAAAGATAATCATCATACTTTAATTTCACTGAATTTTACCATTAAGCTTATCAATTTAATTTCTAATATTACTAAATGGAACAGGTGCCCTATGGTCTTCATTTTCACCCTCAGGGCCTGCTGTTTGGGCCACCCTATACAGTTTTAAGTGTCGATGGTACAATTGGTTGAGGTCCTGTTCTTATTTTTGTTACCTTTAACCTTTCACCTGCTGATATTTTGGGCTTTAATACAGTTCTTGCATTTCTGTAAATCCGACATTTTTTCTTATTAAACTTTACCAAAATTACAGTCATGAAAGAGTTTGAGGAGACTAGCTCCTAAGGATTTGATTTCTACAGTCTTCTCTGTAACTTGCATCCATTTTCCAGCCCACTTATTAGGACTGAAGGCAGCTTGTGCCTGTTCCAACACCACTGGGTACAGACCAGAAGCCAGTCCTTAATGGGCTACCAATCCACATTGGGTCAATTTAGAAGCACCAGCTGAACATACACATCTTTGGGATGCAGAAGAAAACCTGGTGAGATTAAATACAATTCCTACATTACACATTTACAGATTGTGGAGTTTACTTAGCGGTTGCCAATGATAACACCCAAAATTGGTTAACAGATTTTCCTCAGTATATAGCACTTCCCAAAACACTCCACATAGGGTTGGTTCCTGTTTGTGCTAATGCTGCAGGGATAGGCTCTACCTGCCCTCTACACTACAACCTCAATCTGAACTGATTTAAGGCGTTTGGATAATGATATAACTCGCTGGCTGCCAAATTACCAGGTAGCTTATTGACCTCTGCCTCTCAAACTCTGCACTGGTCTAAAGTGTGAGGACAACACATGACTCCTAAAAAAGATCCAACTGGAACATCATGCATGTCATACTTTATTCTTCAAAACCAATCAAATCAAATATTGTTCTAAAGATTGTGGGTACCATCTCAATACCCACCCTAAATTTGGGTTTACATCACACATAATTCAGCAGTTTCATCCTTCTATACCAGGAAAACAATAGCAAAGTAGCATTTTTGGTGCATGGTAATATAAAGTTGGAGAGTAAACATAGCAGGAACCAACCCTGGAAGAGTCTACGGTCCATCAGAATGAAAACTCAAGCACACTTACAAAAAGACAGATTATAGCCATCCATCAACACAGCAACACATCTTAAAGCTGCATAGGACTGCTTCCATTCACTAGGAGATCAAAAGTGGAGGAAAATAATAAAAACAATAAAAATTCAAAATTCAAAATATGCACAACTGAAAACTGAATTGACCTTGGTTATCTATGGCCAAAAAAATTAGGCACATATCCTTGTGTTAACAAAATGATTTCAACAGAATTTAAGTAAATCAAGTCATTATTTGTACAGGGGATGGCCATACACCCTGTTACATTCTGAATATTTTTTAGATTTCAAAATTGCATGGGACAGCAGTCTATGGCTGGGCTAAATCACTTTGCAATCAAACTGAGCCAGTGAACATAATGTGACTTTAACATGCAAGAAAAAACTCTGATACATGGAGAAATGCACACATGAACAAGAGAAACACACAGATTTTATAAAGACCATGGTCAGACTGGGAATTCAATCCACATGCCTACAGCCATGAGACAGCAAAGCACCCAATGCAACAGATCAATAAAATGCATTTACTAGGAAATCAAACTCTCCCAGGGTGTATAATTGCATGGCAACTGGGAGACAAAATAAAATGGGGAAATGTATGACATATGTAACAAAACTTGAATATTGCACTGACAGATGTACGCTCCAGAGTGTGTGTAGCAGGTACACAATAACTTGTTTGTGCAGTTTTAGAGATTGTGGACCTCAAGTGATCATCTATCTGCTGCCCACTCTATCACATCTAAGGCTCACACACTGGTGGGAAGCCTTTTCATCCTGTTGCTGATAAATCTACAGTATCTCCACCTCCCAAAAATGAACAAACCACTTCAAAACATCCATATCTTCATTTGTATGTTAGTTAAAATGCGCAGTGGGGACTGGGTGGTCTTATAGCCTTAGCGCCCTGGCAAATATTTGTTTTAACCCAGAATCTTGGTAGCTGGATTTTTTTCTTTTATTTGTTCAGTTATCCCTGGCCATTTGACCATAGCATTGGACTTATTATAATCTAAGAGATTTAAAAACAAATCCATAATGAAGGACCCTGCTGCATCTATCACCTGTATATCTGTGTGCATTGATTTATTCTTATTTAATATTTTGGGCATTTCATGTATTCATTCATATACTTATTTTTAATTTTTTGCTTTTCTGTTTGTCTTGCATTTTTGTCTTTGACATTTTGTAAAGCATTTTAAGCTACATGTCTTGTGTGTTACAGAAATAAACTTTGTTTTTGTAAAATTCAGATTCCTCCACTTTTGCAGTTGCCCAATGAGTGCAGAATCAGATATAAGGCTGCTACTTCTTAGACATTTACATAATAGTCATTACCATTCCACTTTCAAATTGAAGCTGTCTGTTTTTCATTAAGTGCGAGCATGCTTAACTCATGGTGTGCTTACACTTATGGGATAGTTATTGAAATACTTCACAAATGGTCACATCACATTTTGCTCACTTTGTCAAAGACTGTACCATCAACAGTACTACATTATCACAAAATGTTTTACAGAATAAAAAGATATCACTATAAAAGACTAGTAGACTTGTTAGGGCAGTAAAGTTTAACATGCAGTATGAAAGCAAACAAAGTGCTCTAAAAAGCTTTAGAAAAGGGAAACAAAAATAAGGCTCAGAGAGGAGAAAAAACATTCATAAACAGAGTATTTGCCTAAATGCACTTGGACAAAAATGTTAGCTAAATAAACAGAATTTGCTGGAATAACACTCATCAGTGGAATGTAAACTCCAGGCTGGGAGGTGCTCTGTATGGCATTTTAATGTTCTCTGCTCACTTGGATTACAGTCCAGTACTGATAACTCCACACTTCCCACATGCAAGTGAGTCACTAAAACATAAAAAAAATATAACCTGGGAACAATTCATAATTATTTCTTTAACAAAGCAAGACGTCTTTAAGATCCAAATTAACATTTGAACATTCAACAAATTATGACAAGAACTGGCCATTCAGCTTAAAGCTCACCAGGCCTATCCACCTAATTCCTCCAAAAAACATCAATTTCAGTTCTAAATATCTCTAGAATCCTACTGTCTACCACACTACTTTCTTACTTATTCCAGGTGTCTATAGTTCTCTATGTAAAGAAAAACTTAACATTTGTGGAAAATTTACCCTTAACAAGTTTCCAACTGTACTCCTATGTTCTTGTTGAAGTAAGTTTAAAGCAACAGCATTTATCCACTGTACTAGTTCCTTTCATAATTTTAAAGGGTACTGTCATATCACTTCTTAATCTCAATTTGCTTAAACTGAAAAAGATCAGCTCTTTTAATCGTTCCTCATTATCTTACCCTCTCCAATCCTGGAATTCAGCCTAGGTGTTCTTATCTGGACTAGGTGAGGTCTCACTAGTTTACTATGTAATAAAACATTAAGAGCTGTGTGTCCTGTCCCTCTGAGTAATCTGATTGGTCAGTCTGTTTTTAGTGAAACAACGAAAGAGGAAGCAGGAGTGTGAGAGGCATGAAGAACGTTAAAGGTGAATGAGACATGCAGAAAGTGTTGACTTCAAAGATGGCAAGTATAAAATAGAACAGGAGGCGAGAAAGGTGTCTCGAAAAATAATGACAGAGTCTGAGAAGCAGGCTTTACAGGAACTTGCTTGAGAGACAGAGCGCCAGTTAAGATACAATCACACATTTTAATACAATGGAAAGAAACAAGTAGGGTAAGAGCAAACATTTTCTTAATAATTCTATTACCTGTCTTAGACAGGAACTATGGCTAATATGTAATAAAGTTTAAGAATAAACTCAGGTAACTTATACTCTTCACACTGTGTCATATAACCTAACATTAAGTTAGCCTTCTTAATGGCTTCTGAGCACTGTCTGGATGTTGACAGTGATGAATCCACCATGACTCCTAGGTCCTTCTGATGGGGTGTATTGTCAAGTTTCAAAACTCCAACTGCGTATTCAAATCTTTTTATGTGCTACGTGTAATACTTTACATTAAATTTCATCTGCCCGGGACGGTATGCTTTCCAAGTCCATCTGTAATGATTCAACAGATTCAAGATGATCTACCAATACCTTTAGCTTGGCGTCATCTGCAAACTTAACTGGGTTGTTTATTTATATTCCTATTCTGATCATTTACATATATTAAAAATAGCAGTGGTCCTAGCACTAACCTCCTGAGGGACACCACACTTAATATCACCCAGTTCTGACAAGGTTCTTCACACCATAAACTGCTTCCTATATTTAAGCCAAATCTGTACCCATCCACTCAATTAACCAAAAGTTTGATTAAATAATGTTTCTAAAACTCCTGTAATGGAAATACTTTATTTTTAACCACAATTGAGCCGTGCTATGTTCTGCCCTGTAGCCCGGGGTGGTCTCTGCCAACACAGCAATTCCTTACTGGACAGGCTCGAATAGCTGCGAACCCGTACAGGAAGAATTGGGTAGATATAACGGACGGTTGAGCAAAATATTTCTGATTACTAGAAACAATTTCACGGTAATACCAGTATTTAGTCTGGTGGTTGTACGTTAAACCCAAAAACCAGTACTGTATGTCTCTTAAGTGGGCTTTTGTGAATTTATTTATAATATAAACATGGGAATGTTATAGCAATTGTGTCCTTTCGAATTAAATAAAACGAACCATACATGCCGTTGGAGAATCCGAAGAGGATGATTTTGTTAGCTCAGGCATTAAAAAAAAAACCAAACTTGCAGCTTGGGCAACATCTTGCAGGTGCGCCACCTTACCATCATCACCCATTTTAAATGCTTTCAGTTTACCTTCTCGTTGTTTTTCTTTCTTATTCAGAAAGCAGCTATGTGTGAGCTGGACACCATCCCATGCGCTATACTTAACTGCTAGATCACAGTCCTCCCTTGGGAGCCG
Source organism: Erpetoichthys calabaricus (assembly GCF_900747795.2). Classification (NCBI taxonomy): domain Eukaryota; kingdom Metazoa; phylum Chordata; class Cladistia; order Polypteriformes; family Polypteridae; genus Erpetoichthys; species Erpetoichthys calabaricus. The sequence continues at coordinate 31,546,222 of NC_041394.2, forward strand.
TTGTCCGCCTAATTATCAGTCTTTGCGTTTACCGGTATCTCCCCGTCGCGCAAGCTACATTTTACAAGACAGTGTTCTTTCTCAGGTCCACCCAAACCCCTCACTAAAAGAAGGACTAGCGCGGAGGGAACGTGGATTACAAGGTGTTGGTCCTTACCCTGCCCAGGTAGAGCTCCACCAGCCGCTCGTCGATCCATTTCTCCACGTCCAAGCGTCTCTGCAATTCCTTCCTATCATACTTCACCGTAACGCGGGCTTGCCTCTTCTGTACCGCCAGTCCCGGCTCCCTGTTACCCCTGCTGGGGGAATGTGTCTTATTATTTAATCGTCTGCCCACCCGGTTTGCTGCCATAGTCTACAGTTCACACACAGATAGTGACCACGCGCTGCTGGCTGTGGCTGCTGCAAAGTGCGGCGAGATACGAGTGTGGACCGGCAACAGCGCTAGAGGAGAGGCGCAGGTGGGTCCTAACGCCCGTCTCGTTACTCGATTGGAAAGAAAAGGACTTCGTATTTTTCCATTTAAAACATTTTTTCCAGCTATCCATTTTCGATCATTTCAGAATAATGGATATCGTATTTCAAATCAAATAATGTTATTATTCAAAAACTATTAAGAAACATTTAAAAACAACTACAACGCAATGAGTTATACCATAAGGGAACTTATAAGGTAAAAAAGATTGACATAACTTTATAGTACAACTGTTCTCATCCTTGTTTCTGAGAAACCATAAGGCTGTTGCAACCAACTTCTTAATTTTACTGTAACTTTAAATATATGCATTTTCCCAGAAAAATCTCTTCTTTCGATAAACGGTCTCAGGGTGCCGAAGCCTAACCCGACCGCACTGCGCGAAATGGACTCAGTCCTAAGCCAGGTGCTATCTCGCATACTGGTCATCTTAGAATCTCCATTTAACGTGATAGCTTTGGGATGATATTCTTCGCTGAATATGACTGGGACTAGGATGGAGCTGTGAGGCGGGGCATATCACTTCCCCCTCCACATCTATATGTTCATCCATTAGCGGCTAACACTGAGCTCAAGATCGAGGTGCTGACATCATGCTGTAAAGTAACGTGTTCACTTAGTCGCACTACTTCTGCTATAGGAATGTATTACATTGTTAAGATTTACCAGACGCCCACGTCTATTTCTTCGTTTTGTAAATGTTATCTTTTGTTCACTTTATTATCAAGAAATTGCACACTTACTTGTATACTATAGATTATGTTCGATTAAGCGACAGCAGAAAGAGAAGTATAGTATGTGCAAATAAATATATATGCTTTTTACCTTATAAGCTTATAAGAAAGCCAGCCATACGTTTACTAAGTCGACCCCAGCGTTTTTAGAAGTCAGGGCAAGCGACATGCAAATCACGAGTAGTAGACCACACAATAAATGAGCGATGGGGTGAAAATGTGAGTGAAAATGAAACCCGGCGCGACATACTGTACTAGCAAAGTCCATCGAGTTGTCCAGACCATTTTAGACTCAGGTCAAGGTCACTGCGGCTTAGCCCGACGTCGGCTCGTACAAGGCGGCAACCAATGGACTGACTGCACGCTAACACAGGTCGCCAAAATTAAACTCATTAAAATTTTTTTAATTGTGAATAGTTATTTTCATTTTCAGTCGTGAACACAACAAAAATAGAGCGTTTCTATCACGTCATATTTAAGTACACAACTGAAAAGAAATGTAATAAAAATTTTAAAAATTACACAATTTATGCTTGAATATAATAAGGCTCTAAATCAATTTAACACGAAACTATTTAATCAACCTCAAATTTTTAAACATATGTAAAGAAAATGATACAAATTCATTGACTTATCTACTCTAATTTTTGTCATCACTTAGTTTTTGTGATGAAAAATGTCGTTTGGTGGCCCGTTTTTTGTGCCTGTTTTCCGAGTGCGTCCCTGTGAATCATCCAGCAGTATTTTGACATTATACAGATATTCCAACAACCTTTCACCTTCGTTCCATGTCCTTGATGGAATTTTTCACCGACTGCTCCAAGATTTTCAGTGAGAAATTCCAAAATAAAATAAAAAAAATAACTTTGGGACTCACATTGCAGCCCAAGCCTTAAACTTAATATATTTTTTTACAATTTCTTTATAATTTAGATCTTTATTGTTACCTAAAAATTTCTAAACTAATTCTTTGAATGATCCCCAGGCCTCTCTTTCCTTGCAGGTTGTTCATCACACCATTAAATTCTCCATCGGAAATCAGTTTTATAATACCAGGTCTGGCAAAAAAAAGCCATCTCTCAGTTTATCCTCAGACAAACCCAAACATTTTTTTGGCACAAATACATAAAACAGGCTCCATCTTTTGGTGGGGCTTTAGCAAACAGGTCCATTAAACCAAACTTAATACTAAACAGTGGTAGCAGCACTTTACTGGGATCCACCAAGCTAGGTCTGAAGCTGTTTTTGGCACCAAGCTGTAGCTTTTTTCTATTTGGACATTCCTTCTGAACCCAATGCAATTTCTGGGCTCTGCTGTCCCACTCACAGAGAAACCCGGAGAATTTTGATCATCTTGACTGATGATCCAGTAAGGTACACAGAACTCTCAGGTCCCAACTGTTGCGCATGTGCATCAGAGGATCACCCTCCAGGTTCTTACCAGGTATGTGATATCACCCCGGGCCGTAAGGAGGCACTGCTGCTAACTGTCTTACCTTTTTCTTCCTGCACAATGCATAGAAGCTGTCCAATGAGACCAACTGACTCCTCCCCTTCTGGTCTCTGGGCTATATATTGCCCAGAGGGTGCTGGGTGGTCTCATGGTCTGGAACCCCTGCAGATTTTATTTTTTTACTCCAGCTGTCTGGAGTTTTTTTTGTTTTTTCTGTCCTCCCTGGCCATCGGACCTTACTCTTATTCTATGTTAATTAGTGTTGTCTTATTTTAATTTTTACATTGTCTTTTTTTTCTTTTCTTCATCATGTAAAGCACTTTGAGCTACATTATTTGTATGAAAATGTGCTATATAAATAAATGTTGTTGTTGTTGTTATAAAAATGTGAACAACCAGAAGGAGCAGTCACTTCTACCTGAAACAACCAGAGTTAAGAAGCTCCAAGAATATCCAAAAGCAGATCAGAGAGCCTGATTAACTGCAGCCACTTTATTTGCTTGACGATTATTGTGTTTCGTTTTTACGCCATTGTGCGTTTGATTTATTTGAAACTCAGAAGTAAACAGGGATGGCTGGGTTGATGCTGTAAAAATTCTGTTTTTTTGAACTTGTTATTCCCTTGAACGACCACTCAATATATAAACCAGCAGTGCTCAATGTAGTTAATTTTCAAGTAGAAGATTTTCAAAGTTCTTGTAGATTTCTTTCAAATACACAGGACAAAAAAGAGATTTTGATGCATATTTATTACCATTATGTCAGAGAGAGATGAGACTCTGTTGTTTTGGACGTGTGCAGAGGAGAGGTGCTGGATATGTTGGAGAAATGATGTCAGGGATGGAGCTACCAGGTTGGGAGGAGGGCCTAGGAGAGGGTTTGTGGATATGGTTGGGGGTTTGTGCATATGGGCATACAGGTGGTCGGTGTGGTGGGGCGGGATGTAGGGGACAGAAGGATATGGAAGGGGATGGCGACCTCTGATGGAAGCAGTCGAAAAATGAAGAAGAAGAAGAAGATGAATAAGTACTTTTTTGGGATTCTTTTACATGAGTCTATAAGTTGTTTCTTCTGCACTGTAATATCAGCCACGTTTCTACATAGGCCATTTGTGTCAGTGCAGTAAACCAAGAATTCATCTGAAATATGCTGCAAACTCTTCTTCTCTGTTTAAGTAACAAGAAAAACTTTTGTCTGGAAATGAAAGTTTTTATCTTTTAATAGGGGACACAACAGCTCTGACGCATCTTGAGTAAATGGCTCTGTCTCATTGCAGACACAGATTCTTCATTGTCACCTGAAGTACCTTCTTCCTCTGAGTGATTTTCTACCGAATCCGGACTGTCAAGTGGAATAAGGTTTGATACATCAGCTCCATGTGGTACTGATCTCATTGGTGGTGCAAGATTAGAACAAACAATTCCTTTCTGATTCTATTTTGTTATATCCTTGAATTTTGAAGGAACAGAAATAACAGTCATCACTTCTTCTTTATGCTTTTTGCTATTCCTCCTGTGATGGAACTGGGCTGTCAGCGAGCCCCAAACACCAAACACAACCACACAAAGAGTCCCAGGTTCAAATAATGGTGTGTTTATTACACACAATTCCTCAAAACAGTTAACACAAGCACAAAGCACAAGTACAAATAATCTCTCTCTCGCTATAACTATCTATCTCTCTCCACAATTCCTCTCACCACCACACTGCCCTCCTACAGTAGAGTGTTGCTCCATGTCCTCCCAGCTCTGACTCCCCTGGATAAGGGAGTGCAGTCGCTTTTAGTAAGGACCTGGGAGTACTTCCGGTGCCAGGGCCACTGCCCAATGGAAGCACTTCTGGGTCGTATAGAAGTCCCATAAATTGGGGAGCGCATCTCCCTACAGCACCCCCTTGCAGCAACCATGGTCCTCAGCAAGGCTGTGTTGCCAGTCTACATCTCTAAGCGTTCCATGCTGGTTCTCAGATGGGTGCCAATATGGAGCTGCTGCCAACTTGTGTCCTGGGTGAATGACATATCCCATGTGGCGTCTTTTATAACTGATGGGCTGTTCGTTCATCCCTTCAGGCCATCTCTTTTGGGTTTGGCTCCTTCCCCTCTTCTGGCCGGGATACCTATCTGCCTGCTTGGAGCCTCCTGTCCGGATAAGGAACCATCCCCTCCTCTAGTCGGGATGCCCGTTCAACCCATGTGGCACCAATACTCCATATCATTGGAAATCAAAAGCAAGCACCTTCTTTGCACCTTATTTCATTATCTTAGTTCAAGCCAAGCAGAAACTGTGAGGGGTCCACTGTTTATCCTGGTCACCAAGTAGGCATAATAAGCCTTTCTTACAAAATCAATAATGTTCCATCTCTCCTTTTTTATTACAAATTTTACACAAACATAGCAAAAGGTCATTATTTCAATTAACACTGCAATAAAAAATAAACTCTCCATTGATCATTTACAAGTGCATCGATCAACTGACTGAGTCACACCGAGGTGTGTTTGCTACACTCCACTGAAGGTGAAGAAGAAGGCAGACATGCTGCTGCCTGCTGCTAGGACTCATTACCATGTTCATTTCCAGCTATACTCTGATCTTATTAGAAAATCTAAAATTTAAACAAATTATATTTAAAATAAAATTACTCCAGCAGACCCTTGTGACCCTGTGTTCGGATTCAGCGGGTTTGGACAATGGATGGATGGATGTAAGGACATCGCTCCTCCTGGAGCAGACGCCATTGATGACAGCTCTCTAGCATCCCTTGTCCTGAGCTGCTATCACCAGATGCCCTCATCCAAGTCTTGTCATTCGGATATCAGCATCAAAGTCCCTTCTCCAAGTGTTTCTTGGTCCGCCTCGTTTCCTCTTGCTTTGGGGGTTCTACATCAATGACTTACTTTAATGTTGGAAGCTTATCTTTTACAAGGTACCAGCCATCCCCATCATCTCTACAGGATTTCCTCTTCCATCGGGTTGCTGTTGTGTTCTTTGCCACAGGTGTTGCTGATGGTCTTTGGCCAATGAATGTAAAGATCCCGTCACAGGCACTGTTTCACAAATGTCTGGATCTTTTTCATGGTGGTCTTGGTGGTTCTCCATACACCTGCCCCCTACAAAAGCATTGACTTAAAGTTTGAATTAAAGAGATGTATCTTGGCAGAGCTGCTGATGTCTTTGGAGCTGCAGATGTTCTTTAGCAGGATAAATATTATTCTTGCCTTGTTGATCCTTTAATGTCCATATCTGTTCCTCATTGCTTGTGCACTACACTGCAAAGGTACATAGAGGCTTCTACCTCATCCAGAGGCTCTCCATCCTTATGTTCACCTTCAGCACCTTCGTCTTTCCTTTGTGGATGTTAAGGCTGTTGTTGCAAATACACTCTTAAAAATTCTTTAATGGCATTGGATGGTGAACCCAATATGAACCCTGTTAAGGATCTAAATAAATAAAAGATTCTTTCTTGAACCTTCATGTGGATGGGTCTTTTGGGTTCCAAAAACGGTTCCCTGTGGTATTGCTTTGAGGAACAACTATGGCACCTTGATTTTTAAGGGAGTAGATTGGATGATGTCTCTTGCATCTGTTGGTGACTATGAGACAATAGAGCCAGGTCATCTGCAAAGTCCAGTCCATTGAGCTGATCCCACTGGATTAAATGAAAATAATGATATTCTATCTCATTGTAGTGTGAAAAAAATTAAAAAAAAACTATAATTGAGAGCCAAAAATGTATTTTGAGAAAAACATTTAAGTAATGGAGAAAAATAATTTGAATTTACTGTCCAAAAATATATGGAAATCACATGAAATTATGAAAACAATATTTTAATGTATGTCTGAGTAACCAATTTTGAGACACAGATATTTATAAATATAACAATTTTTATTTTTTAAATAAAACTGGAAAACTATTTTCCAGGCAGGAGGAAAGATGGCTTGAGGACCATCTATGAAATATTATATAGGAAGGGTAGATTTCCAATGCAATTATGGAAAATGATGATCCTCTGTGGCTACCCCTAACGGGAGCAACCAAAAGCGGAAGAAGATTTCCTATGCAATAGTAGTAACGGGAGTAGGCCACACAGCCATTAGATTGTAACACAGAAGACCACATGCCCAGTAGCCCAAAGAAGAAGGGCACACGTTAAGTGGTTTCTTACTTTGTACCATAATGTAGGGATACTTATTAGTACTTGTTCAGCAATAACTCTTGATGCAACTTCAGGGAATTAAACTGAGTAGCCATTACTGGAGCTTGAATAAGAAGAAGTGAAATGTGTCAACATCATTGTGATGAATCTGTCTGCCCATCAATCCATGAATGACCCGTTTCTTTCCAGTTTTTTGGGTTCTCTGTGAAACTGATCCTACAGCTAACCCTGAATGGGATACCAGGTGGATAAATAGCCAGCCATCTGTTTCATGAACCCACTTTGTCCAGTACGGATTGTGAAGTTGGAAGAATGGAGAAGGTCTTTTAAAGATGGAGGATGGAAGATAAATAGGAAGACGACAGAATGTGTAAGGTTTAATGGTGATCAGGATTTAGAAGTTAGCTAGCAGGGAGAGCTTTTGAACAGAGTGGATAAATGTAAATATCTAGGATCAGTAGTAGCCTGAGATGGAAAATTAGATTCAGAGATAACCTGTAGAGTGAAGTGTGGATGGAACAATTGGAAGAAGGTATCAAGAGTATTGGGTAATCAAAGAATTAAGGTGAAGGTTAAAGGTAAAGTTTTAAAGACAGTGGTAAGACCAGCAATGATTGTATGGAGCTAAGACATGGACAGTAAAGAGAGCGCAGGAGAAGAATTTAGATATGGCAGAAATGAGAATGTCGAGATGGATGTGTGGAGATACAAAAAAAGAAAGGATAAGAAATGAAACAATCAGAGGTACAAGAAAAGTGGGAGAGATATCTAAAATGTACAGGAAAGTATGCTGAAGTGGTATGAACACTGTGATATGAGGTGAGACAAAGAAGATGTGGGCTAAAGAGTGATGGGAATGGGAGTACAGGGGAGAGAAAGCAAGGGAAGCCAAAGTGGAGGTGGAGGGATAAAGTAAAAGAAGGTGTGAAGGAAAAGGGCTTGACTTGTTAGAAGTGCCAAACTGAGCTGTTTGGAGAAGGTTGATCGAGCACATCGACACTATATAGAAGTGGGAAAAGATGGAGAGGAAGAGGAAGAAGCTTAGTCCAGTATGGGATACAGGTCTTATCTTGGCAGCATAAAACTTAAATGCCTAATAAACTGAGACCCATTACCCATTGCAGGAAATCTATGCCTACACAAGGAGAACATAAAAAAACTCAAAACAACTGGAATTCCACCCGCAAAACTGAGCTGAAATCCAAACGCACATTTCTGGATCGGGACTGGTTCCTGTAAACATCCCTTAAGTTCCACAGTACTTGATAATTTCTTAGGAAACATCTTTTCATGACATTCCCTGCAATGTTTCTAAGCCTGCTTAATCCCGAGCAGGGTTGCAGGGGCCTAGACAGGGTGCCAGTCCCTTGCAGGGTGAGCACACATACATGCACACAATGGGGCCAATTTAGTGACGTCACTAATAGGACCTGGGGCAAACCCACATGAACACGAGAAGGATATGCAAACTCCAAACAGGGAGGACGCAGAAAATGAACCATGATCTCCTTACTGTGAGTCAGCCCTTCCTTTAATGATATAAGGTGAGTGGATAAGAAACAGATCAAAATAATATGGGTGGGTCTCTGATTTATTGGCCAGTCGCTTTACCACTTCACAGCCCTGGCACCCCTGTTTTATTCCTGAATATAATATCCTCCATGTTCTTTCCATCTCCTTTTGGCTTTCCCCATCATGACTTAACATTTGCATGTTTCATTTTATGGTCTTACCATATTTGACCAGAAATGTGGCATAGAGGTTAATCCTTTAGATCTTAAACCCGGTTGTAGGTTGAAATCCTGCTACTGATACTGTCTGACCATGAGCAAGACACTTCATCTGCCTGTGATACAACTGGGAAAACAAAAGAAATATAACCAATTGTGTTTCAAATGTTGAAAGTCGACTTTAATAATTTGCTCAGTAAAATATAATAATATAAAATAGCCTACTATAAAGGGCTATTTTAACTAATAGATAGGAATTATGTGGTTTAGAAGTAGTGGTGGTAAATTAAACAAAATCCAATCCCTAAGCCATTAATATACGAGGGATGTTCAAAAAGTTTCCGCAATTTTATATTTTTGTTGGAAATGGTGAAGGTGGGAGTAGTAGTAATTGGGCATTAAAACGTTGGTACAATGCTGGGAAAATGGCATCACAAATGAAAGTGACTATGTAGAAAGTGATGTTATTTGTTTTTGAAATTCTTAATAAATAGAGTTAAAAAAAGTGAGGAAACGTTTTGAACGTCCCTCATATATACTACAGTATAAATACTGCTGTTCAAAAGATTTATATTTATACATATGTATTGTGGCTACCACGGGGAACTCCAGCTCTCCAAACACCCAACACAGACAGGCTCTGAACACGAGTGTAAAATGAACAGAGTTTTTATTGTGGGAAACTCTTCTGGGAATCGTTTCCCTCAGCACAAGTACAGAAGGACAGTAATATTACAAACACTCTGCAATTCTCTGCCTTCTCTCTCTCCCTCTCTTTCACTGTCACACATGCTTCATTCTCCTTCCTCCCGACTCCGGCTCCTTGAGTTGTGGCAGATAGATCCTTTTATCCAGACCCTGGGAGTGCCTCCAGTGATATGAAGCTGCAGCTCTGAAGCACTTCCAGGTGAGGTTGGAGCCTTACAGAGTAGGAAATCACAAATCCCGCAGCCCCACTGGCAGACCCCACAGAACTCAACAAGGGTGTACAATTCCTGACAGGCCTTGTGGGCACTCATGCGGGGATCCCAGCCTGGGATGGGTGCCATCTAGCATCTTAGAAGAGACAGAGCTATGTGTAAGCTGTCTCCCCCGTTTTTCCAGGTTGAGGGTGTCTCAGCCAGACAAGGATGCCGGCCGTCCCTCACAGAATATGTATATATATATATATATTGTGGGTGCCCAGGAGGAAGGACAGGTGTCCTGGCTGGGATAACAGAAGGTTTTATATCCAGCCTGGAGGCCATCTTTGGGGTACACTAGAGGGCGCTATTGGGGGAGGACTGCCCTGGTTTCTGCACAAACCGGAAATGCTCTCACTGACTGGGACAACAGACTGGAGGCAGTTCCTAGGTCGGACTTAAAAGAACACTCACTGTCTCATTTGGATTGAGTCAGAGTCAGCAGACAGTGGTCTACACTCTTGGAGGAGGAAGGAAAATTGTGCTTGATGCTTTATTTTTGTCATTAGATAGATAGATAGATAGATAGATAGATAGATAGATAGATAGATAGATAGATAGATAGATAGATAGATAGATAGATAGATAGATAGATACTTTATTAATCCCAAGGGGAAATTCACAGAATAAACACATACAGTCATACACGGAGCTGCTGAAAAGGCTGCCACTCTTGGCGGCGCCGGAGCCAAACTAAACTATTCTTGTAAAGAAGGCATTTGGGCTCAACAGAACCATTTTTTTGAGGTGGAAGTGTGTCTGGGCATTATTGTGTCTGAGGTCTGGGGCTTGGTGGTGCCCCCTTGTAGTTACAATATATATATATATAAAATGCTAATCCATCTGTCATGTTATTACTCACAAACTACTCAGAGTAGAACATTGATTTTGGTCTGAATCAAAAGTGTTTGGCCAGATACATTCAGGAAATTTCAGGCAGCGAGAAGGTGATCTGCGGTCATGGGTTTATAATAGCAAAAGTAACATGATGGAGTGAAAAAGAAGAGCAACAACATCTGATGAGTGTCAAGCAAATTGCAAAGGCTGATTATGTGACAAAGTACACCGTAATAGAAATAATAATAATAATAAGAAGAAGAAGAGCAGCCCCTTTTGCTGAGCATCAAATACAGGATACAGAATTCAAGAACAACAAAGATGGAGAAATGCATGCAAAGATTTTACTGTTGTTTACTCGTATTTAGCCGTTTGTTGCATCACACAACCCCTTTCCATATGAAGACAAGAAGGTAAACCACATTGACAAGTAAGACGTAATCCTGAATATGGACCAAGCGAGCAGCATGCAATGGCTCATAGATGTGCAAGACAAATTCCAGGATAGAGAATACAAGAGTGCTCCAGAGACAGAAATGCACATTTACAGTCGAGAAGGTTATCAAAACTTCCTATCATACTAGAGCATTGCTCTTACATCCTTACATCAATTTATCTTTGAAGTCCACTACTGAGCAAAGGTACATCTGTGATGTGGTCATGGTCAAGCTGATTTTTTGATTTTGAAAAAAAGTTGCTAAAACATAAATGCTCTGTTTGCTCAACATGACCTACCAGAAGTAATAAAACACATTTTGACTTTTAGCAAAAACTAAAAGAAGTAACTATTTGGTAAATACAAGAAGTATCAAGAGCTCTTTATCTTGGCTTTTATTTGTGTTTTATTTTAGGGCCGTGGGTCCACATGTTTGACTAGTATATATATTTAAATATTCATGTTTGGGTCCCAATGCTTTTTGTGTTGAGTTTGCATGTTCTTCCGTGTCCGGGTGGGTTTCCTTCAGGAGCCCCAATTTTCCCCCTCACTCCGAAGACATGTAGGTTAAATGGGTTGGAAATGTTATATTTGCCATAATGTACAGTGCATCTGGAAAGTATTCACAGCGCATCACTTTTTCCACATTTTGTTATGTTACAGCCTTATTCCAAAATGGATTAAATTCATTTTTTTCCTCAGAATTCTACACACAACACCCCATAATGACAATGTGAAAAAAGATTACTTGAGGTTTTTGCAAATTTATTAAAAATAAAAAAACTGAGAAAGCACATGAACATAAGTATTCACAGCCTTTGCCGTGAAGCTCGAAATTGAGCTCAGGTGCATCCTGTTTCCCCTGATCATCCTTGAGATGTTTCTGCAGCTTCATTGGAGTCCACCTGTGGTCAATTCAGTTGACTGGACATGATTTGGAAAGGCACACACCTGTCTATATAAGGTCCCACAGTTGACAGTTCATGTCAGAACACAAACCAAGCATGAAGTCAAAGGAATTGTCTGTAGACCTCCGAGACAGGATTGTCTCGAGGCACAAATCTGGGGAAGGTTACAGAAAAATCTCTGCTGCTTTGAAGGTCCCAATGAGCACAGTGGCCTTCATCATCCGTAAGTGGAAGAAGTTCGAAACCACCAGGACTCTTCCTAGAGCTGGCCGGCCATCTAAACTGAGCGATCGGTGGAGAAGGGCCTTAGTCAGGGAGGTGACCAAGAACCCGATGGTCACTCTGTCAGAGCTCCAGAGGTCCTCTGTGGAGAGAGGAGAACCTTCCAGAAGGACAACCATCTGCAGCAATCCACCAATCAGGCCTGTATGGTAGAGTAGCCAGACGGAAGCCACTCCTTAGTAAAAGGCACATGGCAGCCCGCCTGGAGTTTGCCAAAAGGCACCTGAAGGACTCTCAGACCATGAGAAAGAAAATTCTCTGGTCTGATGTGACAAAGATTGAACTCTTTGGTGTGAATGCCAGGCGTCACGACATTTGGAGGAAACCAGGCACCGCTCATCACCAGGCCAACACCATCCCTACAGTGAAGCATGGTGGTGGCAGCATCATGCTGTGGGGATGTTTTTCAGCGGCAGGGACTGAGAGACTAGTCAGGATAAAGGGAAAGATGACTGCAGCAATGTACAGAGACATCCTGGATGAAAACCTGCTCCAGAGCACTCTTGACCTCAGACTGGGGCGACAGTTCATCTTTCAGCAGGACAACGACCCTAAGCACACAGTCAAGATATCAAAGGAGTGGCTTCAGGACAACTCTGTGAATGTCCTTGAGTGGCCCAGCCAGAGCCCAGACTTGAATCCGATTGAACATCTCTGGAGAGATCTTAAAATGGCTGTGCACCGACGCTTCCCATCCAACCTGATGGAGCTTGAGAGGTGCTGCAAAGAAGAATGGGTGAAACTGGCCAAGGATAGGTGTGCCAAGCTTGTGGCATCATATTCACAAAGACTTGAGGCTGTAATTGCTGCCAAAGGTGCATCAACAAAGTATTGAGCAAAGGCTGTGAATACTTATGTACATGGGATTTCTCAGTTTTTTTATTTTTAATAAATTTGCAAAAACCTCAAGTAAACTTTTTTCAAGTTGTCATTATGGGGTGTTGTGTGTAGAATTCTGAGGAAAAAAATGAATTTAATCCATTTTGGAATAAGACTGTAACATAACAAAATGTGGTAAAAGTGATGCGCTGTGAATACTTTCCGAATGCACTGTACATATGTGTGTGTAAGTGTGTGCATGCCTGTGTGTGTCTGTTTGCAGTCTTATGGTCTGGCACCTTATTCAGGTCCCACATTACAGGCCCCTGGGCAAAGTAGCTTGCTGGGGCCCCTCTTTTGAAAGCAAAAAAGAAACATACATAGGCATCAGAAACATTGTGGGCCCCTATGCTCCTGGGGCCCCCGTCCAGTGCCCATTGTGCCCATTTGTTAAGACGGCCCTGTTGGTTCCTACCTTGTATCCAATGCCACTGTGAAAGTCTCTCACCGTAGCGGCCCTGAGTTGAGTTGAACAGGTTGTGTTCTCAAGCTTCCTTAGCTCTCAACAGAAAAGGCTTGTTCAGAGAACAGATAAATGGATTTTATAGAAATCCAACATTTAACTATAAAAACATTTTGCAATGCAAACTTAACTACTGGAATTGTAATTTATGGATAATATACTCTGAATGAAATGATATAATCTTATAGACGTTTTTTGGTAGACCAAAAAGGTTTTAAAGTTTGGGAACTAACTAATTTTCACTCAACAGCTCACCCTGCTGGAGAAACGACAAAATGCAGCTGCCTAGTAGTACAGTATTCATGTGCTTTTAGCGCCGTAGAGCGGAAGAAATGACACATTACACAGTTTCTGTCATTTCTGTTCCCTACTGCTCTGAAAATGACGACTTAGAAATGCTTATTCATTCTGGCGTGGTATTCCAAAGTGAACTTTGTATTTAAAATTGATGAAACAGGAATAGATGCAGTATGAAAGGCGCAATACAACAGTTTTTACGTAATTCTATTTTTTTTTCGAAAGTTGTTGGTAGTCAACAAATACGTACGTTTAAGTACAGAGAGCGAGAACGCCTGCATCCTTTATTAAATCCTTGATGCTTGCCTACAGAGTAGTCAGTGGGTCTGAAGCTTTGTATATAAAGACACTCGTGAGGTCCTGTGCTCCTGTTCGACCCCTCAAGCCAGCAGATGAACGGCGATGCCACCTCTGCGTGGAATCAAATCTCAGTTTAGACACTTCATGTGCAGCTCCCAGCTGGAGGAATGAGCTGCCCACCTGTAATCGAAATTCGTAGTGTGTTTTAAAGAATCTTTAAAAACTCTTGGTGACTTTCTGTCTAACTGATATTAGATGTTTTAAATCTAGGCATTCTAACTCGCCTGTATTTTGTTTAGAGCTATTTTTCGTTTGCTAATACATTGTGTACACTTGACCTTTAATAGTTACTCCAAAAAAAACAAACAGTCCCCAGACTGATGTCACTCGATTATGTTGAAATCTGGTAGAGCTGGATAACAGCATTTGCTAAAACAAATACATGCAAATCTAAAACACTTAAGCGTTACGAGACCGAGCCTATAGCAGCTGAACTGGGAGCAATGAAGGATTCGTTTGTTATGTATCTGGACTCACCGGCACGCTCGGGTCCAGTTATAGTCATTAATAAATGTTGTGCAGTGCATCGTGAAAGAAAACCAATATAATTACCGAGAGGATTTTTAAAAAAAAATATAATACCAGGAGAAAGGGCAAAGCAGGCTCTGCGTTCCTTTAATGTGACAAGTGACATCCTTCCCATCTTCTTCAACTCTGGGGTGGCCAGTGCGATTTTCTGTGCTGTGGTGTGCTGTGTGTTATTTTACTGCAAGTAAATCGGTTTTGGTAATTAAACGTTTATTGACACGGTTTACACTTGCTTTAGAATTATGTTCTTATTTTATTTTTTTTTAAAGTGAACATGGAAACAAACCAAACTGACAGAAATTTTACAAACAGGATGCTGGGTTGCAGTGCCATTTCATCCATCCATTTTCCAAACCACTGTTTCCTAACTACAGGGTCACGGGGTCTGCTGGAGCCAATCCCAGCCAACACAAGGCAGGAAACAAACCCTGGCACACCTCAGGGCACACACACCCACACACCAAGCACACACTAGGGACAATTTAGGATCACCAATGCACCTAACCTGCATGCCTTTGGACTGTGGGAAGAAACCAGAGCACCCAGAGAAAACCCACGCAGACACGGGGAGAACATGCAAACTCCACGCAGGGAGGACCCGGGAAGCGAACCCAGGTCTCCTTACTGCGAGGCAGCAGCACTTTCACTGCGCCACCATGCCATTTCATTCATGAAAATTAGGATCATAATATCATGTGGACCAGAGTTGTCAGTGGGTCATCTTTTGTGACCCGTGACCCATGTGACCCATGACCCACATAACCCATGGGGCATTTTCCCAGCTCCAGACACAGCATCAGCAGATGACGCTATAGTTGACGCACATAGTTCTCTTGTTAACTGGCACTGCATTGTTAGCAGCCAAATTAGTTCTCATTGTGACAGCAATGGTGCCAGTTCTCCTCCTTTTTTATTTTTATTAGTATTATTTATTTTTTAATGATTACTGTATATACAATTGTCAATTTAATTTTTATGCTCTCTGCAATTCTGCATTCCATCAGGAAAACAAGTTCAATAAAGCAAGTTTTGGTTTGTCAAATTTCACCCTCTGCATTTTAATGGATAACTGCAATAACATTCTATTGTCCGTTAAATGTCATTGATTCATTACACACTTTGTAAGCTTCATGCAGTTACATTCATTCACAAATAGCAGAAAGACTCGCATTGCAACTGCAATGGTCACAGTATTACCTGGTGCGAGCAGTGCGACTGCAACTGCAAAAACAAAAACAGCAATGTCAGCCTGAGCCAGTGTTGCCAGTGTTACCAGTGTTGCCAGTGCCAGTCACTATTTGAAAATCAGTTGATCAGTTTTTTGTTGTACCCCTCAAGCACACAACATGCTACTGCGTTGTGACATAATTATGTGTTGAGCATTGTATGTGCTGAAGTGTCTGTCGCATTCAGCTGAAAATGCTGGAATTACATAGACTCGTTTAGCGATGTCTGATAACAACAGAAACATCTTGCAACGAAGACCCCTCGCACTGCGGCGGGTCAACGTGATCAGATACAGAAGCTGCAGGTTGAGGTGGGTTCACTTCTCTCTTGTAATCCCTCATCTCATTATTGACTCTCTGTTCCAGTGTGGATACTTGACTCACAACACTGGCACTTGTCTCAGAACTTCTGCACCATGCGAATGGATCAGCCTTCAGATTCTTATGTAATGGTTCCAGTGGTGCACTTAAGTTGACATCTGAAACATCTGCAGAAGCCTTCAGTAACATCATTGGCAGTTGGTGGTGGTGTCAGGTGGTTTGATGGCTAGCATGTGAAGGGAGGCCTTTACTTGTTCGAAGAACCCTTGGCGATCCTTATGGTTTTTCACAAAGCTAGTTCCTCGCAAAGTTGGATCAAGATATGTTACAACAAAGAGCAACACAGTGTTTGCTTCTAGTTAATGCTTCTAGAATTTCTTTTTTCATCAGACTAATTATGCCACTGTTGGAACGCTGTGGTTGCCAACCTTTGTGAAGACTGCAATAAACTGGCATGAATTTTACAAAGTGGGAATATTGGCATATTCAAGAAAATTGAAAAACAGAGGAAAAATGTTCATGAAGGACTCCACATACTTTAAAAGGTCAATATATCAATTCGGAAAATCAAGTGATACTTTTTTCTGTCCCTCAGCAGCAGAATCAGTGCATCGTGACTCTCCAAAGTTGATGAAAACATGTCTCTCAAGCTTTGCCATGGCCTCATTTCTTCCTCATGTTTAAGGCCTTTGGCAGGTTGGACTGGATTCCTGATGCCTGGTTTGCACATTTGACCAGTTCAGGGGAATTGCTGCCCAGCTGGTGTATGTTGGGGTTCACAGACATGACTTTCTTCCAGGCAGTGTCAATAGTACTAGGGTGTTGTATAGTGTTAGCCATTATGGATGTAATGAGAAGTCAAGCAAAATGACACCTTTTATTGGCTAACTGAGCAGATTACGATATGCAAGCTTCTGAGGCAACTCAGGCCCAAGAAACAAACTTCTCCACCTCTGTATCATTTCCCTTATCAATACACTCCATAACTGCAGAATCATCTGAGATTTTCTACAAGTGACATGACCTGGTATTATACTTATAGTCGGAGGTATAAAGAGTAAACAGAAAAGGAGACAGGACTGTTCCTTGTGGTGCTCCAGTGTTGCTCACATCCGTATCAGAAACACAGTTCTTGAGTCTCACAAACTTCAGTCTGCCCGACAGATACTCCATTATCCAGGATACCACAGGCTCATCCATCTGCATATCTTTAAGTTTATTCCTTAACAGGGATAGCTGGATGGTACTGAAGGCACCAGAGAAATCAAAAAACATAATCCTCACAGAACTGCCAGCTTTGTTCAGTAAGTAATGTGAAGCAGATAGATAATTGCATCCTCCACTCCAATCTTTGTCCGATAAGCAAACTGCACTGGGTCCAGGTGGTCTACCATAATTGGACTTGTATAGTTTCTCAAAGGTCTTCATGATGTGAGACATAAGTGCTACTGGTCTGTAGTTGTTATGTACAGAGGCACCTGCCTTTTTGGAACAGGAACAATGCAGGATGTTTTCCACAGCAGTGGAAGTCTTAGGACAGACTGGACAGGTGACAGAGGACACCACAAAGTTGGTCAGCACAGGCCTTAAGAACTTGAGGACTGACTCCATCTGGTCCTGCAGCTTCTCCTGTGTGTGTATGCTTCTAAGGTAAACTCTTGAAGTTCAGCAACTAAGGATTTCATTACATATTATACTTTGTATAATAGCATTTAACAAATCAAATTTGATTTGATTTGACTAAGGCATTGCTCTTGAGGCAGAACAGTAGGGGGGCAGATGTTACTCCACCTAGAGTCCCCCAGTCTTGCAAATCGCAGCAAAGATTCCATTATTTTGCATGTCCTTATCTCCTCACCTTTATAGTGGATGGACTGCCTAAAGGTTCAATGAGTTCTAGTAGGATGACTCCAGGGCTTCTAAAGACCATTCCAGACCCCAGACATTATGAAAGGGATTAGTCTGCAAGCGGATCCTAGTCCCTTAGGTCAGGAAGATTGTGGTTGAATGGTGGGAAGTAGAGAGGCCAGAGAAAGAAAAGGTGTAAGGGTTGACAGGAGGAAACCTAACTGATATATTTGGATAGGCAAGTAATGCAGCCCTCCTGCTGGACAGACAGGGCATAGACGTTAAGTTTATAAGTCCAGGGTGGCCATAGGGTTTTAGTATTCTGCTTATTTAGTGCCTTGTGTCCTCAGTTATCTTGTACCCTTTAGCTTAGTATTCCTTGGACATTGGTACAACACAAATCTAAAAGACACTGAGCAAGTGCAACAACTCAGGCAAAATATATTCAGTGATCTGAAAGAAATTAGTAACACTGCACTTCCAGGGCTGTTGGAATTGTGGTGCCTTCAGTTCAGCTTGATACCCTAAATTATGTGACCGATCACAATCTATGAAGTTAATCTTTGATGTGTCAACAAAGTGGAGATGCAGATCAGCTTACAAGTGATAAAGTGGCCGGAGTTACGCAGGTACTTTGGCATTGTAGGGTTTGTGAGAAAGAGTCCTGTTCCTTCCAATTTCTAGCCTTACACAGAATTACAAATGTACCAAAGAGGGGCTAGAAATAATGTTCACAGAGTCTCGAGATTTGTTTATAAGAGGCACCGCTCCAGCCTCATGTAGCAGATTTTACAATAACAGACCACAGACATCAAAGAGGTTTGGGGCACCCAGCCATATATTATGCCTTGGCTGCAAATGGGAATTTTGGTTGAGTTGTTCACAGGTTGGAGTCCTAAACAGAACTGATTTAAGAGTGCAAATATGGTGGCTTTAAGTAAGTAATGGCATTGGAACTGGAAGTGATGACATCAGGCCCAGAAGTGACATCATCAATAGTGCCAGAACCTGAAGTGACATCTTCAGGACCAGATGTGACGTCATCAATAGCACCTGCACTGGAAGTGATGTGATCAAAGGCGCCAGTACCGGAAGTGATGTCATCAGTGGCGCCGGGACCTAAAGGGATTTTCCATGGAAGGTCTGCAGAGGATTGAGAGAGAAAGTTAGTGCAGCTTGCCACCCCCTGGTCTGGCGTGGTACTACTATTGTTCAGGCCCTTTTGCTGCCTCCCAATCGCACGTGTGTGACAAACCCCTCCCTCAGCCCAGAGCCATCGGGTCAGGCGTCTCTGACCGAGAGGTCGTAAATACGAGAAAGGGCATCGGGGTTGGAATGGTGAGAACCCTTACGATGAACAAGCAAAAACTTATATGGTTGAAGGTCAAGAAACCACCTGGTGACCTGCAGATTCGACTCCTTGTGTCCTCCCACCGGGACCTAGTGGGATTTTCCATGGAAGATCTACAGAGGATTGAGAGAGAAAGTCAGTGCAGCTTGCCACACCCTGGTCAGGGTTGGTACTACTATTATTCAGGCCCTTTTACTGCCTCCCAATTGCACATGTGTGACACAGGCGAAAAATGGGTTTAGCAGCACAGGATGCAATGTCAGCCCTCTGATACCAGGAATTAGTCGGCTTTCTCCAAAAAGGCAGAAGGAGTTGTCGTCTAGAAACAAGTCAAAGAAACAAACCATATTCTCACACCAAGAAAAGGGACGGTATTGAGAGGAGGAGGAGAATTACCTCCATGCATTCAAATAGGATAAGCTTTATAATCATGGCTACCTTCAATATCCTACCCCCCTCTCTGACAAACCTAAATCTTTAGCTAGTAGAGGATCCAGCCTGACCCCTCTGCTCAGTCTGTGCTAATATCAAGTGTATTTTGGTAGGATGGAAAGTTGTCCTAAAACAAGACAGATAAATCTGGTAGCACACTCAAGTGCTGAGGTGTCTGGCACCTGAACTTGAACAAATGAGAAGAATAACTAATGCCATGCCTCTCAATGCCCAGATAACCCTGCCATGCTCAACATCTTTCATTTAGGAAGGAAATAATGGAGAACTAAACTGTTCAGTACCCCAACACAGGCTCACTGAACGCAGCTAGGGACTGGAATATGCTTGTCAACCAAATAGAGATTTATGTTTCCAGCAGAAATTGCCAGTACCAACCTAAGACCCAATATGGTCCTATGGTCCAAATGTCAGCAGAGCGTGTTCATCATTGACCCTGGGAGGATGGTGTGGGTGAAAGATGCTGCGATATAACAGTCTTGTAGCAGAGATAGAAGAGAGAGGCTGAAAAAGAAAGGTGTCCCCCATTGAAGTTGACTGTTGGGGATGTGTTGCCAACTCCATGAGGAGTCACAGGTCAGGCCTTCATCAAAGGCAATTAAATTACTGTTTGACACAGCCGAAACAAGCAGCCCCTGCCTGTGGTTGGAGAGAAAGGATACCAGCTGGTCTCCTAAATGACCACTAAAAGACATCAAACAAATGGCAGCAGGACACACGCCAGGGTCTGGTCAGCGTGAGGTGGTTCTGCCTCAGTAGATGGTGTGTGTTTATTAAAAGGCAGAAGCACCCAATGACACCTAAGTACATAACTGAGGATAACAAAGGGAAATCAGGCCCTCTCTTGGGTCAAGACAGTGCTGGATTATAACACCTCGTCCTACAAATCCATCCAAATTTGTAAAATACACTTTTTCCTTTTTACTTTGGCCTCTTTGATGTTATTTGGTTTCAAAAGCCTTAAAGTCATCCTCTAGATTTCACATGTTAAGTATAATAACTATCCAAGAATGCTTTTACACTTTTTACTCTGAACAACACAGAAAAATCCTTCTCTGGAAAATCAAAACTCTTTCAAAAAATTATGTTACAGTGAATGCAAAAACTAATATTTAAATATTTGAAAATATTACATTAGAAATGTGCTTACCCCAGGTGACTAATGATTAGAAACAAATACAGATCAAGCTGACAACACGGAGGGCCACAAAGAAATAACAACGACATGGATCCGATTCAGGAAATCCGCCTTCAGCTAAGATTCTTATCTGGTTGCCATCACCTGCCACTTGCATTAGCCTCTGAAGCCCGTATTTGGAAGAAAAATTATTACCTTGAAAGATTTAGCAGGAACACTTTCAAGATCAATTTGACCTGAGTTGTTGTGCTCTTCTTTGAGCACAGGGCAAGGGCACCTTCAGGGTGGAACAGAGTAGAGTTAGGCTCCGCAGAAACATCCAGACAACAAAAGGAGAGCCACACTGGCAGCACAGGAGGCCATGTGCTTGACAACATGATATTGCAGATTCTACTATGGTGGAGTGAGGGTTGGGTATTTGCCTAAATTAGGGTTGTAAGCCGTGCATGTGGGGTGACTAAGAGAACATACGAACATTAGACATTTGATAAATGAGAGGAGGCCATTCAGTCCATCAAAGTCAAAGTCAAGTCAAAGTGAACTTTATTGTCATCTCAACCATATACAAGTATACAGATAGATGAAATTGCGAAGCTCAGGGTCCACAGTGTAACAACAAGAAGTGCAAATAATAAATTAAAAATAGAATTAAAATAAAATTTAAAATTAAAACACAAACAAGACAAGACATTGTGCAAAGACAAGACAAAGAAATAACAGCAATATTGACGTGTGGTAAACAATATGAACATTGATGCCAACATAAATAGGCAACTTGCAGCAGATATCAAGCCTCTTTGTTTAGCTAATAGCTAAGCTGTCCCAGTATCTCATCCAAATTCATCTTAAAGGTTGTGAAGGTTTCTGCTTCAACTACATATCTTGGTAGTTTGTTCCAGATTCCCACAACTCTTTGCATAAAGGAGTGCATACTGGCTTTGCTTTAACTCTTTCCTTTGCACTGGGCATCACTGAGATGTAGAAGATGTGAAGGATGTCACTACTCACATTCAGGGAATGCAGTCTGCTGAGAAAAAAACAGCCTGCTCTGCCCTCTGTTGAATTGTTCTTGTGTGTTACTAGACAAGTCCAGCCTGTCACAGAGGTGGATGCCAAGTATTTGTAGGAGTGGACCGCCTCTACATGCACTCCCTGAATACTGACCGGATATAGAGGCTCTTTGGTGTGGCGAAAGTCAATAAGCAGCATCTTGTTTTTTGCTGAAGTTAAGATGCAGCCAATTCTCTTTATACCTGACTCCTGTATTCTGCCTCATCCCCCTTATCAATACACCCCATAAGTGCAGAATTGACATTTATAAATCACAATTACCTTGTAAATGTTTGTAAGTGAATACACCTTGAATGCTGCCCTGTAATATCCCTAAATGGAGCATACTAATTAACCACATACATATGCCAGAAAGATGCTGCAGAGCTTCATTGGCAGGTAGAGCAGCATTCATCCTGTCACATGAAGACCCCGCTGCTAACATTCAAAGGTATCTGGCTGTGCTTTGCAACTGAGAGCACAAGATGGTGTGTGCCATTATTGAGCCTCCTCCTCTGTGTTCTAGGGGTCGGGAAAAAAAGTAAGGTGCCAGTGTGTGAGTGGCCACTATTAACTGGCACATGTACTGACGTGATTGCTGTTACAAGGAATAGTACAGACAATATGGAAAACTGAGGGTTCAGCCCGTTAAATTATCAACACGCCAACTGCATCATGTCTGTTAAAGCTACAAAGCCTGAAAGTAAGTGAATCACGGGCTGACCAGGCCACTGAGACACAACATTTATCAGTCTCATCTTGGCATCAAAGATGACTTGTGAATTAAAGCAATGTCACTATTCATGGTTCACAAAAGCAGCTTCATTCTTGCTAGGTGCCCTTTTTGCAATATGAGTGCAGTAAAGTGCTCCAAATATATTAGGAGAACCAGACACTGCTGCACATTGCCTATGTATGTTGGCAGATACACGTTAAGTTTTATGTATGTGCACCCACACTATACGAAAACCAGATGTAGCGCCTCGCTGGTCAGGTAATGGCTCCAGCACAGCAGGCATGATGGAGTGAAGCTTGACTGAGATATTCTGACCTATCAGCACGTCTCTGATTAGTGATAACAGGTAGCTGATATAAAAGGAGAGAGAGAGAGAGAGAGAGCGAGAGAGAGAGAGAGAGAGAGAGAGGATAGGAGATTGCACTGATACAGCACGTTGCCACACACTCCACATGACAAACCACCTCAGGATCACAGATTAGGACCTGAGTGCAGCCATGCAATGGGTGACACCTCAGCACCACACTAGTTCAGATGGAATGGAACAGTGTGAGTTTTTTTTTACAGTGGCTGGAGTGCCAATCCTGTCACTAAAACCCAAGTCTTTGCTGCAAGTTGGAGGATCTGCTTGCAGGGCAGAATGACGCAATTGGAGGTTAAGGGCCCAACGCAATGGAATCACTTCTGGCATTTACAGGATTCAAACCGGCAAACTTCCAAATGCTGGTGAAGATCCCTAGCCTCAAAACCACCACTCTGCTCCAAGCTGATATAAGCTGTGTGGTATGAGAATAGGCTTCCCGGCCAGGGAGGACTTTGAATTATTACCTGGACGGGAGTCCCGAGAGGAACAATGGGTGGATCAGCCCACCAGATGGAAAGATAATTCTATGCCCAGCCGGAGTAAAATAATGAGTGGACCTGGCCTGGCAGAGCATTAAAAAGGAGGAAACCCAGCATCTGGTGATGTCCACGAGTTCAAGACTTCAGGCTGTCATTGCCAGCAAAGGGTTTTCAACCAAGTATTAGAAATGAACATTTTATTTCCAGTTATTTAATTTGTCCAATTACTTTTGAGCCCCTGAAATGAAGGGGATTGTGTTAAAAAAATGCTTTAGTTGCCTCAACATTTTTATGCAATCGTTTTGTTCACCCCACTGAATTAAAGCTGAAAGTCTGCACTTCAACTGCATCTGAGTTGTTTCATTTCAAATTCATTGTGGTAATGTACAGAACCAAAATTAGAAAAAAGTTGTCTCTGTCCAAATATTTATGGACCTAACTGTAAGAGAGGCAGAGACGGGAGGCAGGGGGCAAAGCTGAAATAAGGTGGAGAAGGAGGAAGGAATAATTTGATATATCATTTATTGTATTATTACTATGATTGTAATTGAAAGAGGACTGAGAAAGTGCTTGGGAGAAGAGTAAAAGTCATTTATTTTATTCCATTTATGTGTGATGTATTGCTGGATCTGTGGTTTTGGGGCTCTCTTGAGCCCTCGTGTGGTCACAGCTGATATAAACTGAAGATAAACCTAAAAAGTTCTTCAGTGCAAATACGCAGCATTGACCCCCTTTAAAAGACAACTAAAACACAGCCTGCAGATCATATTCAACACATTTGAGGTGTAATATGTTTGTCACTGTAATGCCCATATCTCTATTGTAAAAAAAGAAACTTGCGATGATACGTGATCTTCTGAAGAGAGACAGAAAGACACTTCAGAGAGGCAGAGACACTGTCACTTCCCGTAACAGGGTCAAGTCACAGTCGAGTCACGTCGTACTGACATCCATTGGAAGCATGTTCCCGTGAGACGGTGACCTAGGCAAGGAAAGCAATAATCAGCACGGAGGAAGTGGAATTGAAAACCTTGTAGGTCCAAACAGGGTCAGAAATAAAAGACAAAGAGTAAAAGACACAGTAGAACTTCATAAAGACATTCAAAAACGTTGGCACCATACACATGCAGAGCAGGCTACAGATTATGACAGCAGTGGAATTCAAAAGGCTCAAAAAAACCTTAGCGCGATACACAGGCAGAGCAAGTTTAAAAATAAGACAGTACTAAAATGTCAAAAGTGTCAAAAAAAAAAAGAGTACAGATTGCATTTGCGCAAACAAACTGAAATTATTACTCGGTGAAATAATGGAACAGGAAAAAGAGATTGAATATATGGACATAGGTGATCTGTAGGAAGTATGTAGATATTGTAAGGCTTTAAAGTTTAAGTTTGAGACTTGTAGATCATCTAATTCGTATTGCCATCAGGGAACAGTAGTGTTTCTTCCCAATGAAGAGGCGTATCCGCGAGAATTAAAAGATTTGTTATTTGGTGAAAGAAATCCACAAACACTACAGGCAAAATATATGTGTCTACAATAATCTTTTCACGTTAGCATCATTCAATGTAGAAAACGTTGATTTACACAATAATGGACCATAAGCTACGAGAACCTGTTTTCCCGCAACAATTACAGCTACGACAAGTTTAATTTCGAAAAAAACACAATTTGGTCAGGTGTATCTTTATGATCATGGAGAAGCGATGCAACATAGAATCAGAAGAGTTAAACGATCCAACGTAATTGAAATTCTACAGCCAATAATGGATACAAATCCATATGTCCAAAAAGTATCTCACTTTACACAAAATGTATCAGCAAAACACAAACAAAGAAATTTTCTTGGATTACTATATGAATCCGAAAGATCACAGTCGCATTTATAATAAACCCACATGTGATGAATTGTCAGTGATAATAATTTTGAAAGATGGAGATATCAAAGACAGAGTAGATATTTGTGTCTATCCAAAGGCAAAGCATGATTCATCATTTATGTCAAATACATCACCTCATGCTGACCCTTTTTTCTTTTCTTTGCTTTTCCCAGATGACTAAACAGGATCGTCGTACAATATGAAACAAACGCATTCAGAAAAATGAATAACACCCACACAATACTTCGGGTCAACATTAGCGATACATTCCCGTGTATTTAACCAACTTGTGTCATCTCAACATCTATCTCAACATTACATTATTAATGTGTATGTAAAAGTTGCAGCTAATCATCTCTTCTTTATTAAATCGAATCAAGCTAAACTTACAACAGAACATATGCAAGGTCTCATTGATCACGTTCAAAATTCAAATATCAATAGTTCAGACAAATTCAAAATACAGATAAAATTCTATTACAACAAATATCTTTACAACGAAATTTTCATTGCAACAAAGTATTTTTATGGTCCCGACAGTTTCCCCATATGACATGAGTCTATAGAAATTTCGTTACTACGAAGTACAGTGATCCCTCGCTATATCGCGCTTCGCCTTTCGCGGCTTCACTCCATCGTGGATTTTATATGTAAGCATATTTAAATATATATCGCGGATTTTTCGCTGCTTCGCAGGTTTCTGCGGACAATGGGTCTTTTAATTTCTGGTACATGCTTCCTCAGTTGGTTTGCCCAGTTGATTTCATACAAGGGACGCTATTGGCAGATGGCTGAGAAGCTACCCAACTTAGTTTCTATCTCTCTTGCGCTGACGTAGGGGGGTGTGAGCAGGGGGGCTGTTCGCACACCTAGACGATAGGGACGTTGCTACCTTCTGTGTGCAGCTGCTTCCTGAAGGACATGCTGCACGGTGCTTCGCATACTTAAAAGCTCGAAGGGCACGTATTGATTTTTGCTTGAAAAACAAACTCTCTCTCTCTCTCTCTCTCTCTCTCTCTCTCTCTCTCTCTCTCTCTTTGTCTGCTCCTGACGGAGGGGGTGTGAGCTGCCGCCTTCAACAGCTTTGTGCAGCGGTGCTTCGCATACTTAAAAGCCAAACAGCCCTATTGATTTGTTTGCTCCTTTGAAGAGGAAGATATATTTGCATTCTTTTAATTGTGAGACAGAACTGTCATCTCTGTCTTGTCATGGAGCACAGTTTAAACTTTTGAAAAAGAGACAAATGTTTGTTTGCAGTGTTTGAATAACGTTCCTGTCTCTCTACAACCTCCTGTGTTTCTGCGCAAATCTGTGACCCAAGCATGACAATATAAAAATAACCATATAAACATATGGTTTCTACTTCGCGGATTTTCTTATTTCGCGGGTGGCTCTGGACCGCAACCCCCGCGATGGAGGAGGGATTACTGTACATTCAGCAGATACCTTCATTACAATGAAGTGCACAAAAGACCTTGAAATGCCTGAATGAATCATCTACAGAGCAGTTAGTTCTGTGGCCGCAGCTCAGTTGTGCACAACAATCCCCCAAAGAGAAACATTGTAAATTTTTTTTCTTTCTTCGAACTTTCCTCGTACTGTTTTTTTTTTTTTTTTTTTTTTTCCTTTTTTGTTTCCTGCGGTTTTCAGTGATACCTTTTACTTATTGCTCGTCAAACATTTGAAAAACATCCATTGGAATTTAACTCATTGTCACCCTCCTATAGAAATTGCGACACGAAAAAAACGATAACAGTTCATATTAGAAAAAAAAACTTTTTTTTTTGCAGCTCTCGATTGCAGCAAAAAGAAAAAAGACATTGCCAGTGAATTCGGAGTTTCGCCATTGACACTGTCAACTTTCTTGAAAGACAGAGCAAAAAAACACAAAAATCTTGGGTTGCAAACGTATGTGAACTTCTGCATTTGAAGACGTCGAAAAAGCTGTGTTATATGGTTCAGTGATGCTCGTTCAAGAAACATTCCTATTAATGCGGCACTATTTCAAGAAAATGTGAGGTTTGTAAACTCTTTTGGGACCTTCCCCAACTAGACATCAAGCCGAAGAGCGTCCTGAAGTGCGATCTCCGCGTCTGTACGGGGCAATAGCAGGCTCACAGATATGCTGCGTTTTTCCGCCAAAGTAAACAGAAAAGATCTCGATGGGTGATGCAAAGTTAGGAGCACATACATTGTAAATGCAGATAACAGGATTACTTGATCACTGACCTGGCCGCGACCCTGCCTGACTGCTGTGTCTGTGTATAGCAGAGTGGTAGATCACGCTACAATAAATAACTGTGCCGTTCCTGTTTCGAGCTGAATAAAGCAGGTTTTGTTAAAGTACTGAGACTAAGCCTCGTGTTTTGGGGTGCAAGACAGGGACTTATAGCGCGATCCCGATCTTTTATGATTTGCTTCTATGGCACTTCACTGCAGCGCTGTGAGCCTCCTATTGCCCTGCCCCAGCAACGGACAAGCAATCTTCCACAGACGCTGCAATCGTGCTTCGGGATGCACTTCAGAGTGTCATTCCCATTGGGTCGGGACTGGGGTGGGGTAGGAGGGGCGGTCTCAAAAGAGTTCAGAAACCTCACAAAATGAAGAAGAAATAATGATTCGGCTCCTGATTGATAACTGTGCTGCCCACAACAAGCTTCCACATTTAGATAATGTTCGTGTTGAATTCCTCCCACCCAATTACACGGCAACGCTTCAGCCATTGGATTTGGGCATCATTCGCATCTTGAAAGTGTATTATGGCAAGGAAATACTGAGAAAAATTCTCAGCATAACTTGTAGACAGGAGGAGATTAAAATTAACGCGAAAGAAGCTATTGAATTGATTGCAAACGCCTGGATACAAGTTAAAGAAAGCACTATAGTAACAAATACAGAATCTCATTACAACAACATTTTTGTTACAACGAAATATTTTTTAGGTCCTTGTGAGTTCGTTGTAATGGAATTTTACCTGTAGGTAAAGCAGTAATATTACCATCATCATATCAAGGTAGTCCATGAGCATTGCGCAGTTATATCATGATGCAATGACAATATCCAGAGCTATTGGTCGGCCAGATTTATTTATTACAATGACGTGCAATCCACAATGGCCAGAAATCCGCAGCTTCTTGAAAATAATGCCACCGGCTACATCAGCTCTGGATTTTCCCACTTTCGTAAGTAGATTGTTTTATCAGAAAAGTCTTATTTTTATTGAATGAACTAGAAACGGTGTTCGGGCAAAAAGGAGATTTTGATATGCCATTCGTATTAAAACGTTTACAGTTTTCCGTGAGAATAGCTTTTGCAATGACAATTAACAAATCACAAGGACAAACATTTGAAAAAGTCGGTTTATTTATAAGAGACAAAGAAACGATGTTCACTCATGGCCAGTTATACGTTGCATTATCATGCTGTAAGACCAAACAAGGAATCAAAATTCAATGCAATCTTGAAGAAAAGTTCATTCCAAATATTGTTTTTACTGAGGTTTTAAAATAAAAAGTGAACATAATACATACGTAGCAATTCAGATGAAAAGAAAATGCTTTAAATTGTATTTCCACTGGACCAAACCTGGGGGTTGGCGAGCGAAGCAAGCAGAGGGAGGAGCCCCCTAGTTCTAATAATTGCTCAGTAATATGTGCAAGTCATTATTTAGCTGGTTTGGCTGCATTTCCGTACTTGATCAAGGGGTGTTATCACTTCCCAGTTTCTCCAAAATATTGTGCATGCATGGGACTGAGTTACCATAAATACAGTGCATCCAGAAAGTATTCACAGCGCATCACTTTTTCCACATTTTGTTATATCACAGCCTTATTCCAAAATGGATTAAATTAATTTTTTTCCTCAGAATTCTGCACACAACACCCCATAATGACAACGTGAAAAAAGTTCACTTGAGGTTTTTGCAAATTTATTAAAAATAAAAAAACTGAGAAATCCCATGTACATAAGTATTCACAGCCTTTGCTCAATACTGTGTTGATGCACCTTTGGCAGCAATTACAGCCTCAAGTCTTGTTGAATATGATGCCACAAGCTTGGCACACCTATCCTTGGCCAGTTTCGCCCATTCCTCTTTGCAGCACCTCTCAAGCTCCTTCAGGTTGGATGGGAAGCGTCGGTGCACAGCCATTTTAAGATCTCTCCAGAGATGTTCAATCGGATTCAAGTCTGGGCTCTGGCTGGGCCACTCAAGGACATTCACAGAGTTGTCCTGAAGCCACTCCTTTGATATCTTGGCTATATCTTGATATCTTGATATCTTAGGGTCGTTGTCCTGCTGAAAGATGAACCGTCGCCCCAGTCTGAGGTCAAGAGCGCTCTGGAGCAGGTTTTCATCCAGGATGTCTCTGTACATTGCTGCAGTCATCTTTCCCTTTATCCTGACTAGTCTCCCAGTCCCTGCCGCTGAAAAACATCCCCACAGCATGATGCTGCCACCACCATGCTTCACTGTAGGGATGGTATTGGCCTGGTGATGAGCGGTGCCTGGTTTCCTTCAAACGTGACACCTGGCATTCACACCAAAGAGTTTAATCTTTGTCTCATCTGCCCGGAGAATTTTCTTTCTCATGGTCTGAGAGTCCTTCAGGTGCCTTTTGGCAAACTCCAGGCGGGCTGCCATGTGCCTTTTACTAAGGAGTGGCTTCCGTCTGGCCACTCTACCATACAGGCCTGATTGGTGGATTGCTGCAGAGATGGTTGTCCTTCTGGAAGGTTCTCCTCTCTCCACAGAGGACCTCTGGAGCTCTGACAGAGTGACCATCGGGTTCTTGGTCACCTCCCTGACTAAGGGCCTTCTCCCCCGATCGCTCAGTTTAGATGGCCGGCCAGCTCTAGGAAGAGTCCTGGTGGTTTCGAACTTCTTCCACTTACAGATGATGGAGGCCAATGTGCTCATTGGGACCTTCAAAGCAGCAGAAATTTTTCTGTAACCTTCCCCAGATTTGTGCCTCGAGACAATCCTGTCTCGGAGGTTTACAGACAATTCCTTTGACTTCATGCTTGGTTTGTGCTCTGACATGAACTGTCAACTGTGGGACCTTATATAGACAGGTGTGTGCCTTTCCAAATCATGTCCAGTCAACTGAATTTACCACAGGTGGACTCCAATTAAGCTGCAGAAACATCTCAAGGATGATCAGGGGAAACAGGATGCACCTGAGCTCAATTTTGAGCTTCACGGCAAAGGCTGTGAATACTTATGTACATGTGCTTTCTCAATTTTTTTATTTTTAATAAATTTGCAAAAACCTCAAGTAAACTTTTTTCACGTTGTCATTATGGGGTGTTGTGTGTAGAATTCTGAGGAAAAAAATGTATTTAATCCATTTTGGAATAAGGCTGTAGCATAACAAAATGTGGGAAAAGTGATGTGCTGTGAATACTTTCCGGATCCACTGTATATGCATTCTCTCCCATCATGTTTTCTTTTATAAATCTTGACATTTGCGTGGAACGTTCGCATCCACTGTCAGTACCATTCATGATGACACCCACATGTCCTTTTGATATTTTAATAAGGTGGAAATAATCATTAATAGTGAACATGAATTCAGAGGTTAAGCAAGTACACTAAATGAGTTACATTAGCACTGCGCTATTTCAAATATGAATTAGCCAGAAGAAGCCTTTACTTTGTGAAAAGAATTTTTAATAAAAACATAAACAAATCTTATTAATTACAAATAAGACTGATAAACTAGGAGCTGAGTCAGAAGGCAAAGTTCACGATTTACCAGTCAGTCTGTGTCCCTACTCTCACCTATGGTCATGAGTGTTGGGCAATAACGAAGAATGAGATTGAGGGTCCAAGGGCCAGAAATGAGCTTTCTTCACAGAGTGGCTGGATGCTTCCTTAGAGACTGGGTGTGAGAGAATAATTTAGACGTAACATTAGTTAAGTATTTTGGTTTGCTGTGCACATTGAAATATATATGCATTTGTTTTTAAATGTCATGAAGAGATCCATTGAAATGTTTCAGATGTATCAGGAGAAGGTTGATGTCATAAATAAAATGCACTAAGAGATAATTAAGAGTTCAGCAGATGTCCTGTAAACAATAAGACTGGACAGTTGTCACATACACAGAAATGTCAAGGATAATAGCTAAACCTAAAAGGTACAAGAAGAACAAGAGTATGGTAAAATAGACATGTGTGTAAGCCAACAAACCAATCAGAGTAAATGCCAGGTGATGGATCTCTGCCCTCATTTCTTTGACCGTTCAGCTCTGACAAATGTTCTGCCTTCAGCATTTGCTGAGGAGATAATTAAAGATGCAATGAAGAGCTGTCCTCATGCCTGGTTTCTGACTCAAGAGGTTTTATCAAACTTGTCCTAGTAGAGGATGAGCTTTTTCTTTAATTAATATGTTGATTTTTTCCATAATGGTGAGAAACGCAGACATCCGGGAGAGGCTCAGAGTAGACTTGCTGACCCTCTGCATTGAGAGAGGCCAATTGAGGTGGTTCGGACATCTAATACAGATGGCTCCTGGATGCCTCCCTGTAGAGGTTTTACAGGCACAACCAGCTGAGAGGAGTCCCCTGGGAAGACCCAGGGGTCGCTTTGAGGATTATATTGGCAAGTGTGGCTGGGAAAAGGGATGTATGGGCCTCACCTCACTGCTAAGACTTGTGCCCCCATGACCAAGCCTTGGATAAGTGGTGGAACATGAATGAATGAATGAACTGATAAACTACTCAAACTCTTACAAATATGGAGTCAGTAAGGTGCAGGATTATTGCCAGAGTAGCAGCAAGCAGATGAGAGCACATGCTGATCAAATGGGGTCAGCGACTTGCCGGGTGTGTTGAGCAACACAAATCAATACGGCCATGCCTCTGTGTCTCTTCTATCTCAGTGACATTTACAATCCCAAAAAAGGCACGTGTTGATTTAAAATCACACATTTCCATTTTACATCTAATGATCTTACATTCACTGACTATTAAGGTAAAGATTCAGTTACCTTCCCTAAACACAGACTTTTCTAATTTCACGGGTGGGTAAAGAGATGGGATAAAAAAATTAAGATGCATGTCAGAATATACCGCCACATTTTACGACACAGGGCGTTTAGTGTTTTCACTTAATTGAATACTGAAGATATTTTTGCCTCTGTAAATGTAATTCTTCATGATGTCTTTAAGCAAGAGGCTGTGCATCTCAAGGAACAAACAAATGAACATAGGAATGTACTTATCCAATGTTTAATTGTAAAAGTTCCCGCGCCCACAACCTGTTTCATTCTTGCTCTTCTTCCTTAAACTAGAATGAAGCTCTGCCACCTAATTTTGAATACATTTTAAAACTGAAAATAAAAGTCAAAACTTTTATGTCTTTGTAAAGATAAAGTTGACCTCCAAACAAACTCAAAGTAACACAAGATATCATGTTAAGAATGTAAAATAACACATATCTCTAATACAGCTTGGGCAGCATTGTATAATTCAATGTACTCTATGCTGGCATTAAAACAGGAGCCTTTTGTCTCTTTTATCTCTTTATTGTGGTGAATAAATACTTTAGGCAGTCCATTTGGAAGGCAGGGGTTCTAATCTGTTTAATTTATATTGAGCATTCTCTTTGTAATTGTATTTTAAGAAGATTTTTTTAAAATGATGTTAATAAAACACCATTTTAAAATCACTTTGCTCTTGCTGAATTATTTTGTGATATGGGATGTTCACAGGCTCCACCACACTGGTCACAATACACTGTAGAGCCAAAAATGCACCCAAAATTGCTCCATTTATGACTATTGCTTCTGTACACTTTTATTTATTAAATTTTTTACTGAGATAACTGTACAGGGATATCTTGTACATTAAAGAAACATACCATGTAAATAACCCAGCCACAGGGGATGCACAATCCAGTGTGTCTCTTTGTGTCAGTCCCAAGATAAATGGGGAGGGTTACGTCAGGAAAGGCATTCAGTGTAAAATTTTGCCAGATTAACATGCAGATTTCCCGAGCCTTAGGTTAACAATGACCTCCATCAGTACTGTTAGCCAACAGGGTGCTGGCAGAAATTAGGCTACTGTTGGCCGAAGAAGAGGGGGGAGATGTGTCCGGAGGCAGGAGGAGAGGAGGAAAGTAAAGACAGTGGAAGTGAGGGTAGGAACTTTGAATATTGGCAGTATGACTGGTAAGGGGAGAGAGTTAACTGATGTGATGGAGAGAAAGAAGGTTGATATATTGTGCATGCAAGAGACTAAATGGAAAGGGAGTAAGGCCGGGTGGATCTGAGGTGGATTCAAATTGTTCTATCATGCTGTGGATGGGAGGAGAAATGGCGTAGGGGTTATTCTGAAGGAACAGTATGTCAAGAGTGTTTTGGAGGTGAAAAGAGTGTCAGGCAGAGTAACAATTGTGAAGCTGGAAATTGGAGGTGTGATGATGAATGTTGTTAGTGTATATGCCCCGCAAGTTGGGTGTGCAATGGAGGAGAAAGAAGATTTTTGGAGTGAGCTGGATGAAGTGATGAACAGTGTACCCATGGGACAGAAAGTGGTGATTGGAGTAGATTTCAATGGACACGTTGGTGAAGGGAACAGAGGAGACAAGTAGGTGATGGGTAGGTATGGTGTCAAGGAGAGGAATGCAGAAGGTCAGAGGATAGTGGATTTTGCGAAAAGGATGCGCATGGCTGTGGTGAATGCATATTTTAAGAAGAGGGAGGAACACAGGGTTACTATGTACAAGAGTGGAAGAAGATGCACACAGGTAGATTATATCCTATGCAGAAGAGTCAGTCTGAAGGAGATTGAAGACTGCAAAGTGATGGCAGGAGAAACTGTTGTTAGGTAGCATAGGATGTTGGTCTGTAGGATGACATTGGTGATCAATAAGAGGAGGAGAGTGAGGGCAGAGCCAAGGATCAAATAGTGAAAGCTGAACAAGGATGACTGCAAGGTTGAGTTTAGGGAGAAGCTGAGACAGGCACTGGGTGGTAATGAAGAGCTACCAGACAGCTAGGAAACTAGTAAGGGTGACAGCAAGAAGGGTGCTTGGCGTGACATCTGGACAGAGGAAGGAGGAAAAGGAAACCTGGTGGTGGGATGAGGAAATACAGAAGAGTATACAGAGGAAGAGGATGGCCAAGAAGAACTGGGATAGTCAGAGAGATGCAGAAAGTAGACCAGAGTACAAGGAGATAAGGTGCAAGGTGAAGAGAGAGGAGGTGAAGGCTAAAGAAAAGGCGTACGATGAGTTGCATGAGAGGTTGGACACTAAGGAGGGAGAAAAGGACTGGTGGGCCAGAGAGAGGGGCCAACCTGGGAAAGATGTTCAGCAGGTTAGGGTGATAAGGGATAAAGATGGAAACATACTCACAAGCGAGGAGAGTGTGTTAAGCAGATGGAAAGAGTACTTTTGAGAGGCTGATGAATGAAGAGAACGAGAGAGAGAAGAGGTTGGCTTAGTGCAATGGATTAGCAAGGAGGAAGTAAGGACAGCTATGAAGAGCATGAAGAATGGAAAAGCCATTGGTTCAGATGACACACCTGTGGAAGCATGGAGGTGTTTAGGAGAGATGGCAGTGGAGTTTTTAACCAAATTGTTGAATGGAATCCTGGAAAGTGAGAGGATGCCTGAGGAGTGGAGAAGAAGTGTACTGGTACCGATTTTTAAGATTAAGGGGGATGTGCAGAGCTGTGGTAACTACAGGGGGATAGAACTGATGAGCCACAGCATGAAGTTATGGGAAAGAGTAGTGGAAGCTAGGTTAAGAAGTGAGGTGATAATTAGTGAGCAGAAGTATGGTTTCATACTGTGGAAGAGCAAAGGGTGTTGATGGAGATGCATAGAGAAGGACAAAAGGAGTTGCATTGTGTCTTTGTGGACATAAAGAAAGCAGAAAGGAGTTAGAAAGGAGTTGTGGTATTATACAAGAAAGTCGGGAGTGGCAGAGAAGTATGCAAGAGTTGTACAGGATATGTATGAGGCAAGAGTGCCAGTGGTGAAGTCTGAGGTTGGGGTGATGGATGCATTCAATGTGGAGGTGGGATTACATCAGGGATCAGCTCTCAGCCCTTTCTTATTTGCAAAGGCGATGGATAGGTTGACCGGTTAGACTGAAGTCTATATGGACTATGATTGTTTGCTGATGACATTGTTATCTGTATTGAGAGTAGGGAGCAGGTTGAGGACAACTGGAGAGGTGGAGATATGCCCTAGAGAGGAAAGGAATGAAGGAACAAAAATGAATACATGTATGTGAATGAGAGGAAGGTCAATGGAATGGTGAGGATGCGTGGAGTAGAGTTGGCGAAGATGGAGGAGTTTAAATACTTGGGATCAACAGTACAGAGTAATGTGGAGTGTGGAAGGGAAGTGAAAAAGAGAGTGCAGGCAGGGTGGAATGGGTGGAGAAGAGTGTTAGGAGTAATTTGTAACAGACGGGTATCAGCAAGAGTGAAAGGGAAGGTCTACAGGATGGTAGTGAGACCAGCTATGTTATATGGGTTGGAGACGGTGGCACTGACCAGAAAGCAGGAGGCAGAGCTGAAGGTAGCAGAGTTAAAGATTCTAAGATTTGCATTGGGGGTGATGAGGATGGACAGGATTAGAAATGAGTACATTAGAGGGTCAGCTCAAGTTGGACGGTTGGGAGACAAAGTCAGAGAGGCGAGATTGCGTTGGTTTGGACATGTGCAGAGGAGAGATGCTGGGTATATTGGGAAAATGATGTTAAGGATAGAGCTGCCAGGCAAAAGGAAAAGAGGAAGGCAGAAGAGGAGGTTTATGAATGTGGTGAGAGAGGGCATTGTGACAGATTAAGGTCTCCGTGACCCCTTGAACCCTCAGACTAGACGTCAGACACCAGGTAAAAGTCCAAATATAATATTTATTAATATAAATAAGTGCACAAAGCACCCTCCTCTCCACAATACTCAATAATAATAATAACAATAATCAATAAACAATAATCCTCCACACTCCCAGACACTTTGCCACCCTTCCTCCCAGCTCAGCTCGCCATCTGGGATTTCCCATAGTCCTTTTATAGTCCTGATCCGGAAGTGTTTCGTCATCTCTGTCCACGTGACTAGGAACACTTCCGGGTCATATAAAAACTCTTCTTTACCCCGGAGGCACGTCGTTTCTTCCTGTCATGTGATCTTGACGCACCTCCGGGTTATAGGGCACATAAGAGTCCGACAACCTCCCTACAGCGACTCCTGGAGGCCCCCCATGGTATCCAGCAGGGCTGTGCATATAAACTACAGAGTCCATGATGCCCTGCTGGAATTCGGGGCACGTTCATGCTGTCGGGAGAGCTCCTCCTGGCGGCCTGGGGGTGAGGGCCGGAGTAGAAAGCCGGCAATCCTTCACAGCATGCAGGTGATGGGTGTAAAAGAGCAAGATGTAGAGGAGATGAGAATATGTAAAAAGGTATTGCACTGTGGTGACTCCTAATGGGAGCAGTTGAAAGAAGAAGAAGATGTAAATAGGATTTTTTGATTTAGTAACCTCTTTCGCATTATGTTTACCCCTAGGAAAAATGTTTAATTTTTTTCAATAAAAAATGTGTAACAGAAATATGTAAATATCAAAATGTCAACATAAACACATTAGGAAAAGTATGTCCAGTGTCCAGTACTATACTGATGCGGATTTAGAACACATTCCTCATTTGACATGTTTTGAGACAGCCACCAACACACAGCTCGACGTCGCAATAAGGACAGTAGCTGTGGGTTACTTTGCACACTTTTCTTATATTTTTTCTGTTGCTTGACCACGAGAAGGTAGAATGTCAGTGTCTGACCTGCATGATCAACACACCACAGCAGAAGGCTTAATGACTTTCACATTTCCCCTCACACAAGCATTGATGGTTGCTGCATTATGAATAGTTCTTAGGGGGCTAAAATTGTCCTTGCCTCTCTAGTTGATCACAATCATTTTACCTCTTTGCAACACACCTGCTTACACAATGGTGAACCTTCACCGGGCACATCATGACAGTTTGGTGTTACTATGCCATATGTATCAGTTTTACTATCCATGTCAACTTTTGATGATCAGTTCACGTCATTATCACTATCGCTTGCTTCAACTAATTGTTCAATTTCAGTTTGTTCTAAAACTGCCTTTACAGCTTCTTGTTTACTTGCCATTGTATTTAATTTTGAAGGCACCGCCCCATTCATGAATATTGATGAGTTACCATGAGGTGTAAAAATGCATTGTAGGAAGAGAACGAGCATCCCACCCCAGGAAGGAGGATGTGTTATTACAAGGACAGGAGGCCAAAACGGAAGGACAGATGGGATGGCTGACTGGACAAGGGAATAACTTTACACCCAGCTGGACTAATATGTTGGATGGACCAGCAGAAGCTGAAAGTTGGGAGTGGTTCCATTCCCTTTAATCAGATGGCAATGGTCCTTGTATAGGAACTCTGATAAGAGACCCACGGGGTTGATGGGGAGATGGAGTCTCGAAGGACTGTCAAGAGAAGGTACTGTTGGTGGAAGACCTCCCTATTTTCCTTATGGGCCGTAAGTGCTACCTGGAAGACATGGCACGGCACCATAAACATTCCTGGGTCTAGCATTAAAGGAAAACCGCTGCTACACATGGAGAAGTTAGAGCTGTAAGGCAGCGGGTGACACTCAGCGGAGGAGAGAAGGGGGAAGAACAATTGTGATTTACTGTTTATTTGTGGCTTTTTACTGGAGAGGTGATTGTGGACCATGCTTTGGTGGATTAAAAATTATTTATTTTATTCATTCAACATCTGGTGATTTCTCTGGCGCACCCATCTGGTCACAGCATGTAAATATTCAGATTTTTTTGCAGCATAATGCTGTTTTGTGCACTAGATGAAAGCAGAATACTGTCCCACGAGTTATTTAGGTTTAACGCTGTACGTTAGATTAAAACAGTTTAATAAAAGAGACACTCTGGCTTAACTGTAATTACATAGAATTCCAAGCTTGAATCACGTTTGCGGTTAATGCCAAGGAGGCTAAAATGTTTCAGTTGGTGGTGCAGTGTTTAGGACTGCTGCCTAACCACTGCATTATGGGCTTGAATCCCAATCCCGTTGCATTTTGCATAGATTTTGGATGTACTCACTGTGTCTGCTTGGGTATTTGACCCAAATTTTGAAAGGTACAAGTTAGGTTGATTGGTGACTCTAAACTGGCCCTCCATGACTAAGTGTGATTAAAATGAACACATGAAAAATATGCAACTTCCACACAAGTGCAACTGGAGTCAAAGATTTTTCAGGCAGCATGATATTGGCTGTCAGAAAAAGAGACAAGCATGAGTGTGCTTGAAGATCAGCCCTCAGTCAGTGAATGTTAGACATGCTAAAGCTGCCTATTTTACTGCCCTAATTTCTTCCAACAAGGGGAACTCTGGAACACTTTTTTCCTTGCTTAGATCGCTAACAAGTCCCCCAGACTCTCTTTCCTTGCACTGCCTTTCTAATGAATTTTGTAACACCTTAATGACATTTTTTAATGATAAAATCCAGGCAATACATTATAATTTAGGCTCTGTTGCTATTGACTCCACCATTGATGATTTTCCTCCTCCTACTCATTCATTTTCCATGTTTGAGCTTCCTTCCACCTCAGAAATCATGGATCTCATCAATAGCTCTAAGCCTTCAACCTGTCACTTGGATCCAATTCCCACTGTTCTGATTAAAACCTGCCTTCCCTCGCTAGCTCCTCTTGTTGTTTCAATTATTCACTCGTCACTTTCCACCGGAATTGTTCACCAGTCTATGAAAACTGCAGTGATTCACCCCCTACTGAAAAAACCTGGGGTTGACCCTACTGACTTTAATAATTTCCGACCAATTTCTAATCTTCCTTTTATTTCAAAGGTTCTTGAAAAAACTGTGGCTTCCCAACTTCATCAGTATTTATCTGCTAACAGTTTATACGAACCATTCCAGTCAGGCTTCCGACGTTTTCACAGCACTGAGACGGCACTAGTTAAGATCACTAATGATCTTTTAGTGGCTGCAGACTCAGGCCTAATCACAATCCTTGTTCTTCTTGACCTCAGTGCTGCATTTGACACTGTCTGTCATTTCACCCTGCTAAAAAGGCTATCTGCACTAGGTATTTCTCACATTCCGTTAACTTGGTTTAAGTCATATCTTACAGACAGAACTCAATTCATTCAGCTGGATACATGTACCTCCACTCCCACTCCTGTAGTATCTGGGGTTCCTCAGGGTTCTGTCCTTGGCCCCTTGCTGTTTATCATTTATCTGCTTCCTTTGGGTGTCATTTTTCGTAAATGGAAGATAAACTTTCATTGTTATGCAGATGACACCCAGTTATATATTTCCACTTCACCATCTGCATCGCTTCCACCATCCTCACTTACTGATTGCCTTGCTGAGATCAAGTCTTGGTTATCTTCCAACTTCTTGCAGTTGAACTCTAATAAAACTGAGGTGCTTCTTATGGGCACGAAATCTGCAATAGCGAAGGCATCAAAGATCTCAGTAGTAATAGACAATACTTCTGTTACCTGTACTGATCAGATAAAAAGCCTTGGTGTAATTCTGGACAGCACGTTATCTTTCCAGTCTCACATCAGTTCTGTTACTCGAGCAGCTTACTTTCACCTGCGAAACATTAATCGCTTGCGTCCATTTTTGTCAAATCACTCTACTGCCATTTTAGTCAACAGTTTGGTCACCTCCCGCCTGGACTATTGCAATTCACTTCTCTTTGGTCTGCCTCAAAAGTTATTACATAAACTTCAACTTGTTCAAAATTCGGCTGCTCGTATAATTACTAAAACACCCTATTCTGATCACATTACACCCGTTATTCAGCAGCTTCATTGGCTGCCAATAAAGTTTAGGGTCAACTACAAAATTTTAGTCCTTACATATAAGGCCATTCATAATCTTGCCCCCACATATCTCTCACAGCTCCTACAAGTCACTAAACCCTCTCGTATGCTCAGATCCTCTTTTTCCATTAACTTAAATAATCCACCAGCACGTCTTGTTACGATGCGATATCGCGCATTTAGCAGATCGGCACCTTCCTTATGGAACTCATTACCTGCTTATCTTAAGAATATGACTACCCTTCACCAATTTCAGGCTAATCTTAAAACTTATCTGTTCAAAATTGCTTATTCATTGTAACTGTTATTGTTGTTTTATCTGATGTTTTATTTGGATTTTAAATTGTCTAGTTATTGAATGTTTATTTTTTAACCTGATTGTACAGTGACCTTGAGTTTTTTGAAAGGCGCTTCAAATAAAATGTATTATTATTATTATTATTAATGTGACATGGTCTGCAGTTTTCAGTCATGTAATTTGACACGGTGCAGTGACAATATTAGCAATTACTGTCAGCAAATCTGACATAACCCATGATGAAAAGTTGCATAATATAATTTTGGCTTAAGGAAGACAGAAGTTGTGAGGTAAGGTAGTTATATTCATTAATCATGGTGCTGGAGAGTGTTCATTTTCATTCAGAGTTCTTTCCCTGACTATGGTTCAAAAGCCACTTCTATGTCTGTTTTGCTAATTTTTGATTCCTTTGTTTATTTTAATATTGTTGGTCAATTTCTTTCTACATATCTGTGTATCTTTCTTTATATTCCTTATGTTTTGTGGGTGGTGCCCCAATAGGCACGGCCACTTGCCCAGCACTGTCAAGGGTCTACCCTCAGCCCTATAAAGGTTGAGAAAACCCACAGTCCCTTGCGGTTCATTGGAAATGCACTTGTGGTTTGGTGAGTTACTTGAATTTGTGATTATTCTGGTGCTTTGTGAATTACTGGATTTTTGACCTCTGTGCTCTGTTTTCTAGACAATTTTTTGGATTTGTGGTTAGGACTTGTTTACCTTGGATTGCCCTTGCTTTTTAAATGCAGTCCCTGCTGTGCCTTTTGTGCTCTTCACTGTTTAACCATGCATTTTTATGAAAAAAAAATGTTTTGTTTTATAAAAGATTCTTCATTGCCCCCCAGAGTGGGCATTTTTTAATCATTATTTGGGATTTTTGTGCTTTTGGACTCTCAAATTCACAGCAGAGAGTGGTGATGTATTGCATGTTGATCAACACATGCAAGTGAGAGGTTCAATGCATTTAATACATGAGAAAATAACAAGCGAGGCAATAAACCTACACAAAGTCAGTATGCTGGGTTTGTCAGGCAGCAGCAATGTGCCACAGTTTGCCCATGTACTACTGAAATGTTTTCTTATTATATTTATTGTGAAGGTTGCTACTGAGAAATGAACTGAATTGTACTGATTTCAGACATTTAGCAAACAGAATTGTGAAGTTGTTCATACTTCCCACCATTTGCCTCTATAGATTGAGAAGGTAAGCCACTAGGAGGCAGTGTACCCAGCTTAGCAACATTTAGTCTTCCAGGCCTTCTGACTGTAATCATAAGGTTCAATTCTCATCATTGAGTCACAATGTGGACTGCCTTGAGTTGTTTCATCTGTAAGCACTTAAATTGTACAAAAGTAAAAGAATCAAGGATGGTGCAAGTTACTGCTACTAATTTGCAGATTCCTCATCTTGAGCTTGGATCTTAGGCCTGGTCGCTGTCTGCGTTAAGTCTGTGTGCTCAGCCATGGGGATGATACTCCGGGTATTCTGTCCTCCTCCCACATCCCTAAAGTTCTGCAGGTTAGGTTAAATGGTGACTCCAAATTGGTTCTGTGTGTGTGGATGTAAGTGAGCCTTGTGAAGACACTAAATCCACGGTTGACTCCAGCCTTGTGCCTGTTGTTGTGACTGCCTCCAGCTCCCACAACCCTGAACTAGAATACTGAATTAGGTAATGGATGGATAAATGGATGATTATGAGGAAATCTGGTTTGCTCATATTTTACTGTGAATGATATTTCTTTAATATTAATGTTCAGAACTTTTTGTATATTAATTCTTTGAGGGATGAATATTTTTTCCAAAAAACTCAGTTTTCTGAAAAGCACACAAAGCATTGGTTTCACACAGAAATCAACATAAAATGTCTGTTGCTGTGTGCCGTGGCCACCAGTTCGCAGTCTCCAGTGGCTCAAGCCACTCAATGACAGCACTACAGCTGGCAGGAATGCATGGCAGGCTGGCTGCCAGGCTGTCTTCATGGGGTCGGGAGCCGCAGCAGCTGTCGCGGTCACAGCGTATCACAATCTAGTTTGTACCACTTGTCATTGTAAGTGGAGGTCTTCCCAGGCGAACGTTCAACACCACGGTCAGCTGAGGACCGATCAGCTGATGTGGTACCTCGTGTTCATTTTCGATTATTTGCATAAAAATCTGAGTCTGACATGTCAAGAGTTCAATTCATTGATAATCCGCAAAATGTCATCAATGGAATATTTTGCTTTATGCATTCACTTCATTCTCTCTCCAGATATCGATGCCATTTTTGCCGATGTCTGCCCTTCGCTACTCACGTGAGTGCAGGGAGACAGACAAACCAATGAAGCTAACTTTCCTCCTAGCAAAGAGAGTTCAACTAAAATATAACAGTGGGTTTGGTCACCGTTTGCAGTTGAGTACAAGCGTCAACCCCTCCTTTTGACAAAAGTTGACATCTGCCCTGAAAGAGTTAATAAAGCTGAAATACAAGTATACAGTGCACACGCATTTGCTAGCTATATAATATCTAGATGAGGGATGATGTCTTTCTTCCTCTGTAGCGCCTCCACAACATCACACTACTACCATCACCACGTTTGATAGTGGGTGTGATGCTCTTATTGTGGGCAGCTGTGTTAGCTTTTATGTCAGATGTAATGGGACTCATGTCTTCCAAAAATGTTCCACTTTTGACTCATTAGTCTACAGAACATTACACCAAACATGTGGGGGCACTCTAGGTGTTTTTTGGCAAATGTTGTGAGCCTCCATGTTCCTCTTGTTTGGCAGTGGTTTTTGCCTTGCTGCTGTCCCATGGACACCTTCTTCTTGGCTACATTCTTTCTAATGGTGTAATCATGAATGCTAACATTAACTGAGCCGGGAGAAGCCTACAACAACAACATTTATTTCTTTAGCACATTTTCATACAATGAATGTATCTCAAAGTACTTTACAAGATTTCAAAGAGAAAGGTACAAGAAAAGAAAAACAATTTACACAATTAACTTAAAGAATAAGGAACAAAAAAGAAGAAAAAATGCATCTAAACGATCTTAAAAACAGAAAATAACAAGAAGAAGAGTAGCATCCTTAAATACAGTGTCATGATGTAAGTCTCTAAGGATGAGTCCGGCGATAAAGTCAGATGGCCAGAAAGACAGAGAAAACAAAATAAAACAATACAAAAGAAAACTACAGTTAAGCTGGAGAAAATAAACACAAAATATGCAGGGGTTTCAAGGCCAAAAGAGTACCCAGCCCACACTGGGAATTCTACCTAACTTAAATATTCTTGATTCTGTCACACATGTGCGATTAGGAGGAAGCTGAGTGGACCAAGTGGAGGTAAGTATCCGCCAAGCCAGGGGGTGGCAGGGTGCGCTAAATCTACTTCTGTTGTCTCTACAGGCCAAATATGGGAAAACCTAACTGATTTAACATCAACAACGTCACTTCTGGTTCCGGCGTCAAGAACAATGTCACTCCTGGTTCCAGCCTTAGGTGACGTCACTTCCGGTTTTGGCTTTAAAAGCCACCAACATTTCATAACTCAAATCAGTTCAGTCTGGAAATCAACGTATGCACATCAGTGCCTATTTCAAAACCATTTTGCAGCCAGGGACTGTATACGGGTGGCTGCCTCAAACCTTTTTTGTGTATTGAGACTGATTCTTTCACAATTCATTCCTCCTCATTTCCAGGTTTCACGTGAGAGGATTTGATGAAGTTGGTCTCATGGACAGCTGAGACACCTGCTTTCATTGCTTCAACGCAGGGGACTGCATGGTACTTTGATTAGGTGGTAGTGGCGCAAACAGCCACCACAGAAACACCGGAAAAGACATCAGAGAAAAGCAGAGATTAGTAAAGATTGCAGATCCCTGAAGAATATGATAATTGTGTGCCCATGTAGTCTGTTAAGAGTACAACTAAAATGCAGCTGTGATAAAGCCATATTAAAATAACACGTTTTTAGCAGTTTTTATTTAATTGTTCCACAGTATCATCCTGCTGAATTTCTATTGGCAAAGTATTTTAAGCGCATAACAGCAGAATACCACCTCACTAATTCATTTA
This sequence comes from Erpetoichthys calabaricus, assembly GCF_900747795.2. Lineage (NCBI taxonomy): Eukaryota > Metazoa > Chordata > Cladistia > Polypteriformes > Polypteridae > Erpetoichthys > Erpetoichthys calabaricus. The sequence goes on from NC_041394.2 coordinate 31,590,781, forward strand.
AGCTTGGCTCTTGGAATTATAGGCAGACCACCATTAGAAAATTGAAGGTTAAGACTTGGAGTGTAGGGGGACAGGCATTCCAAAACAGAGGATGGAGCGAGATTATTTAAGGCTTTGTAAACCATTAGTAGTATTTTTAAGTCAATTCTGAATGACACAGGCAACCAATGTAACAACACTAAAACTAGTGTGAAGTTCTCAGATTTTCGTTTTCTAGTTCAGATTCTGGCTGCTGCATTTTGCATTAATTGCAGCCGATTGATGTCTTTTTAAGGTAGTCCTGTTAGGAATGCATTACAGTAGTCTAGTCAACTAAAAACAAAAGTGTGAACTAATTTTTCAGTGTCTTGAATGGTTTACAGTCCCTTAGATGTTCATTTGGGTGCTCCTGTAACTTTGTGACTAATTTTGCTCAGCCAGCCACTCCTGGGCACATTAGCCGCTGTTCCAGGTTTTCTCTGTCTGGAGATAATGGCTCTCACAGTGGTTCACTGGAGTCCTAAGGTTTAAGCAATGGCCTTGTAACTCTTTCCTAACTTTCTATCTCTGGTCTTCTTGATTTTTTTATGGAGTCATGGTGTGCTGCTTGTTGAGACCTTTTATCCAATTCCACATGGCTGGAAATGTCCTATTTAAGTGATATTTACATTCAATAGGGCTGGCAGCAAACAGGCTTGGGTGTGTCTTGTCTTTTTTGACCCATTATCATTTAGATTGGCTCATTGAGTAATTGAGTAAGGAAGTGGGCAATTAGTTTTTCACACCTGCGTTAAAGATGTTGGTAGACTTTTTTCCTTCAATAAATCAAAGGATTCTCTAAAAACTGTGCTCAGTATTTTATTTACTCAGGTTGACTTTTGTATTATTCTAAACTTGCTCAGCGATAAAGGAAATCAGGAAGGGGGAAAATATCACAGCACCATATATAAAAGTGTTGGATCAGTACTAAAATTGTGACTTTGGTATCGATATCAGCTTTTGGACCCCAGTACTGGTACCAGAACTATTCCAAAGGAGTTAACGGATAACATAACACCCTCTCCAGCCTCCCTGGTGCACTGAGCCGTTACACCACACTATGTATCACTTCCCGCTTGATAGCATATATTGTGTGAAGCATTGGGCTGAAGCAATAAAGGGGTCTCTATCAAGCTGAAGCAATAGGAGGGCATCCCATGAAGTCTTGATCACATAGAAGTTAATGGTTTTGTGAAGTCTACAGAATACCTAGGGTCATTTTCACCCATCTAATTTATCGAGTGTTACGGGTTGAGTATCAAAAATTCTGAAATGCTGGTGACGTACCATTTTAAAAGTTGGGTTTTTTAGTACTTGACCAGTCCTACTACAGGTGGCGCAGTGGTAGTGCTGCTGCTTTGCAGTAAGGAAACTGTGGAAGATTGTGGGTTCGCTTCCCGGTTCCTCCCTGTGTGGATAGCGCTTTGAGTACTGAGAAAAGCGCTATATAAATGTATTATTATTATTTTATTACCGGATTACCACACGACCCTAATCTATAATAATAAAAGGCAAAGCCCTCACTGACTGACTGACTGACTCACTCACTCACTGACTGACTCACTCATCACTAATTCTCCAACTTCCCGTGTAGGTGGAAGGCTGAAATTTGGCAGGCTCATTCCTTACAGCTTACTTACAAAAGTTAGGCAGGTTTCATTTCGAAATTCAAAGCGTAATGGTCATAACTGGAACATATTTTTTGTCCATACACTGTAATGGAGGAGGCGGAGTCACGTATCGCGTCATCACGCCTCCTACGTAATCACGTGAACTAAAAACAAGGAAGACATTTACAGCACGAGTCACACGCGGGAACGAAGGTAAATGACGTTAATTTTTCACTGTCTTTTAATACTGTGTAAGCATACATATTAACACATGTGCAATTAAACGTGTGCATTTACGGGGTGATTTCTCAGGCTTAAAAGCTCACCTTTTATCAAACGCGGGAACAAAGGTAACTGACGTTGTTCACTGTCTTTTAATACTGCGTAACCATACATATTAACACATGTCCAATTAAACGTGTGCATTTACGGGATGATTTCTCAGGCTTAAAAGCTCGCCTTTTACTAAAAAGGTAAATGCAAAACTATTTTCAATCAGTTTATTGAAACGCTCCCGTTAAGAATTGCAATAACGTATTCGCGAGATAAAAGAATGAAGTAGGGGGAAATGGAGGAACAGCCGCAAACAGCGAAGAGCAAAAAATTAATTAAACAATTGAGAACGGAGCGAGTTAAGCATACAAGCATGTTCATAAGGGAAAACAAAGCACGGTGTAAAACGTAAGTTTAAATTAAGTTTATAGAAACGCTCCCGCTGCGGATTGCAATAACATATTCGCGAGATAAAAGTTTAATGAGAAGACACGAGGTAATAAACGAACCACACGCCGTGGCGCAACGTTAGGGGCAACAGTTTCAACCATTCTATGATCTGCTTCTCGCAACTGAAAGACGGCACATGGCGGATGTTAGCTGACTTGCTGACCGCAACGTTAGGGGGCTTCAACTATGGCGCTGACGCCACATCTCAGTGCCAACACTTTGCAGACTGTACTTAAAAGACACGCCCTCCTCACTGGACAGTTAAAAACACCAATCAAACTAACGATGACATCAAGTATTACCCAATCAAAACTAGGAAAGGAGGCATCTTCATAAAATGCGTGTGGGATGATTTGCATGAGACGCTGCTTTAAAAAAAAAATGATAAAAAAAATACGGGATAAATCCCGTCCAGTATTGATTCAAAACGGGACGCGCAATTTCATTCTCAAACGCGGCACGATTCCGTATTTTAAAGGACGGGTGGCAACCCTACAGTGCCAGGTAACCACCCATACAATCAGATTGTGATTCAGACTAGGAATGCAATGAATGTAATTACCCCGATCTACATACAAGGCGAAAGTCTTGCAACATTCAAAGATGATGGTTTGGGATAAGTACACCATACAACATGAAAGAGCTTATGAAGCCTTGAACCGAAAAAAGCAACATCTCAGAGATCGTAAAAAAAAAAATAGGAGGTAATGTCGTTTTACTCGCTGTACATTTTAGTCAAACATTACCAGTTATTCCACGAGGGAGACCAGCAGATGAACTCAACGCGTGTTTAAAATCCATGCTTCTCCCACGCTCTGTTATATGTCGCGTGTTCTCGGGTAGGTGCACCAAAAAATGTATACATTTAAGCATGTAATGGGCAAACAAAAAATGAGGTATACCCGAAGGCACTGCAGTAGTACTTAATGTAACTTTACTTCTTAAATGTTAATGTTTTACTGTTTAATAATTTATACGCTTCTTATATGTTCTTCAAATTCTTTTATCAAAATACCACTGACAGCGCAATGCACGATAACATGGAGTGAATACACCATACGCATCCGCCCACGGCTGCCCTGCTGTGCGCAGATAGGAGTTGATTGTACAATAAAATAAAATAAAGATAAAAAGAGTAAAACAATCATCACCCATAAAGCGTGTGTGTGTGTATATATGTGTATATATATATGTTGATATGTGGATGTGTATATGTATATATATATATATATATATATATTATATATGTATATATATATATATATACATATCTACATATATATATATATATATATATATATATATGTAGATATGTATATATATGTGTATATGTATATGTATATATATGTTTATATGTGTGTGTGTGTATTTTATATATATAAAAACACAGCAACACTCATAACAATGACAAACACAATTACATTGACAATCATGTTATGTTATTTTTAAAATGTTTCCTTTTTTTTTTTCATAACCTCTTTAACACACTACTTCTCCGCTGCGAAGCGCGGGTATTTTGCTAGTATATAAATAAAAAGTAAAGGCAATTTGAAAATTATGTAGTAAATGCAATGAATAGAAGTTGATCCAATACAAAACATTAATGATGGATTATGGGTAGTTCAAACACACACAGAGCATTGCTCTGCCATTAGTCTAGTTGAAGTCAAAACTGAAAATAGATACTCTGCTGTAGGACTGCAGCATATTGAACAATATACGGTAGTGAGATTTCTTTGGGCAGAGGGAGAGAAACTTGCTGAAATTCACCGAATGATGTTGACACAGTACAGAAGTGAAAACAGCAGACTCAAGGAAAATGTTTATGAATGGGTAGAAAGCCTTAGTGGGAAGAACAAGTGTAATAGACGAAGCTCGATTTGGTTGACCATCAACATTGCACACACAATGCCCACATCGATGTGGTGAATCTGAGAAAATCAACAGAATATGTTGCCCGCTGTTGCTGCACATTTGGATATCAGCTTGTTGCCCGCTGTTGCTGCACATTTGGATATCAGCTATGGATCTGCACATGCCGTGGTGCATGATGACTTGGAGTACCATCAAGTGTTTGTAAAATGAGTACCCAAACAGCCTACTCATCTGCACAAGTCAACATCCTTTTGGTGAAATCTAGCAGGCTTCACTCTACCTGCCCAAATAAATCTCGCCATGGTGTGTTGTTTAACAATAGTGTAATCCTGCAGCATAGCATCCATGTTTATTTGACCTTGGCTTTAATTAGAGTAATCGCTTAGCACTGCACTGTGCGTCTTCAAGCTACCCATAAGCCATCGTCAACGTTTTGCAATTGCATCAGCTTCTATCCGTTGTGGTTCATATGTAATTTCTAAATTGATTTTACTTTTCGATTTACCCATAACAACAACAACAACAACATTTATTTATATAGCACATTTTCATACAAAAAGTAGCTCAAAGTGCTTTACATAATGAAGAAAAGAAAAATAAAAGACAAAATACAAAATTAAAATAAGACAACATTAGTTAACATAGAAAAGGAGTAAGGTCCGATGGCCAGGGTGGACAGAAAAAACAAAAAAAAAAAACTCCAGAAAGCTGGAGAAAAAAATAAAATCTGTAGGAGTTCCAGGCCATGAGACCGCCCACAATATAAATATATTGTGATGAAACAGGGCAGTCAGCGAGGCCCAAACCCCAAACTCGATCACACAATAAGAGTCCTAGGTTCAAATAAAGAAGTGTTTTATTACACAATACCTCCAAAAATTGACAAAACACAGGTTTTCTCTCTGCATATTTCACTTCTCCTCACAATTCCTCTCCTCCCACCACCGCACTTCCCTCTTCCAGCTGAGTGTTGCCTTTCTTCCGCCCAGCTCCGACTTGCCTGGATATGGGAGTGTGGTCCTTTTTATTGAGGACCCGGGATTACTTCCAGTGCCTTGGCTGCTGCTCGTTGGAAGTACCTCTGGTTCATATGGAAGTCCAACATAGCAAGTAGCATCTCTCGCTGCAGCGCCCACTTGTGGCAGCCCCGGACCCCGGCAGGGCTGTGCTGCCAGATTACAACTCCCAGCATTCCCTACTGGTTCTCAAATGGGTGCCAATATGCAGGGTTTCTGCCATGTATCGCCTGGGGGGAATAAATATCCCTCTACGACAGAGGTTCCCTGTCCCCTTTTTTTAATCTTGGACACGGAAGGTATTGGAATCATGGCCAGCTGGGATGTCCATCTATCCCTTTGGGCAGCCTTGTCTGGGTGCGACCTCCTTCCCTTCACTTGGATGGGATGCCTTTCTGCACTCTTGGGGCCTCCCATCCAGGTAAGGGATCTTCCCGACTTCCTGTCGGGATGCCTCTTCATCCCGTATGCCTCCTACTATATATATATATACTGCAGTGTGTTGGCACCCTGCCCGGGATTTGTTTCTGCCTTGCGCCCTGTATTGGCTGGGATTGGCTCCAGCAGACCCCCATAACACTGTGGTTAGGATATAGCGGGTTGGATATTGGATGGATGGATATATATATATATATATATATATAAAATAATAATAATAATACATTTTATTTATATAGTGCCTTTCCCATGCTCAAGGCACTTAATGTATATATATCGCCCATCCCACAACCACCACCCCTGTGCTTCACGTTACCCACTTTGTGTCTCTGCCGCTTTTGTTGTGAAGGGGGGGGGTCTGACCGCATGCTAAGGATGGATCAGCTGTTGGCTTGCTGCTAGCTGCTACCGAACTGCATGATCTGCATGTCACACTGCGCGACAATCATTTAAAAGCCTGTACAGCAGCTGTCCTTTTGTCTCACTTCCTTGTCTTGTGGGACATTAAAGTGTCTCCGAGAAATTGTTTGTAAGTAGAGCGTGACGTGCAAGAAGTCTCGCGGGACTTCAAAGTGTCTCTCTATATATAAAATCCTAAGCCTAAAAGTGCAACGATTTTATGTCACGTTTTATGTCACGCTTTAAATCGGTCTTATTTTAAAACCTACATATACATGTTTGGCATCATTCTTTTCAGAATTTATCGAACTTTAATGTGATGTTGTTAGATTTTCAGATTCTTATTCTGTTTTTATATCTATATATATAAAAATGGAATGGGTGGGTCGTCGGGTGGGCCTTTTTTTCATTCCGTCGTTTTTTCGACGTTTTGAAAATGTAGAATGATTATTTGATTTTTTTGTTTTTATTTGATCGTGTCTATGTAGCCGCCATCGTAATAAAGTATCGCTAAAATCGTCATTTATCGTAATTTATTTTTGACGTATAACGTCGCCGTCATCGAGGTCAGTGATACCAGTGCAAAAAATCTGCTTACGGTTGAAAGACACGCCCTACTCACCGGACAGTTAAAAACACCAATCAAACTAACGATGACATCAAGTATTACCCAATCAAAAGTAGGAAAGGAGGCATCTTCATAAAATGCGTGTGGGATGATTTGCATGAGACGCTGCTTTCAAAAAAAAATGATAAAAAAAATACGGGATAAATCCCGTCCAGTATTGATTCAAAACGGGACGCGCAATTTCATTCTCAAACGCGGCACGATTCCGTATTTTAAAGGACGGGTGGCAACCCTACAGTGCCAGGTAACCACCCATACAATCACATTGTGATTCAGACTAGGAATGCAATGAATGTAATTACCCCGATAAGTACACCATACAACATAAAAGAGTTTATGAAGCCTTGAACCGAAAAAAGCAACATCTCAGAGATCGTAAAAAAAAAAATAGGAGCTAATGTCGTTTTACTCGCTGTAGATTTTAGTCAAACATTACCAGTTATTTCACGAGGGAGACCAGCACATCAACTGAACGCGTGTTTAAAATCCATGCTTCTCCCACGCTCGGTTATATGTCGCGTGTTCTCGGGTAGGTGCACCAAAAAATGTATACATTTAAGCATGTAATGGGCAAACAAAAAATGAGGTATACCCGAAGGCACAGCAGTAGTACTTAATGTAACTTTACTTCTTAAATGTTAATGTTTTACTGTTTAATAATTTATACGCTTCTTATATGTTGTTCAAATTCTTTTATCAAAATACCACTCACAGCGCAATGCACGATAACATCGAGTGAATACACCATACGCATCCGCCCACGGCTGCCCCTGCTGTGCGCAGATAGGACTTGATTGTACAATAAAATAAAATAAAGATAAAAAGACTAAAACAATCATCACCCATAAAGTGGATAGTAGACGTGACGTACTATATGTGTACCACATTTCAAGTGTATAGGTGCAACGGTTTGCGAGCTACAGGTCATTTAAAATCCTGGACAGACACACAAATTGCCACGGTAGCAAATTACAGAAGAAGATTTTACTGTTTAATAATTTATATTTATATGAAACGAGCTGTATATACCCGGCGTTGCCCGGGGCAGAAGTAACCTAATCGGTCAAACACTTACATATATACCAAAGTAAACCTAATCGGTGAAACAGTTACATACATAAAAAAAGCGAACCTAATCGGATAAACAGCTTCATATATACAGAAGCGAACCTAATCGGACAAACAGCTAATCTATATACATAAGCAAACCTAATTGGTCAAACAGTTACATAAATACAAAAGCAAACCTAATCGATGAAACAGCTTCATATATACAGAAGCGAACCTAATTGGTCAAACGGTTATGCATGTGCAGAATAATTTTACAAAGATTATGCGTGTTAACAATCATTAAAAAGAAAAGATTGAGGAACTCTTCTTCTATATGTGATGAAGCTGGATGAAGCTGACTTGACGAAGACGTAGGTGGCATACATTGGTTTTTCTAAAACAGAAGAAACAAATGAGTATCTATTATTATTTTAAATTAGAATGAAAATGAGAACCTTGATTAGAGATAGATCATCCGTATTAAAATATGTGCATGAATAAACTTTTGCTAACTCTCTAGCAAAAGTTTATTCATACAAATTGGCATGGGATGGCTTTGTGAAAAAGTAAAAATTAGATAAAAATAAATTGAGCATGCGTACTTCGATTTGACTGAGATTATCTGTAATGATGAAAAAAAAGTTTAGTATGTTTTTTTTTTCCATACGGGAAGCATGTAAAACCTTACATAGGCACCCTTCAGCCCGTACTGAAGGGTAGTGTCAGATTCTTACTGACTAAAAAACACCCTTTTTATTCCACAGCTACCCCAAAAACCACTATTAGGCATTACTTTGGGGTGGCAGTAGTTTAGTTATGAAACAGCTGGGTCCTGAAAAAAATCTGTGTTATTAGTGGCTTCATCACATATAGAAGAACAGTTCCTCAATCTTTTCTTTTTAATGATTGTTAACACGTATAATGTTTGTAAAATCATTCTGCACATGCATAACTGTTTGACCAATTAGGTTTGCTTATGTATATAGATTAGCTGTTTGTCCGATTAGGTTCGCTTCTGTATATATGAAGCTGTTTGTCCGATTAGGTTCGGTTTTTTTTATATATGTAACTGTTTGACCGATTAGGTTTACTTTGGTATATATGTAAGTGTTTGACCGATTAGGTTACTTCTGCCCCGGGCAACGCCGGGTATATACAGCTCGTTATAAACTAAAATATCAAGTAAGTTGTGGTTTTTGTCAGTTAAAATGAATGGATTATTTATTTAGTCTGTTATAAATACTCATCGAGCACAGTGGACTTCAGTTTAACAGGAATACTCCAGTCAAATTTAGGAAGCATAATGCCTATCATTACAATTGAAAATGATTAAAAGTTCACTACAATATATGTAAAAATGGTCAAGTTATAACTTATTGAAGTTTTGTTCAGTTATCAACACTGTCCACCCTTTTCCTTTTCCTCAACACATCACACCTGCATGGTGGATAACAGCACTGTTTTAGAAGCTCTCAGACATTGACAGAGGTCAATTTATTGGCACATACAGTATACATATGACAAGTTTAGAAACTGAACAAGAAACTGGATGAAATGACTTCACTGTGCAACGTATAACACCAGTGAGTAACTAAAGAGCCAGACACTCACAGACCTGGGACAGCACTATCTAAAAGGATGACAGACTGGAAAGAATGATACATACACTGAATAGCAATTACACACCACTGTGCAACAAAGATGCAAATACATTCTGCACTACTGTTAAGTGTCACAAATCAGAACTTTAGCTGCTGTCCATGTGACAATAACATGCGCAGGAAAGAAGAAGGGCTTTGTCATGGTTTGGGGAGATATATTTTTTAATGTGCTTTATATAGACACAGTTACTGCATATGTGCTAAGCCACAAGGTGGAGGATGTCTGACATCACACACATTTACATTTAAGTACAGCTCCACTATATGTTACATAGTACTACACTGCAATGCAGAACCACAAATATTTCTATGCAGTTGCGGCTGGTGAAAATAATTTGGGTGGGGGCACAGTTTTTAGGGGGAACAAACAGAAACATCACTAATCTATTATATAGTGCCTTTCATGTCTATCTGTCTATCTATCTGGTCATTTCACATGCTCTCATGGTCATCATCATAATGTCAATGCACATCTTCGCCTGTCCAGTACCAGAACCATAAGACAAATCCAGGCTAAAATGTATTATACCCTTACCACCTTGCTGCCCAATCTGATGCTGGCTTTCCCATTTCTACTGTGCTTGAAAACATCAGTCCATGACATCCACAGTCCCCTTATTCTTCCCATAACTTGCCCTATAGATGTGGAAAGGAACAGGTGCACCTGCCACCCAAATGTTATACTACACCTGTCTCTAAATTGCTCAGTCCTCTGCCAACTTGCCCAGTTCCCTGTTCTGCTAAAACTCACACCATAATGTCCACACCCCCACCTCCATAATCTTGCAATAATGTGCACTTCTGTCTGTCCTATAACACATTCATAGCATAAGTCCAATACACATCTTATTCTGCCTCTGCTAATAGGGTGCCCAGTCCTTGGCCATTTCCACTGAATTACATAAATCCACATCATACAATCACTAGTCCTCTGTTTTTTCTCAAGTCCTGTATCCAAATTTATCATTTAGCACACCAACAGAGTCATTCCCACCCTAATTTTATTGTACACTTGCTGCCAGTCTGCCCAGTCCTATTCAAGTTTGACAGGCTTACCTCACCTTATTCTGCATTTATGACCAGGAAACATATCTTTCCTTGAACATAAATTTTGCCCTCTTTTCCTTCAGGCCAGGTTAGGTCAGGTTGGGAAGCATACATTAGTACAGTGAGCTGTCACACCCACCACACAACAAAATAGCTCAGGATTACGGTTGGCAACTCTCCAGGCAGACACGCGGTCCAGTCCCACACTCCAGAAATAACCATCTATCTGCCAAAGCCAGGTGTTACGTGGGTGTCACCTTGGCCTGGTCAACAATGAGGATCCTGCAAGCCGGCAGCCGTAACTGACACTCCCTCACAATGCAGGTAATGTGCCTCATTCAAGAATCCGTGAGCAACCGCTTACTCGACACAAATTTGAACTAGCGGTACTCAAGGATTTTCTGAAGCGACACAATACTGGAGGAGTCCAGTCTTTGTCCCAGGTCACTGGATAGAGTCCATGTCTCGCAACTGTACAGCAAAACAGGATGCATCAGAACTCTATAAGAATTGGTCCTTCATCATTTTGTAGAGATATCAGAAGTGCCACACACCCCTATCCAGCGACCTCATGACCCCCCATGCTCTCCCAATCCATCTACTGACATCACAGGAAGAGTCACCAGAGACGTGAATGTTGCTGCCTTTCAATGAGGTTGACACTCTCTCTGCAGACAAACACACTACTGATGGCTGTGTCCAAAAGGTCATTAACGGCCTGGATCTTGGCTTTTATCCAGGACACTCACAAGCCGAGACACTCAGACTCCTCACTCAGTCTCTTGAGAGAACCGATCAGAGCCTCCATTGAGTCTGTGAAGATCACAGCATCATTGGCAAAGTAAAGATCAGTGAAATTCTCTTCACCAACTAATGGCCCACATCCACTGGACTCCACAACCCTGTCCAACACCCAGTCCATGCAAGCATTGAACAGAGTAGGAGCAAGAACACACACCCCGACGAACCCCAGAATCAATTGGTAAAAACACAGTGGTTCTGCATCCACTATACACAGCAGTCACAGTGCCGCTGTACAGGCTGGCCATGATATCCAGAAACTTCAGGGAGATCCCGTGAAATTTCAGGATGTCCTGTAGGGCAGCTTGATCAATTGACTCAAATAGATTACAATAATTGACAAAGGCTGCAAAGAAACTTTCCCGATATTTGCGTTTGTGCGCAATGAAAACCTTCAGTTTCCAGTATGTGGTCAATAGTAGACTTCTTAGGCGTAAAATCAGACTGCTCTGACTGCTGGTAGGCGAGCAGGTGATCACTGATCCTATTGAGAATGACCTTAGCAAGAACTTACCCGGCACAGACAGCAATGTTAGCCCTTGCTATCCAGGACCGTGGACCCAGAGATGTCCAACATTTCAGCCTGGAGATCAGCTTTAAACAGCTGATTAAAGTAACCAGCCCAACGAGTCACAATTTCAGCATCATCCGTAAGGACCTTTCCATCACAGATTCGGATGAGTGTAACACTTCAATTCCTCTGTAAGCATGACATGGGTCACTAGATGACAAATGGTGCATCACTTGCTCACAGATTCCTCTAACAAATGCCTCCTTATCTGCCCTTGGAGCTCTCTCTCGCAGCCGTCCTTCTCAGTTCCCAGTATAGACCGGAGTTGCCATCAAGCCATGTGCTGAGACTTATCTTGATGATATCCAGGGTGCCCTCTGAGATGAAATATTTCCTGGGCACATTGGTAACACCAACACAACCCTCAGCAACCTTCAGTGTCTTGTCACGGAAGGTTTCACACATTATATTAGCATCGAAGGTCAGACCCAAATCTGTAAGTTCCTCACACAGACTGTGTGCAAACTCATTAGAAACAGCCAGATCTTGGATTCTGGCCAGGTTCAGCCTCATCCTCCTAGTAGGTGGTAACCTACTTGACCTAAGCGGGATCTTTAGGGTAGCAACGACAAGTCTGTGGTCAGAATTCACAAACTGAGTATTTCTTTACACCCTGTAGTTCTGTAAGAGCCTCAAGTGTCTGCCCATGAGGATGTAATTGATCTCCTTCACCGCCCCACCAGTATTGGAGTACCAAGGCCAACGATGTGGCTCAAGACACTGGAACCAAGAGCCAGTGATCTACCATTTGCAAAGTCAATGAACATGGAGCTACTTTCACCATGGTTGGCATACCCATGGGGACTGACACAATCCTCACAGCCAGCTCTGTCGTGCCAGTGGTCACACTGAAGTCACTCATGATCAGAGAAGTGTTAACCTGTTGGCACCCATCACCCACTGAGCGAAGCTGTTAATAAAATATTTCCCTCACCTAGACATTAGTCACCGCAATTGGAGCATACACTGAGATAACAGATAAGGCACACAGAGAGTGCTTTAATCTGAGTCTCACAATATGCTCTCGTTGAAACGAGTGATGAGCCGATCCACCACAGCAACAGCTACTCCTTGAGTATGACAGCCATCAGAGCGACCAGATCAACAAAAGGTGTAACCACCTACAGAGATCTGGCTAGTCCCAGGTCTGCGCACCTCAGAGAGTGCAGCCATTGAAATGTGGAATCTACGAAGATGATCATCATGCCAGAGAGACAAGACATTCCACCCAACTACCTGGATGGGCCACCTCAAATTGGGACCCAAGTGCTGCCATGAAGTGGGCAATGTCTCAGCACCACAACAGTTCTGATTTCCAACAGGCTTGACCCTATTGGCACACTGGCAGCTTTTATTCTTCTGGGAATGAGGCTCCCGAGGGCTTTCCCACATCCCCTTCATAGTGTGAGCAGCTTTTCTGTGGGTGGTTGCAGCAGAGCTACTCCCATGAAGAGCAGAAAGGAGTCCTGTCTGTCATTTCAGAGCTGTGTGAAGTTTTTATGGTGGATGGAGTGAGAATCCTGCCACTAACCTTCAAGGTTTCCCTGCTGGTGAGCACAAATGCTGGGCAGATGGACTCAACCAGCCAGGAGACACATCTGAAGTGCTCTAACATGGTAATCACATAGGTGCTTTGATTCCAGCTTATCCAGGTAGACCTATCATCCTCAGACAGGTCTCAATCACTGGCAGAGCATGTGTGAGAAAAAGTCAGTGTGTAAGCTTGTCCTTGATCACTTGCTAGCTGCTGAATTATTAAGTCAGGTTGGTCCACTCCAAGCTCCTTTACCTTTTTTTTTTCTTCTACTAAACAATTTATGAAGGGGAGTTTCATTAAAGAAATAACTGATTTTTCTTTGATTTCTGAATTTCCACTTGAAGTTGCCATCTCCATAAAGACTCACTCGCTCAACTGCAGTTATGTTAATGGCAGGTGTGCTGTGAGCCATTGACATGAACATCCAATCACATTATAGTTAAAAAAAACTCAAAACAATATTAATTCACTGCAAATAAATGCGGGAGTGTCCGGGATGCAGAGAGCTGCACTGCACCAGTCTCTATGGATAAATAAATTCATGCAGTAAAGCAACAAGTGGGTAAGGATGACTGAAGATTCTCATTAATCACCTTAGGCTATGAATGGGTCTCTCTAATAGTGCCTTAAATTGGTTTCAATCTCAGACAACAGGTACAAAATTCTTGGTTAGTTGCAGAGATTGTAGTTCAGGGTTCCATGATATTGCATATGGTGTACCACATAGATCTATTCTGGGTCAACTGTTATTTTTAATCTACATTCTTCCTTTAGGTCAGATTATCTCAAAACAAAAGTGGCCTAATTTATATCACCACGTGTAGAATTCACACTAAAACATTGCATACGGATAAACCTGGAAATCTATGTATGCACAAAAAAGTCCCTGATGCATAAAACTGTGTGTATGCCAAGTTCCATGCACTTCCCCTTTATAAATCCCAATGAATGCGAATTTTAACGCACATGCATGCGCCTACAGAACCACCCTCCTCCCAGAATTTTGCATATTTGAATACGCAAATAAGTATAAACAGTTCCTTCCATTCAGTGTTTTGTTAAAAGATAATGGCAAAAACAATTGGAAAAGGGAACAATTTCAGCGAATGCAAAGTGGAGGCAAGGAAAAATGTACTATTTGTTGGCTTAAGCAGCAGTATAAACAACAAAAGGAAGTTGATGGAGTGATACAGCGGGGCAGAGACACTCAAAAGTTCAAGTTCATCTTCAGATGCTGGCTGCTCACACACCTCTGCCTTGGAAACTGCTGGGCAACCAATTGGCTGGGTGCTGATGGATCCTGTTCTCGAGTCACAAAATGCAGTAGTGGATGCTGTAAGAGATGTGGGTAATGAACTAAGGAATATGAGGGCTGTACTGTGTGATACTGACCGCAAATTAAATGAATTGGTTAAAAAATATATGCTGCATCTGACTACCTGTTTTTATATTTTGCTATATACATTCAACTGAAGTTGTAACACTATCCGATTTGGCTGATCATTTGGTGGGTTAGGAAAGCCATGATTGTAATGGAAATGCTTTCTATTTACATGAGCAAATTAATTCTCTGAAGGCACCTTTGTAGTGTAGCGTCAACCCCAAGCACCACAACGGATAGATTCTCTGCTCTTTACATGGCTCTTTGAGGTGACTTGCTATCCTTAAAAGGACTGCTTGCCTTTTGCCACACAAGTTGGAAAAAGCACTCGCGACTGTGCAGATTTACCATTTTTAAAGGCTCTCCTGCTTTAGATGATGTAATGCCAGCTCATTCTATTAGTGATTCATCCCTGGCTGATGTAACTTCTCCAGAGCCGTTGCAATAGCAATGTGCGTGCAGTTGACTGTTCCGATTACATTTGGAAAACTGGACATTGCTGTGAATTGAGCTTTGATGTTTCCCAGTTCAACCACACTGTAAGGAAATCTTATATATATATGTATGACAAATGGATAATACCATCCCATACAGCTGGCATGGCGTGACTCAGTGACAATTGTGAAATACCTGATCATCAGCAAGTTCACGTAGAAAAGCTCCTGTGGCTAAAAACCCGAGAGTGGACAGAACTTGCAAAGGAGCAGGTACATCACAAGTCCTCGAAGCCTGCCTTTGTAAAGCTGGCGCCAGTTCAGCATACAGCTCCAAGAGAATAGCACTTGGAAATCGAAATCAACTTAGAAGTCAGTCATCATCATCTATAAATATGCACCCTCTTCTAATTCTTCCATTTGCAATGTCTATAACAACACTAAAGCAGTTATGGTAGTTGGAATAGTTTGGCCCTTCCATGCAACATTGTATTGTAACAGAACTGAATTTGTAAACAATATGCAATTAATTTAGGTGTATTTGATAAATCCTGTGTCATGAATGTGAATTTGAAACAGAAAGGGAAACCACACAGAAACACTAGCACTGCTTTGACACTCCAAAACTGAACAGAAAAGTGCGTATACATGGTGTGTGGCTTTATGCAAAGTTTAGTGAGCATGGAAATGAGTGTATATACAACATTTTTGTGCATATGCATGGTTCATACATGAGGCACAACGTAATTTATCACATTTATGGAGTTGACATGCAGATTTACTTACTGTATCGACGGCAGCTGAAGCTCTTTGGCCTATGATTCAATCTCTAACTTGCCTTTCAGAATAGATGAATAGTAATTTCCTCAAGATAAACAAGAAACAAAATGGAAATCCTAGTTGTTGGCAGATATAAAAAGTGAAGTTCTTAGAAATAAAATTGATTATTTGGCAGTACAAGTCAAGGTGTAATTAGTCATATGAAAAAGTTTGGGAACCCCTCTTAATTCTTTGGATTTTTGTTTATTGGCTGAGTTTTCAAAGTAGCAACTTCCTTTTAATATATGACATGCCTTATGGAAACAGTAGTATGTCAGCAGTGACATTAAGTTTATTGGATTAGCAGAAAATATGCAATATGCATCATAATAAAATTAGACAGGTGCATAACTTTTGGCACCCCAACAGAGATATTACATCAATAATTAGTTGAGCCTCCTTTTGCAAATATAATTGCACTCATATTTGATGAGTGTCTGGATTCTGGATGGAGGTATTTTTGACCATTCTTCCATACAAAATCTCTCCAGTTCAGTTCAATTTGATGGCTGCTGAGCATGGACAGCCTGCTTCAAATCGTCCCATAGATTTTCGATGATATCCAACTCAGGGGACTGTGACGGCCATTCCAGAACATTGTACTTCTCCCTCTGCATGAATGCCTTTGTAGATTTCGAACTGTGTTTTGGGTCATTGTCTTGTTGGAATATCCAACCCCTGCGTAACCAACTTTGTGACTGATGCTTGAAAATTATCCTGAAGAATTTGTTGATATTGGGTTGAATTCATCCGACCCTCGACTTAACAAGGGCCCCAGTCCCTGAACTAGCCACACAGCCCCATAGGATGATGGAACCTCCACCAAATTTGACAGTAGGTAGCAGGTGCTATTCTTGAAATGCGGTGTTCTTCTTCCGCCATGCAAAGCGCTTTTTGTTATGACCAAATAACTCAATTTTTGTCTCATCAGTCCAAAGCACTTTGTTCCAAAATGAATCTGGCTTGTCTAAATGAGCATTTGCATACAACAAGCGACTCTGTTTATGGCGTGAGTGCAGAAAGGGCTTCTTTCTCATTACTCTGCCATACAGATGTTCTTTTTGCAAATCGTGCTGAATTGTAGAACGATGTACAGATACACCATCTGCAGCAAGATGTTGTTGCAGGTCTTTGGAGGTGAACTGTGGATTGTCTGTAACCATTCTCACAATTCTGCGCATATGCCGCTCCTGTATTTCTCTTGGCCTGCCAGACCTGGGTTTAACAGCAAACTGTGCCTGTGGCCTTCCATTTCCTGATTCCATTCCTTACAGTTGAAACGGACAGTTTAAACCTCTGAGATGGCTTTTTGTAGCATTCTCCTAAACCATGAGACTGAACAATCTTTGTTTTCACATCTTTTGAGAGTTGCTTTGAGGATGCCATGCTGTCACTCTTCAGAGTAGAGTCAAAGGGAAGCACAACTTGCAATTGACCAGCTTAAATACCTTTATATCTCATGATTGGACACACCTGTCTATGAAGTTCAAGGTTTAACAAGCTAATCCAACCAATTTGGTGTTGCAAGTAATCAGCATTGAGCAGTGACATGCATTCAAATCAGCAAAATTACAAGGGTACCCACATTTTTGCACAGCCAGTTTTCACATTTGATTTAACTTCATTCAACTAAATACTGCTTCACTAAAAATCTTTGTTTGGAAAACACCCCAATACTCAGATGTTCCTAGGAAATAAAAGACATACCACTGTTATCTTTTTGGTTGAAAGTAAACTATTATGCAGGTTGAGAGGGGTTCTCAAACTTTTTCATATGACTGTATGAACTCTAACCTAAAGTTCAAATTGTGTATTAACAATATTACTAGGTCTATGTTTTTACATTTAAGGAACACTGAAGAAGTTAGACCTCTTATAACATAAATTAGTGAACACTTTTGTTTTTAGCCAAATATATTACTGTAATGCATTTTATGGGCTTCATTGAAAACAGGGCAGCCATACACTGCTGTGTTTACCAGATTAGCCCTTCAGAAAATCACAACTACTGAGTGATCAGGAAGATTCTTAAATTTGAATCCAGTAAAACACATATAAGAAAATGCTGAAATATGTCTGGATTCTACCCTTTTTACAGCCTCAGCTAAGACATAATTAATCAGGATGGCACCCAACAATAAGGTATCCAGGCTCTCATTGATTCAAAACCACATTTCTTCAACTGTGCCATTCTGATAATTATAAACATACAGCTTATAGAATGAACCTTGCATATGCAATTACTTGCTGAAATATGATGTATTCTTCATGTTGCAGAGTGTATATTAAGTGAATCCAGTAAAACACATATAAGAAAATGCTGAAATATGTCTGGATTCTACCCTTTGCTCAGCCCCAGCTAAGATATAATTAATCAGAAATAGTGAACAAGAACAGAATGTCATCCAACAATAAAGTATCCAGCCCCTCATTGATTCAAAACCACATTTTCTTCAAGTGTGCCATTCTGATAGTTATAAACATACAGCTTATATAATGTATAAACCCGTCTCTGAGACTTGCGTATAGAATTATTTGCTGGAATATGATGAATTTTTCATGTTGCTGAGTGTATATTAAGTGGATCCAGTTATTTTCTAAACATAGGTACTAAAAGGGAGGAAGAGGGCAAAATATGTGCCATCCAATACACACACAACAAACAAACACACATATTTGATATTTCCATAGAAAAAAATAAATAGTGAGAAAGTGAAAGCTTCAGACATGTGGATTCCACTTAAATTCAAACCGAAATCTTTACAGCCTTGAAGGTCACTCCTCAGAAGGAGAGACTTTCACTATATAAAACATAACACGATTATCCTCAGTAAATAGAAGGTGTCACATCCTCTCCCCTTTCTAATGATTACCTTTGTTCTCTCCATTTCGTGCCCCACCTGGTAAGTCCAGTTTCGAGCAATGACAATGCCGTGCACAAGCCCCGCCCCCATAAAGATTCTCACCTGTGGCGGGCGCGTGACGCAGGTGTGGCCACGAGGAAGTAAGAAATACCGGTGAGAACGACCCTCTCGCTTTAAAGCGCGGATCGTTTTTCTTTCGTCGTAGTTGTTCTAGCATTTACAGTGATATAGACGCTCGAATTAAATGTACTGTAGGTAGGAAAAACGTGATATTCCAACATTCCTTATTTAAAAAGGAACCTTGTTGTCTTGCAGTTGTCTCTACGCAACGTCAGAGGAGGAAGTGCAGAGCCGGCAGTTCAAGTCTGACCAGTTCGTTCAGGTTTCGACCTAGAAAGCCATAGGAGATCCGATACAGCACCCTTAAACACAAGACTTTCAGTATAGTCGATCGTTATGGCGCAGTTGCCCCTTCTGGTGCTGGTTCTGGTTTTCTCAGCGTGCGGGCTTCGGGCCAGCCTTTTAAAAGGTTTTCCGGAATGTAACAGTTGGTTCGAAGAGATTCTTGAATACACGGTTGACCCCCAGTCGTTTGCTAACGGCGCCAATGCTGCGCAGGTAAACTCGGCTGAAGAGTGCCAGAACATCTGCTGTACCACCAAAGAATGTGACCTGGCCGTCGTAGAGAACAACGGCCAAGGCCTTCAGTGTCATTTGGTCAACTGTGCTGAGAACGGCGTCGACGGTTCCTGCTTACTGGCAAGTCATCCTAACTTCAACAGCTATCGCCGACATGCAGGTAAGCAGCACTTAGGTAGTGCAACGGGGGCTGAAAAACGGGGATGTTGAATCACATTTCTGATTCTTAAAACCACCTTCTACACCTTCTTTCGACACACGTGAAAAACCTCGAAGCCTAGAAGTCCCAACCCCCCCTCCAAATCGTTATCGAATTATTATTTTGCTGAGCGGGCAACGCTACCCGGTTGACTTACTGGCGGTGCCTCGCATTATGTTTTTATAACTACATTTTTGTCAGTGCTTATAAGAGTTCAAGTCCGTGTCTGTGTGTTTAGGAATTGTGCAGGTCTTTAATTTTACAAGAAGTGATTACTGACTTTTGTTTGTGTGAACCTTAAGGAGCAATGACTCGCCAGTGTTCGGACGTCGCAGTTTGTTAAACTTCCATCCATCCATTTTCCAACCCGCTGAATCCGAACACAGGGTCACGGGGGTCTGCTGGAGCCAATCCCAGCCAACACAGGGCACAAGGCAGGGAACCAATCCTGGGCAGGGTGCCAACCCACCACAGTGTTTGTTAAACTTTCGCGGTGTAATTACTGTTCATATTCTGCATAAGTGGTGTTTTTGCTTTTGAATTTCGCTGTTGTGGTTCATACCACACGTGCAGATGTAATTGGTGTTTTCCTGGCTCTTTTTGAAAACCTTTTAACTTTATTTTTTTTTCTTTAAGAAAATTTCATTGAATACAATCAATCTTTTATACAGCAAATGACTTCCTAGTCAATCTGGTGGGGGGAGCTAACAAAAGCAGCATCAAAAAAGACAAACCCTAACAAAACAGAATTCAGTCCCCACCCAAAAACTATTTAATGAATCCACCTTATGGGAGGCCATCTTGGCAGTATGGGTTGGAAGAGGCAAACCAGTTCTACACTATTATAGTACTAGGGTGTTGTACCGTGTTAGCCATAATGATTACATCTTGCCTGAAGAAGGGGCCTGAGTTGCCTCGAAAGCTTGCATATTGTGATCTTTTTAGTTAGCCAATAAAAGGTGTTGTTTTGCTTGGCTTTTGTCTACACTATTATATAATAAAAAAAAAAAAAAAAAGCCAAAGTGGAAACTTTTTCAGTTTAAGACCGTAACAAATTTAACAGATAGGAGACCATTCAGTTCATCAAGTCTGTCATTTAACACCTGAGATGTTCTAGTATCTCATCCAAATACTAATTAAAGGTGGTTAAGGTTTCTACTCCAACTACATGGTTGGACTTTATCAAAGGCTTTTTGAAAGTCCAAGTATATTGTGTTGTATGCTTCTGGTTAATTGCAGTTACATGTTCAAAAATGTAATATTAGTTTGGCAAGATCTACCCTTTTTAAACCCTTGATTAGATATTTTTCTAATGTTAGTTTCCATAATTGTGCAGAGTACTGAAGTACAACTTCCTGGTCTGTAATACCAGGATCCATTTTGTCACCTTTCTTGAAGACTGGGGCCACATTTATAACATTTCAGTACCTTTCCTTTTTCAGGGAACTGCTCAAATACACCTAATAAGGGTTTATCAATATTGTTAATTTCTTTCAGTACAATTGGTAAAATCCAATCGGGTCTATCTATAGTTTGGGGTTCTATCTGACTCTCTTTTAACATCTATGAACTCGGAACTTGTTTTTACTTGTTTGCACTTATGCATAGGATTTTCTGTTCTTTCTTAGGAAATACTTGTGAAGTATTTGTTCAGTTCATTTTTTACCTTCTCTCTATTTCAGTGATTATTTTCTTAATCTGTTGTATCCTGCTAGATCTACTAGACATTAAAGGTTTCTGGTTTGTCCACAAAATAGGAAGTTTTCAAAGCCCAGAGAACCAATGTCATATTCAAATAACCCTTTTCAGAATAAAATGGCTCTTTGAGGAATGACACAACCCAGTAAAGTTCTGTTAAGGAACCAGTATATTTAAGGGTGTAGACAGCATGCTAATTCTCACTTTTCACACCTGCTGTTGCAACTACCAGGTAAATGTAGAGAAGCCGTTCCGGAAAAACGCTTTTTATCCATATGGGAGGTCAGTATTTTTTGACGGCTATTTATTTAAGATGGGAAATACTGAGATTCCAGTCTTACTGGTTGTGTGGATGTGTTTTGTTATTGGGAAAAGTTGCTTTGAGCACCCCTCCCTAGCCTTCCAATGTCCCCTGATTGATAAGTGACCAATTAGGCTTGGGTATGCCCTGTACCTCCGTATGCCATATCATTCATTAAATTTCAACTGATGGATTTTTGTCAAAGGAGTGAAAGAGAAGCTAACTGCAAACATTTTATAGTGTTGCCAATATATGAGAATATTCACATTGCTGCTTGCAGTTAATGTTTAAGCAGAAAGACCGTGCAAGTCTCTATATAAATATGTAGTTATTGTAAAGCCTTTGGAAAGATGTGACCAAGAAGTTAATGTACTTTAAACCATATGGCTAAGTTCTTGTCTCAAACAGTATGAAGTTGCTTAAACTGTATGTGCTACAACTCTTAAACTTGTACTAAACTAACATGACATTCATTATAGAATGCAACTTCCATCCATTTCCCAAACCTGCTTTATTGTGAGGAAGCTGGATGCAATTCCGGGAAGCATAATGTGAAAGGCAGTATATGTTGTTTTATGCTTGGCTTATGTTTTTATGCCATGGTCCATTACAAGATCTGGATGGAGCCGGGGAGTCCGGCTCTGATCTGGAGAGCTGCAGGTTTTCATTCTAACTATTTTCTTAATTAGTGAGCAGTTTTTGCTGCTAATTTCCTACTGTTGCCTTAATTTTAAGTGACTTGCTTTTTAAGACTGATACCTTGATTTTTTTTTTTCTTTCCCCTCCTTTAATTACCAAGTATTTTCTGATAGGGTCATTAAACGTTTCACATTAGACTTAATCCTGAGGAGGACTTTTAAAAGTTCATATTCGGAACATTAAGTACAGGGTTTTTTTTATCACCAATCATAAACTTCGTGGACACAATCTGATAAACAGTCTGTTGATCCCAGATGGTGTACCATAAATCAGTTATGTACAACATTGAGGCTGCTGTCTGTAGAGAGAGATGCTTATTCAACATCTGCCCCACTGTTTTTACATTCAATGGATATACAGCTGCTTTGGATGATAATTTGATTGTTTTATACGGTTGAGAATAATTAAAAGAAGCCTCTGGGACTAGACGTAACCTGAATATTTTTACCTTTCAGAGTCTATTTTTAAATGCTTTTTGGTAAACTAGAATATCTGTTAGCTTGGATGAAGATGTCGATGTTAAATTGATTACATGGTGTACTTGTCTAGAATAGAAACAAATACAGTACTTGACTTTCATATATTTAGTTATAATCAAAACTAATTTTGTTTAGAGGCTTTCATGCATGCTTTCCTTTAGGTTATTCCAAGGTGATTTCAACTGGGAAGCTGTTTTGGCAGTGTCCATTTGAAAATGCTTTTAAAATGTGGGAGTCCTTAAAATTTTTTTTTTTAATTTTTTTTTTTTTATATAATCGGAATTACATATTTCTACTCCTTAAATAAGGATGTAATGTCAATTAGTCCACAGATTACATTAGAATGTGTCAATGTGTTTGACCATGGCTGCAGATCGATCTCTCTCTCTCTCTCTCTCTCTCTCTCTTTTTCAGGTTGCTTTAGCCCAACATTTTGTGAAAGGCAGAATACTATCCTGGATTGAATGCTAGTTTATCACACACTGCAGTCCCTCACATATAGTGTGTTTAGTCTATTTAGTTACAACAAGTCCTCTGAAGTGTACACACTAGGAGTTGGTCTATATGTATTTACATGGTAACCAGTGACTGTTGATTGCCTGGGTTGAAGTTCCCTCTGGTTTCCTGCAAGGCTACTGTATGATCAAGTTTGGAATTTGTGTTCTAAAATCTGTGTAGGTTTTTTATTTTTTTTTCCCTGTGGATTTTTGGCACACCAGTGAATGTTTTTTCTTAGTACTAGGATTATTTTGACACCAAAATGTTTTTTTGAAAATCGGGTAGTCTGCAATGAACAAGTACAGGTGCTACTTTTCTGCAGCATTATTTCCTTTTGCCCACTCACCTGTCATTCAGGGCAAATTTTTGTTAAATTTTCATCATACAGGCCAAATATGCATATACTGATAATATTGAAAGTGTTGATGTGGTCAAAATATTCGTTTCATGTGTAATGAATGTACGTATTTAATTACACCTGAGCATGTTGTGGCCGCTTCTCAGGGTATTTTTTTTCTATGTATCGTAAAGAGTCTTAAGAACATTAACTCAAAAATAAATACTGAACCCAAATGACACTTGTCATAGTTGGCTTTCCTTTTTTGGGGGGGGGGGGGGGGGGGGTGCAAAATCACTTCAGTAGTAATGCCTTATAGCTGGCAGTTATTCTAACATTTGGTTGTCGGCTATTGAGGGAGTGGTCAAATATACGTATAGCTTACGATCAAGTGAGAAGAACTGAACAAATGTTAGGCACACATTTAGTTTAGTACCAATGCTTCTACATATATAGGCAGAATGACCAAGCAGAAATGTAATTTCTACTGCCATCACAGTGCCAATTTCTGAAAGGGGTTTGCATGCTCTACTTGTGCATTTGTGGGCTGACCAATATTAGTGAGTGTGTTTAGCTGCATTATTAACAATGAATACTACAAAAGTCAGTAACACTTCTCAATTAACAAAACACATTTAGTCCTTCATTTGCTATGAAGTAAAAAAAAATCCATCCCTAGGGTATGAACATTGGCCACTATACCACCACATCACTGTGTTTACACTATACCACCACATCACTGTGTTTACACTATACCACCACATCACTGTGTTTACACTATACCACCACATCACTGTGTTTACACTATACCACCACATCACTGTGTTTAATACTATCAAATAACTGAATTAAAAATGGACACCTTCAAAGACTTCTGTTACTAAATTGCATGCAGCATACTCTTTTCTGCTTGACTGTGTTATGCACTGCAGGGGAACAGCATACCATCCACCACATTTGTTTGTGTTATACCCAGAGCAGCCGTGATAAGCACTGGCTCCCTGTGACCCTAAACTGAAGATATTAAATTTACTCCCCTGCATGGATTTATGTTTACAAATAGAATGTCTAACAGTTTTCACCCGAGTACACTCTATGCATTTGCTTAATTTGTTTCTCACTAGCTGTCCCTGGACAAACGGATCACATGCTTGCTGCTGTTGCCACAACTTTGTGCAGGCAAGTTTATTGTGAATTAACGCTATGAAGTTTTTTTTTGTGCCAGAAATAAGCATTATAAATATTATAAACACAATATCAAATCACCTATTTACTTAGACACCCATGTGTAATCCTAATATTCTTCATAGAAAATTCAGAACTGTCCTCCAGGCATCCTGTGCTGTAGAACAGGTTGAACCCAATATCTGCACTTACAACTCCTCTTCAGTGTTGTGATTGCCAAGATTGAAAGCACTTAAAAAAAAAAAAAAAAAAAAAAAAAAAAAAAAAAAAACCACACAGAAGACATTCTGTAGGCACACCACCACCAGAACAACTCAACCTACAAAATGGGGAAAGGAAATAATGTCAAACATTTTCCCTGAAAACGCTTCTTAAACTCCGGAAAACTGCTTGAAAAATGGCAAACAAATGTTGAAAATTTAGAATGCTCAAGTGTGAAATTGTCCCTAATTTGGAGTACTAGGGTGTTGTACCGTGTTAGCCATTATGAATGTAGAGAAAAGCCAAGCAAAATGACACCTTTTATTGGCTAACTAAAAAGATTACAATATGCAAGTTGCCTCGAAAGCTTGCATATTGTAATCTTTTTAGTTAGCCAATAAAAGGTGTCATTTTGTTTGGTTATCAATTAACCAAATTAGGGAAAAGCCAATCTTAGTGAATGTGTTTCTGTACTCCTACCCCATTTTGGAGTTATATTCCACCCACTGCTGCAAGGTCCTGGGGGTAAATTAACTATGTAGTAAATTTGAGAAGACTATTTCTAAGGCTTAAAAAGAGCAATCTGAAAAATAAAGCTATGTTGCCATTTTCTAGATAGCATGATAATACCAGTGATTTCTTGTTAAACCTGCCTGAAACAGCACTGGTATGCGTTGAGTTGCTTTTTCAAGCCTATCTTTAAATAAAGTTTGGATTTTTCTCATTCCACTGTATACCATTAAAATACTGTTTGTTGTCCTAAAATAGTATTGACCTTCCCTATAATTAAGCTAAATCATCCTTTTACCTCTCGCCACTAAGGCTGGCCAGTGTGTCTTAGTTTAAATAAGCAGCCTGAAGCTGGTAGTCAGAGTGGACTAGCCAGATACATAATTTTGTCCTGTTTCTTAATTTGTTGGACTGCTGGACCTTTAATTGCAGGAGTGGCTGTGTTTTCACTAGAATCTCCTCTGAATCACTGTAATTTTTGCCCATTAAATTGTAGACAATAAGGGGTGTGTGTGTTCTTCCCATTAGATGTGACTGCTTGGTTAATTATTGCTTAGAGCAAATGCCATTCAAGCAACATGACATTCATAACATATTAAAAAGCAGAAGTAGCTCTTAAGGTTGCAGAGTTGGGTAAACCACTGCATACTGTGCTGTTTGTACATATTTAAATGAAGCCATGCACTTTTTTTTTTTTTTTTTTTTTTTGCAGTAAATATGGTATAGTCTTGATAGATGTGATTGGCTAACATATTGTGTTTTAAAAACCGGACTCCCTTGGAGTTCTACCAGCCCCAAGCCAGTTATTTAATCTACTTTAGATTTAGGATTACGTATTTATTTCAAAAACCATAGTATGAATTCTAATTCTCTTTGAATGTTAAGTATAGAAAAATGTTTGTATCCTGGGACTGAGCACCGAGATCTAAAGAACTCTGTTTAGACGGAGATGGCCGTCAAACACCTTAAGCAGAATCTGTTGGTGTAAAAAATGATTAGGAGACAACCCCCTTCCCCCTTATGTTAATAAAGAAGGTGATTTATTACCACACTGTTTAGAGATGGTTATTAAATTTATGGTCTTGAGTATGTCAATTTTAATGGTAGATTCTAATTTTGGCTTTGTGTATGATGAATGTGCTTGAATGGACCTATAATGCTGTCAAGGGCTAGTTCTTCCTTTTCCCTGGTGTTCAAAGAATAAACTCTTCTCTGTAATTGCATGAATTTGAGAATGTTACATTACTAGTAAATTCTTTAACATAGTCCAGATATCCTTTATGGACCTAGTTCTTGTTTTCAAATCTGGTTCAATGTGAGCCTCTACTGGAATAAGTAGGCTTGGATAATGTTGACTTTCTGCTGCTACTTTATTTGCCATAGTGTCAGCTGTTTTGACTTTAAAGGTCATTCTTATGTTTCAATCTTTACATTGCTTGACGACTGAGTTTTTCATGGATTTGTTAGAGGGAGTGCTTGTAATAAGTCCAGGATATGTAGTTTCAATATTTAGCAGTATGAAGGCTGTTTAGTGGTTTGGTGTTTGACTTCATCTGCTCAAGTTACCAATTCACTCCTCACCTGTAACTGTTTATGGCCGAGAAGTGTAGGTAAGTTAAAATTGAAGTAAGTAGTTCAATTATACAAAATACATGTAAATAAAAAATCTCTTGGAAGTACTTTGGGGTGCCCTTTGCTACGTAAGGATCCTTAGTTAAGTTGTCTGCTAGTTAAATATGCAGTGCTGAAAGTTGCATCTCATCATGATTTTTAGGATATAGAGGGATTTTTGCTAATTATGGCTGTGAGATGAAGGGTATGGACTGGATAGGTTTTATTACTTTTAATTATTCACTTTTCAGTCTCATTATCCTTTAAATGACCATTTTTTACAACTGAATGTCTCATGCCTCTCAGGCATGGCCTTACATTATCATGACAAACAAATGATCTCATCTGTTAGTTTCGGTCTGGGGGGGCAGGGGAAGTAGTTGCAGAGTATTGCTTGTCGGACTGCAAATGGGAGGTGTGAAGGGGACACTAAAATGATCAGTTAATGGCAGCCTGCCCAAAACTTAGTTAGTCTCGTCAAAGTAGTAAGTGGCATATGGGATTAGTGTGTGATTACTGTGTGAGCCTTTCTGCTTGATTTAGTGTATTTCTAATTTATGGTGTGGAATATTATGGGTCTGAATGATTACTGTCCAGTTGTTCTTGCCTTTTGGTTTTAAAAAAAAAAAAAAAAAAAGAGAAAAAAAAAATGCTTGTGCTGTCATACAGCAGCAGCATTTTTCTTGCCTATCTGGATCCTGTGTTGTCCGTTTACTAGCCAAATAGGTGGTTGCTGCATCACAGACCCTTCACACTGATCTTCATCACCTAGATAGTTAGAATGTGTGTTGGGATGCTATTAATTGCTTATGACTCGGCTTTTAATACCATTATCCCTTCCATACAGGTTACAAAGCTTAGAACTATGGCTGCACAATGCCATCTTTAACAGGATATCTAACTTTTTAACAGGCATAGTTCAGCAAGTTGGAATTTGCAGTAAAGCATCACCACTGACACAGAACAATCATGGTCCACATGACCTGCTTTTTTGAGCTCAAAAATTGTTCATACTTTTCACTTGTCAGTATAGTCAGATTGACTCTAATCCTATAATTTGCTGATGACACCAGTCATCTGTCATGAAAGACAATGAGACTGCATACAGGAGACTAACAATCTGGCTAACTAGCGTCACACCAACAACCACACCTTGAACATAAACTAAAGAAATGGTTTTAGACTTTAGGAGTGGGGAGGTGAACCAGTCACAAATCTGCATTGATAGAGCAGACAATAATCACCCCTCACTGTACTTTACTATTGACTGTAAAATTCAGTTGCTTATTGCTCCACTTGCAGGCTAGGTTAACTAGTTGACTTAGTTAGTTAATCCTTAGCTGGTAATTTACCTTGAGACTCTGTGCTCTCTACACTCTTCCCCATTCAATCCTAAACTACTTTGAGCCTTTCTATAGACAGAAACTGTTTTAATCCTTGTTGAGGATTTGTTTTGTAAAGTATCCTCTATCACATGGGTGTTGACCATTATGGTGGACTTATTCAACTTCTAATTTTAGAAGGCCACTCTGCATATTTTTTCAGGTAGTTACAATAAAAAATCTTCAATTAATGAATATAAGGTCTGAAAAAACAAGTTTATCCTATATAGATAACTCCTTCTATCTTTATTGCTAGAGCTGTAGTGAAATTGCTTTGATTTTTAAACTCAATCAGGTTAAATGTCTCAAAATGAATTGGAGGCAGTGATTGGATTTTTTTAAGCAAATAGCTTAAACAGTCATTCTCACTGCTTAGTGTTTGCTGACTAGGAATGAGTGGATTTAATATTTGTCGCCTATGTATTTCCAGTAAAGTTTCATTGAATTATTTTCTCTTCTAGGTTTTAAACACTAGAGGCACATCTCTTATTTTTCCTTTTTTATGTGTTTCTAAGTTTGACCTTGTATACCTTTTTTATTAGAAACTTGTTTTCTCAAATCTCCAAGGCAACATCATTACTAGTATATGAAAATGAATTGAAAGCATTCATAGCATCTGCTTGTTGATGCCTTGGACTGGTCAGGAGGATATTCTAGCTTTCAGTGTGCTACTGGTGGTTTGGGTAGTAGAAATGGTAATAAATTTTAAAGCTTTATTGGGTCATCATTGCTACATGTACACTGAAAATAAGTTTTGAAATTATTTGCCATGTACTAATCATAATTCAGCATGTCACCACTCTCCAGGGATTGTGATTAGCAAGTATAACAACCTTACCTTAAATTTTGTGTTCCTTACTTGACAAGTGTTATGAGGTTGTACCTAATCTACCTGCAACAAATTATATAAACCAGATATGGTAAGGCATTCTGTTCCTTAATGATTCCTCAAAGTATAACCTAGAAGCTAAATACTATTAACATGACCCGTAACTTGACAAAACGAGGTTGAGAGAATGTTCATTGTTTTTTTGCATGAATCTTTAGTCCATCCCTGTAGCTCACGTGTTTGTTTTCAAGCGTGTTTTGTACATGATGTTTTATGCCCTGGAGAAATACCATCATTTGTCTCATGGGTGGGGATAGGGCAGGTGGCTTTTCTAGACTGACTGGTTGTACTTGCTTATTGCTTGTCACCAGATATCTTTGTCTATTTAAAAGATTGAGTGTTGAGAAGAACACCATGCACAAAACTTTCGTTTTGTTAGGTTTCCTGCTTTGTGGGCTATGTTGCAGTGGTTACTTGGCCCTTGCCTCAGGGGATGTGATTGGCTGTGTTGCAGGTCTCCATGAGTGATCAAGCAGTTGACTTACATTTCTTCGCAGTGCCACAATCTATATATCAAGTAGAAAATTTCAAGAGAGATTTCACTAGACTAGAATTATCAATGGTTTTTGCTTAAGTAAATGTCAGTTTGATTTATCCAGCCCTTTCTGAACCTGCTTAAAGCAAGGGTTTAAATTGTACAAGGCAGGCAAGGTACCAAGGTATGGCAGTACATAAGGGTGCACACTGCTTACATTTTGCCATTTTTAGAATTACCGGTGTTCCGGATTCCAAATCGGTGGTTGGAAGCCATAGTCATTGAAGTAGTGGTCTCAACAGTCTT
Source organism: Erpetoichthys calabaricus (assembly GCF_900747795.2). Lineage (NCBI taxonomy): Eukaryota > Metazoa > Chordata > Cladistia > Polypteriformes > Polypteridae > Erpetoichthys > Erpetoichthys calabaricus. The sequence continues at coordinate 31,621,062 of NC_041394.2, forward strand.
GTCCCAGCATATATTATTGGGGGGGAAGGATTTCAAATTTGCTGACAAAGAAGCTCCAAAGGACGCATGGCTTTTTCTTCAGTACTTTCCAAGGAAAGGAAGTTTACAAAGGCAAAATAGAAAACGCTCTGAGTGAAACTTGTGTCCTGAACCATTTTTTTTTTTTTTTTTTTTTTATTTTTTATTTTTTTTTATTTAAATGGATTTTCCTTCCCATGGCCACCTTCCTCCAATGACCAATGCCCCCACCATCCCTACTACATCAACTTCTGCCACTTCAAACAGCCAGTAACAAGTTCACAACTATCATTCCGCTGTTGTGGAAAACATCCTGAATGCCTCCTGTTACAAAGGCGACAGGTGTCTCTTCACCTAATGACTACAGATCAGTGACACTTGTCTCATCATGAAAACCTTTTGAGAGTGGTCCTGGACTTAAGTCTTCTTGTGGAGGATAAGCCTTGTGGAGAAGATAATCATATTCTCCTATGAATAAAGCTTGCAGCAGTTTGAGGATTTTTTTTTTTCTACTCCAGTGTCAATATATTCCTGCCACCTCTGTTAAGAGGTCAGCTCAGGGGTATGCAGGTGGATGAGCGAATGTTGCCCTGGGTAATGCAAGTCTAAGAAACTGCAATTTTCCTGACAATCCATCTCTGACACTGTTGTGAGCAATACTGGAACACCACCAGGAACAGTCATATCTCCTTTACTTTGTAAACCTCAGACTACAAATATAACACCAGGGGCCTCATGTATAAACGGTGCGTACGCACAGAAATGTTGCGTACGAACCTTTCCACGCTCAAATCGCGACGTATAAAACCTAAACTTGCCGTAAAGCCACGCACATTTCCACGGTAACTCATTCCTTGGCGTACGCAATTTATCCGCCCGGTTTTGCAGACTGGCGGCACCCAGTGTCAAAGCAGTGCTACTGTTCCTGTGTGATCACCTTTCTTTCTTAAATCCACATTCCTGGCGCGGCTTTATAAATACACTGAAATTAACTGCATATTGTTTATTAGTGTAATGCATCTGATTGTAATTAACCTGTAGCAATACAATGGTCCAGGGAATAGCCATAGTATTCCAAATACCATAACTGCTTTAGCGTTGTAACTCACTGCATCTTCTTTCAGCTGATCCCGTTAAGGGTTGCCACAGCAGATCATCTTTTTCCATATTACTCTCACTGCACCACTCGGAGTATTTATATCACTGTATCTGAGTGGGAAATCACAGCAGCAGCTGATTGGAAAGAGAAATATCGGTACACAGCATGAAGCAAATGCTGCCTGAGCCACAGCAAACGCTTTAGTCCCTGTACGGACTTCGCGGTTTAGAAACAGTTTCATCCCAAGAACTCTAAAGGCACTAAATCAGTCCATCAAGTGCTCCTTGTAGAACTGTTTGTACTTATAATATAAGTACAATTACCCCACTGTAAACTTGCACTACAGTTATAATATTGCACAACCTGCGCCACTTTATAAAGCGCGTATTTACATGTGATGACGGTATTCATTTCTAAGACGAAATGCAGCAAAACATGTTGATTATATTATACAGATAAAACTAACTTCATTTAAATAATCTGTATTGTTAATAATTAAACATGTGAGGACACGGTGCCGCAGCGCTAGCTAGTTCAGTAATTGTTCCTGCCTTGCGCTGTATTCTTGCTGGTGCTGACGCGACACTGGAAAGATAGATGGATATAATAATTAAACATGTACTACGAAGATATTTCAATGTTCCTTAAAAGTTTTGAAGAATCGAAGTTCTAAGCTTACAGATGGCTTCACGTCTATTACATAGCTTATTGTGTGGCGATTGAGTTTTTGGAGAAAGAAAAGTAAGGACAGGAATTGGAGGTTAGTACGTTTGAAAGAGACAGTACTGCTGTGATAAATTATTTCATTGAAGGTTGCGCATGGCGCAGCAAGCCTCTTGCGTGAGACATGAACAAGCACTGCGCCACCGTGTTCCCATGTTTAATAACATGCTTTCATTCCTATCATCATGAAAAAGATATCGCGTATACATCTCAGTATTTTAATTATTCAGAGAGCTGTAATATCACGAATGTAATGGATTATGTGTCCTGTCGGAGAAAGAGAAAGCCCGTTTAAAAAGCAGGTAGTGATTCACACACAGAGCACATGGAAGATCAAATACAGAACAAAGCATTTAACATGCCACTTTAGTTACAATGGGATTTGAGAAACTAGTAAATTAAACGATTTTAAGATTGTTTATGATGTTCTACTTTAATGGCAAAATAAACTACGTGATTAAAGTGGAAATTTCGAGATTAAAGTTGACATTTCGTGCTTTTTTCCCCACTGTATGCCTTTTTTTTGTCTGTACCCTAATAAGCTTTCATATGACACTCAGATGGTGGGCTACGACTCGCTTTTTCACGGCGACTTTGATATGTGACTTCTTTTTTATTTCGGGCACTGTGTGACTTTGTGAAGTTGAGCCTTCGAGTTTCTCAGACACTCTGTCACTCGATCAACTTTCTTTTATTGATTATACCACTGTTTAAACCAACAAATAGTAAGTTTTTCCTTTGCATCCACTTGGTATTCGCTGAAATTCTTATATTTTCTCCCGTGCTTTTCCCATTGTCTTTTCACAGAAGGCTATTTATATTGATTTGCATATTCAAAGAGGCGTAATTCTGGGAGGAGTTGGGGCGGGACAGAAGGCGCGTGCACGTGCGTTACTTTTCACGCAAATCGGGATTTATGTAGTGGAAGAACGTGAAAGTATGCGTGCGCACAGATTCCTGCATCTGGATTTTTCTGTGCGTACGCACAATCCCGCTTTTGTGCTTACGCTATGTTATAGTGTGAGTTCTACGCACGGCGTTATACATGAGGCCCCAGGTCTTTTTCTGCATTTTTCTGCCCTTATGGGGTGTATTTATAAGGGGATGAGACAGAGTATAGGAGTCAGGTGGATAACTTTGTTTCTTGGTGCAGAAACAATTGTCTGCATCTTAACGTTCTCAAAACCAAGGAGTAGGTTGTTTTTTCACTGCACCAAAGAGGCTGTATGCTTGTTCACTAATCTGGAAGTGAATGTCGAGCTGGTTCACTCTACAAGTATATGGGGTCCCCAACAGTGACAGGCTGGACTTGTCTTAGACTGCAAACTATAAGAAAGGACAGAGCAGAGTCCTAACCCGACAACCCAGCCCCAACACACAATTTCTCCCCAAAACCCCCCCCCCCCCCCCCCCCCCCCCCTTAGGAGACAGCATCCTGTTAATGTGGGTATTGACATCCTTCACATTTTGTAAAAATCTGTAATGGACAGTCGCCCTCCCTTTTCCTTTCTATTATCTGTTGGGCTGGTAACATCATTTCACAATTAGCAAACTAATTAAATGGACAAGCTTAGTTATGTGACACACTCTGGACCCCCTGGAGGTAGTAGCAAAGGAGAGGAAAAAAAAAAGCTAAATGGAGTGCAATTATGAACAGTGCTGCACATCCTTTCCCTGACAACACTGAGGATTTTCAGCCAATGATTTATTCTGCTGAGGTATGTCAAGCACTGCTGGGGCTGCTTTATACCAATAGCAATATGCCTGCATAATGCCTTACTGACTGTCTTCCAATTCTGTTCTATATGTTCAGTGTTCCCTTTTCACAAGTCAACCTACCTTTGGGTTGTGAATAGTGGATTTAATTTAGGCTTGTCTGTGTAAAGTGTACTGAATATTGTTTTTACAGTCAATTTTTTTTTTTTTTTCCTAATTTCAGCCGATTGCATAGCACCACCTGCGGTGGGCCCCTGTCGGGCTTCATTTCCTCGTTTTTTCTTTAATTCCACCAGCCAGTCCTGCCAGCTTTTTATATACGGTGGTTGTCCAGGAAATGATAACAACTATTTGAGTATGGAGGACTGTCAGAGCTTCTGTGGCCAAGGCACAGGTGAGTTGAATTATTCTGGGTGTTGGTGCTGATGGGTGTGCTTGGGGCTGAGCTATGGGGCTGGTGGAGGGTAGAGAACATTTGGCATGGAGTTACTCAAGAAGTAGAAATGTGGGAGATGGGAGTGATCTTTTAAGGACGTCTTTCCAGCTGAATTGGAGAGGGTTTGTTTGATTTTTACTTTTTTCAGAAAATCGCATGGGTAAGGCCTAAAATAAAATGTTTGTTAGAATCCCTCCTTTACATTTCACAGTGAACTAAAGTGTTTTAAAATCTGTAGATTACACAGCATTGCCTTATCATAATGGATCTCCATGGTTTACATTTGAGAGTTTTTAGGACCATCTGCTTGGACAATTGATGCCAAAATCAGTGATACTTTATTTTGTGGAATAATTGGGAAATTGTCAAGCTTCAGCCAGTTCTGTGACTGGATATATCCAGTTAATAAAATATATTTGTGCCAGTATGTAAAATACATGCTTTGTTTGAAAATATGAAGGTAAAGTCTTGGCAGTGGTGTTTTTTTTTAAATATATAACGTTCATGTACTAATTGGGCCTGAGATGAAATGAGTCTTGTTTAGATCAAGGTACAGGTCAGCTATATTATGTCTTGATGTGCTATACAAAATGTGGAATGTAGGCATAATGTAGTTACTTTCCCATTAAAGTGACTGAGGTGAGTTTTGCACCTCGGTTTCAGACTATTTATGAATGGCTTTAGTGGCATCCAAATATTTACTAGAAAAACAATGAAAACCAAATCCATTTTGATGCGATTCTTATGGCAGGTATGGTCTTAGTATTTGCTAGCAATTAGTGTCCGTTGTACACCCACTGTGCTTGGTTACAAGTTGGGGTTCATTGTGTGCCTACTTTGTTTGAAATACACAGTCCTCTCTAGAGCCCTAATTCCACTTCGTTGTTACAAGAGTGTCTGTGCTGCAAAAGCTAATAAAACACGACTGATACTCTGAGGAAAAGTGCACAGGCCTTATGCAATCCCTTTTAGTCACTGGTGTATTAGTGGCTGTCTTAAAGTTGTCAGTCCTACCCCGGTATAGTCCTGTAATCTTACCACATCTCCCTGCTCTGATTACTTTGACTTTTCAGTATATGGATTGCAATAAAATGTTAACTTCATGATTTAGGCTGAATGGTGGGTTCAGAACCAATTGGTATGCTTCATTTGTGTGTTGTCCTTGAATGTTTCTTGCTGTTTGTGACATACTGTACATACTGGCTAGCTTTTTGAAGCAGTTCGTCATAAAAATAACACTTCCTCCTAACCCCATCCTGCATGAATGATTGCTCTAATGCACTTGGTTGCGGTTGCAATAAAGAAAATTGAAATGAAAGCATGCGGAAAGTATGTGTACAGTATATTGTGGAGAAACAGATGACAGTTGGTTCAGGAAAGACATACCATGTAAATGTGTTTTCACACACAGTCCATTTGCTTTGTACGAAATCCCCAGTATTGATTACTTAATTTCAATGTTCAGTTAGTTTGGTTGTGTTTTTACACAGCAAACTTTCAAACAAATCAGAAGTTAACAATGAAAGCCCTTTGGGTGTGTTGTGAACTTCCTTCATTAGGCAGAAACAGATTTTTCACTGTGTATGTGTGGATGGATGGATGGATGGATGGGATTTTGAACCCAAGGTCATAAAGCCCCCCATTCAATGATGAATATTAGCATTCTGCTTCTCTTGTTTGCATTAATAGCATCTCTGCTGTGCGATAGCTTGCTTTCTTTGTTTATTCTACTTGGAGCATCTAATTATGGTTTTATGCTCCACGCGTTTTACCTTTTAGATGAGCTGGGTGGTCTGAAGATGGTTTGTGAGGTCTGTTACAGCCTATGCTGTTAATAGTGCCTTATGTAATAAAATGGGGAGACTCTTTACAGCCTTAAAGGCTTGGGTTTAGATTCTCAAAATGCTTATCCCTCGATCAAAATTATAACTAAACTTTGCTTCTTTATTTCACCCCAACAAAGACTTAAGTGTTTGTTTCTGAGTCCAAGTGAGCTTCCTTCCCCATCCCAACGTTATTGAAGATTTTGCCCATCCATTAAATTTTGTTTGGATGGATTGTTTTCTCATTTGCTTGCACATTTTGGGTTGAATTGTAGCTTTTTGTGATTTTTATTAAAAAAAACCTTCCATGGGGAAATGGAATGACAAGGCATGTTTTGTTTTACAGAAGTGGGTCATTTATTCAGATTCTCTGCAATGGGCTTTGGTAGATTTTTGGTAAATTCTGATGGCTTTTTTTGTAAGTGATGCCCATGTTGCTGTAATATGGATTGTTTGCTGTAAAATGAACTGGAGGTCCTGTCCAAGGATCATTCCTTTCTTGTCCCTCATGTTTTTAGGGAAGGCGGGTGCCAATTGTCTCCAATTGCTTGGGCTCTTAGAGGCGGTTCTTCTCATCATTGCTTTCAAATGCATGTCCTTTCTTTCCTGTGGACTAGTGGGCTCTCCTCCATTTTCAAGTTGCATTCAAGTCATTTGGTTGTTTTTTTTGTTGCAGGTTAAGTCTGAATAGGCTTGCAGAATCCAGGTTTTGGATCCATTCACCATTCTCTCCTCCTCAGTGCACCCTCCTTTTTTTCTTATTTTATTGCATGCATTTAATAAAATCATTTAATGGCATCTATCCGTACTGTGAGTTGCTTCTTTATTGGTCAGGGCATTGTGTGGGAAGAATTATTTTATGGCATTGTGTTGATCATACAGAGCCCCCCCACCCCTTAAGTATGTTGCTGCTTTTGCTCTTTATATTCCATGTGGATGGTTATGGATGACTTTTATTCTGGGGCTGTGCAAGGAGGATGTATGGAGAATGTTGTGTTCAGGTGTACAATTATAGAAAAACTGTTTTTGGAGAAGCAATGGAGATTTTAGCTTATGTATAAAATAGTTTTAAAAGCGTTTGCTGCTTTTGTGAATTTTCCTCCTCTTCTTTGTAAAGCTTGAGTCCTTTTTTTTTTTTTTTTTTTAATGCTGGCACCTATCACTGAATGCATTGTAATGGAACAGTATGGTGCCCATCATTGGAAAGTCTCTCCAGATTTTCTATCTAAGGGACTGACTTGATTCTGTTTAATTGCTCTTATTTATCACTGGTGATTGGGGTACATTTAGTTGTGAGAACTCTTAAGTTTTTTTTGGACTTGAAGAACCCTTCTCCAATTAACTGTAAAAGCTAAGGTTCAGTACCTTTTTTTTTCTCCCTGTACAAAACCGTTTCCTTGGTACAGTATCTCTGGATTGGACAGTTTGGCCTAGCTTTGTTTTCTTTTGCATAGAAAATAGTTTCTCATTACAGCCATCCATCCATCCATCTTCTAAACCCACTTACCCAGAGGGGGGGTGGCAGGATCCTATCCCAGTGTATATAAAACTGGAGAATGGAGTTGACTTTTTTGGCATCTGTTTCCCAAGTTTGGGGCCATACAGCTTTTCATTCAAATTGCTCCATACTGTGCAAGTATTTCTATTTAAATTGTAGGTTTCTTTCTTTTTACTTCCATGATACATATAAAGTAAATTATTGTGAACAGATAGTGTTGACAGATCTAAAAATCTTAGACCTCATGGAACATGATTTGCACATCTGTGTCATAAACAATTCGTGATCAAATCACTTATTCATGGTCACACCTTGCTTCCTTATTACAATCGTGAAACCCTGTAATTGTGTTGATTTTAAAGAAATTTATTTTTGGAATGTTTTGGTCAATCGAACAAAAATCACTCTTGTGGGTGACACCAACAGTTGCCTTTTGAAAAATGTTTCAAATAAAATTTACGGATATTTAATCTGGGACACTAGGACATTGGAAGAAAATTTTAAATCACTATTTTGGGAATAAATCTACAGTGTTTGGGACTTTTTTCTTAACAGTTTTTGTTCTTTGGAAGCAATTGTCCTATTTAGTGGAAGCTTTGATGATTTCATCACTTGATAGATGAATACTTGATTGTAAAATTATCAGTGTGATATGTGATTAGTTAACTGTGGGCCGAGTAATGTTCAAGTCCTGCCTGCAGATATTTGCCTGAATAAATCACTTAAATCAGTTTTGTTTTTATATAATGCTATTCAAGAAGTACAAGTTTGCAGTGCTTGTAGGTTGCCAAATATATAAAATGCCAAGTCCATACATTAACATGCAGAAGTACAGTGGACACCAAGGTATACAAGTAGAATGACTTTTGTTATAATCTAATCAGCCATCCTAACAGAAATCTGGCCACCTGACTGAGGGACAGAGGAGAATAAAACTAGGCTTTCTTGGGTCCACAGCTGTTTGGTGTAAGAAAAGTGCCATGACTTACTGCACCTTCTTCCTCTAACAGCCTTCTTCAAGAGCATATGGCACATAATTTCTTGAAGGAACTGCAATATGTAAGTTAAACTATAGGAGACCATTCAGTCGTTCTGGCTACTTGGGTTACTAATGAAGATGTGTAAGTATTCCATCCAAATTTCAGTGTTTTTCTCCTGCATCATATACTTGATTTGGTAGTTTATTCCAGATTCCCACAACACTTTATCCTTCCTTTTGTCCTAAATACATTTTTCCTCAATTTCTATATCTTAAGTACACAGATAATACTTTACAGGGATTCATTTCATCATTATCCTGGAGAATAAGACCTGGATTAGGATATCGAGCAGTGGGTGCATGTTCCGTGGGAAGAGGTTCATTAGAGGTTGCAGCCTTTACTAAACCAGTGTGTGTATACATAACGTTTCCTAGTGGTACGGCAGTGATCAAAAGAATCAGTAACACTAACAATTATACTTGCTTCTTTTTGGTATTGAGTTAACAATCGTAATAGTCAAAAGAACAAAGCATGATGCAGTTGGGGTCTCCTGCAATCGGCATTTGTCCAGTCTTTGACAGTGTGTTGGAAAGCATTGTCCTAGGTGTGGACAGGAGCAATGTCATCCATCCGTCCATAGGTAAGTTCTGGAGTTCCATGCAGCTGTTTGATTTTTTTATACCTTCTGTTTGAACAGGCAACCTCCAAACGGGGTACAAATTGTTTGCGGACAAGCATAAATAGGGAATAGTACACTGTTACTGCTGTGGTTGTTTGGGAAACCTTGAAATAGCGGTCGACCTGGGTGACACTGGCAATAAGACTGGTCATTACCAAATGGGGCCCATCTGTACTTTAGCATTGTGTAACACTTGAATCATCTCCCGGTCATTTAGATTCTCATTGTAAATAAAATTGTGTATGAATAACCTTTTTCAGGTCCCAGTGGCACACTAAAAATCTTTGCCTGAAATTAGGTCCCTATGCAACGCCGTAGCACTAAAGTTTAATTCCATTAACCCAGATCATGCCCTTTACTCCAGGGATGCAGTTGTGTACTCTTCTCTGAAAAGATTCTAGGCTCCTTGTAGGTTAATGCTGCTCATTTTCTGCTTAGAATTCCTTTCTCACTGTACGCTTGTCCACTTAACTGTCCTTTCACAAACTTACCTGTGCTGAATGAAGGGAGATGTTGCCTTTTATCAATACTTCAATTGTATATAACTCAACAAACTTTCAAGTGAACCAGAATGTATCCTTAAACACCCCTTGAACATGGTGTATTTTTATAGGGCAGGAACATTTGTTCCTGGCAAAAACCCTCATGGTGGGTCATCAGCAGAATTTCTGCACTGCCACATTTGCAATAATTGTGACTTGTTTACCAGACACCTCAGTGAAAATGCCTAGTATCCTATAGTGAGTAGAGCACACAACAATTATGAACTACTTAGAATGCTGCAGAAATAAAGGCACCAGCTCTGTGGGTGCTCAGGAGCTGAGCAAATACAAAAAATAGATCACACAGCCATTATATATTACTCCACTTTCTAAAACACTTTGCTGCTTTCCTGGTTAAAGTCTTGAATCTTGGCACATGTGATGCCCATGTTGCTTCCTAATTAGGATTGTGACATTTAATGCGTGCTTATTGTACTAAACAATGGCAGGGCAATGAAAATGTGCACAAGTCGGTATAAAGTGCATTAAGACCCAAATAATGATGCAGAAAGAACACATTAAGGCAAAATATTGCAGGTGAAGATGTAGCATACCAACATACAATGAAGCCTCAAAATCAATGAAAAAAAATGCAGTAGGGTCCATTTTATGGACTCTGAACTTATGTAAGCTCTTATATGAAATGGGCACTGCCAATAAATCTCAAAAGTTGACATCTATGTACTGAAGGAACACGTTTCATCAAGGCAGCTCTCGTAAATTGCTTGTTTCATTTAGACAGCAGGCTGATCAGGTGAATTTCAATATATAATGTTGTACTAGGGTATTGTACCGTGTTAGCCATTATGAATGTAGAGAAAAGCCAAGCAAAATGACACCTTTTATTGGCTAACTGAAAAGATTACAGTATGCAAGCTTTCGAGGCAACTCAGGCCCCTTCAGGCAAGATGTAATCAATGTTGCAAACTTACTCTTCAGTAAGCTATTATGAGTGTAACCTCTGTTTGGTTTATTACAAATCAAATGCCTGCAAATATTTAAGATTCCTTTAATACATTGTATCAAAAGTTAATGTGCCTCCTGTGTCTTAATGGTTTCAACCTTCATCCCCTTGCCATCAAGAGCAGCCTTGAAAGCATTGAGCTAGACCTTTTAAGTTAGTAACTGGACTTGTTGCTATGTACGTTTTTGGCAAACTTCATTTGTAGAAAAAACACTGTCAACTTTCACTTTTGCTTGGATGCTGCATTTATTTTTGTTAACCTCTAACAAAAATAACTTATTTGCCAGTCAATTAGTTGAATTGTGCTGCCCTTTTCTAATAAAAATAATTCTTTACATTTATATAGCACTTTTCTCACTACATTTCAGGAATGTGTTTACTAGATTTGACCACAGTACATAATGAACTGTTTTATAGTAGTAGTACTATCTCTTTTGTAGGCAAAGCTTGTCTAAAATGTTTATGGTAAATACACACATTTCAGTGGTACTTGATTAGGTTCATCCCTTTCCATAGGAAGTGGTTTTTCACCTTGGTGCAAACTTATTGCCCACCGATATGCACATACTGGGTAATCTACCTTGGAGTAACCACACTTTGCATTACACAAGTTTAAATATTTTTCATCAAGTTTGGCTTCCTCCGCTTGACGATCGATCTTGTCAGGTCATCTTTTAACAATCTGCCATACAAGGATTGGAATCTCCTTGAAAAATATCTCTGAACAGAAGCCTGTAAACACTATGGCTCCTCAGGCCACTAATGGCCATCCCTGTGATAACACGAGTTCAGCCGCTTGATCACATTTAGCCTGAGACTTGTTCTGCGCAGTCTAATTAGTTTGTAGTGCTGTGCGTGTGTGTGTGAGGTGCTAAATTGACCTAATGTTTGAAAGGCAGGCTGGCTAAGGGGGTTTGGAGCAGTAAACATGAGGTGAGCACCAGGAGAGAGGCCGATGTAGCTTGAGTGCAAAGGCCAGAGCTGGTATCCCGGTGTGTTAAAGGCATGGCTAGAGAATGAGTATCTGGACCTGTTGATTCTCTAATGGAACAGCAGAGAAGGATTCATGGATGGGATGGAAAAAATTTGTTGATAGAGCTGGGTGCCAAGTTGATGGGGTCTTTGCCTTGATATCCTGCAGAGGACTCGGAAAGCAAAAGCGAAGTGATGGCACAGGGTTAATTTGTTGGGGGAGACATTCTGTTGCACTGTCTTTTAAATGTATAATTTCCTGATGGGGGGACTCTTTATGCTGCTGTTCATCATTTTGTCTGGTTGTGTGTGGGTGTTGGGTTTTTTTTTTTTTTCTTTTTTTCAATTTAATAAACAACCTTCTGGAACCTTTTATTGCTTATTTTTTTAAAGGTTTTACTTATCTTTTACACTGCACATTTTGCACATAATAGATTTCAAATGATTGGACATTGAACAATTGACTTTCTCTTGACTTGCCAATGGTTCATCTGTTACGTCCTACTATATGCTTCTGTGCCCAAGGCCAATGACCACTATCCATTACAATCTTCGGCCTAAGTCACTGGACTACAAACCACAATAGTCTGTTTATTCTCAAATCAAAATCTTTATTGTCATTGTAGCAATGAGACATTGTACAACGAAATTTTAGGTGCAATTTTCCAGTGCAAAAAATAAATAAAAAATCTACCCCTGTGCTGAGTAACCCAATCAAGATGGTTCACTGGTCTGCACTTCAAAGAAAATGTGTGAATGATAATCCTGGAGATCCAAATTCCAGTGTCACAATGGTGTTGCATTTAAAACAAAGGTCCTATATGAAATAAAGGTCGGTCTGATGTTGAATTGTTCAGCTTTAAAGCTTCTGACAGTGTGTGTTGTGAGACTTTAATGTTCAGCGGAGTGCTGTTTATTTGGTTACTTAAGTAATGGACACGTGGGGCCTGTGGCAAAAACTGACAAGGGTTGAGGAGTGACATGCAAGTACGTTTGACAGAAGCAAATGCGTACATGTGTAATGCTACATTGGATAAGTCTCATTACTGTATGTGAGAAAGATGTTTACTGTGTGTGTGTGCGTGCTTTTTTTGGTTCTAATCTTATATATAGATGTGACATTTTGCATGCTTCATCTGGTAATTTTAAGGGTTTCTTTACTTAAGCGAAGACATTTACCTAGGAATATTGAAAGATCTTGGCCTGGCAAATGGCAAGTTTTCATGTTATGAGCTATTGACTTCACATATGACCTCCCAGGAAGTTCCTATAGTAGAAAATTTACATTTTAATGGCCAGAAAGTAATGGCAGGTCTGCAGAGTCACTGCTTGGTTCCATGTGTATTCCCATTTTGAGCATGGGAAGCATTGTCCTTGTTCCTTTCCAGTCTTCAGATTTGAGTGCACTGTGGCTATGTAACATTGTTCAAATTTAAGGAGTTCATTAAACTGATCTAGCTGCACCCAAAAATGTTTGTCTCCAGCTGTTTAACTGTGTTAACTCTGAACTTTATTGATGGAGATCCTACCTTAAAGGGAGGTCTGCTGTTATGTCAATGTGATACAAGGCGGGGGAAAAAGCAACAGTGCAGCTGGTTAGATTCAACTAATTAGGTGGACGGTAATTTAAAATAAGGCAATGCTATGAAGCCGCAAGTTTGTCTTAAAGCATGTTTGCTCTTACCATTTTTGTTTTTTAACCAAAAATTGGCCTACTCTCTCCAATACGTGTAAGGCTTGTATATAAGGGGTGTCTAAAATTCTAATTTAGAACAGCAACTGTGTTTAGCTGTTAACTCCGTATTGAGGTTAATTGTCACATTTATTTGTGCCCAAATATGCAATATTAGATTGTGACATAAAGGCTAGATAACTGGGCTTTAAACCATAGTGATGCCAGTACGATTCCTCCTCCTTGCTTGATACGTAAACCTCAGTGGGTTAATATACCAAAAGTAAATTGAAGCAATTCTTATCCTGTAGTGTAACTCAAAATTATTTTGTTTGTTTCTTTTCCATTTTAAAGTGTTACCTCAGGTTTTGACCAATAAGGATGAAGATCAGAATAAGGTCACAGAGGATACCACTGCATATGCAGGTAATTTTTTTTTTTTTTGTTTAATACACTAAACTATTCATTTTATTCCAAACAATCTATCTTTGGTGTCCATTTTACAAACCAGTCTGAGGCTTATTCCTTTGGTAGAATTGTACATTGGCCTAGTGCTTTTAATGCCACCAATGCAAAAGGTCTGCAAATCATACTGGGTGTCTAGGTGTTGTGTGGTCCCAGCAATGTCTCTGTAGGATAATAAGAACTGAAGAATGATAAAGGATGCTTGGCAGAAGTGATAATTGAGGATTGTGAATAAGAAGTTTTCATAGTGTTAGCATGATACTTTGTAGGTCTGCTAATGTGCATACGGAACAATCGCCAGCGTTTAAGTCTCTGTAGTCTGTTAAAGTGTGTATGGTGACTTGCAAAAACATTCCATCTTTTCACCAACTCCTACACTGAAGTTCAGATGCTTATTTCCAAGCTCTGAACCTTTTTTAAATGTGACCTTGTTTTATATTAGAAAAAAAAACTTGTCCTTGCTTATACTATTTGCTGTGATATGTGATCCATTTTCCAGGCTGATTTGCTCTAGGCTGTTTAGATTACTGGTGTAGCACTTGTGTACCACAATTTTCAAATATTGACATAGATACTTAATCCTGTCTCAATTGTAAAACTGACCGCACCATTTTTGGACATTCACCTTTTTAGTCATTACGTAGATGACTTCTGTTTGGGATCATCATCCTGTTGAAAGATTAATTTTGGGTCAAGTCAGATTATTTCAGCAGATTAAAATGGGTTATCTTGAAGGATTTGCTAGTATTTTAACTACTAGCAGTCCTTTCTGATTTAACCTAATGCTAACACCACCATACATCTATGAAGGTCTGATGTTCAGAGGTGTGGGTACTATTACATCTTCAATACACATTTTTTTTAGACTTTGCCTAGGAGTCTCATGTTTTTTTCTGACCGTTAACACCTTTTCACGCTTTGCTACTGGGTCATGGCATGCTTTTACTTGGCTTTTTTTTTTTTTTTTAATATAATCTTTTATGTCTCCTTTCTGTATAGACCAGTATTCTGTGCAGCTGTTGATACAGTTGACTGGTGCATCTTTACTCTGATCTAGGTAGTGCTCGTGTGGGTTAATGTTAGAACATTAGAAAACATTAGACATGAACCAGCCATTCAGCCTAACAAAGCTTGCCAATCCTATCCACCTAATTTCTCCAGAATATCAAGTCTGGTTTTGACAGTCCCTAAAGTCCTATTGTCTTCCACACTACTTGGTAACTTTTGTAATGCTTCTGGGTGCGTGCGTGTGAAGAAAAACGTTCTAATGTTTGAGTCCCAATGACTCTTGCCGATTTCAACTGTCCCTATGCTCTTGAGGAACTAGTTTTAAAGGAAGTCTTGATCCATTGTATGTATTCTCTCTGGCACGAGTATAGGTACTGCAGTTCCTTTCTTGAAGTGATGCTGCACCTCAGTGTTCTCAAACTGGGCTCTGTCATCAACCCAGACCTTGGCTTTGTGGGTTAGAT
Organism: Erpetoichthys calabaricus; assembly: GCF_900747795.2. NCBI lineage: Eukaryota > Metazoa > Chordata > Cladistia > Polypteriformes > Polypteridae > Erpetoichthys > Erpetoichthys calabaricus. Next base: position 31,636,121 of record NC_041394.2, read on the forward strand.
CTTACAGCTAGTTTTGGGCATCCAGCTCCAGGGATCTGTGGCGAGTATGGTAGCTCCCAAATTCAAAGAAAGTCTGAGCTTTTTATTCACTAGTGACTGATTTCTTGACAGAGGTCCCTGTATTCAATTTTAAAGATTGAAGTGGAGTCTGCTGATTGGATCAAGATTTATTCCAGTTGCATTGGCAAACACTGGATCTTGTATGTGTTTTGTACATGAGACATCCTCTTAATTCCAAGAATTCATAAGAGTACTGATGGTCTAGTCTTCCTCTTCAGATCTGACAAATGTAGAAATAACCTGCTAGCAACTATCAATGTTCCTACCCACTGTAGGAGGAAGATGGCATTTTGCTAGGCTTTCAGTGGCACAGAACACCTATTAAGAGAGCAGACTTTACAGGGAAGCTAACTGTACTACCCACACCTACAATCAAATGTATTCCTGAATGAACAATATATTGAATGGCTAAACTATAGTTCTCCCAAATACTTTAGTCAACTCTACTTCTCTGATTCATCATTTAATACAAGAAGTTTGTCTGACTTCAGACACAAATAACCCCAAACATGCATTCATTTTTATCCTGTTAACTACATGCTGGAATTTAGAGTGCAAGTGAGGGTATTTTAGTACATTTAGTATTCCAAACTACAGTGTAAATTAGTATTGGTCAAAGTAAAATGTCACAGTATAGAGAAAGTGGGTAAGTGGCTTTAGCTCTCTAATGGGCTTAATGAAGAGGAAAAAGCTGCAGTCATAAGGGCCCTAGTTGGTATGGGGCTGTTCTACTGAGAAATCCAAGAAGAACTAGAAAGAAAAATTTAGGTGACCTGCTCGTTTAATTCTCAAACATTCCAGAAAAATAGACTAGAAAATAAAACTGCTTACGATATGTCAGGTATTTTCTAGTCATGTCTTGGTCCTAGTGATTACCAGTTTAGTCTCTCCTTTCAGGTTATCCACACTATGCAATTTTAGGAAATGTCAAGTATTTTAAAATAGTGTTCTTATTGGTATTAAAAAATATCTTAAATGTGGTCTAAGAGTTTTGATCACAGGGTTCAGTGGAAACGGTAAGATGGCTTATGTACCATAGCACAGTGTGGCATGCTATACACTGAACTTTATTTGTGAGATCCTCACATGAATCTCCCTCCATACTTGTGCACAGCAATGCCTGTCTATCTTTCACCTGCAGAATACTGCCTGACGGAGCCTGTCGGTGGATTTTGCAAAGCATCAATGCCTCGCTACTTCTACAACAGTAATGCAAAGATGTGCCAGACTTTCATCTATGGAGGTTGCATGGGGAACAAGAACAACTATCTAACCAAGGAGGAATGCCAGGCTAAGTGTGCAGGTAAACTTTACCACAATTTAGATGCATTCTTTTCCAGAGTTATTAAAGGTTGCCCAGGTTTTAAGTTAACCTGCTCTGTTTTCCATTTTATAGAGACTGTTGCCCCAAAGGCCGTAACTGAAAATATTCCAGAAGCATATAAAGGTGTGTGCCACTATTGCCTCTCCTGGTCTTCCAGTGTTTATGTATATTTGATGCAGTTTTGTGACTCCTGTGTATTGATATGTGTTTTTTTTTCCACACTTGGCTACATTCATTTCCGGAGTTATTAAAGGTTGCCCCGGTTTTAAGTTGTTAACCTGCTCTGTTTTCCATTTTATAGAGCCTGTTGCCCCAAAGGCCCTAACTGAAAATATTCCAGAAGCATATAAAGGTGTGTGCCACTATTGCCTCTCCTGGTCTTCCAGTGTTTATGTATATTTCATGCAGTTTTGTGACTCCTGTGTATTGATATGTATTTTTTTTTTTTTCCACACTTGGCTAGAACGCTGTATGGTAAAGAGAGAAACTGGTCCCTGCCGTGCCAGTTTCATGAACTGGTATTTTGACCCAGTTACCAAGAACTGTCTGTCTTTTACATATGGTGGCTGCCAGGGTAACCAGAACCGGTATGGATCAGTCGAGGAGTGTATGGACAGCTGTGCTGCAGGTCCAGGTAAACTTTAGACATTTGTGGTATTTTGATCTAGTTTGTATTCCTCTTTTATATGCAAGCCAAGATTGATTAGCTCATACCAGAAGTGCCGTGGAATGTCGGGATCTGAACCTGTGAAGTAAATCTAAGTATAGTTGGCATTTTGATATGAATGTCGTTCAGACTTATTTTTTTCCTTCAGATTTTTACAATGTAAGGATGCATTTCTTTCTTTGTTAGGTTTAATTATTTGTTTTCAGCAGAAATGGAAAAAAACTGAGCAGTATAACAGAGGCACACACTTGACACAGTCAGCCTTGCAATAGACTGACAGCCCCTCTAGAGCCATTTCTTGCCTTGTGCCAACTCTTGCTAGGATACGCTCTGAAATTACACAACCCTGAAGTGGATTAAATGGCAGTGTTTGGTGAGGAGGTTAAAGACCATGGCTAAGGTTCAAGTTTTTGGTTAAAATGCATGTTTTAATGACTGGCTAGCCTGACTGCCTCATTTTACAATTGTGACCAAGTATGTGTATCTGACAGGATAGATGGCACACTGGTTGGATGAAGAGCCTGTCAATTTGAACTAAATGTATACCACGGTCTTGTGATGTACTGGTGCCCTTACTGTGATCCTAAAGTGAACAGGGCAGCTTTGAGAAGGTCATGTTTTAATGCCAGTGGTAATACAGTAGGAGGTGGAGGATCCTTTTTTCTTATTTTATAAACCACTCTGTTGCTATGCTGGTACTGGAAGTACACTGCTCAAAAAAAACAACTTAAAGGAACACTTTGAAAACACATCAGATCTCAGTGGGGGTGGGGGGGAGGAAATCCTGCTGGATATCTATACTGATATGGACTGGGTAATGTGTTAGGGATGAAAGGATGCCTCATTGTTTGATGGAAATGAAAATTATCAACTTACAGAGGGCCGAATTCAAAGACACCCCGAAAATCAAAGTGAAAAAGTGATGTGACAGGCTAGTCCATTTTGCTGAAATTCATTTGCAGCAACTCAATCATTCTCAGTAGTTTGTATGGCCCCCACGTGCTTGTATGCATGCCTAACAATGTCTGGGCATGCTCCTAATGAGATGACAGATGGTGTCCTGGGGAATCTCCTCTCAGATCTGGACCAGGGCATCACTGAGCTTCTGGACAGTCTGAGGTGCAACCTGGTGGTGTCGGATGATCCGAAACAATGTCACAGAGGTGTTCTATTGGTTTTAGGTCCGGCGAGCGTGGGGCCAGTCAATGGTATCAATTCCTTCATCCTTCAGGAACTGCCAGCATACTGTTGCCACATGAGGCCGGGCATTGTTGTGTACCAGGAGGAACCCAGGACCCACTGCACCAGCATAGGGTCTGACAATGGGTCCAAGGATTTCATCCTGATACCTAATGGCAGTCAAGGTGCCATTGTCTAGCCTGTAGAGGTCTGTGTCCCCCTCCATGGATATGCCTCCCCTGACCATCACTGACCCACCACCAAACTGGTCATGCTGAACGATGTTACAGGCAGAATAACGTTGTCCATGGCTTTTCCAGACCCTTTAACATCTTTCACGTGCTCATGGTGAACCTGCTCTCATCAGTGAAAAGCACAGGGTGCAAGTGGTGGACCTGTCGATTCTGGTATTCTATGGCAAATACCAATCAAGCACCATGGTGCTGGGCAGTGAGCACTGGGCCCACTAGAGGACATCGGGCCCTTAGACCACCCTCATGTTGTCTGTTTCTGATTGTTTGGTCAGACACATTCACACCAGTGGCCTGCTGGAGGTCATTTTGTAGGCTCTGGCAGTACTCATCCTGTTCCTCCTTCTCCAAAAGAGTAGATACCGGTTCTGCTGATGGGTTAAGGACCTTCTACAGCCCTGTCCAGCTCTCCTAGACTGTCTGTCCTGGAATCTCCTCCATACCCTTGAGACTATGATGGGAGACAAAGCAAACCTTCTGGCAATGGCACATATTGATGTGCCATCCTGGAGAAGTTGGACTACCTGTGCAACCTCTGAAGGGTCCAGGTATCGCCTCATGCTACCAGTAGAGACACTGACCGTAGCCAAATGCAAAACAAGGGAAAAAACAGATGTTAGTGGCCTCCACCTATTAAACCATTCCTGTTTTGGGGGTTGTCTCATTGTTGCCCCTCTAGTGCACCTGTTAATTTCATTAACACCAAAGCCACTGAAACTGATTAACAAGCCCCTCTGCTACTTAACTGACCAGATCAATAGCCCAGAAGTTTCATTGACTTGATGCTATACTCTGATTAAAAAGTGTTCCTTTAATTCTTTTGAGCAGTATACATTAGGCAGCTTGCTCCAGCATTTCCCCGAGGACCAGTGAAAGTCTCCACTTGTTCTGATTCAAAGAACAATTGTGAATCAAATTATTTCTATATAGAATAGTTGCCAGTTCTTCACACATTTTGCCCTTTAATACTTAAGACGTTTGGAATATAGCTAAAATGTAAAGTTGTAGAAATATTACATTTTGTCAGAATAATTCATGAAGTACCTTTTAGCCTTCATGCAACTGTAGTTTAGCAATTTGCCACCTTGGCTTGGAAACTACAGAGGAGAGGAGTTTTTGCCTGTTTTTATTGGCCCAGCAACTTAGTGGCCTAGCTTATGAGACAAATTATAAAAATGTGTGGCTCCACCACAAACAGACAGCTCCAAATGAGAAATGCTGATCTAAACTTGGCTGAGATTGACTCAGAAAATGATTTAAACAGCTCTGCAAATAACCTGAGCTCTAACAGAAGTTGCTGAATTACTAAATTTATAGGGAAACAATGTTTTTGGTCATTGGTGTTTTTGCATAGTATCCTTAATTTTTGTTACTTTTAGATGGCAATAGGAAGACTGTCAACCTGTGAAATTAATGCATCTGATAAATTCCTAGGATAAAGTGTTCATTTAAGAGTCTGATGTCAAATCTAAACACAATATAAGCACACTTTGAGATGTGGTGTGCAGTATGTATGTAAAAGTTATGAAAATAACTAGTTATACCCTGCTTAACGCGGGGGATACTTTCCAAGAAATTCCAGTGCTAAATGAAACCGCATTAAACGAGGTCATCTTAACACGTAAATATTGGGGATAGGTGAAATAGGACAGAGAAGAAAGTTTGTAATTTTTTTGTTTTGTAATGTGTACTTTTTTACATACATTTTTTATTGCTAGTATCTTTTTTTTTTTTTTTTTTTTTTTATATTCATAAATCATTCAAAATCAAAACATTTCAAGTAAATACATAATTTTAGTGTCGCTGGAAATGCGGCCGCTGCTTCTGTATCACCATTTGATGCTTCAGTAATCTGTATGTTATGACGATTGTTTTTAAATCGATGGAACCATCCTCGACTAGCTATGAAATTTTCACTGGTGTCGACTTTCATTCCAAATGTGGTGAAACAAAATGCCAGTCAAGTATATAGTCGTGCTGATTTGTCTGACAGAGTTGAGGCAGTTTGGGCAATAGGAGGACAAGAGAGTACATATTCTAGAAAATGCCAGAACCAGCTGCAGTAATAAATGTTGTTTTTTGACTAATGGAGTGTCCACTTTAAGCTTTTTTTTATCAGCATTGCTCCATGTGGCAAATTCTTATGTATCTGGCCTATACTTCCTGCCTTACACTATTTAGATAGATGCATGACCATAAAGACTGACAAATAAAGTATCTATCTATCTATCTATCTATCTATCTGTTTTAACTTTTTAAATTCTTTGACAACCCATTAGCAGCATTTGCATATAACCCCTAGGTGAAATCAACTCGCATAGAAACGAGGAAACGTATTGCACAATACAGCTGATTTCTTAAGAGACCCTCTTGTGAACCAAGGGCAGCAATCCCTGATCAACGGGCAGAATTCCCGGGTTGTGACCCAGCAGTTCAGAAACACTAGCGCAGGTGACCCACTGTGTACCACTTATAAACCAACAATGGTAACCCGTGACCCAACCTGTGACAAAATCCAGTGGTTGAGAAACACTGCCTTACACAGACCTGACGTGCAGCTGCCATGAGAGGTAGATGGTTTGTGCTACTCTGCCTCAGCAGTTGAAGTATGCACACTGAATGACCCCCACCAGACCCACATTGTCTGGTTGCAATGACCTATACACTTTGAGTGACATATAGCCAGCCCAAATGGAAACGGAAGTTTGTGCTTGACTGTTTTTAATACTAGACAAATGTTTGCTTTATCAGATTTGGTCCACACTTCTATATACATAGCCTCCTCTTTATAGAAAATGTCATAGCGAACATTGTCGCAAAGGTACCTGACAGATGTAGTAGCTATCGTGTTGGCATAATTTGAAAATTAGCAGGTTAATAGACATGCACTTGTCACACAACATGTGTGGATAGAGAGTACACTGACATCCATGGGGCTTGCATCCAATCATCTTTTACAGGTGGTGTGGCCTAAACAATGCTTCAACAGCCAGAGACTCGCATTGTTTTCATAATGACCTTTAAGTAACCAAAAATAGAACAAGGAGGAAGTAGCACATGTAATAAATGCCTGAGCTTTATAAATAAAAGAACAAAAGAAATGCTTGGGGGATTTTCTAACCAGGTCTACATTTAGAGTTTAAAATGAGAGGCAGATGCTTCATGGGCCCTAGGTGCATGGAAGACACACTGTCTGGGTTTGACCAGATTTCTCCAGAGGTTTTGAAAATGAGAATTATTTTGTAACTGTTTGCACACCTTTCAGCCCACTGGAACTGTATGCGATTTCCAAATCTGCAGTTGCAACATCTGAAAGTCCTAAACCTGTAATACGTGGGTTGTTTCTTTTAAATATATGTACTCTAAAGTTTAAAGATAAAAAAAGCTCTGTAAGATGTATTCAAAATTAATTCTAGATTGCTAAATCCTTCTAGATTGTATGATTTGGCACAGACAGCAGGAATTAGATTAAAATTTTCCATTTTTTTGTGAACTTTCAAACATCCATTTTCAACTATTTCACTTAAATGGGATACTAACACTACATGTTTGTGTAGGGAATGAAATTATAGTTTGGACCTTGTGAAACTGAATTTCAAAGTGTTCAGTGAGCAGACAATGAGAAGTAAAAGATGTAAAGTGGATGCTTGGTCAGGGATGAGGCATTCAATGGAGCTAGTTAGGTGTTTTGTGGTGGTGGTTAGAGCTACATTTCCTGTATCATAACTAGGTGGGACTCACTCACAACCCCTGCTAATCATAACTAGGCTGTTTTCATGGCTCGTATACTGTATTTGGAGTGTGTGTGTAGAACTGAAAAATGTAGATATTCTGTTCAGTGACTGGTTTTGGATTGAACACCAGTATGTAGTAATCTGTCAGACAACAGTACAAAGTACTATTTTTTTTTTTTTTTTTTTTTAATTTCTTAGATTAATTCCCACATCTTTAATATCCCACTGTAGGCTGAATTAATCTCTTTAATATGTCAAGTGTTTGTTCTCAGATTTGAATTATAAAGGAGGCCATTGTTTCCAGACCAGTACGGAAAATTATGTACAGAAAGGAGTTAAAGAAAATTGTAATTCTTGCAGCCATGATGGTCTTATCCACAGCCTGTAAATATAAAATGAATGTAAAACATTCAGGTAACTTGGGTCCCCCTTCCCATGGGCTCACCACCTATGGGAAGGGCCAAGGAGGTTGGGTGCAGTACAAGTTGGGTGGTGGCCGAAGGCGGGGACCTTGGCGGTCCAAACCTTGGCTACAGAAGCTGGCTCTTGGGACGTGGAATGTCTCCTTTTTGAAGAGGAAGGAGCCTGAATTAGTGCGTGAGGTTGAGAGGTTCTGGCTATAGTCGGGCTCACCTCGACACACAGCTTGGACTCTGGAACCAATCTCCTTGAGAGGGTCTGGACTCTCTACCACTCTGGAGTTGCCCCCAGTGAGAGGCGCCGAGTGAGTGTGGGCATACTTCTTGCCCCCTGACTTGGAGCCTGTTCATTGGGGTTTACCCCGGTGGACAAGAGGGTAGCCTCCCTCCGCCTTTGGGTGGGGGGACGGGTCCTAACTGTTTGCGCGTATGCGCCGAACAGCAGTCTGGAGTACCCAACATTTTGGAGTCCCTGGAGGGGGGGTGCTAGAGGGCATACCTTCTGGGGACGCCCTCGTTCTGCTGGGGGACTTCAATGCTCATGTGGGCAATGACAGTGAGACCTGGTGATTGGGAGGAATGGCCACCCCCCCCCGATCTGAACCCGAGCGGTGTTTTGTTATTGAACTTCTGTGCTCGTCACGGATTGTCCATAACGAACACCATGTTCAAGCATAGGGGTGTTCATATGTGCGCTTGGCACCAGGACACCCTAGGCCTCAGTTCGTTGATCGAATTTGTGGTCATGTCGTCGGACTTGCGGCCACGTGTCTTGGACACTCGAGTGAAGAGAGGGGCGGAGCTGTCAACTGATCACCACTTGGCTTCGATGGTGGGGGAGGATGCCAGTCAGGCCTGGTAGGCCCAAACGTATTGTGAGGGTCTGCTGGGAACGTCTGGCAGAGTCACCTGTCCGAAGTAGCTTCAACTCCCACCTCCGGCAGAACTTCAACCACGTTCCGAGGGAGGTGGGGGGACATGGAGTCCGAATGCGCCATGTTCCATGTCTCTATTGTTGAGGCGGCTGACCGGAGCTGTGGCCGTAAGGTGGTCGGTACCTGTCGTGGCAGCAATCCCCAAACCAGTTGGTGGACACCGGCGGTGAGGGATGCCGTCAAGCTGAAGGAGTCCTACAGCACCTTTTTGTCCTGTGGGACTCTGGAGGCAGCTGATAGGTACCGGCAGGCCAATTGGATGTGGCTTCGGTGGTTGCTGAGGCAAAAACTCGGGCATGGAAGGAGTTTGGGGAGACCATGGAGAACTTTCGGACGACTTCAAGGAGATTCTGGTCTACAATCCAGCGTCTCAGGAGGGGGAAGCAGTGCAGTGTCAACACTATGGTGGGGATGGTGCGCTGCTGACCTCGACTTGGGACGTTGTGGGGCGGGGGGGTGTTACTTTGGAGACCTCCTCAATCCCATTAGCATGCCTTCCAATGAAGAAGCAGTCTCGAGGGACTTGGAGGTGGGCTCCCCCATCTCTGGGACTGAGCTCACAGAGGTGGTCAAAAAACTCCTTGGTGGCAGGGCCCAAGGGGTGGAGGAGATACGCCTGGAGTTCCTCAAGGCTCTGGATGTTGTAGGACTGTCTTGGTTGACACGTCTCTGCAACATTGCATGGACATCGGGGACAATGCCTCTGGATTGGCAGACCGGGGTGGTGGTCCCCCTCTTTAAGAAGGGGAACCAGAGGGTGTGCTCCAACTACAGAGGGATCACACTCCTTCCCTGGAAAAGTCTATTCGCGGGTCCGTCAGATAGTCGAATCTTGGATTCAAGAGGAACAGTGTGGTTTTCGTCCTGGTCACAGAACAGTGGACCAATTCTACACCCTTAGCAGGGTCCTGAAGGGTGCATGGGAGTTTGCCCAACCAGTCCATGTGTTTTGTGGACTTGGAAAAGGCATTCGACCGTGTCCCTCGGGGAATCCTGTGGGGGGTACTCGGAGTATGGGGTACCAGACCCACTGATAAGGGCTGTTCGGTCCCTGTACAACTGGTGTCGGAGCTTGGTCCGCATTGCCAGCAGTAAGTCGAACCAGTTTCCAGTGAGAGTTGGACTCCGCCAAGGCTTCCCTTTGTCACCGATTCTGCTCATAACTTTTATGGACAGAATTTCTAGGTGCAGCCAGGGTGTTGAGGGGGTCCAGTTTGGTGGGCTCAGAATTGGGTCACTGCTTTTTGCAGATGATGATGATGTCCTGTTTGCTTCATCAGGCTGTGATCTTCAGCTCTCTGGATCGGTTTGCAGCAGTGTGAAGTGGCTGGGATGGGAATCGGCACCTCCAAATCCGAGACCACCCTTTCTGGCTGAGGACCATGGAGTGCCCTCTCAGGGTTGGGAGCGAGATCCTGCCCCAAGTGGAGGAGTTCAAATATCTCGGGGTCTTGTTCATGAGTGAGGGAAGAATGGAGCATGAGATCGAAAGGTGGATCCATGCGGCATCCGCAGTGATGAGGGCTCTGCATTGGTCTGTCATGGTGAAAAAGGAGCTGAGCTGTAAGGCAAAGCTCTCAATTTACCAGTCTGTCTATGCTCCTACCCTCGCCTATTGTCATGAGTTATGGGTAGTGACCAAAAGGAGATCGCGAATACAAGTGGCTGAAATGAGTTTCCTCCGCAGGGTGTCTGAGCTTTCCCTTAAAGATAGGGTGAGAAGCTCAGTCATCCAGGAGTTGCTCAGAGTAGAGACGCTGCTCCTCCACAACGAGAGGTGTCAGATTAGGTGGCTCGGGCATCTGATCAGGATGCTTCCTGGACGTCTCCCTGGTGAGGTGTTCCGGGCACGTCTAACCGGGAGGAGGCCCCGGGGAAGACCCAGGACACGCTGGAGGGACTGTCTCCCGGCTGGCCTGGGAACGCCTCGGGATTCTCCCGGAAGAGCTAGAAGTGGCCGGAGAGAGGGACGTCTGGGCATCTCTGCTCAAGTTGCTGCCCCCGCGAACCAATCTCGGATAAGCAGCAGAGGATGGATGGATGGAAAACATATATTCTATCCTATCCATTAGACCAGGGGTCCTCAATCACAGTCCTGGAGGGCCACAGTGGCTGCAGGTTTTTTTCCAACCCAATTACTTAAGAAGCACTTATTGCTCAAGTAACACTTCTTCTGCTTCACTTTAGTTGTCTAACTCGTTAAGATTTTGAACCCTTATTGCTTATTTTAGTCTTAAACAGCTGTTTTCTTGGTTTTTAATGGCTCCTAATTAGCATGCAAACGACAAAAGAGACCAGCATTTCTCCATTTAGCTTGTTGCCATTTACACAACTGTGTATTTATCACGCACTATTGGGTTTAATTAAATACTTGGAAGGAAAGTGAAGAGAAAAAAGTGAAGGACTGAGAATTACTCATCCATTTTAAACTTCAAATCATTTGGATGATATCCTTAGAAAGGGGAAGAAAATCTAGGATATGAGAATGACCTGACATAGCAGGGTTAAAGCACTAACAAGCCATGAAATTAAATTATTGGCAAGAATTGCTTTCTAATTAAGAAACCGGGTTAGAACAAAAACCTGCAGCCACTGCGGCCCTTCAGGACTGTGATTGGGGACCTCTGCATTAGACTATTAAATACTTCAATTGCATTGTTAATCTGCAGCTTTGTTCAGTCCTCCAGGGTATTAGAAGGCTTGAGTGCAGATGCCTCAACTTGGACAGTCTACTTTGAGTCCAGTTTACTTAACAGCTTTTGTGGAGTTTGCACATTCTCGGCATAACAGTGTGGATTTTCCCTTAATTTTTTTTTCTTCATTATGTGCAAGTGTGCTCTATAGTATACCCCACCCCCGACCCCACCATGCTAATTAAGATTGAACAGGTTCAGAAAGTGGTTGGACTAAATGCAGAATATTAGATTGTCTGTCTGTGTTGTAAGTTACAGAAATTCCATGTTCAGTGTAATTTTTTTTTTAAACCTGCATTAGGCAAAAATCTGCTCAAAAGGATAATCTTGTCCCATCTGTTTTCAATAGTTTATCTCCAAAAATCTTTCCAAAATCCTTGTAGAATTTTTTTCCTAGTTGCACCAAAAATATCCGTCTTGATAAGCTCCCATCTGGATCCTAACAATTTTGTAGTATGGAATATGCTCTCTTGAAGAGTGCCAAGTGATCTGCTACGAGCTTCTGGGAGGAGTGCTGCATTAATCTGCTGAATCAGATTGCAGCCTTCAAACGGAGTATCATGACATTTTTTTTGATTAGCTTGAGCAGTGGGTTGGCATTTGAGGCCCTGCCTTTGAGTGGTCTACGAACTAACTCGGGCAAGACTTTCAACGCCAGTTATTTCATTTCACTCGGCCCCTGTTACTTTCTGTTTGGGACCATTTGCCACTTTGCAGTATTCTAAGCAAGTATATAATATCCCTTTTATCACTGTTACGCAAATGATACCCAAATCTACCTTACACAGAAATCATATTGTACATATACTCTGCTGTTTGCTTTAGCTTCCTCAAATAAAATTTGTCATCCAACATTTAATATTTTCAATTAAACGTTCCAAAAACTGAGGTGATTTGTTTTTGCCCTTCCAACCTCCATTAATAGTATCATATGCACCCTAGGTCCAATAACTCCAGACATTTGGTCACACGTTAGAAACTATGGTATCATTTTTGATTTAAAAGTTGATAAGCTGAAAAATGCCATAATTAAAAGTAGGCTTTTTCTCCCCAACTTATGCCCATCATGAAGTTTGATTTCTGTCTTTTGATTTAAGTTTTTGTCCCATTTTTAGACTTCCCACTATATTAGTATTTGTCACTCATCTGTTTGGCCAACAATTCAAAATGCTGCTGCTTAAGTTTTGACTGGCACTAAAAAATATGCTATTTTACCGGTTAGCTTCTCTCTGGCTCCCTGCGAGTACAGGGTAGATTTTTATATTTTGTTTCAGAAGCTTTACACACACCAGCTCAAGCTGATCTCCCTGTCCTTCATCTTCCAGGCTTATATGATATGTTGACTGTTTTTTGCTGTCTGTTCTATGCATAGAATTAATGCTTGGGGGAGACCTTACCTTTGCTGCAGCTGGTCACTGCCCCCTCCTAAGAACTCAATGAATGACAATATTGAAATTGGCTTATGACAATATGGCTGTTAGCTTGGGAAAACATGAAAATTAAGTTTAAAAATTGGTTTAAAGCCATTTTTCTTATCAAGATCTGCTGGAAGTGTTGAATGTTTGAACCAAAAGCAGGTTTTCAGTTTTCTTGTCAAGATCTGTTCCAGTTTTGAAACTTTTGAACTAAGGTGGTGTGTGTCGAGATCTACCAAAAAGATTTAAACCTCTGGACTAAGCAGTTTTTCAGTCCAGATTTGCTCCAAAATATTATGCTTTGAAATAGTTAATATATTTAATCCAAATTATGCTTTTTAAAAAAGTTAGAGTAGAGGTGAAAAGTTAGCAATAAGTAAACATATTTTACACAAAAAGTATATTTTATGGATTTAGACAAACTGCTCATTTTAAAAGATGTATTGCACCTTCAGAAGGGAAAAGTTCTCTTCCCTTAAAGTATTAGATTTGAAAATGGTTCAGAGTGTTAATTTTTTTTTTTCTCTCTAAACAGCAGCTTACAATTACGATCAGCCAGGACACAATGTTCAAACTCATTACAGCAAAGGTAAGATGTCAAACATTGTAATTATTTTTCTTTCCTTTCACCACTCACCCTTACTCCTCTTTTTATGGTGTGTTGTGCACTGATGCATCTTTTTTTAATTGTTGTTGTCTCCTAATATTCCTGTTGAGAGTTCTAACCTCCAGGGAATGTTTCTACATGTGTGCTGTAGTAATGATCTGATTTGGGATACATATAAAATGTTTTGCCCTCCATGTTGCCATTCTGTAGCTTCAGCATTTAGTTACTTGGCTGTTAAGACAGATGGCAGTATTACTAGGAGCCGCCTCCCAAGGGGGTACTGTGTGCTACTTCACGGTGCTTTGCTTTAAAACCTTTTGTAGTGTCAGAGGTTATGGATGAAAACCTTACACTGTTTCAGTCCTGTGCTTGAACTGTGTAAAGTTTTCTGCTTAACAACTTGTATAATTGTTTCTTTGTTCAGTTTACAGTTGTATCATGTTGTTGGTTCTGGAGAGAGCTTTTTTTTAAAAAAATAAATGCATACATTCATCTTTAAACTGTTTGTTTAGACTTCTGTCGTCATTTTGCTCTTTGCTTTTAGGTAATGGCATTTAAATATTGGCTCTGACAGCTTCTAAAATATGCATCTCCTGATCCATTTTTACCACCATCATTGCAGTTGTTCACTAAGAGCAGGCACTTCACATAGATCAGCTTGAACTAAAAAAAAAGTAGGTGGACAGGTCTGTGCTGCTGGCCATTTTGGATACTCATGACGGGCATGATGCACTCTGTTCTCATAGGCCACCACGTGTGTAGTCTGTGAGGATTAAATTGTCTCTTGCTCGATCTAGTTACAGGAATTGAGCATCATTTTAGTTAATATAGCACCCTTAACTAACTTAGTACTGTAAAGAGCCAACCAGATTGCAGCAGAGAGATAAGGGTCTTAAATGTCTTAGTAGGTTTAACCCACTATGCCATTAACATCACCACCCCACAATACGTATAAGCTGGGACAACTGAAACCTTCTGTCAACGATCTTGATGTTTTACACCACAATTGCTGGTCACATACTGTGTACATTTTTTTTTGTTTTTTTTTTTTCCTCCCCCAGCTTTGTCAATTTGAAAATTTCAGTCGCGGCTAAAAGCCCCTCATCTTTTAGTAGTCATTTTCCAAAATGAATGTCTCCATCTTGTTTGATTTAATTTTTCCACAGTGTACTCTTTGATTTTTTTTGTTTTGGAGCTGCCTTGTTCTTTGTTTTTGTTTGTGGATTTAAGTTATCGTGTTTTCAGTTTATTGCTTATTTTATGTGTAAAGGACTGAATGCATATAAAGTACTCATCCCCTTAGAAGTTTCACATTTTTATTATACAACATTAAAAGACTGGATTTCATTTGGCTTTACTGACACAATGATCAACAGACTTTTTAATGTGAAAGTGAAAAGTGGTCTAAATGATCAAATATAAAACGATTGATCACATAAATGTTCAGACCCTTTAATGTGACACACTTTAATTGGTGCACCCAATTAGAATTCACAGAAATAGTTAAAGGAGATTGCATGTCTGTGTTTGTTGATTGTGGCCTATATGCCCCTACATGTGGAAAGAAGTCTGTATGGTAGCCTAACCTACCACTTTGAAGACCAAAGAACACTCTGAGATTTTCCTGTCTCGATCCCCTGACTTGTGCTTTTAAATCCCTTTTCACACACTTGTTCAAAATCACTGAATATCCCTCAGAGTCAAGTTAAGTCAGTCATTAATAAACTGAGTATTGCACAGGTGATAATCCACTTAGAGCAGACAGTCCATAAAAACTGATCATGCATAGGAAAAAGAGGCCATCAAGAGACCTTAGAACTCTGGGAGTGTTACAAGCCACAGTCTGTCATATCTCATCCACTGTACAGACAGTAACTGTTACCAATCAGACTTATAAGTGAGTATGAAAGAAGTAAAATGCACATGGGCCTCTTGGACAGACTTTGCCAGAAGACAAATGGGGAAACTCAAGTCTGCTGGAAGGCAGCTTCATGGTCCAAAATTGAGCCTTTTGTCCACGAAACTAAACACCATTTTTGGTGTAATACAATCACTGCACCTCCCCACCATAAAGCATGGTGGTGGCAACATCATTCTGTGGGGAAGCATCTCTGCAGCGGGCCCTGCAAGGCTTAGGAGGGCAGAGAGGAAAATGAATGCAGCAAAATGTGAGTAAATATTGGAGGAAAACCTATTGCAGTCTGCAGTAAACCTGTGCTTCAGGAGAAGTTTAATTTTCCTGCAAGACTTCCCCTAAGCATAAAGCCAAAGCTACACAGGAACAGCCTCAAAACAACATTGTTAATGTCCTGTATTGGCCAAGCCATGATCCACATCCATGTCCAGTTGAAAATCTGTGGCTGAACATTGAAAAATGGCCTTTCACTCCGTCTCCATGTGACCTTAAAGAGCTTGGGCTGTCTTACAAAAAATAAGAATGAGGAATAAACTGCAGGGCTCAGATGTGAAAAGCTGATAGAGACCTGTAAACGCAGGCTCAAGGCTGTCATGTCTGCCAAAGGCACCTACCAACATTGAACTGAAGGAGTGAATACTTTTGTGATCATGTATTTCATGTCTTGTGTGTGTTATTCATATACAGTAGGCCACTTTGTAGAAATCAGTTTTCACTTTATTAGTCTTTCTATTGAGCAGTGTCAAAAAAGCCAGTACTGTAAAAAAAAAAAAAAAATTTCTAAGGGGATAAATGCATTTTAATGGCACTGTAAGATTACTGAATATTCTTGAAATCCTGGGACACTCTTATTAACTTGTTCTTTGCCTTCTCTTCTGCAGTCGTCTTCCTTGCCGCTGTACTCTCAATTATGACGGTTCTGCTGGTGATTGGTCTGATCTTGATATCTGTGAAGAGAATAAAGTCTCACCAGGTCATTGTGAAAGAAGACAAGGAGGAGCTGCTGCCTGCCCATGGTCACAACGACTCAGCTTAGTCATGGTGATCAATGACTGGAGCCTGCCATCTTGTTTCTTTTTCTGTCTTTCTTTCTTGATTCACACTCCTGGCCTACCCATGTAAAGGAAACAAAAGGCCCATCTTTGTACTGTTATACTGTCAATAGCATGTCTGATATTGTACACTCAAGGAGGTGAATGTGGGCTGTTTTTCTTTAGATTGAACAAAAAAAAATTTGTCTGCGCAGTTTAAACATAACAGTGAATAAAACTGCAAATGGGTGTGAATGACAAAAAACAAATAGGAGTTACATACCTAAGGGATCTGTGATGGGATTTTGGGCTTGATTCACAAAGTGATTTGTTCCAAGGGAAGGAGTATTTGTTTGTAACTGAGCTCTGGAGTCTCTGTCTGCAAATGGAGTGGATGCAGACTAACCTCTGAGGTGCAGTGTTTCTGCTAATGCTTGCTTTGCAAATGCCTTCATTGCCTCTGCTTGACAAATTGTAGGAACAAAGCTTTAGCCTCTGTAGAAATTATGGTGCCCATGTTAAAATAATATAGGCTAATTTTATTATAAAGGATTTTTTTTTGCTTTTTGCAGACAAAATATTAATACCTTATTTAGCACCAGCAGTGCTTTGTCTTTTTAGTGGCACCTTTATTATGCAAAAGTGTTTTTCAGGATGGCTTTAATATGTGGATTTTTTTTCTTTGCCTGTTTTTGAATAGTGGGGTTATTTAGGATTGTCATTTAAAGTGTCATTTGTTTTTGTGTGTGTCCCCCACCCCATTTGTTGCCTAATAATTTTTGTCACCACTCTTCTCTCTCCATCCTTTTGTACATATACAACCTCCAGCTCTCTAATGGCTTTCCATTTGCTCCGTTGTCTGATTTCCGACGGTGTGTCTGTTTACCTTTCTTTTGCTACTTACGGGAAGTGGTGCTGCCCCTGAAGAAAGTCGCTCAGCGAGAAGGTTGCCGAGGTCCGCTGGACCTGCATGCCTCCTACCCGGAGCTCCACTGGACTGCTGGTGAAGAGCAAACGCAAGGCTTTGGCCACACTGTTTGGGTGCAGGCTGCTGACTTCAGTCTCCCTGATTTTTAAAGTAATGTTCTGGGTTTTTAATATTTTACAAATAAACTAACATAATCATCAAGTTTTTGTGTAATCACTATGGAAAATTTGCATCATGCTCTTATACTGTCATTTTTATTTTTCTTTAATTTTTGCCATGCATTATTAATGGTGGTTAACGTGAAAATAGGCATAGGTGGAACAAACACTTTCTTTGATATACCCGAATAGATAAAAATTGCAGGGGGTAAGGTGTGGAGACCTGGGAGGTCATAGATGATGAGCAAGATTTTGTTGTCCACCTCTTCATTCCAGGACAATAGATTTGGTGGTGTTCAGGTAACATGAAGGTATGGCTTTACCTGAATGACCACCATTCCATGATGATGGGTTGGAAGGTTCCACCTGTGCCTGCTAATCTTCTAGATTTGCGACATAAAATTGAGGAAGCTGTGGATTCAGTAACTAAAGACCAGTTGTGTGTGTGTGTGGCAAGAAATAGTCTACCGTTTTGATGTTTGTTGCACTACACATGGTGTTCATGTTCAGTGCATGCAACCTCAAGGACCACAGGACCAAACTTTGTCCGGTGATGTGTGGAATGTGTTTCTGTCTTAGAGCAGATTTCAAACAAACTGTATTTCATTTTGAATAGCCCTGTATATCCGAAAACCCCAATGTGAGTGACATGCAGTCAGATCTCAACTGCTGGGGTGGAGCGGCACCTTCAGATCTCCCTGACGGAGATTTAAATTTGTAAAGACATGAGACCCACAAAATTGTGTAGTTAGCTCCTGTGTTGGCAGAGGGTGTCTGGCAGGAATGACTACCTTGTTAACTGCCCTTAGATCAACACAGACTTGTAGTTACCCTGAATTTTTATTTATTTTTTTGCAACAACCAAATTAGAAATCCATGGGGCAGCATTACTAGGTTCTATAATTTCAGCCTCTAGGAGGCATTCCATCTCAACAGATCCTCCAGCACAGAAAGCCAGTATAATGGATGTGGTGGCTGGATGACAGGATGTACGGTGGGATCTAACAAAGGCTGATGATGAAAGGTAGAGAAAAAGCCAAGTCCATTAAAAAGTGATGGCCACTTTTGTTGCCAAGGGGAGCAAACGTTAAATACAGATCCATTAGTGTCAATAATTCTTTGAGTACTAAGAGAAGTGCTATAAAAATGCAAAGTGCTCTCCATACAGGGAGGACCCAGGAAGTGAACCCACAATCTCTTTACTAGAAAGCAGCAGCACTACCACTGTACCACTTCTACTTTCGGCTGCTCCCATTAGGGGTCACCACAGCGGGTCATCTTCATCCATATCTTTGTCCTGTGCATCCTGTTCTGTTACCCCCATCACCTGTATGTCCACTCTCGCCACATCCATAAACCTCTGAGGCCTTCCTGTTTTCCTCTTGCTTGGCAGCTATATCCTTTGCATCCTTTCCCCAGTATACACAGCATCTCTCCTCTGCACAGATAAATGGTAAAACCAAGACTATTAGAGATCCAGGCCCTAGAGGTTGGCACCATGGCGGGTGACTGCTCAGCTGAACCCACAATGTCAATCCTAGAGCTGGCATAGCCACAGAGAGTGGTGTCTGGAGCAGACAGCTGGAGATCCAGGAAAAGCGGCTTACTCTTTAGATTTAACAGACACTGTGGCCCTGGTATCTAGCAAAAGTGGAAGACCTACATTGCCTAGTTCCACTGTGCAAGTTTTAAAAGAGGTACGGTATGCCTGGGTGTCACATTTTGAATTTTCACACCACTTTAAAAAAATTAATTGTAATATTTGCAGTAAAAAAAACTGGCAGCTGTGGTTAAAAATACCGATGACAATATTTTTAGGTAAAAAAAAATGTTAAATTTACAGTAAAGTGCTGGCAGCTGTGGTTGCCAGAATTTTACAGTAAAAATGTGACGATATTTTTAGGTATAGAGTATGACTAGTAAATAACTTTTTTCTTTACAACACATTCCAATGGAAGTGAACATTTACCATAACCTGATATTCACGCACTGTAATAAATATGCCAATCAATAAACCATTAGAAAATGCTGCCAGGATCAAACATCGATGCACAGTTTGCATCAGTTAAATAACAAGCAATAGCAAACATGTATCATTTAATTATATACATTGGGATAGGGTTAGATTTAAGATTTATTTCAAGATTTAAGTAACTTATGGCACATTGTCTGGTGGAGAAAAAAAGTTTGCTTTTGTGGTCTATGGTGTCCTAACAGGTGTGCCAGCATATCAAATACAACCCACCATAAATCCGCTTCTATAACTTCAAATAACCATCAGAACGCGGGGAAAAATAAATCTGCTAATTATGTTTTAAGTTTTTTTTCCCACTTGTTCAAAGGTTTCACCAGGAACAATATGAAAAAGGGGGCGTGTCCGTATGCAAATATTGTAACTTCCGTGTTACTGAAACAGAGCATCACTGTTTTACGTTTTATAGTTGTTTTACCTTTGCTATTTAACAGTTTCACACTAAAATTTACAGCGATTTTTTTCAGTCTAATTGTAATGTAGCAGTAAACGGTATGTAGCATATTTTGAAGGTAGAAAAATATTGATTTTACAGAATTTGGCTGTAAAAAATAATGAAATGTATTGTTTAAGATATACGGCTAATTTTCAGTAGAACATCGAGTAAATTTCCATGTTTTCAGAAAAGGTATTTTACTTTCACCATTTTTTACAGTGTACGGTATAGCTTTATGAAGCTGTATATGGACTGTATAATACACAGCTTCAATTAGTGTGGTACTGCGGTGTCACCCGTTGTGCGGCTGTGTTTGGGTCCTAATTTGGGATCCTGAGGAAGTTTGTCGTGTGGTGGGTGTGACACCACACTGGATCAGTGCATGCTCCTAACCTCCTCCTCCTCTTATTATACAGTAAATAAATGTCTGTTTGCAATACATTAGAATAAAAATTAAGGTTTTACCATAAATTGAAATTCACACTATAAAAAACTTGGCCAATCATTAAACCATCAAAAATGCTGTCAGAAGCACAAACCAATAAACAGTTAGCATCAGTAAAATAACAGCATCCAGTAAAAACATGTTAGGCCAACTCATTTCATGCATTGAAAAGAATTTAGTGTTTAATGAAGTTACAGCATGTTATGTGGTGGAGAAGAGAAGTTTGGTTTGCGGTGTATGATGTATTACAGATTTGCCAGTTTATTAAAAATAACCCACCTATAAATAAGTTTCCATAACCTCAAAAAGCCTTCAGTACTCTGTTTACGGGGGTTTGCTCATTCTGTTTAAGTTTTTCTTTCCCCAAAAGGTGTCCAGGTCAGAAGGTCAACAAGGTAAAAGAGGGCGTTCCCTTATGTAAATATCATAAGTGTATGCAAATTTAGAATTTGGTGCCAAGTCCAAAAAAAAACAAAATGCTGAAGTTGTAATTGCATCCTACTCTCTATGGCAACCACACAAACTTCTTTTACGTCAGGAGCACATTAATTAAAAGTAATACTGAAGAAACAGCCCCATAAAGCCGGTGATCATTTTAAGTTCAATTAATGTAATGTAGGTGTTTAAAGTTACAGAATATATATTTTAGGTCACCATGAGACAGTGTATTTGAACAAACCAGACACAGTCAGCAAAGAGCAACTTTTCTTTGCACAGCTTGGTGTAGTAAATTTCCTTTCTAGCGGCATTATCTCGTTTTTGGTGCCATAGGTGTTGTTTTTTCACAGGAAAAGAATATATTTTTAAGGGTTAACAACGTAAAACTCGTAAATGGGTTTGTAAATTTAATTCTACTGTTTCTCTGTTACTGAAGCAGTGCTTTATATTTTATAGTTGTTTACGTTGTAAAATTAACGGCATTTTTTACAGTGCGATGCTGGAGCGGAACTACAAACTCTCGCGAGGTTATTGGCTTTTTTTTTTTTTTTTTTGCTGCGCTGGCATACTTGACCACTGGAAGATCAGCTCTGTGCTTTCGTAGCGTGTGATTCGGTGCCACAATTTCCGTAAAACTGTTGAGGTCTTAGAAGAAACTGTCGCTTAGGCTGACGCTGGGATTCTCGTTACAGTTGCCCGAGTCTTCTGTGCACTGCAGCCCTTGAGGCGCGTCTCCTGTCACTACTGAGGAAGCAGGAGATCATGCAGGAACATTTTAACGTATGGGCACTGCACCGGGGGATCCAGGAGCATAGGGACTTACGATGTTCTTGACTACATTCCCTGGAGACTTACGATGCTGGGAAAGAAGGCCCTGAGGCGGTGTGTCGAGTTTGGCGGCGAACTCCGCTGCAGATTCGATCTGGAATGCAATGTGGAGAGCCCGTGATAGTGTGAAATCATCCGATTCTAGCAAGAGCTTATCGCGGACTTTTGACCGGTTAGTGTGCTCAACCAATGCATGGTTGCCGTGTCAGGGGGAAATCAGGGCCATAGGAGGAATCATGATTCCGTATTTTTCACAACTTCACCACAACAAATACTTGATAAACGTATCATCCAGCAGTCCACAAGTACTACACTTTGCAACAGCCACTTGTCATTGCTCCACCTCTCTCTCGCAACTCATGTATAATTGGTTAGGGATAGAGGTGGTTTGAGATTGACTAGCCAATTGAGATATGCGTTCTTGTCCCGCCCATAGACATATATAGATAGACGCCGCATTCACTGTGTTGCCCAGTCGATACAATGCGTCAGCGCGTCCGCCATATTGCGAGTGGCAAAAGTGCCATTTAAACTAATACAGGTAGACATGGAAACCGGGCTTTCTGATGAAAAAACAATAACGTTTAAAACAGTATTGTTTACATACAACAGATTTTGGCGAATCGTTTAAATGCAACTATTTATATCCATTTATATACTAATAATGGGAATTATTAAATAATAATAAAATAATAATTATTAATAAATAATTCCTCCCATATAAGTAACATTTCTCGGACTGCCTTCTTCCATCTCCAAAACATTTCTATACTTTGTCCTGTTCTTATGCAACACAGTACTGAAGTATTGGTTAATGCCCGAGTCACCTCACATATAGATTACTGTAATGCTATTCTATCTGGCATCCCACAAAAACTTATCCATCGCTTACAACTTCTTCAAAATTCTGCTGCCAGGATAATATCCTACTGTTGTAAATCCACTGAAAACATTACACCTCTTCTCTCTCAACTTCACTGGCTCCCTGTTAACTACAGAATACAATACTAAATACCGTCTCTCCACAACCTCACTGATCTCCTCCAGACTTACACTCCTCTCGCTCACTTAGATCCTCATCTGCAGCTCGACTTTCTGTACCGCACATCAAACTCAGTTCTATTGGAGCTCGAGCGTCTCTCATAGTGCTCCTCAACTCGGGAATTCTCTCCTCTCATATACGTCAGCTCGATTCAATAACACACTTTAAAACTACCCTCAAAACTTATCTTTTCATACTGTCATACAAATTGTGAATTTTGCACTGTTACTGCCAGTTAGTTATCTTTGTTTGTCTTTCTTTTAACAGTGAAATTATGCACTTAATGATAAAAATAGACAATTTTATTGTATACAAATTGGTTTAATAATTTCTGAAAACATTTCACTCATTCCTCTCTCTCTCTCAATCTCTGTCTCTCTCACACACACATGCGCACACACACACAATGTGGTTACTTAAATATATACAGGATAGGATCTAAAATCCATGAAACAGAACTGTCTTACATAGCTTTTTGCAGTGCCACTCGCAATATGGCGGTGACGTTGACGTACGATGCTGCTGGTCATGAGACATCTAGTAATTCTATGTCTATGGTCTCTCCCCTGTCTGTACTGTTCCTGTTAATTTTCCAAACTTTATTACCATTGTTCAGAGTTCCTGCTAAGCAAACACACAAATCTAGGACTGGAATTAGTTTATGGTATTGTGTGAAGTTGTCGGTTTGACATTTCAAGATAAAAAAATGACTCTTTTCAGTATATGACAACTCCCAAAGCATCAAGCTACAGGCAGACATTCTGCAATACATGGAGCACAGAACCACAGTTTATAGGTAACATCATTATTATTTAAATTATTGTGTTTTGCTAATATGTGGTATAAAACTGCCAACAACTCAGTTTTAAAATCTATATAAAGTCAGGTATTTAGATATAGGAACCCTTGTTCACCATTTTTGTTCTGATTTAGCAAACATCACAAAATGGAAGTAAGTTTAACTGTACTGCATTTTAAATTTTAAATATTTTTATTCACAAAATTACAAGTA
This sequence comes from Erpetoichthys calabaricus, assembly GCF_900747795.2. NCBI lineage: Eukaryota > Metazoa > Chordata > Cladistia > Polypteriformes > Polypteridae > Erpetoichthys > Erpetoichthys calabaricus. The sequence goes on from NC_041394.2 coordinate 31,659,670, forward strand.
TTTCTTTTCTTTTTTAAGATGGTTAACAGGGAGATGACAATACATGCTCACAAAAAGGATCTTCTAGCGCATGCAGAAAACACAGAAATATATACAGTGCATCTGGAAAGTATTCACAGCGCATCACTTTTTCCACATATTGTTATGTTACAGCCTTATTCCAAAATGGATTAAATTCATTTTTTTTCCTCAGAATTCTACACACAACACCCCATAATGACAACATGAAAAAAGTTTACTTGAGATTTTTGCAAATTTATTAAAAATACAAAAATTGAGAAATCCCATGTACATAAGTATTCACAGCCTTTGCTCAATACTTTGTCGATGCACCTTTGGCAGCAATTACAGCCTCAAGTCTTTTTGAATATGATGCCACAAGCTTGGCACACCTATCCTTGGCCAGTTTCACCCATTCCTCTTTACAGCACCTCTCAAGCTCCATCAGGTTGGATGGGAAGCGTCGGTGCACAGCCATTTTAAGATCTCTCCAGAGATGTTCAATCGGATTCAAGTCTGGGCTCTGGCTGGCCCACTCAAGGACATTCACAGAGTTGTCCTGAAGCCACTCCTTTGATATCTTGGCTGTGTGCTTAGGGTTGTTGTCCTGCTGAAAGATGAACCGTCACCCCAGTCTGAGGTCAAGAGCGCTCCAGGATCCAGGATGTCTCTGTACATTGCTGCAGTCATCTTTCCCTTTATCCTGACTAGTCTCCCAGTCCCTGCCACTGAAAAACATCCCCACAGCATGATGCTGCCACCACCATGGTGTTGGCCTGGTGATGAGTGGTGCCTGGTTTCCTCCAAATGTGACGCCTGACATTCACACCAAAGAGTTCAATCTTTGTCTCATCAGACCAGAGAATTTTCTTTCTCATGGTCTGAGAGTCCTTCAGGTGCCTTTTGGCAAACTCCAGGTGGGCTGCCATGTGCCTTTTACTAAGGAGTGGCTTCCGTCTGGCCACTCTACCATACAGGCCTGATTGGTGGATTGCTGCAGAGATGGTTGTCCTTCTGGAAGGTTCTCCTCTCTCCACAGAGGACCTCTGGAGCTCTGATAGTGACCATCGGGTTCTTGGTCACCTCCCTGACTAAGGCCCTTCTCCCCTGATCGCTCAGTTTATATGGCCGGCCAGCTCTAGGAACAGTCCTGGTGGTTTCGAACTTCTTCCACTTACGGATGATGGAGGCCACTGTGCTCATTGGGACCTTCAAAGCAGCAGAAATTTTTCTGTAACCTTCCCCAGATTTGTGCCTCGAGACAATCCTGTCTCAGAGGTCTACAGACAATTCCTTTGACTTCATGCTTGGTTTGTGCTCTGACATGAACTGTCAACTGTGGGACCTTATATAGACAGGTGTGTGCCTTTCCAAATCAGGTCCAATCAACTGAATTTACCACAGGTGGACTCCAATTAAGCTGCAGAAACATCTCAAGGATGATCAGGGGAAACAGGATGCACCTGAGCTCAATTTTGAGCTTCACGGCAAAGGCTGTGAATACTTATGTACATGTGCTTTCTCAGTTTTTTTATTTTTAATAAATTTGCAAAAACCTCAAGTAAACTTTTTTCATGTTGTCATTATGGGGTGTTGTGTGTAGAATTCTGAGGAATAAAATGAATTTAATCCATTTTGGAATAAGGCTGTAACATAACAAAATGTGGAAAAAGTGATGCGCTGTGAATACTTTCTGGATGCACTGTACATACTAGGGGGTCAAGCCCCCTGTGCCTTTGGCACCCAACCCCCAATTGCGGCCGGAATATTAGTAAAATCTGTAAATGTACAAAAGATTATTTATCGCAGTTAAAATCACAAAATTCTATAAATATGTAAAAGAAAAAATAATTATTATTTAATGGAGTAAAATCATGAAATGAGAATAAAATATTTACTATCTTAACGATTGGAGTATTCCCGTTAAACTGAGGTCCACTATGCTCAATGAGTATTTATAAGAGACTAAATAAATAATCCATTCATTTTAAATAGATAAAAAACTTTTTAAAAAAATTACTCATTTAAATAACAGGAAAAGGACAGTGATTCTTCGGGAAATTCAAGATTTAACCATGTATCTTCACTTGCACTGTCTCTGTTGACACTACCTACTGTATATCTAAAGCAACAGTGGGGAGAACATTCAGCACTGTTAGTAATTTGAAGATTAAGTCAAGGAACAGACTTTCAACTAAAACACTAAAAAGTTTTTTTTTTTTACATGTAAAATATGGCCTACAGTGGAGGAACCAAGACTGCAGGAGGTTTTGTCCAAGTAATCAGATGCTCGAAAAATTTACAAATCCAATATTGTATACAGAAAACCCCTGAAATTCGTGGGGGTTACATTCCTAGAGCACCAGCAAATTGTGAAAAACCGTGAATTTTGGATGTGGTCAAAAAAATGCCTATAAAAGCCTATTCTTATAGTTTAAACCCTAAATATGCCCACAAAACACTTTAATTTCATTTCAAAGTCAGCTTAATACATTACCCTAAAAAACATAGAATGTAAAGGTAGACCCGTATACTGTACAGTACTGTACTGCTATGTCTCCTGCAGTGCTAGAATGTAAAATGCCAATGTTACCCCTATATGTACTGCGCATTTTCTTTGGCATGCGCTGTCATTTTCTTTGGTATAAGTAGGGTAAATACATAATAATTTAATTTAAATAAAAATACAGTAAAATGTATGGGTACTCACCACTAATGAATGATATTGATTGAAGATGATGATTATGATGAATTAGCTGTGCAGTACGATGAAGGTATGTAATGAACATAGTGATTGCACAGCAAAGCAGTGGATTTACAGCTCCTCGGGTGGCTACTGCGGCATAACTTTTTAGTTCCCGGAGCAAATCCAATAGTTCAACCTTCTCCTGAAGTGTGTTAAACTTCTGGTGTTAGGTTCATTGCCAGAAGCTTTAGAAGGTGCAGGGTGTTTGGGTGGCATCTTAGGGCTTTAAGAAGAACAAAACGAAGATAAGAGAACGCTCAGTGAAACACTCGAGATAGCTACACGCGATAAACTGTTATGATGTGGGAATGCTGGGCTGCATCTGCTGGAGATGCATCACAGGGCAGCAACCAATCAGCAGCAAGGAGAAATGAATAATGCTCTCGGATTGGCTACTTTCACCCTCACAAGCTGTGTTTTCCTTTACGGTTGCTTTGTGTTCTCTCTACAGTGCAGTATTGCCACAAAAAAAGCCATAAAAAATTACAGAGGATATTTGCGGTTTCTGCTAACAATTATTAGTTAGGTTCTAAGGAAAAATCCGCAAATGACTAAGGCCTCGAACTCTAAACCGCGACTTCGCGGGGGTCTACTGTATATACCAGTTTGTCCACTGAAGATTGCTTGCACCATTTTCTGCGTGATTGCTAACAAATCTATTGTCCATTATAACAGAAATTAGCAACGTTACAATAGCTACCTTTTTTGAAGAAGCTAAATATGTAAACAGGTTAGTTGACTTATTTTGAATGATGGTTACCGGGGTCTTAATGTTTACTTCTTAAAATTGTTTCAGACTCCCCAGCTTGTAAGTTAAACTGAGAATGTGGCTTGTGTTCTATTATTATATTTTAGGCTGAACACTGTGTTCACTTGTACCATTTTGAAATGCATTTGTTCATTTCAGACCACAAATCATTGCATCACATGCTTAAAATGGGGTTTCTTATGAGAGTTTCATGTGCAATATGTTTAGTAAACTTTAATATTATTAAAGAGTAATTTCACTGATTTTTTTTTGTTTACCAAGTAAAATACTTTAACCTGATTTGAAAAACAATAACCTCCATGTAGAGTAGCAGTTCTTAACCTGAGGTCCGTGGACACCTAGGCGGTCCATGGATGGGTTTCAGGGGGTCCATGATGGTCAGATAAAAATTAACATTTATATTCACTATACAGCCCAGTACTGTTGATTTGGAGTAGACGTAGTGGTAGTGCTAGTAGAAAATGTAGTAGTAGTAGGTCTGTTTGAATTTGCACAAGAGGATTGTATTTCATAATCATAATGAGCGGCAATTACTTTTTGCTTTAATAGGGTTTTTTTTTAGATTGTTTACTTTAAAGTTTAATTTAACCAGATTGTTTAATGGAATCTCGGAAAGTGAGAGGATGCCTGAGGAGTGGAGAAGAAGTGTACTGGTGCTGATATTTAAGAATAAGGGGGATGTGCAGGACTGTAGTAACTACAGGGGAATAAAATTGATGAGCCACAGCATGAAGTTATGGGAAAGAGTAGTGGAAGCTCGGTTAAGAAGTAAGGTGATGATTAGTGAGCAGCAGTATGGTTTCATGCCAAGAAAGAGCACCACAGATGTGATGTTTGCTCTGAGGATGTTGATGGAGAAGTTTAGAGACGGCCAGAAGGAGTTGCATTGCGTCTTTGTGGACCTGGAGAAAGCATATGACAGGGTGCCTCGAGAGGAGCTGTGGTATTGTATGAGGAAGTCAGGAGTGGCAGAGAAGTACGTAAGAGTTGTACAAGATATGTACGAGGGAAGTGTGACAATGGTCAGGTCTGCGGTAGGAGTGACAGATACATTCAAGGTGGAGGTGGGATTACATCAGGGATCGGCTCTGAGCCCTTTCTTATTTGCAATGGTGATTTATCAGGTTGACAGATGAGATTAGACAGGAGTCCCCTTGGACTATGATGTTTGCTGATGACATTGTGGTCTGTAGCGATAGTAGGGAGCAGGTTGTGGAGACCCTGGAGAGGTGGAGATATGCTCTAAAGAGGAGAGGAATGAAGGTCAGTAGGAACAAGAAAGAAAACATGTGTGTGAATGAGAGGGAGGTCAGTGGAATGGTGAGGATGGAGGGAGTAGAGTCGGTGAAGGTGGATGAGTTTAAATATTTGGGATCAACAGTACAGAGTAATGGGGATTGTGGAAGAAAAGGTGAAAAAGAGAGTGCAGGCAGGATGGAATGGGTGGAGAAGAGTGACAGGAGTAATTTGTGACAGACGGGTATCAGCAAGAGTGAAAGGGAAGGTCTACAGAACAGTAGTGAGACCAGCTATGTTATATGGGGTGGAGACGGTGGCACTGACCAGAAAGCAGGAGACAGAGCTGGAGGTGGCAGAGTTAAAGATGCTAAGATTTGCATTGGGTGTGACGAGGTTGGACAGGATTAGAAATGAGGACATTAGAGGGTCAGTTCAAGTTGGACGGTTGGGAGACAAAGTCAGAGAGGCGAGATTGCGTTGGTTTGGACATGTGCAGAGGATAAATGCTGGGTATATTGGGAGAAGGATGCTGAGGACAGAACTGCCAGGGAAGAGGAAAAGAGGAAGGCCTAAGAGAAGGTTTATGGATGTGGTGAGAGAGGACATGCAGGTGATGGGTGTAAGAGAGTAAGATGGAGAGGACAGAAAGATATGGAAGAAGATGGCCTGCTGTGGCGACCCCTAACGAGAGCAGCCGAAAGAAGAAGAAGAAGAAGACTTTAATGTTTAATAATACTTTGTGTATGTCATATATGTATGAGACAATCAAATATCCATAAATAAAGTACATTATATTCATTGCATGCAAAGTTGTGTTCATGTGAATATTTCTGTAGAAGGGGGTCCATAGTTTTCATCAGGTTCTTAAAGGGGTCCATGGCACAAAAAATGTTAAGAATCACTGATGTACAGCGAAAACAGGCCTAAATATTGAAAGTCTGAAAGAACTTTAGTTTAAATGTACTTGTACAAGTGACAAACTGTTTCTTTACTTCACAACAGCGCTCAGTTTTTAGAAACCGTATTTATTAAGCATGTCAATTAGTTTATGGAAATAAGCAAAGAAGTATTAAAATGGGGTTTTAGCTTGCTGAAATTATATAAACTGGCTAAACCCCTTGACTTTAGCCACGTATTGGCAAACCGAGTCTCCTGCCTGCTCTCACCGTTTACAAAACAGGATTCAGCGGAGGATAACCAGTTCACGAGCAGGAGAAGTGCATCTCCAAGATAGTCACAGCAGCAGAGTATGTGGCTGTGTCCCCCAAAGTCTTAAACACGCGCTGTCCCTCCGTTGCCAGAAAGGGTAGGGGCAAAGCTCTATTGCGCTCATCCGGTGCCGGTGCTAGATTATTCTGTGCCCTACACCAAGCCAATTAGTGCACCAACCGACTCTGCATTCGCTAACCCATGGAGAAGTGTCCAGCTGTAGTCTGGAGAGTTTTAGGCCTTGGACGGATCCAAACACTTCAGACACTATGAGGTCCGATGCCCCCTTCTGGAGCCATTCCTCTGTTTCGCTTAATAGAGTCCGGCTGCAGTCAGGACAGATTGAGCTACCTGAGACATTCTGAGGCCCATAAGATGACACCCCTAAAGGCTGCATCTCTTTTGACTCCACCTACTTTCCACGCCCCCACCCCTGTGTTTGTGCTAAATGTACTATTATAGTAATGGTGGCAAGCTGAACGTGTGTACAAAAAATATTTATTATAAATAAAAAAAAAGCTTTGTCAGGATCAACTGTCGTGCTAATATAATAAACGTCTTGAGGTCACGAGCCATCATCCGCAATGGGTATGCAAAGCCGCTCGGCTAACAGAGAAGGACTTAGTTGGGCGATTCAAACGACTATACCTCTTCGTACTTCTGAAGGCGAGTGCATCATTCATCTGGAGCATAAACTCCACCACGATTAATGCATCGTTAACATGATTTATTAAAATTTTGTACATCAGTAATAATGCAGTACTAACGACACAGAGAGGACCACAAAGACAGTAGTCTGAAGAGCTCCTAAACGTCCAGCGCGTAGTATGGCATATTTTGACTGTTCACACAAATGATATGATATGATTTATTCCATTCAGAGTAGGTAAGAATATGTAGTGTTAATCGTAGCTGAGTGCAGCATATACAGTAATTTATTTTTCTTTGTCTTCTTCCTTAGCATTTCCTATTTTTATATGGGGTCGACCTTCTGATTACCAGTGTGGATCTTTAGCCACAGAGCCACTACTCCATTGAGTGCAGCATATAACTAACGTATTAAAAATTGCAGCCTCATGAATGAGTAACGGCAAACGCAGGTATAAAACGTAAACTATAAAATACAAAATGTTAAGATTTTTGGTTCAATTTGTGTCTAATATATGATACCAAAACAACTGCTTCGGATGCAGAAGTGAGAGACCTCGATAGTTTAGAAGTTTAATAAATGCTGAATACACGTTTGAGTGCAGGAACTAAAGGGAATTGAAATCGTCATGAGGGGCGTGTAACATAGGCGTCAGTTCACCAGCGAAACAGGGGAGTGGCTCCAGAACTGTCCAGTAGTGATGGGAAGTTCGGATCATTTTACCGACTCGGACCTTTGAGTTTCGTTCAGCAAAATGAACGAATCCTTTTTCGAGTCATTTCGTTCATTTTAGCAAAATATAATTAAAATGTTACCTGTTACCTCCCTAACACATCTACTGCTTACACAAATGTTGATCACACTACAAACAAGACAAAACTATAATGCTATAAGAAACAGAAAATATTAATTCATTGTTTACCTGGGTCTTTAGTCTATGATTCGCTCACCTCGCCTCTTATCTGACAAGTTTTCGGGTTTGAGTCGTTCGTTCATCACGTGACAGCCCCATAAGCTTAACCAATGCAGTCTGAGCCGGAAAGAGAATTGATTAGTTCATCTCTCGAGTCTTTCGAGTCGTTCGTTCTTTTGTCACGTGACCACTTACCGGCTCAGTACCTCAGTCAAATACTAACGTAAAATTCCATTTGTTGTATGTTGGATTGTAAATGACTTTAACTCTCCAGTTTTTATTTCATTTTGGGTTACAACTTGAAGTTTAACTTATCATAACCTTAATATTTTAAACTAACCTTATTCATTCAAATTCAAAATGTTATTTGCTTTTACTTTGTCATTATGTCCTTTTTGACCAATCTTTTTATACAAATATTAGATCAATATGTTAAGTCTGCATAGGAAAAACAATTATTATACCAGGAAACTCAAAATTGGAGTAAAAATGAACACTGCTATAGAATAGTGTACGATTATTAACTATAAGTACTTTGTAATTGTAGGCTTGGATTATTTTATTATGTAGCCTAGTGTTTTATTGTCTTTGTCTATCAGTAAAGTAAACAAAGGACAAATTAATCAATAATCTATTTGTAACAGGATTATTTATTTATAAAATAACACACCACAGATCCTCAAGAAACAGTAACAAAATCATAGTGACAGAAATTGACAGACCTTTTTTATTTATAAGAAAATGCGTTTTAGATATTTTTGATAATTTTATGATAATTTCTAAATATGATCCAACATACAACAAATGGAATTTTACGTTAGTATTTGACTGAGGTACTGAGCCGGTAAGTGGTCACGTGACAAAAGAACGAACGACTCGAAAGACTCGAGGAATGAACTAATCAATTCTCTTTCCGGCTCAGACTGCATAGGTTAAGCTTATGGGGCTGTCACGTGATGAACGAACGACTCGAACCCGAAGACTCGAGAGATGAACTAATCAATTCTGTTTCCGGCTCAGACTGAGTTGGTTAAGCTTATGAAGTTGCGCAAATGAGCATGCGCGACTGAACGAATCACTCCCATGAGACGACTCGTTCTTCCCGACTCACATTAAAGATTCGTTCAAAATGAACGAATCGTTCAAGAACGACCCATCACTACTGTCCAGCTGCCGTCAGGACAGTTTTAGCACTTCAGACACTATGAGGTCCATAAATTGAGGACCCTTCTGGAGCCATCCCCCTGTTTCACTGGTGAACTGACGCCTATATTACAGCATATTACCCTCAGAAGCACAAAGAGGTATTAAAGTAGTCGTTTGAGTCGCCCAGCTATGACCTTCTCTGTTAGCCAAGCGGCTTTGCGTACCCGTTGCGGATAGCTCGCGACCTCGCAGCAAGTACAAAGAGACGTTTATTACATTAGCACGATAGTTTATCCTTATGATGCTTTTTTATTTTCAATACTTATGTTTTGCACACAAGTTCAGTCTGCCACCATTACTATAATAGTACATTTAGCACAAAAGTGTACTGCAAACACGGGGGTGGGGGTTTGGAAAGTGGGTGGAGTCAAAAGAGATACTGCTGAAAGGGGCGTCATCTTACGGGCCTCAGAATGTCCCAGGTCACTGAATCTGTCTGAGGCCTAAAACTGTCCTGACTGCAGCTGGACTCTATTGAACCTGTGTGGCTGGGTCAATCCCCCCTTATGATTTGTGCCCTAGGTGAAGGCCCTGCTCACATCACTTACATTTTCCAAATCAAGAGCAAGGAGGTCACTTTCAAAAGACTCCAACCAGCAGGTCCAAGTCACTGGAGGCTCTCCAGGCACTGCAAGAAAGAGAGGAGGTGGTGGAGTTGAAAGGTCAGCCATTCTTTTCACCACAATGTTGCCTACAATACTTCTGTCTCAGTGAGGCGTTTATTCTGGAATCCCCATTCCCGCCAAAACTCTCCACTTTACGGCAAAGAAGCACACACTTAAAATGGATTCTGGATGGAGGTATTTCTGACCATTCTTCCATACAAAATCTCTCCAGTTCAGTTCATTTTGATGGCTGCCGAGCATGGACAGCCTGCTTCAAATCATCCCATAGATTTTCGATGATATTCAAGTCAGGGGACTGTGACAGCCATTCCAGAACATTGTACTTCTCCCTCTGCATGAATGCCTTTGTAGATTTCAAACTGTGTTTTGGGTCATTGTCTTGTTGGAATATCCAACCCCTGCGTAACTTCAACTTTGTGACTGATGCTTGAACATTATCCTGAAAAATTTGTTGATATTGGGTTGAATTCATCCGACCCTCGACTTTAACAAGGGCCCCAGTCCCTGAACTAGCCACACAGCCCCACAGCATGATGGAACCTCCACCAAATTTGACAGTAGGTAGCAGGTGCTTTTCTTGGAATGCGGTGTTCTTCTTCCGCCATGCAAAGTGCTTTTTGTTATGACCAAATAACTTGATTTTTGTCTCATCAGTCAAAAGCACTTTGTTCCAAAATGAATCTGGCTTATCTAAATGAGCATTTGCATACAACAAGCGACTCTGTTTGTGGTGTGAATGCAGAAAGGGCTTCTTTCTCATCACCCTGTCATACAGATGTTCTTTGTGCAAATTGCGCTGAATTGTAGAACGATGTACAGATACACCATCTGCAGCAAGATGTTCTTGCAGGTCTTTGGAGGTGATCTATGGGTTGTCTGTAACCATTTTCACAATCCTGCTCATATGCCGTTCCTCTATTTTTCTTGGCCTGCCAGACCTGCTGGGTTTAACAGCAACTGTGCCTGTGGCCTTCCATTTCCTGATTCCATTCTTTACAGTTGAAACTGACAGTTTAAACCTCTGAGATGGCTTTTTGTAGCCTTCCCCTAAACCCTGAGACTGAACAATCTTTGTTTTCAGATCTTTGGAGAGTTGCTTTGAGGATCCCATGCCGTCACTCTTCAGAGGAGAGTCAAAGGGAAGCACAACTTGCAATTGACCACCTTAAATACCTTTATATCTCATGATTGGACACACCTGTCTATGAAGTTCAAGGCTTAACAAGCTAATCCAACCAAATTTTTGCACAGCCAGTTTTTCACATTTGATTTCATTTCATACAACTAAATACTGCTTCACTAAAAATCTTTGTTCGGAAAACACCGCAGTACTCAGATGTTCCTAGGAAATGAAAGACATTCCACTGTTATCTTTTTTGTTGAAAGTAGAGTCAATTATTATGCAGGCTGAGAGGGGTTCCCAAACTTTTTCATATGACTGTATTTTATATGCAGTGGAACCTCGGTTTGTGAGAATAATTAATTCCGGAAACGTGCTTGTATTCCAAAGCACTCGTATATCAAAGCGATTTTTTCTCCATAAGAAATAATGGAAACTCACAACCCACAAATACTTATATAAAAATGATTAATACAAAATATAAAGTAAAAATGCATAAAACAAATTAACCTGCACTTTACCTTTGAAAATGGCTGGTGTGAGTGGGACGAGAGAGAGGAGGGTTGTTGTGCAGGACGACTTTCACTCTAACTAACAGAATCCCTGCTATTTGTTGGCTCACTGGAGCCTTTATCATTTTTTGCGACTTTAACAAGGAAACCTCTCCGATGTCAGGTGATTTTGCCTGAAGAGTCACTACACTTGGAATCAAAATAAAAAAAAAATGCTTTACACACTGTAAGGTTTCTAAACTCTTCTGGGATTCCCCTCAAAGGAACAACACACAGAACAGCATCCTGAAGCCACCACAGACTCCCAGCGCTGTAGCAGTTCGCTATAAAAGTGAATCAGAACAGATTGCGGTGAAGCTATAAGCACCTGCCGTCGATGGGTGATGTAAGGAACATTATAAATGCAAGAGCACAGTATTACTTGGCCACTAACCTGGCCCCGACCCTGCCTGATTGCTGTGTCTGTGTATAGGAGAGCGGCAGATCCCACTACAATAAATAACCGCGCTGTTCCTGTTTCATGCTGAACAAAGCTGATTTTGCTAAAGTACTGAGACTCAGCTTCGTGTTTTGGGGTGCAAGACGGGGACTTTCACGTTACAGCCCACACACGTGGTCACCATGCTATAGTAAACAGTATACACTCGTACGGATGTTGACTATATGAGTGAGGCACACCAACTGAGAACGGGCATGGGAGATGCTTACCCACAATCCCCCATGTGACACTCGGCGGACAAAGCGTATACGTACTACTTGTGTTGCAAGACCTCGCTCGTTTATCAAGTTAAAATTTATTCAAGTTACTTGCAATCCAAGGTTTTACTGTAACACAATTTAAAAAAAATATACATTTTATATAATAAATAACAAACTGAATTATATAACTGTGATATAGACACTGTATAGCGCCCGACCCGACACAGACTGACACCAGAGGCACGTGTAAAAACACTAAGACCTTTATTTCACAGTACAGTCACCAAGCACCTTCTTCTCTCACCACCACTCCTCCTCAGCAAGCTTCGTCCTCCTCCTCCCGACTCTGGCCGTCGAGTGATGGTTGCTGGCTCCCTTTTATCTGGCACCCAGAAGTGCTCCAGGTGGTTGATTGCTGACATCTGGCTGCACGTCCGGGTAAGGTGAAACCAGTGCCCAAAGGGGCCAGCCACTCCTGGCGGTGCCTGCAGAACCCCACAGAGCTGCACAGAACTCCAACCCCCATGGAGCCCTGGGGGAGTCTGAGGCACTGCTGCAACCCAGGAGTGCTTCCATCTAGCATCCAGGGGAAGATACTGGGCTTCCCACCCTTGTCCCCCTGGCAGATTTGGTGAAGGGGCGTCCCGGCCAGGCATGGGTCCCGGCCATCTGTCACAATCACACAATCTAACTTGGGTATGATGCAACAAGCTTTGCATGCCTGGATTTGGTAATCTTCTGATGTTTTTTTCTGCAGATTCTCTCAGACTCTTGTCAGGTTGGTTGAATGATGGGTTTACAGGTTTTGCCAGAGATGTTCGATTAGGTTCAAGTCCAGCCTCTACCTGGGCCATTCAAGGACATTCCCAGAGTTGTCGCTAAGCCCATCCTGTATTGTCTTTAGTTTAGGGTCATTGTCTTACTGAAAGGTGAACCTGACGCCCAGAGCATCCTGGAACAGGTTTTCATTAAGGGAATCTTTGTGCTTTGCTCCATTCAACTTTCCCTCAACCATGACTGATGTCCCAGTCCCTGCGACTGAAAAACGGGTTGTTGTTTGTTATTGCCAACACCATAGATTGTAACTGTGTGGGTGATGAGCGGCCTCTGGTTTCCTCTAGACACCACACTTGAGGCTGAGTTCAATCTTGGTTTCATAAGACTAGAGATTCTTTTTTTTCAGTCTGTGAGTCCTTTGGCTGCCTTTATGCAAACTCCAGTGAGGTTTTATGTGTTGTCTGGCCCCAAGGGGTGAAATGGTACAGGGATAGTTGTCTTTCTGGAAGTTTCTCCTCCGTTGGTCCCTTGAGCAAGGCGCTTAACCTGCATTTGCTTCTTTCTGGGTATGATGTTAATCTGCATCCAACCCTGCAAGCAGGGAAAACCTGGGGGTAGGTGGCAGGATTGGCACTCCAGTCACTGTAAAATCCTCACGCAGTCCCAGGGTGATGCTGAGGTCCCAATCCAGGTGGTTTGTCATGTGGTGGGTGTTTCAGTGCACTATCAATGCCGGCTCCCAATCTCTCTCTCCCATGTCCCCACAGAGTGATCATTGGGTTCTCGAAGGCATATGAGTTTTGACCATGAGTCTTCCAGGCTTGTATGGCTTTAATGAAGCTGACAGTGTTGAAGCTCCACTGCCATGAGACTGATGACATCTGAAGCTTTGAACGTCACTGAAGCAGCGGGAGCTCCCTTACTGCTTTGAAGGTCTGTGCTGCCCGACATGCTCTGTGAAAGGGGATGTGAAACCACCGGTCGTATTTTATACAGCAAAGATACTGAATTAAATGTGGAGGGCAGAAGTGCAGAACTTGTTATCCCACAATGCTGTCAACAGAATGCTCTGTACCTGAACTTCTAACGTGTCATTACCAATGTAGGCACACTCTCTAAACGCCATTATGCGCCCAGTAAACCTTTTGATGATTCTCTTTGCCACTCAGTACAATTATTTCACAAACACTGGTGGAAAAATATTAATCTTTCATAGTGCCTCACAGCATAAATACCCCTGATGTGATCTTTATATATACAACTAGAATGGCACATTTTAGGCAAAGGAGGTAATAATAAACCAAAAAGGTGTAAATTACTAGTGTGCGTTTAGGGCTAGTGAGGCATAGCCCTCTATCTCCCAGCAGGTGGCAGTGTTATGCAATACTTAAATAAGTACCGTAATAAAGGTGTCTCTGTAATTATTGCTTTATTATCAGGTCATTACCATCATGTGTACAAGGCACTGAAATTCTTACTCACATGTGCCAATCTGGTGCCATGATTAATCCAAACTTCTGTTTTACCTGAAAATTTTCAAAAAATTAACATTCACATTTTTTGATTTTGGTAATATAAAGTTTTATTAAAATTTTTATAGCATACTCCATTTTAATCCTCATAATTCACCTACCCATTTTCTTAAGCTGCATATGCAGAGCAGGGTCATGGAGCAGCTGGAGCCTATCCCAGCAAGCACTGGGTGCAAGGCAGGAACAATCACTGGACAGGTTTGCAGTCCATCACATGTTGAACATACAAACAAATTGGGATAAGTTTAGCGGTGCCAATCCACCTAAAGTCAGTGTCACATTGCATGACTTTTTTGTCACGGGTATGTCAAGTTTGCTGATTGAAGTCACTGATCTGGTTGCTGCACCATATCAAAATACACAATTGAAAATCAGAGCTCTATCATGTCACATTTACTGGCTGATCACCGATGTTCTACCGTGTTTCCCTGAAAATAAGATCTACTCCGAAAATAAGCCCTAGCATGATTTTCAGGCTGCTCTGTAATATAAGCCCTAGTCAAGATCGTCAGCTGAAAAGTAAGGCACTTAAGGCCAGGTTTATACTTCACGCCATGTGACTTGTGTGCCGGAAACATCCATTAAATTCCAAGGACACCTTGTCACAATATCTCTGAAAAGGATGTTTAATGATTGCATCCATTAATCCAGGAATGCACCCATTCCAGCAAGTAAGACAGAAACAAAATCCCTGAATGGGGCATCAGCTCATCGCAAGGTGAATTCAAGCACACACACATACACTAACATCATTTTAGAGTCCCCAAATCCCCAAACTTTCATGTCTTTGGAAGGAAAACTGAACACACTGTGGAAACCCACCAGGAAAACATGCAAACTCCAGGCAGGGATCACAAGGGATGTGACTCCCTGCGAGACAGCAGTGCTACCGCTCTGCCACCGTGCCACCCCATATGTGTAAATATTAACAGTATTCATTATTTAAACAAAGTTAACCGTTTATCTGTAAAATATAACATACTGTACATATTTTAATGCATTTCATCATGAAAATGATATCAAGTATAAATCTAAGAATTCTAAACGTGCAGAAAGG
This sequence comes from Erpetoichthys calabaricus, assembly GCF_900747795.2. Classification (NCBI taxonomy): domain Eukaryota; kingdom Metazoa; phylum Chordata; class Cladistia; order Polypteriformes; family Polypteridae; genus Erpetoichthys; species Erpetoichthys calabaricus. The sequence goes on from NC_041394.2 coordinate 31,674,724, forward strand.
TGGAATATTATAAATGTAATGTGTTCTGTGTAGCGATTCTGCTTGCCACTGCTGTCAGGTCAGGAGGAAGCCCCAGAAGCACGTAGCGATTAACAACTGGGTCGGTTTTAAGATGACATTTACAACGGTCTACTTTAATTATAAAGTAAACTACGAGGTTAAAGTGGACATTTCGAGTTTAAAGCCAAAATGTCCACTTTAATAACAAAATACATTATTATTTCATCATTCTCTGTGGCTCAAATACACCGCCGTACATTCTGATGGTATTGTGAAGGTGCAAATAAAAAAAAAGACGACACAGAAGATGTTATGCGAGACTTTTAAAATATATTGTGTCATTACTTTGGGGAATATGCGGCGCTTGAATATCAAAGCACCACAAATACATTTGTATGTCAGCATTTTGCTTCGCCACTTTGAACCATTCATCAAACATCGAAGCAGGCACATCGATCTTGGAGGATTCTAAAAGCGGCTGGAGTAGCAAGAAATTCAGGCTGGAATTCAGGGTTTGAATGTGGAGAGTTATGACGATATTCCAGAAGAAGATGACATGACTGTATTTGAATAAATGTATATTGTTGTACATGAATAAATATAAGACATTCCCTGAAAATAAGCCCTAGTGCATCTTTTGAAGCAAAAATTAATATAAGACCCGGTCTTATTTTTGGGGAAACGCAGCAGTGAAGTCGAGCTCACCCCTCTTTCTGACAGCCAATATTATGCTGCCTGATGGAGCGGGTGATTTATGAAGGGTATTCTGCAGCAAGTTCAGCAGCATTTATTCAGGTCGATGAACTTGTCTCTTGTTTGTGACGTACAAAACACGCATATTCCTTATTCCTCGTCATTGCATTCTACGCATTGTTCTTCCATCTGAACGCTCATTGGTTTTCATGTCTGGTTTTCAGAGGTGAATGGCCAGAGTGGTTTGAGGTGTAAGAAAGGCAACAGTAACTCAAATAACCACTAGTTACAACCGAGGTATATCTGGGAACTCACAACATGTTGAACCTTGAAGCAGATGAGCTACAGCATCAGGAGACCACATTGGGTGCCACTCCTGTCAGCTAAGAACAGGAAACTGAATCTACAATTCATGCAGGCTCACCAAAATTGGACAACAGAAGATTGGAAAAATGTTGCCTGGTCTGATGAGTCTCGATTTCTGCTGCGACATTTGGATTGGTAAAGTTAAAAATTTGGCGTCAACAACATGAAAGCCTGGCTCCATGCTGCCTTGTATCAACAGTTCAGGCTGTTGATGGTGGTGTGATGGTCTGGAGGATATTTTCTTGGCCCCTTAGTACCAATAGGCTATATGCACACTCTCTTCCGGATTCCTCATCAGCAAGCTGCTTCACTTCCAGTGCTGATATCAAAACACACTAGCTCCCAATTGCTTCAAGATGTGCCCAGACTTACAGTAAATGATGCAAGTCACTCAAAAATTGTGCCAAACGTCAGGAGCTAAAAAGGAGAAGGGCTTCAAACTCTGTGTTTCAAGCTACATCCTCAATTACAAAGGTAAGATCTGGCCATATTAAAAGCTTGTGTCTACTATGAACTTGCATGGGACAAATATATTATTACATTAGGTTTCTTTAAAAAAACAGAATTTCAATAATTAGTCATTAAGCTTTGTTCAGGGACAGATGAGAAGTCAAGCAAAAATGGCACCTTTTATTGGCGAACTAAAAAGATTACAATATGCAAGCTTTCGAGGCAACTCTGTTCCCTTCTTCAGGCAAGATGTAATCATGTTGCCTTGAAAGCGTGCATATTGTAATCTGTTTAGTTGGCCAATAAAAGGTGTCATTTTGCTTAACTTCTCACTACATTCATAATGGCCAAGACGATACAACACCCTAGTACTTCAGGGACAGGTAAAATGTATATAAACCTAATACTGCAATGGCACTGGGCAAGTTATATCAGCCAGGGTTGAATTGCGAAAAGAATGAGCTGGCATTACATCATCAATAGCAGGAGATCCTATAAAAATGTCAACTCTGCACAGTTGCACACACTTTTTCCAACTAATGCTACAAAAGGCAAGCAGCCCTTTTAAGGATAGTGAGCCACCTCACATAGCCATTTAAAGAGCAGAGAATCCAGCAATTGTGGGGCTCGGCACCAGTGCTACAATATGTAATAACATGAGTCTGCTGGACATGTTACCTTGTAAAAAAGCAAATGTCTTTGTCTGAGCCAGCAAAACGGTGAATGCCAAACTGCTGCTTCATTCTAAGGGTCTCAATTTGTCTCCTCAGTTGGATGATCTCCTTTCTGAGGAACATGTTTTCATCAAGCACTAGGTTGACAACTGCTGGATCCGGAGCCGTAGTCGTAGTCCTCAAGGGTTTTATCATCCTCCTCCTCGCCTGGTGTGTCATCCTCCATCGGTCATTTTCTCCTCTCCTAAACCCCCGTTCTTGAAAGTGGAACAGAGAAATGGTTCCACTTAAACAATGCAGTAATCGCTCCCTTCTTCAACAGTCACCACCCTGTCTCCGATCCTGGCTCGTGAAAATCCTCAAAAATCCTAAAATGCCAGCTACAAGCTCGGGTATGGGGACTAACCGCAAAGCTCTCTTTGTGGATAGAGATGGTCATTGGGTTTCTGCATCAGAGGGAAATGTTTGAAAATGAAATACCTTGTTGTACTTACTGCAAGCTTGACATAAAGGTACACAACAATGATGAGCTGTAGAGCTACAGTATGTGTACACTGAAAGTTAGACTTCTTTTTCTTGACATTCTCGCCACTAAACAAAAATCACAACTGCAGTATAGACAACGGGAAGTGACTGAGCTGGCTGAGATTTCACTGAAAGTACATCAGCACTGTTTAACCCCTTAACCGCCCTCTGCCGGATATATCCGGCATCATAACTTTTTTGCTGACGCCTTACTGCCGGAATTATCCGGTACATTTGCCTGTGGTTATGTGAATGCCTGGCGCGTAGTATAACTGACAGTTTGGCGTGGGTATTATTACTACGTTGTATTTCGACAACTCTGCGCTTGTATTGGCCGGTCACGTGATGTGATTCGAAAGTGAAAGCTGTGAATATGGCGAAACGTAAACTGACTTCAAGTGAGGTTTTGCAGGCGATTTTGGACAATAATTCTGATCATGATTGTAGCAGTTCTGAAGAAGATTTTAGCGACAATGATGATCAGCAACGTGTGCTGCATGATACTGTGAATGACGGCGCATCGGATGACGGCGATGAGTGGGTGTATCCCCAGCATCTCAACTGGACTGCTGCCCGTGGTGAACTACCTTTTCTGCATCCGTTTGAGGCAACGTGTGGCTTTACTGTTGATGTAAACAATTACACTGCTGAGCAGTTTAATGAGCTGTTTGTGTCACCTGATTTGATCAGACATTTTGCTCATCAGACAAATCTGTATGCAGCACAGTTTATTGAGAAAAATCCCAATTTACCTCCACATTCCCGTGTTCGTGCTTGGGTAGACACTGATGAAAACGAAATGAAAAAATTCATTGGGATTTTGATGTTGATGGGAATAATCAGAAAACCAGATATTGAGATTTACTGGTCTACAGATCCTATGTATGCAACACCTATTTTTGCAGCTATCATGACACGTAACCGATTCTCTTTGCTGCTGAAATTCTTTCATTTGAATGACAACAGAAATGAGCCAGATAAGAAAGATCCAAACCGCAACCGCTTGTTCAAGCTACGTCCTTTGATTGACCATTTATTTGAAGCATTTCAGTTGCCCTACATGCCAGGACCGTCAGTTACAGTTGATGAAAGTTTATTGTTGTGGAAGCCTGAGAAAAGGTACATTTTGTGTTTTATTATGTGTTTGCCCATTTCTAGAACTTGCACAACATTTAGTGGTCAATACTGCTTGAATAAATGTAAAAAATGTAAAAAAAATGTAAAAAAGTAAAAAAACGAAAATTGTTCAGATTTCGCCTGGCGTGGGGAATATTTAGGGAGTTGGCGGTTAAAGGGTTAAATACTGAGTATTGTTGCTGACCATGTCCATCGTTTTATGACCGCAATGTACCCATATTCTGATGGCTACTTCCTTCAGGATAATTTGCCATGTCACAAAGTTCAAATCATCTCAAACTGGTTTCTTGAACATGACAATGAGTTTATTGTACTCAAATGGCCAGATCTCAATCTAATAGACCACCTTTGAGATGAGGTGGAATGGGTGATTAACATCATGGATGTGCAGCAAACAAATCTGCTGATGCCATCATGTCAATATGGACCAAAATCCCGGAGGAATGTTTACAGCACCTTGCTGAATCTTTGCCACAAAGAATTATGGTGGTTCTGAAGGCAAAAGGGGGTCCAACCCGATACTAGAGAGGTGTACCTAATAAAGTGGCTGGTGAGTGTATGTCATAAAAGAGAAGAGACCAGATAAGCATTGTGGTCTAAGCGCTACATGTTAAAATGCTCTGGCTATTCTGGCATGGCACGTTAGCATTTTTAATTAGACAGTAATGTTAGCTTCTTTTAACTATTTGTTTAGACGTGCAGTCAGAAGGTGGACATTGTGCAGCTCCATCTGTGCACCTACTGGTGTCATTAGGCAGATTTGTTGATTCGGGTGTGTTGAGTACTGAAATCTGCATCTCCATGGCTCCCTGTTATTAGCTTTCTTAATGGCAGTCATTTTAATGGAGTGTGACACACCATTTACTTAAAATGCATATTTTGCAGTTCATATTTTCATGAACATAGCTGTCAATTCTTTCAAGCTTCAACTCTTACAATATCTTTGTAATGCTGAACAAAAGAAAGCACAAACAACATATGCGACAAGGTATCGTTCATGTTTGATACTGTTGAATGCTACAGAAGAATGTTGCCCTTGTAACAGGTTATGTTTATTTTAAACATGTGCAACGTGCTCTCAGCACATGCAACACACATATACAGTTAATATGGGTCTTTTTAGGTGACTTTTCTGCTGTAGGCAGTTTATCGAAATCAGAAAGTTGCTGTCTGTCAGGTTAATGAGAGCACTTCTGATCTTTGCAGCTCAAAATCCCCGCCCTTTCTTTGAGCTCCGCCTTCTTGAGGCAGTTGATTGGTTTAGAAATGTGACACTAATTGTTCCCACCTTGTTTTATGCAAAACTCACTCCTGATTGTCTCCAAACGTGTATATTACATGTCTGGTTCAGCGAGACTAGCTGTTCTCAGTCGTTAGGTATGTCACATTAGGTGATCGGCTTCACAGAAGTGCCTTCTGACTGCCTCTGATGGTCTAAGATTAGATAAATGAAGGCTGTGACTGAAAATTGCTGGAAAAGTCCTGTCATGTGATATAGCCTTAATCGGCATGTCTTTGGGATGTGAGAAATGTAGAGATCATGCAAGATCATGAACATGGTCACATTGATGTCGATTATGTTTTCTGTTTACATACAATGTTTCTGTCATACTATTTCTTTATATAGTGGCAAAATGTTGTGTATTGGGATTATTCAATTGAAAGGAGAGGTGTATTGTCCTCATGATGTGAGTGTTTTAAAGCCTCCTGTGTTCTAAGGTTCATTCATTATTGGCTGACAGGGGTCATGAATAATGAGTCTAAGAATGGCTCTGCTCCCTCTCATAGAGCCCACGTGGCCACACCAGATTTTACATACATAAATCACCACTGTAGCACATGGATTTATCACAGCCTCCTTAGCATTATGTTTAGTCCAAGCAGAGCTGGTTCCAGGATTTTTGCTGCGCTAGTTGAAGTTGTACAAGCCCAAACCCCCCACCCCATTTGTTTTGAGAGGAATTCTTACTGTCAGACCTGTACATCGAGACCAGGAGACAGGACTGGGGACAGCGAAATTCACAATTTGAGAATACCGAGTTATAACAAAATCTGTTTTCAAGACTGTCTCAGAAAAAAACAAGATCTTGAGGGGTGCCATGTCAGAAATTAAATATTTATTGCTTTTAACGTTTTTCTGAATAAAGTTATGAAGCACTTCACTTATTTCTAGAATTATGTATTTAAACCATAAGCTAAACATGTGCCTTTTGATGATGGTAACATTCTACACACACACACACACACAAATATATATATATATATATATATATATATATATATATATATATATATATATACAGTATATATATATATATATATATATATATAGTGACAAGAAAGGACACCAGACATTGCAAAGGTTTGGGGGAGCCACCCATATAATGTGTTCCTAGCTGCAAAAGTAAAAGGTTTGATAGCGAGTAATGTTTACAAGACAGAGTCCAAAACAGAACTGAAATCCAGAGGAAGGGAGTGAGGTTTTATAGGGAGTCTGGGGGAAGTGATGTCATCCTCGGGGCCGGGACCAGAAGTGGCGTGTTTCGAGTTGAGGCAGTGGCTCTTGGTGGGATTTCCCGAGATAGGTCTGCAGGGGACTTAGAAAGAGAGTTAGTGCACCCCGCTGCCCCCTTGGCAGATGTGTTACTACTATTTGTTAAGCCCTTCAGCTGCCTCCTATTCGCACATGTGTGACAATGTATATATATATATACACTGTATATATATATATATATATATATATATATATATATATATATATTTACATATATATATATTGCATAGTTTATTGTCAAATAATGCAAAGAGTACGTGATACGTGTTTCGCCCTCATTTGGGCTCATCAGGCGTACACACTCTACTGCTCCCCTCTTGGGGATTAAACCTCGGACGTCAGCGTCAGAAACGAAGACCCTTTACGCTGCGCCACAGCGTGTGGTTCGTTTATTTGACAGCCTGTAGGTCCGGAGTAATTACATTCGTTGCATTCGTAGTCTGAGTCCCGACGACCTGAATTGTGTGGGTGGTTACCTACCAGGTAACGCTTGTGGTTGGTCTGTCATTCGCCAAACATCCGCCACGGTGCCCTCTTCAGTTGCTAGAAGCAGATTATGGAATGTTGCATAGTTTACTGTCAAAAAATTAAAGAAACACTTTTTAATGAGAGTATAGCATCAAGTCAGTGAAACCTCTGGGCTATTGATCTGGTCAGTGAAGTAGCAGAGGGGGTTGTTGATCAGTTTCAGCTGCTTTGGTGTTAAGGAAATTAACAACAGGTGCACTAGAGGGGCAACAATGAGACGGCCCCCAAAATAGGAATGAATGGTTTAACAGGTGGAGGGAGGCCACTGACATTTTTCCCTCCTCACCTGTTTTGTCACTCGTTTTACATTTGGCTACAGTCAGTGTCACTACTGGTAGCATGAGGCGATACCTGGACCCTTCAGAGGTGGCACAGGTAGTCCAAATTCTCCAGGATGGCACATCAATACGTGCCATTGTCAGAAGGTTTCTTGTGTCTCCCAGCAGTCTCAAGGGTATGGAGGAGATTCCAGCACACAGACAGTTAATCTAGGAGAGCTGGACAGGGCCGTAGAGAGTACTTAATCCATCAGCTGATATCTGCTCCTTTGGTGAAGGAAGAACAGGATGAGCACTGCCAGAGCCTACAAAATGACCTCCAGCAGGCCACTGGTGTGAATGTGTCTGACCAAACAATCAGAAACAGACAACATGAGGGTGGCCTAAGGGCCCGACGTCCTCTAGTGGGCCCTGTTCTCACTGCCTGGCACCGTGGAGCTTGATTGGTATTTGCCACAGAATACCAGAATTGGCAGATCCACCACTTGCGCCCTGTGCTTTTCACAGATGAGAGCATGGTCACCCTGAGCACGTGACAGACGTGAAAGGGTCTGGAGAAACCATGGAGAATGTTATGCTGCCTGTAACATTGTTCATCATGACCAGTTTGGTGGTGGGTCAGTGATGGACTGGGGAGGCATATCCATGGAAGGAGGCACAGACCTCTACAGGCTAGACAACGGCACCTTGACTGACATTAGGTACCGGGATGAAATCCTTGGACTCATTGTCAGACCCTATGCTGGTGCAGTGGGTCCTGGGTTCCTCCTGGTGTATGACAATGCACAGCATCATGTGGTGAGAGTATGCTGGCAGTTCCGGGAGGATGAAGGAATTGATACCATTGACTGGCCCCCACACTCACCTGACCTAAATCTGATAGAACACCTCTGGGACATTATGTTTCGGTCCATCCGAAGCTGCCAGGTTGCACCTCAGACTGTCCAGAAGCTCAGTGATGCCCTGGTCCTTTAATTTTTTGAGTGGTATGTATATATATATATATATATATATATATATATATATATATATATATATATATATATATATATATATAAAATTTATTTTTTTACTTTACTTATTAACTAAGACATTACTGTAACATGTATGTGTTGTTTAAACTGAAAACTTAGCATAATGACAACATTCAGTGAAACTGAGAATATAATGATTATCTTTACCCACAATTCCTGTTTACCATATGCTTGTGTATGAAATTGGCCATTTTAGATTTGCAGTGTTACAACCAGAAAAATTCTGTGTGCAACATCCAGTTAAAACCCAACCAGCCTGAGCCATACAAGGGGGCACGTCTCCACGTCTGATGTCACTTTTGGAACATGGCCCTTGTGACCCGACATGTCCAGAATAAACCAGGCCTAAGAATCAGAATCAGAATCACTCCCTCATCATTGCTCATATGGAGTCTGCATGTTCTTCCTTTGGCCTTTTGGGTTTTCCTGGCTCTGTGTGAGTGTGAGAATGAGGGGGTCCTGTCTAAGTATATTTCCTGCCTGGCATACCCCGTGACCCTGAGGCCTGGGTAGGAATGTGATTGTGTTAAATGACAGACAGATAAACAGATTAGAAAGGCAATACAGTATGCCAAATAATAGATAGATAGATAGATAGATAGATAGATAGATAGATAGATAGATAGATAGATAGATAGATAGATAGAAACAGAGTAAACAACGGGGTCCCCAACTCCAGTCCTGGAGGGCCAAGGTGGCTGCAGGTTTTTATTCTAACCCTTTTCTTAATTAGTGACTGGTTTTTGCTGCTAATTAACTTCTTGAAGACTCAGACTCCTTAATTGTTTCCTTTTCCTTAATTAGCAGCCAAACAATAATGAGATGCAAAATGAGCCAAAACAGGACCAGCAAAGTGTGTCCATCATACAATATCTGAAATGAAGAAAGATAAAGGTCTCAGGAATGCTGATCTGCTCAGGCCCTGTGCTCTTAGCATAGAGAAAATCAACAGTTTCAGAAATGTCTGCTATTACACAATGAGAGCATCAACAAGCCATGGAATTAAAGAACGGGTTTAATGAACAACAAGAATCAGAGCCTAGTTAAGCAACTGGTTGGAGTTTGAGGCCCTAACTTAATGGGTCTTCTATTGTGTTCTCTCTCACTTCATATTTCATTTTTGTTTGGGTGCTATTTAAGGAAAGAAGTGAAGCAACTCAGAGGAACAATGAAGAAATTCAGGGGAACAAATCTTAAAAAACAAGGCAATTAAAATTAATTCAAAGGAAGTTAATTAGCAGCAAATACAGAAAAGGGTTAGAATGAAAACCTGCACACACTGGTGCCCTCTAGGACCGGAGTTGGGGACCCCGGGTATACAACATAAAGCTAGATAGACAGAAAGAAATTTATGTCACAATACAAAATAATATTAGATTAATAAATAAGCATGAATTGCAATATACAAAATAATGATAGATAAAACTTTATTTACCTTAAGGGGGAAATTCAGCAAATGTCTAAATGTCATGTAAAAAAGACAATTTCCTCTCAGGGATTAATAAAGAATATCCAATCAAAATAATAAAATAAAAACTGATGGTTCATCAGATGATATACTGGGATTAATAAAGTATCTATCTATCTATCTATCTATCTATCTATCTATCTATCTATCTATCTATCTATCTATCTATCTATCTATCTATCTATCTATCTATACAGGTAAAGTTCCCACAAGACGAGACTAGCCAGCTCTGTGCTCCTTCCGTGTCCGACCACAAGAGGGCAGCGTGAGACTGCGTTTCTAGCTCATGTGCTGGGCGCGTCAGTTTGCGTTGACTTTGTCGTTTCGCACGTTTCTCTTGCCAGCATCGAGGCTCCGCTTCTTTTATGTTTCATTTTCACAGACCGCACAATTTAGACAGATTTAGCAAGAATTCTTTTTTTTTCTTTCGATTTTAAAGCCACACTAATACGTGTCCTTTTTGGCGAAGGTCAGCTCCTGGCCTGTTTGTCCCCCATCTGGCTGTGCCTCTGGAGTGAGGTGATGTCTCATCAGGTCAGCAGGCAGTCCACCAGAGAGTCTGACCTTTTAAATGAGGTGATGACGTCAGGCCGCATTGGCCACAGACACTATTGTAGAGACCATGGGCTGATGACTGATAAAGCCACAAAGACACAAAGCTGTAAATCAAGATGAAAAGCACAGACGTTTAGTTATAATTACCACATGTTTAGGACTTTCAGGTTCGCTGGATTTTTTATTTCAGTATTTCTCAATATTTGTATTAAATAGTGGAGGTTTCCTGAGGTCCATCAAGTCAATCTGCTAAATTCAGTCTTGGGGTAACCAGGGGCCAGAGCCTAGCCTGACAGCACCAAGTGCATTGCAGCCACCAATCCCTGACGGGACAAGAATCCATCGCAGCCCACTCTAATGCTCAATGATAGTAGGCCAGTTTGGATTCACTGATTAACCACGTATTGGATCCTTAAAATATTAGAAAAGTTGTAACGAGAGCCCAACAAGCTTATCAATCCAATTCATCTAGATTGTCTAAAATAACATCAGGTCAAAATCTGAAGGTCCCAAGAGTCCTGCTGTCCACCTCATGACTTGGTAATTTATTCCATACATCTGTACTTCTCTGCGGGGTGTTTGGGATGTGAGATAAAATGTGGAGTATGGGGGGCACCAAGGGATACTGAGAGAAGTGGATACTGGACACCAAGGGCCAGGACCAGATATGAACCCACAGCTGTAAGGAAGAAACACTAAGTGCTGGACTACCATGTCACTACCCCCTCTCTTCAACCCCACTGAATCCAGTTCAAGGTGGTGGTGGTGGCCATGGTCAAGCCTGGCAGCATCGGGTGCAACCAACTCTGCGCAAAGTACCAGTCTGTCATTCCATTGATGGAAAGGAAAAATAAGAAAGTGTTAAATATTTTTATTTCTAAGTTAATCAAAGTATGGCTCATCATCATCATCAGTTATAGTGGGGCTTTAAAGTCAGGATAATGTAGATGGCATAAGATTGGCACACATTGGAGGCTCCAAACCACCCAACAGCTGCCCAGACTTTTCACACTGACCTGTGAGGTAGAATGACGTGTCAGAGCTTCCACAGAAGATGGCGTTTTATTGTACGTACAGGTAAGACAGATGGAAGATTTCAAGGAGATGGAAGGGTCAAAGAGGAAAGAATTCATCCCCATTTTGGAACTCTAGAGGAGTCATGAACCTACAAACCTAAAACATGGAAAGACAGTGCGATACAAAGAGTGTGATACAAGAGATCTGGAAGAGAACATCTGGTGCCCAGGAGAACTGAAGGAAGAGAAGAAGGAGGACACACACCATGGCACATCCTAAAGATGTGCAGGTCAGGCTGAGGAGCTATTCTATTAAAAGTATTCACCCCTTTGGAAATTTTGGCACTGATAAACAGAAAAAGACACTTTAATATCAAAATGAAAACAGATCTCTGCAGAGTGCTGTAAAACAATTCAGGTCAGGTCAGGTCAGTTTGGGGACCATGCACTGGTACAACGCGTTTCCGCACCCACCACACAACAAAACAACTAGGGATCCCGGTTGGCAACACCCAAGGCAGACACGCGGTCCAGTCCTACCCTCCAGAAATGACCCTCCATCTGCCACAGCCAGGTGTTACATGGGCAACCCCTTTGCCTGGTCCAACCACTTGGGTCCTAAACAATGAGGATCCTATGAGCCAGATCACCCTCGGGGAAACGCGCCACATGGCCGTAGTGCCGTAACTGACGCTCCCTCACAATGCAGGTAATGTGCCTCATTCGGGACTCCATGAGCAACCACTCATTCGACACAAAGTCAAACCAGCGGTATCCAAGGATTCTCCAAAGAGACACAGTACCAAGGGAGTCCAGTCTTCATCTCAGGTCACTGGATAGCGTCCATGTCTCGTAACCATACAGCAAGACAGGAAGCACCAGGACTCTAAAGACTTGGACCTTTGTCCTTTTACATAGATATCGGGAGCGCCACACACCCCTTTCCAGCGACCTCATGACCCGCCATGCTTTCCCAGTTCATCTACTGACTTCACTGGAAGAGTCACCAGAGACATGAATGTCACTGCATGAATGTCATAACACAATTACAGATATAAAACACAAAATATTTGATCCCATATGTATTCACCCCCTTCAAGTCATTATTTAGTAAATGCACCTTTGTCAGCCATGACAGCCTTGAGTCTCTGTGCACAGGTCTCTCAGGTTTTGACACCACCTTGGTGACCCTGTAAAACTGGATTTGAAAAATCAAGAAAAACACACAATAAATGTGGAGCAGTCTTTCCAGACTGGAATTCTTGATGGAAACTGAAGCAAGGTGGACGATTTCTTGGTTATGAATTCAAGTGGTAGGAAGGGGAAGGTCCAGGCAGATGAATACAAAAGAGACATCAGTGGCTACCGGTCTTCCATTCTGCAGTGGTAGGAGAAGAAAAGGCATGAGTACACAGCGCCAAGCCCTGGTCCAGTGGCTAATTACCATCACCCAAGCCATTAAGCTGTCTCCCATGCGCACGTGCGTGACTCTACACATTACCATTTTCCGCCATTCTTCTTTGTAAAACTGCTCAAGCTCTGTCAGGCTGCATGTTGATGTTGAGTGAACAGCCTTTGTCAAATTTTCAGTTGGATTGGAATCTGGACCCTGACCTGGCCACTCCAGGACTTTAACATTGTTGTTTTGAAACTTTGGCTTTGTGCTTAAGACTGTTGTCTTGCTGGAAGCTAAATCCTCCCCAAGGCATAGGTTTCCTACAGTCTTCATCAGGTTCTCCTCCAGGGTTTCCTTGTATGATTCTGCATTCGTTTTACCCTCACAAGCCTTCCAGAACCTGCTGCAGAGAAGCTTCCCCACAGCCTGGTGCTGTCAGCTCCATAACTCATGGAGGGGATGATCTGTTTTTGATAATGTGCAGTGTTCAAAGAATTTAAACACCTCAGATAAATTTAAGTTTAGGGCATCCGCTATTTCATTGTCTGTATTTCTTAATTCCTCTTTACTATTTCTGATGCACTTCACCTCCTCTTTGACTGTTCTTTTGCTACTAATAGATGATAGCACTCACTAATACATCAAAAACAAAGTAGAAACTAATTAACATAAATGAAAAACAACAATATCTGTCCATCAGCTGATTGTAGAACCACTGCCAGATTGTAGAAAAGGAGTCAGACAAGCCAGACAAAGTCAGAGTCCTGGAGACCAAGAAGCCCCCTAACTCAGTGCTCTGCAACCTTTTCTCACCTACGATACACCAAAGTTCTTCCTAGAATTCCGCGGCACGTCAAAAGCTAAAATATATAGCAGTGGCGTAGCTATAGCAGGGGGTTGTATTCCGCTCCGAGCGCCAGCTATTTAGTGGCGTCCAAACTACGGTACTTTCTTTTTTTTTTGTTCCTTGAGGAGGCGCAAAAAAAAAAAAATTTCTTTCAGCTTTGGGGCATCAAATTTTTCACCGCCCCGGGCAACATGATCTCCAGCTACGCCACTGATATATAGATATTATTTAATACACAAATTTTACAATAAATTTTCATTTTTTATTATAAGTATACATTTATTATAAGTATACATACATAAAAACTACACTATATTAACTTTTATGCAATCTTAATAATTATTATAACATAATGACTGATTAATGTGATACCTGCGCTTGTTTCAATGAACACAAAAGTTTTATATTCGGCTCAATATTTGACAGCGCAACCCAAAGTTCTTGGTCAAGATCTTTTAAGCATGACCGCTTATCATTTTTAATTAACACAAGAGTTGTTTGTCTTTTTTGGCGTAACTGGGATGGTTTGAATTTAGATGGCGATTTAGTTTACTGGGTGCCATTGCCTCATTTGATAGCTGATCGCCGCATATGATGCATTGTGGCTTTGCAGCCGTTTCGTCACCACACCACGAGAATCCATATCGAATGTAGTCTTCGTTGTACTTCCTTTTCACAATCTTCTTTGGTTTTTTTTTTTGCAACACTTGTGCTGGGTTCTTCATCATCTGTACGTGAAGACGAATCTTTTCCACGTAAAAAATTATCCATATTTAAAGGGGTATAAAACTAAATATGAATCACACGAAGAACGTTAACCATACACAATTCAGCAACACAACTAATAGTAATGAATGATAACTACTGTCGCAAGACGAGTGAATGCGACGTAGCACGACTAATACGTCGGCTTAAATTGAATCTAGGTGAGGGCACGGAGCGCTCTGCCTATCAAAGCATACTACGGAGTTGTCTGGCGACTACGTAGGGCCTACGTCGTAGGCGACAGGCGATGGGATTTATTATTTCAGAGAAATGACACATAAAATTATGAAACCTTTAAAAGGCTATTTACGCGAATATTTCATTGAACGTATTCTCGTTATTGTGTTTCTAAGGAGGACCGTTGAAATATTATTTAGTTAGAAAATTGTCTTATTTGACCGCGTCACACCTGTATCGGCTCAAGGCACACCAGTGTGCCGTGGCACACCGGTTGCGGAGCACTGCCCTAACTGACCGCTCCACAGCTGAGTCACGGCTGGGCCACACAATCTGCTAAAAGGACCCTTCAACCCAATGATTCCAGTGCTCCGTTATCTGAGATGAAAGAGATCTCATCAGTCTGTTGATGGCCTCCCTCGCTTGTCTCCTTCTTGCACACTCACTTTTAGTGGACGGCCTGCTCTGGGCAGATTTGCATCTGTGCCGTACTCTTTTCATGTCTTCACGATTGATTTAACTGGATGTTCAGTCACTTGGGTATTTTCTTGTCTCCATTGTCTGACTTGTGCTTTTCAATTCCCTTTTCATGGAGTTTCTCAGAGTGTTCTTTAGGTTTTCTTTGGGTAGGTTAGACCACCATACTGACTTCCCACAAGCTGGACTTTCCACATTCAGGGGGCATTAAAATTCACATCAAGTGAAATCCCAGACGGGTGACCTTCATTGAATTAATCATGTGACTTCTAAAACCAATTAGGTGCACCACTGAGGATTTACGGTGTCACATTAAAGGGAATGAGGTCAATTATTTTTTGCTTTATATATGTAATTAATTTTGACGACTTTGCAGGGATCTGTTTTCACTTTGACTTTAAAGAGTCTTTTTCAGGTGAGTGTCAACAAGGCCAAATGAAGTCCATTGCGATTTAATGCTGTATACCAATCAAATGTGAACTTTAAGAAGCTGAATACTTTCCAGGGGCTCTGTATTTGTTTAAGACATACTGTACTGGAGGTTTGCAGTCAGCTTCACGTTTCTTTTCTGTCTCTGATTCAACTTTAGGACTGCGGTCATCATAATTGTCAAAGCAGGGATCTTTTGATGGCCCAGCAAAAAGTCTGCACATGAGTCTGGTGATCTTTTTCATTGATTTGATATGTTTATTTAAATGCTAAATGACATGAAGACACTTTGACACCGGAGGCAAACACCTTTCCTCTGGTGTCATTGGCACAAATTTGTCTGGAAGTGAAACATCATTTATTTTGCTAATTTTTATAATCCAAAATGACAGCTAGTACCTGCCGTACTTGCTTTGAAACTAACTACGCTAAATCTTTGTTTGTTTATCCAAATGAGGGTTACTGCAACATCTAAATGCTGCCATCTTTACACCGTCTCTGCCTTTGATGTAAGGAGCACAATGGTCAGGGTCACATGACTCGTTCCCCACGTCTTATAAACAAACGACAGGACAAATTAAAAAAAAATCTCCATAAAAAGTGTCTCCATGCTAAAAAAAATAACTCAAAATATCTCTACAACCATGAGGCATTATAACAATAACATACAGACAGAGAGAGAGAGAGGTACGCTGATACGGCACATTGCCTCACCCAAAACATGACGAACCATCTCAGGATCACAGATTAGGACCTGAATACAGCCGTGCGATGGGTGACACCTCAGCACCACACTAGTTCAGATGGGATGAAGCAGTGTGACTTTTTTATGGTGGCCGGAGTGCCAATTTTGCCACCAACCCCCAAGTTTTCTCTGCAGTTTGGAGGACCTGCTTGCAGGGCTGGATGCAGGTTAATGCCATACCAGGGACGGAGCAATTGCAGGTTAAGGGCCCTACTCAAGGGCCCAATGGAGTAGACAAACAAACATTAGCACTGCTTTTATAAATCCCATACTAAATTGCATATAACAGGATATAGCAACGTTAACACTGAATACATCCAACACAGAGTAACAGCCAGCCAGCCAGAAATCAGATTATTCACCTTAATAAAAAATACAGTATTCCCTCCTCTATCGCGGGGTTGCGTTCCAGACCCTCCCGCGAAAGGTGAAAATCCGCAAAGTAGAAACCATATGTTTATATGGTTATTTTTATATTGTCACTTCGGTCACAGATTTGCACAGAAACACAGGAGGCTGTAGAGAGAAAGGAACTTTATTCAAACACAGCAAACAAACATTTGTCTCTTTTTCAAAAGTTTAAACTGTGCTCCATGACAAGACAGAGATGACAGTTCCGTCTCACAATTAAAAGAATGCAAACATATCTTCCTCTTCAAAGGAGTGCGCGTCAGGAGCAGAGAATGTCAGAAAGAGAGAGAAAAGCAAACAAATCAATAGGGCTGTTTGGGCTTTTAAGTATGCGAAGCACCGCCGGACAACGCAGCTGCTAGGAAGGGAGCAATGTTAAGGTAGCCTTTCAGCATTTTTTTAGAGGGGCTGCACCCCTCCAATCACCAAGCTGGAGTTGGGAGCAGGAGCAGGATGAAGCTCCTGAAGAGAGAGGACAGGTGGCCAAGGGACAAGGAGAGAGAAGGCCCAGAAAAAGGGAGACTGGGGCTAGAAGCACGTTGTGAGTTGTGCGGGACTGAGTTGTGTTGTTGTGTGATAAAGAAAATGAAAAGTATCTTTGATAAAGACGTAGTGTCGGTCTGATGGTGTCCGGGCAAACCTCACAATAGATAGATAGATAGATAGATAGATAGATAGATAGATACTTTATTTATCTATCTATCTATCTATCTATCTATCTATCTATCTATCTATCTATCTATCTATCTATCTATCTATCTATCTATCTATCTATCTATCTATCTATCTATCTATCTATCTATCTATCTATCTATCTATCTATCTATCTATTGTGAGGTTTGCCCGGACACCATCAGACCGACACTACATCTTTATCAAAGATACTTGATAGATAGATAGATAGATAGATAGAGAGTTTGAAATGTAAATGCTTAATAGCTATTAGAGCAGGGTATGCCATATCAAACATTAAAAAGAAAGAAAGTCTCATCCTATAATATTCTATTCTGAGACAGAAAAAGATAAGAAGAGAAAAAGTTCCTTGTGTGTGTGTGTGTGTGTGTGTGTGTGTGTGTGTGTGTGTGTGTGTGCGTGTGTGTGTGTATGTCTTCGTCTTCGCCCTATAATGGACGGCTGTCCTGTCCAGGGTCTGTTCCTGCCTTTCATTCTATGCTTGCTGGGATCGGCTCCAGTTTCCTTGTGACCTGCTTATGATAAGACAGGTTTGGAAAATTGATAGATTGTTGTATTATTCTGACACTTGATTATTTTCAAAATATCAGGTATTTTCAACTCTTAAGATGACTCCAAGAAGAAGTATATTTAAATAACAACACATCAGCAGGTTTCGCTTTCACCAGTCTGCAGATTCTGGGCCCTTTTGTCAATAACACTTACCTGTAGTTGAGGAGAGACACTGCCAGTTCATTACTTGCCAGATGTTTGTATCACCTCATTTTCAAACAACCTTTTCAAACCGTCAATGATTTGTAGACAACAGCATTCTCTTTAGTGATGTAGACTTCAGGGAATCTCTTTATCAATGCCACAATGGACAGTTTTATTTTCAAGAAGGATTTCTCACTACTTTGTGTGAAGTGGCAGGTAACAAAATGCAAACACCTGAGACGGGAGCTAAAAAGACTGTCACTTGTGATTTGCTGTCCATATTAAGGTTTTATTGATCATCCCATTTTAGCTTCAGGCTTGATATACAAGACATGCAAAGATAGTCAGCAGCTCACCAAAATTGAACTGCTTTACAAATCTTTTGGGCTCAGTCACAATTACATTTTCCATGCTGTTATTTATGAATGAATTGAAATTCTGTAAAGGAACATCTGTACCTTATATGTGTGTCTTGTGCCCTGGAGATCAGTGAACGGCATCTTTAACAGTTGCCCAGCACTCTTGTTACATGACGCACGCTCAGAAGTGGCCTTATAATTAATGTCTAATGCAAAATGCTCACTTCTGTGTGCTTCACTGTCACTAGAATTAGAATCAGTCGTGCTGTCACCATCATTACTATAACATGACTATTCAGTTTCCTCTTCAACAGTCCCATCAGTCACTACCTATGCTTCACTGGAGATGACTGCCACTTTATGTGTTATCTCAATACTAACCCAAGAGAAGACTTGATAAGCCAGTCTGGCATCAAGAATATTTCTTTAAAAAACAAAGAACAAGTGATTTTTTGTATTGGCCTTGATCGATTTCAGGTCCCCTGTTGCCCAGGTTAGCCCCTGCAGAACTCCGTAGTCCATAGATGGAGTAATAACCACACTTTCAGACGGCACATCAGCTACTACTAACTGCTGGAATCTGTCTATACTATCTGTTGTATAAGTTTAACCAAATCTTTCTTCCAAAAGTTTATGTTCCACCATGTCTGGACGAGGCAGCTGGAGCTACAGCTGAAATGATCTGTGAAACTGCAGTATATAAAAACTGCAGACTAAATAATCGAGCTCATTCAGTGTCGTGATGGGCCGCTTCAGTTTATATAAACTGGAATCGGTTTTGTCAGACTACCACCAGTATGTTAATAATAATACTAGAGGGGGGAACGTACTTGATATATATTATAGCATGTACAAAACCCACCACAGAGAAGCTCAGGGTGCGTCTGACCACAACATTATTCACTTACTACTGAAATACAAACAGAAACTCACACAAGAAAGGGCAGCCATGTGTAAAAGTCAGACCTGGAGCACTGAGAGCTTCTTCTGCTGATGGGCTCACTGCCACTGAATCAGGCTGCTTGTACCATTGAGCTTCTGTGAGTCACTCATCATTAAGGAGAAACCTACTAAAGTGAACACGAAGGGATCACCAAAGACAGCATGCCAATGACGGATAAACAAGTCCATTAAACAAAGTAAAATGATGCATGGGGGTAGAATCAAGTCTGCTTAATCCTAACAATCCAAAGCAGGCCTGAAAACTGTCACCACAATAACTTCTGAAGAGGGTGACGTCTCCAACAGACCTCTTCAGTGAGATCTAAAGGACTTTTTTTTTTACAACATTTAATAACAATGGTTTCAGGATCCAAAATTAACTTTGTAAAAATACTAGAAAAATTGCAGGAATAGAAGTATGGTCGTAATGGAGAAATCTTCATGCTGCATCTCAAGCGGCTTTTTCCAGTTATTCATTTACTCTTTAGCTGGTCTCCCAGTTGTGTCATTGTGTCTTCAACACTCAGTCAACACCCTGATTCACAAGGTTAACACAGTAAGCTCTCTGGATGACTACAGGCTAGCAGCCTTCACCTCCACGCCAATGAAGGGCTTTGGACACGTGGTGGACATCATCTCATTGTCTCAGGCTACCTCCATCTTACTATATGTTCATTTATTAAAAAGTTTTTTTAAAGGCAAACAATCTCCGTTCACATTATTAATTTCTTATTGTTTACAAAAGTATCTCCATCCACACGACGAAAAATGCATGTGATGGAGACACATCCTTGACGGGCTGGTAACACCACCCGCCACAGGGTCAACCACAAAACCGTAGTGAGCTGTACATTATTTGCCTGTAGCACTTCAGACTGTACAAAAGTCCATTTAGGTAGAAACAGGTAAGTGACACAACAAGCCATATGGAAAACAACTCGTCTACATCCATTATGTTGGAATAGGGGGGTCTCTTCTGTGAGGGGTGACCAATCAGGGAGTGAGCAGAATCCAGTCAGGGAAAGGCCACCCGATACTAACATTAGACTGTGACTTCATTTTTGACTTTGTCTTTTATAGTTTTGTTGTCAACTGGCTGTGGTTCATCAATTCATGAATGGACAGATATAATTGGTTTACATTTATGTTTAATCAGTTCTACCTTCCTCTTTGTGTTGATTGATTTTTGTGAGGAAAGGTTTCTAGGCAACTCCTGGTTCCTCTGTTTGTTCTCTTTGAGCAATTTTATGTAGTTTTCTATCATTTGTTATTAAATCCTTTATTTGTAAAGATTCTTTGCTTACTTTTTTTTTAAAAAAGCCAAGGTTTGGTGGTCATTTCTCTTCTTGTGAGGCTTTGTTATATTTTTGAGTAGTTTTAGTTATTTTGCAAGCTCCCCATTTTTGGGAACTGCTCCGTGAGTAGTATTTGGGGCCTGGCTGGATTAACGTGAGGCTCTGCTGGACAAGTCAGTGAAGGTCCAGGCTGTGTTTTATGGATCTTTTGGAGGCCTCACACCCATTCTGCACATGCAAGACATCACTTCATTACTCTCTAGCTAGAGGGACAAATCCAGCAAGGAATCTTTATAAATGAGGAATTTATTTAAAATAAACCAAATGCAGAACAAAAATTGCAGAAAGACAAAAAGATTTCCCTATAAAGGCAAACCACAGCAATGAAGTCTGAGCCCAACATCCAGAACTCCATCCATCCATCATCCAACCTGCTATATCCTAACTACAGGGTCACGGGAGTCTGCTGGAGCCAATCCCAGCCAACACAGGGCGCAAGGCAGGAAAGAAACCCCAGGCAGGGCACCAGCCCACTGCAGGGCACACACACACACACACACAAACACCCACACACCAAGCATATCTAGGGACAATTTTTAGAATCGCCAATGCACCTAACCTGCATGTCTTTGGACTGTGGGAGGAAACAGGAGCACCCGGAGGAAACCCACGCAGACCCAGGGAGAACATGCAATCTCCATGCAGATCTCCTAACTGCAAGGCAGCAGTGCTACCCACTGCAACATAGTGCCGCCCCATCCAGAACTCAGAAACCAAAAAACAAGCAATAAACCCAGAACCAAAAAACAAAACTCAGAATGAGAAAAGTATACCTGGAATGACAGGTGAGCCTCTAAAGGACCTGCTCTTCTAACTCGCACTATAAAGGCTGAGGGCGGTGCTTCAGTCATGATGTCAGAGTGGCCCCGCCTCTTGGAATTCCACCCTCAAAGCACAACAAATACAGGAGATCACATAATATATGTATATACAGATTTCTCTATTATAATAAAAAAATCTTGAGAAGAGAGACAAGAAGTGACTTTCTCAGAGAGACACTTTCACGTCCCGCGAGACGAGACTTTGTGCCAAGAGATCTAACCACGCCCGGGGCCGGAAATAAGAGGCAAAGAGTAGATGACAAAGTAGAATGTCAGATAAAGAATTCAAAAATGTTGCCGCAATACACATGCAGAGCAGGTTAGAGATAATGGAAGTACGAAAATTCGAAAGTCTCAAAAAAATGATAGTAAAGCCTTAGTGCAAACAAACAGAAATTATTACTCGGTGAAATAATGATAAGAGATCGAATATATTGTTCGGATTTAAACTTTAAGTCGGGGACTTGTAGATCATCTAATTCGTGTTGCCATCAGGGAAAAGTAGTGTTTCTTCCCAATGAGGAGGCGTATGTGCGAGAATTAAAAGATTTGTTGTTTGGTGAAAGAGAAAATGTCAAGCCCCGTGAGACAAGACTTTATGCAAAGAGATCTGGAAAAGTCCTGACCACATCTAAAACATTTACAACCACTCACACGGTTCTATCATTTCTCATTTGTGTGAATGCTATTGTCAGACACAATTTGCGTAGAGAGAAAGAAATGATATTCACTCACGGGCAGTTATACGTTGCGTTGTCACGATGTAATTCCAAACACGGAATCAAAATTCAGTGCGATATTGACGAAAAGGTAAAAGCGAAAATGAGATTGAATATATGGACAGAGGTGATATGACAGAAGTATGTAGATATTGTGTGGCTTTAAACTTTAAGTCGGAGACTTGTAGATCGTAGTAGTGTTTCTTCCAAATGATGCATATCCGTGAGTATGAAAAGATTTGTTGTTTGGTGAAAGTGAAATCCACATACGCAAGCGGCAGAGACACAAAGTTGCTGGCGCGTAGCGCAGGCAGGAGGGTTGGTGAACAAAGCGAGCAGGGAGTATACATATTGTCACTCTGGTGGCAGGATTACCCTAGAATGGTCTGCAAGAGATTGAGAGGGAGAAGTAGTGCACTTCACCACCCCCTGGTTCGGCGTGGAATTACATGTACTCAAGCCCTTTAGTTGTCTCCTAAACATGCGTGTGTGACAATATATATATATATCAACCCGGTCCGGATGCCCAAAGAGGAGACAGATGGGGGAAAGCAGCTACTGAGGGACACTGCCTCCCCCAGGACACCAGATAGCGATGTCCCTGCAGCATAATGGTACCCCAGATTTCCGCAGGGCACCATGGGATTTGGAAATCGGCTTCACAGCCCTGCTCGGTACCATGGGTGCCGCCAGGAGAAGCTGCAGGGAGACCTGGGAGTCTTTACTTTCCATATAAAGTAAAGTTATTCCCAAAGTAATTCCGGGCTGAAGAAAAAGCAAGTTCTCCATCTGACTCGGAAGTGCTGGAAAATCACATGAACGGAAGAGGAGAAGCACTTCTGGGTCAAGGACTATATAAAGGACTGTTGGAGACCCAGCAAGTGAGCCGGAGTAAGTAGTGGGAGGTAGTAGGACAGAGCAGAGTGGAGGAGAGATTTGAAGAATAATTAAATGCCTTCTTCATAATTTTACCCTGTGTTCAGTGTGTCTGTCTGTTGGGTTGAAAGGGGCAACAGCGACCCCTAGCGTCTTACAATATATATATATATATATATATATATATATATATATATATATACAGTAATCCCTCCTCCATCGCGGGGGTTGCGTTCCAGAGCCACCCGCGAAATAGGAAAATCCGCGAAGTAGAAACCATATGTTTATATGGTTATTTTTAGAATGTCATGCTTGGGTCACAGATTTGCGCAGAAACACAGGAGGTTGTAGAGAGACAGGAACGTTATTCAAACACTGCAAACAAACATTTGTCTCTTTTTCAAAAGTTTAAACTGTGCTCCATGACAAGACAGAGATGACAGTTCTGTCTCACAATTAAAAGAATGCAAACATATCTTCCTTTTCAAAGGAGTGCAAAGCAAGCAGTCAAAAAAAAAATCAATAGGGCTTTTTGGCTTTTAAGTATGCGAAGCACCGCCGGTACAAAGCTGTTGAAGGCGGCAGCTCACACCCCCTCTGTCAGGAGCAGGAAGAGAGAGAGATAGCGAGAGACAGATAAAAAAAATCAATACGTGCCCTTTGAGCTTTTAAGTATGCGAAGCTCCGTGCAGCCTGTCCTTCAGGAAGCAGCTGCACACAGCCCCCCTGCTCACACCCCCCTACGTCAGCGCAAGAGAGAGAGAGAGAGAGAGAGAGAGAGAAAGTAAGCTGGATAGCTTCTCAGCCATCTGCCAATAGCGTCACTTGTATGAAATCAACTGGGCAAACCAACTGAGGAAGCATGCACCAGAAATTAAAAGACCTATTGTCCGCAGAAACCCGCGAAGCAGCGAAAAATCCGCGATATATATTTAAATATGCTTACATATAAAATCCGCGATGGAGTGAAGCCGCGAAAGGCGAAGCGCGATATAGCGAGGGATCACTGTATATATATATATATATATATATACTGTATGTATGTATATATATATATATATATATATATATATATATATATATATATATATATATATATATATATATATATATATATATATATATATATATATTTATATATATATATATATATATATATATTGTATATATACACATATATATATTGTGATATTAGCACTATATCGGCGCCGACCCAACACAGACTCAGAATGGAGGCACGTGAAAACTAAACAAAAGAAGGTTCATTTTCTTCAGCCGTCCACCGCCCCTCCGCAGCGCAGCCCTCCGCTGCCTTCAAGCAGACAGGCTTAGGCTGTGCACTATTTGGAGGCCCCTTCCTTTTCCGGGGTCTCCTCTCATTCTGGAGAGCAACGACGGTCTGGGTCATCCTTATAGGTGGAAGGGAGATCCCGTGCCATCTGCACCCCTTTAGACGCCCGTGAGACCGATGCCGGCATGTGGGCTGTGATCGTTTGGCAGCCGGCACTTCTCAGTCGGGTGCTGACACGCATCTCAGTCTGTCCCGCCCCAGCTGCGCGATCCGTCATAACAGCAGCGTCACGTGTCGGAGCCGCGGCTACTTGGTGAACGGAACCAATCAATACCACGACCTTTTCGCTCGTCCCTCCCATATACTCTATGGTACAGGCATCACTCACCTGTACTGCCGCGTCAGTAAGGCCTGAGAATCCAGCATCGTACCTCCTCAGCCATTGTTTTATAGCCCTTAGGGGCGCGCTGACCTTCCTCTGCAGCCACTCGAGCGTGTCATGGAGCAGTCCCAAAGCCTGAAATAAAGACTGCACGGGTTGGAGAAGCTCCTCCAGCTCCCGTACAACCAAACACCAAACACAGGTTAGTCTCGTCGGCCGGCGGTGGACTTGGACTTACCTCATTCCACCTTGCCGACCGCGAGTCCTGCAGCTCCTGCTCCTTTTCGGATTTTCATCGGGTTTGGGGTGGAGGTTCGTCGCTGGACCTACCTCACTCGTACTCGAGCTCGCCCTGCCATCACGCCCCCAGGCCACCGACGCAGATCCGGGCCATCGGCATCTATAAGGATCTCGTCTTCTGGACAAAATCTCATCCATGTGGTCTCCCTTTGGGGTGCACAGACCCTAGCTTCTTTTTTGACGGCGGGTGTCCGGCCACCGACCTTGGAGTCCTCCTGGCTTTTGTTCTCACCATACCAGCTCTGGCAGGGTTATGAAGACTTCGGAGTGTCGCGGGTGCACGCTTCAGTGGTGTTGTGGTGTGCGCACTTCGCGCTCCTGCGCAGTGCACGTGCCTCACGCTGCTATGCCGGGTCACCACACAAATAAAATTGCACAGGTCCCTATCCCAAAAGACGGACTGAGATCCTGCCGACTATGCCAGTGAGGACCCAACAGGGCTGCACCCAACTCTAGTTCACATGGAGCCCTGCAGGAAACCGAGGTACTGCTCCAACCCAGGGGGCCAGCCATCTAGCATCCAGGGGGAGGTATTGCACAGTCCATGGCTGCTCCCCCTGAACATATAACAAAGGATCCCGGCCGTCCTAACACTATATATATATATATATTTATATATTTATATATAGTAAATAATAAACCCTTGACATATCCACTTCAGAAGCAGTATCACTTACAGTTGACCAGAGGAGATCTTGTGGGGCATACATTTTACATACTGACCCGTGGCAACAGTGGCATCCTATGACACTGGCATGTTAAAGTCAATGACCTCTTCAGTATTAACCGTTCTCCTACCAGTGTTTGCAAATGGAGATTGCATGTCTATGTGCTTGATTTTATGCACCTGCTAATGATGGGTGTGGCTGAAACACCTGAACCAATAATTTAAAGGGGTGTCCATAAACTTTTGGCCATATCTTATGGTTGTGGAAACCTGGGGCACTCCAGCTGTCCCAACCCCAACACAGACAGACGCAGACACAAGTCTTGCCACACAGGACGCCTTTATTTAAGTTCTTTTTCTCCCCAGAACCACAGTTTACAAATCTCAACACAAATACACAACCCCTTCTTTTCTTCTGGTCTCTTTCTCTCAGCCCACCTCCACTCCTCCTGGCAAGCTTTGTCCTCCACCTCCTGACTCTGGATCCTCAGCTAGAGTGAGGCAGTACCTTTCATAGCGCACCCAGAAATGCTCCAGGTGTTCCCTGACCTTCCTCAAAGGGTTCTATCATCTCTGTAGCACTCCTGGCGGTGCCCGCAGAACCCAACAGAGCTGTTCCAAAGTCCAGGTGCCAGCCTGCCCTGCAGAAATCTGTGGTGCTGCAGCAACCCAGGGGGGCTGCCCTCCAGTGGCCCAGGGAAGATAATGTCCTAACCGTGCTCTCTCTCTCAGTTCTTTCACCCAGCTGGTGTCCTGGCCGGTTAATAGTCCTGGCCATCGATCACATGGTACTTAAATAAATATTTATCTTTCCTACAAAGTTCTATATATCTTGGTTAAATATCTTGTAATAAGACGTGCTGTGGATTTGGAGATTGGGTCCACTCATCACTTTCAGGTGGTCCAGGCTCATCAGCATGTGTCGGGTGCTCCTGGATTCTTGCAGTTCTTTCTTCTCCAGATGGAATCCTTGCAGAGGTTCCTGAGATCGGTGCTGTTTCAGTGATGTAGACCTCTAGGTGATGTGTGTCAGCAGTGACTTCTTACATACAAAACATAAGGGAGAGTAGAAATAATGGAAATGTTGAAAAGCACCCTGTGGAGCAGGTGCCGTATTATTTACTGGTTCCTGAATCTATCCTAATGACAGAATATTCTGCCTTACAGTGGTAGGCCACAAACAAAGAATGAAAAGGTTTTTAATGCTCCAGGTAGATTGTTCAGCATGGTGTCACTTGAACTCAACCTCCATGGTAATGCAGATGTCTTATCCCTGGTATTCATACTGGTTGCAAATCACCTCTGACCTTGGGGTGAGAGCCAAGAGGTTGAAGGGGCTGCTGATGATTGTGGTACTGCATACGTTCTTCTGTCAGAACCTTTAGAGACAAAGAAAAGCTCAATGGGGAGGCCTGTTGTTCTGTCTCTTCAGGGCAATAGTCTAGCTACTGACCACCACAGTTCTGCTCGATTGATGAGCCAATCAGATTGCATACATCTGCTGATGTTTAGCAGCCTTTGCATTACAGATCAGTAACATTACGAGATACACCCAGTCATTTGTGCCTTTCTCAGCATTGCCTTTTGTGTCATTCTCATGAAACATCCTTATGCTATGGTTAAGGTTAGGGTCGCTATAGGTTTACCTTACCTTACCAATTAGTAGGCCGTCTTCTCAGTGTTTGGGCTGCATAATTCATGTGAAATTTAATCCTCAGTGGAATCACAGAGCTCTGAAGGTCTGCAGCTAGACCCTTTTCATTCAGGAAGGACCTAGGAGTGCATCAACCAGCACATCCCTGAAAGTTGTTATAAGAGACCTAAAAAAGGATGTCAAGTCTATGGCACGAGAGACCTTCTGCTTCACTTAAACTTTGGCAAACTCTTCCCACTACTGAGTTCTCATTTATCTAAATTCTGTTTCATTGCAGTCTTTCATGTTGATTTGTGTCATTAAACCTTCTGAGGGTTCACTGCTCAATGAAAGGAGCTATATAAAGCAGATGTATTGTGCTGACTGTGTGCTGTATTTTCAGGAGCACAGTGGCGGATAGCTCTGCCACGCTGGCTCATGCTCTCTTATTTTGGCCCCTTTCATGACAGTGACGGAGGCAAGGAAAGGGTTGGTTTTTGGACAGTTTAAGTGGGGGAGGTGTGAGGGGTCCTGCTGTGAAAGAGTTGCTATTTAAACAAGAGAAGAAAGGATGTTAGAAAACATTTTGACAAGCCTTTGAATGAGGTCCTGAAATTCTTTGAATGAGCTCATTTCCTGTGCTGATGGAGATTCTTTCGCTCCCGCCACTGCCAAACTGGTAATGCGATGCCATTCCAGAACAAGGCTCTTTCTAAACAATGGAAAAATCCCAATAAACGCAATGATTACCGGTACTGTTTGGGGTTAAGTGGTGTTTTAGTTCCTGGAGGTCTGCCAATCGAGAAAAGAAAGAGAACAGTTCAATGAGCGGCTGCAGGGTGGCCATACTGGAAGGACTGGAAGGCTGCAAGGTGCAATGTAAGATTCAGATAACAGAAGTTAACTCCTTCTGGGGATGTGGATATGGTCATTAATGTATTTATGAAGAGTGGTGGGGGGGGGGTGATACAGTATGGTGGCTGCCTCACAGCTTCAGACCTCAGGCTCAGGGCCTACTGCTCTGATAGGTGACCCAGTAGACAGTGTCCAGCATATCTTTAAGATAAATGGAGTGGCAAGGGATGGTAGTGAGGACACATGTCATCAAGGCTGTGCAGAAGAATAAGGGAAAGTAATGAAGAAGAGCAAGAAAAGGTTGGCCTGGAAGGACACAAGCAATGAGGACTGGCAACCCAGCAGATGCCAGAAATGCTTGACTCTTTTTATCCCACATTTCAAAGGCATTCACTCACAATGATTGGCACTACAGCAGCTTAGTGTTAATGAATGAGTTAGTTGGGATGTCCCAGAGGGAGACTGGAACCATGTCAAGGGTTGATTCTTCCAATGGGATCTTTGAGATCCTGCAAGCCGATTAATTAAAATGAAGTCATTCATCGTTGCTCATCATCCGGCTAGAGAGTTAGGACTCGTTGCTTGCTGGTTGGACATGTAAATAGGAATTTTGCAGTACTCTGTACGTGTGACAATACTACTAGTACTACTAAAGACAGAATGGGACCTTGGGTGAGGCTTAAAGATCAGGCCAACAGAGGGTAGCTCACATTCCCAGGATAGATGAGTAGCCATCTGGTTGCTCTTTGAGAAGGCTTAGATTACCAGGGACATGAATGGCTGCTAAAGTGAATTAAAGCAAAGTTGCATGTGAACCTTCATAAGTGACTTTAGTTTGGGGTTTAACGCCATCTTCAGTACAAGGGCCAGTCTGCAGCTTGTTTGCAGTAAATGCTCAATAATAGAAGAGAGAGGAAGAAAGAGATGGAAAGAGAACTGGAGGTTGTCTTGAGATAGTGCAATCCAAGTAGTGAAAAGAATATGAATCTTCTGAAAAGATCCCTAAACAAGGCCAGGCCTCCTCTAGCCTACCTAGAATTGGCCTCACCCCAGACAGCCTGAAGCCCAGACTGCACAGGCAGGCTTTGGTCTAAACAGGCCCAAAAAGGTTGTGGGGAGAAACAGGACAAGACCGCTCTGCCACGCTATCTACATCCCACCCTAAAGTGCAAGCATTGCCTTTATTTATTTATCTAAAACGTACCTGCCACAGCCGTACTATATTACATAGGAGTTTCTTAAAATACCCCACAGTATTAGCCTGGCATGTCTCTGTTAGTAAAGTACCAATGTCCGTATTGGTTAGAGATGCTAGTAAGAATTTTAATGTACTTTGGACATGTTGCAGTACTACAGGTAGATGAGTACCAGTGAAGAATGGCTGTCAAGTCCATGGGCCACTGCGGCTGACTAGACTTTGGCCCCCAATCCCTCAATCTCTTTCCATCAGTCAGAACCAACTTACACGCTTGTCAAATAAAAGTATATTATTCAACCAAATGCTGATGTTTATTTGTATTTTAGACATCAAACACAATCTAATAAACTGATTATCTTGGCTGCATAGACAGCACATACTAGATCATTTACACAACTATAATTTACAATGGAATTAGCGTGCTTTAAACAAAAAGCTGGCAACTGGGGAAAACACAATAGTCTAAACATGCATTCCATAATAAAACACAAATATAGTAAAACCCCGAGATTACATGACTTGGGAAATAACGTGATTATTGTTTGGCTGCCTTCCTTCCCCACAAGCTATCACACAAATCACAGTCACTAGTTCAGCCAAACTGAGGCGGCACACGGCAAAACCGAATGAACGGAGCGCCGCTGGATTTTGCCGACACTCAACGTGAAGCTGCTGAGCCCTAAACAGCCGGCAGTGAGGTGTATGGAAGCTACAAACAACAACATTGTAGTCATCAGCATCATCTCCGTTTACTAATATAGGCCAGCATACATATAATAGAAATCACAAGTAGTGAAGAAATACATGACATTAATTAATAAATCAGTTGTCTGAGCTTGTAGTGGCTTCTGTCTCCTCACAAATTAATTAACACTGCTGACAAGGTGCAAGTTGTTGGTCAGTTCACTTTCTATGGCCATTAGACAGAGTGAGTTGAACCGTCTAATTGGTTTAATTTTCATAAAGGCCCTTCTGACCTTTAAGCCCCAGAAAAACCTGTTTGGGGATTCTTGCATGGCCAGCTCAGTTGACATCTTTGTATAATTTAACAAGACTAGGGGCTTTGTCCCCTGCTTGCTTTGCTCGCCTACTCCCATGCTTGGACTACATGCTAGCCTCTTTGTGGTTCTGCCACTCATGTATGGGGATGCGGAAGTACAATTTGTTAACTGTTATAAATTACAGCAAGTAATTAACCATATCAAAAATGATTAAAAGTTAATAATTTGAATGTAAATTATATTTCATCTTGTGTTAGAGTTATTCGGCTTTGAAATTAACACACAAAAACTTTTTAAACTTACACTTTTACTGTAAAACTTCAGTAAAAACAAACAAGAATCAAACAAGGACTTGCTTAAGGCAAATGAGTTCCAAATTGAAAGCCACAAGAATAAACCAAGAGACAGAACAAAAAAGTTAAAAACAAAAGCAAAAAACACAAAGAAGAAAGCAATACAAAGCCCACAATAAGTTCTGTGAAAGAGGACGTTGTGCAATTTGGATGTTGGTGAGCACCATAATATAAACAGCACTTAGCAAAGCTATATGGGATACTAGTGCAGTTTAATCAGCGTGAGAAAATATTACGTAGATAGGACTGGCGAGCTTTGTTGGGCTGAATGGCCTGTTCTCATCTAGTTTGTTCTAATGTTCTAATTTATTTATGGCCTTCACAATTTCTATAGTCTTTCGACAAGCTCCAAATGTTTATGGCCAACCATTCAAATAACTGAAACCATAAATGTCAAATGTGCAAATCTAGAGGGGCGACTGTATTGTGTTTATTGATCACTGACCATGATGAAGAACTCCATAACAGATAAAACACAAAAGAAGATCAACAACATCTTTGAAGCTGTATTTTTTTCAATGTGAAAACACCCCAACACTGTCTTGCCAATATGGAAAAGTTCATCTTATTCTGTATGAACCACCTTTATTTTAAGACTGGAGGTCCGCGTGTTTTCTCTAGCAGATCACAGTTTGTAGAGCACCACACACTGTAGTTGCACATATCCATTTTTATAACTGGAGCTCAGGCAGGTTAATTGTCAGAACTGACAGACCGTCAGTTTTGGGGGTCAGATTTTCTATCTCTTCTCTTTCAGCACATTCAGCAGTCAAACAAACAAGTCCACATCATTTTAGAAGGTTGCCTGGTGGATTTCAGCAGCTTTCAAAGTGTGCATAAAGTATCCATATTACTAACCGAGAATAGTAAACTGGATGGCATGGACGCAGGTACACGGCGATGGGATCATGAGACGTACTGCGCAGGCGCGTACAGCGCGTGTCTCATAAACTGCACGCGAAGTCGTGTCCACCGCGAATGAAGGAGTCACGGCCCAAAAACGAAAGAGCTCAACTGACGTGAATGAGAAATGAAGCAACAACGCACCCATAGCTAACGACTAACGACACAGCCATACAAAAAAGAGGATTCTGCGCTGCGGCCCCACAGGTCCATAATGATAGTACAGACGGCGCAGGTGTCACCGCCATATTGTGAGTAGCACTACTATGGAAGGCGCAGGCATCACCGCCATATTGTGAGTGGCAATACTGCGGGGTGAAGTTAGGAATAATGTGCTGCTTGGGATTGTACAAACCGCTGAACGCTTTACACCGAATTCAAACACAATACAGCTCAACGATACAAACACGAGCCCACCTAGATAAGATCAATGAACGCAGGCGCCTACAACACGCGTCTGAAACTGCGGAAGCAAAGCAGGCACGGGTTCAAAACGAATGAGCTCGACTGACAGATATACAAACACGAGCCCAGCTGGATAAAATCAATGAACGCAGGCGCCTACAACGCACGTCTGAAATGCCGCAAGCAAAGCAGGCACGGCTCCAAGACGAACGAGCTCGACTAATGTATTTCAGGATACCCAACGCCGGGGGTAGGCGAGCAAAGCGAGCAGGGGGCGGAGCCCCCCTTGTGATTTTCAGAAACGCCTGTTTGAAGTTAGCCATCTTTTTTTCTGACTGAGTGATTCAACCTAACCTGGTGAATCCTACGTTTGCTGGAGAAGGTCAATAAAAATTGTGCAAAATGGAGTGAAGTGGAAGGAGTTGAAGAGCCTCATTCAGCACCTACAGCAGGCTTTAATCATAGTGGCCTCAGACTTCTCAAGGGCATCCATTTGACTTTTCCATCCTCTACCTTCTAACCGCCATGGCAGCTCCACAACCCACTCACACTTTGTATTATTTGTGTATATCTGGCTGATGTGGCAGCAGTATTAGTATATTCATACTGTATGTACTTGAGTGCAGTGAAATTTTTACGTGCCCTACCAACATGTAATATGCCACCCCTCTCTGGCACCATGATTAACAAGAATGCACATCTACCTTGCACTGAGTTGATAACACAGACCAGCTCATTTCGTCTACTAATCTTTTCCTCACTCCTATTACTTTGCTCCCATTTTCTGAAACTTTCTGGAAAAACCCCAGAGAAAGATTTCAAAAACAGGCTGTTTGGGGATAAACTGAACTAATAACAAAGATTGAAAGAGACGCCAGCATTTACACCACATTCTCACAGAGAACTGAATATTTATAATAGCTTCTATGGTTTGTGAAATGTAGCCATGGTCAGAATTATGTATGGGAATTGAGACTTGGCTTAAGCAGAAAATGTAACATTTTAGGCAGCCTGTGTATTCATAAGGTCAGGACTCATACAGATGTCCACATACATCTTTGTAGTTGAGGCCCTGGCTTATGAAGGGTCACACCATGAGTCGGAGGTGGGTTGACATTTACCCTCATGGTTAAGTCCAATGCTTTAGAAACTACACCTCTCATGATTTACTTGACTATCACATCCATCCATCCATCCATTTTCTGCTGCTTATCCAATCCATGTAGCAGGGGAAGCATTCTAAGCAATGATGCCCAGACATCCCTTTTCTCTGCCACCTCCTGTAACTCCTCTTGGGGGGATACCTAGGCATTCCCAAGCCAGTCGAGAGATGTAATCTCTTCAGCATGTACTGGATCTTCCCTAAAGTTTCCTCTCGGTTTAACATGCCTACAGCTCCCCAAAGAGGCATCTAGGAAGCATCCTTATCAAATGCCTGAACTTCCTCATCTTTCACCTTTCGATACGGAAAAGCAGCGGCTCTAAGTTGAACTCATCCCGAATATCTGCGCTTCTCACCCTATCTGTCTCTAAGGCTGAGCCCAGACACCCTGCAAAGGGAAGTCGTTTCTGATACTTGTATTCATGATCTAGTTATGTTGGTCACTGCCCAAAACTAATGACCACAGGTGAAGGTGGAAACATACAGCAGTGGCCAAAAGTGTTCGCAGTGACACAATGGTGTGTTTTGTAAACTTTGCTGCTTCAGCATTTTCAGATTATTTTATGGTATGCTGAAGAACAATCAAACATTTCATGAATTACAAAGGCTTTTATTGGCAAATACATGAAATTTATGTAAAGAGTCAATATATACAGTGTTGACCCTTCTTCTTCATAACTTCTGCAATTCACTCTGGCATGCTGGATATCAGCTTCTGGACCAAATCCTGACTGATGGTGATCCATACTTGCCTTTTTAGTGCTTGGAGTTGATCACAGCCTGTGGGCTTCTGCTTCTCCACCAGCTTTTTGAGAACTGACCACAGGTTCTCTAAGGCAGGGGTCCCCAACCCCCGGTCCACGGCCCACTACCGGGCCGCAGCTGTCTGACAGCCGGGCCGCGAGAGAACTGCCGGCAACGGAGACTCACTCAGACTTTTCAGAACGCTTGCCGGGCGGGGCTTTGCAGCGGCGCAGAGAGAGGAGAGAGACTGAGGTGAGAGAGTATTACAACAAAGTTATTTTTATGGTCCCAACAGTTTCCCCATATGACGCGAGTCTATAGAAATTGCGTCACTACGAAGTACATTCAGCAGATGCTTTCATTACAACGAAGTGACCTTGAAATGCTTGAACGAATCATCCACAGAGCAGTTAGATCTGTGGTCACAGCTCAGATGTGCACGTTTGCACAAAGATCCCCAAACAGAAACATTGTAAAAAAAATCTCTTTCTTCGAACTTTCCTTGTAGTTTTTTTTTTTTTTTTTGCTGTTTTTGTTTTCTGTGGTTTTCATTGATTCCTTTTGCTTATTGCTTGTCAACATTTGAAAAACATCCATTGGAATTTAAGTCATTGTCACCCTCCTATTGAAACGGCAAACGCGAGAAAAAGATAACAGTGTTAATGTTTGTGATGTGCAATCTGTTGGAATGGCAAATGCAAAGCATATGTCTTTGTTATATGCAAAAAAAGAAGAAAAATCTCAGATTGCAAACGTATGCGAACTGCTTAATAAGTTAATAATAATAGAAATGTAATGTAAATTGTGTACAAAACTGCAACCCCCCCCCCCCCCCCCCCCCCCCAATGGTCCGTGGAAAAATTTGCATCTAATAAAGTGGTCCATGCTGTCAAAAAGGTTGGGGACCACTGCTCTAGGAGATTAAGGTCTGGGGAGTTTCCTGGCCACAGATCCAAACTTCCAATTTTATGATCTTGAAGCCACTTTGCTATCACTTTTGCCTTGTGACATTGTGCTCCATCATGCTGGAAAATACAAAGATCATCACCAAATTGCACCTGGACGGTTGGGTAGAAATTGGAGGATGTTTTGATACCAATTCTTTATTTATGGCAATGTTCTTGGGCAGAACTGTAAGTAGGCCATACCATACCATACCATACCATATTTATTTGTTGAGCGCTTAAAAACACAGCATTACAACCGACCAAAGCGCTGTACAGTTAAAACAAACAGGACTAAAAACAAAATATTAAAAGCAAACATTAGGAGAGAATTTGAACTAAGAAACTAAAAACAGGTCAGAGGACCCAATAAAATAGAGAAAATAGCGAAAAACAAGTAGAAAATGAAACAAGTTAAGAATTAAAAGCCAATGTGAAGAAGTGCGTTTTTAAGCGTAATTTGAATGTGGCAACTGAAGTGGCTTGCCTAACCACTAAGGGTAGAGAGCTCCAGAGCCTGGGTGCACCGATGGAGAAAGCCCTTTCACCACGAGCTTTGAAACGTGCCTTGGGAACGGTTAGAAGCAGCTGATCTGTGGATCTAAGAACGCGAGGGGGATTGTATCGATGGAGCAAAACACTCAAATAGGCGGGGCCTAGACCATTTAATGCCTTATAAGTTAGGAGGAGTATCTTAAAATCGATTCTGAATCTAACCGGCAGCCAATGTAAGGTTTTTAAAATTGGAGTAATATGTTGGCCTCTGCCACTCCCTGTTAGAAGCCTTGCAGCCGCATTTTGAACCAGTTGTAGTCTAGAAAGAATGGCTTTGCTGATGCCATAAAGGCAGGAATTAGAGTAATCAAGCAGGGACGTAATAAATGCATGGATTACTGATTCCAGGAGATGGTTAGACAGAATAGGCTTGAGTTTGGTGATACGCCTGAGCTGGAAAAAACAGGATTTTACTGTGCTGTTGACTTGAGCATCCATTTTCAGGAACGAATCCACTCCCTTGGATGAGAAGTTAATTGCAGAGGCTGACGACATGATAAAGAACACCATAATCTACATATCTATCTATCTATCTATCTATCTATCTATCTATCTATCTATCTATCTATCTATCTATCTATCTATCTATCTATCTATCTATCTATCTATCTATCTATCTATCTATCTATCTATCTATCTATCTATCTATCTATCTATCTATCTATCTATCTATCTATCTATCTATCTATCTATCTATTCGAAGCGAACCCGGGTCTCCTAACTGTGAGGCAACATCGCTACCACTGCGCCACCCTAAAGTAGAACATCATAAACTTAATCTTAACATCATTTAATTTAGTAGTTTCTCAAATCCCATCGTAACTAAAGTAGCATGTTAAATGCTTTGTTTTGCATTTGACCTTCTATGTGCTCTGTGTGTGTGAATCACTACCTGCTTCTTAAACGGACTTTCTCTTCCTCCAACAGGACACAGAATCCATTACATTCATGATATTACAGCTCTCTGAATAATTTAAAATACTGAGATGTATACGTGATATCTTTTTCATGATGATAGGAGTTAAAGCGTGTTATTAAACATGGGAACACGGTGGTGCAGTGATTGTTCCTGCCTCATGCAAGATGCTTGCTGCACCATGCACGACCTTTGATGAAATAATTTATTGTAGCAGTACTGTCTCTTTCAAATGTACTAAACTCCAATTCCTGTCCTTACTTTTCTTTCTCCAAATACCCAATCGCCACACAATCAGCTCTGTAATAGACGTTAAGCCATATGTAAGCTCAGAACACTGATTCTTCAAAACTTTTAAGGAAATATTAAAATATCTTCATGGTACATGTTAAATTATTCTATCCATCTATCCATCCAGTGTCGCATCAGCACCAGCAAGAATACAGCGCGAGGCAGGAACAAGCCAGCTCCTCGCTAGCGCTGCGACACCGTGCCCTCACATGTTTAATTATTAACAATATAGATTATTTAAATGAAGTTAAAGTTTTATGTGTATAATATAATAAACATATTTTGCTGCATTTCATCTTAAAAATGAGTTTGTCATCATATGTAAATTCGCGCTTAATAAAGTGGCTCAGGTTGTGCAATGTTATAACTACCGCAAGTTTACAGTGAGGTAATTGTACTAATAAGTACAAACAGTTCTACAAGGAGCACTTGATTGACTGATTGAGTGCATTTAGAGTTCTTGGGATGAAACATGTTTTTGAACCTCGAGGAAAGGCTCTGAAGCATTTGCTGTATGAGAGAAGTTCAATATACAGCATGGCTGAGGCAGCGTGTGCTTGATGCTGTATACCGATAATTCTCTTTCCGATCAGCAGCTGGATCTGTGTCCCCACTCAGATACAGTGATATAAATACTCCGAGTGGTGCAGTGAGAGTAATATGGAAAAAGATGATCTGCTGTGGCAACCTCTAACGGGAGCAGCTGAAAGAAGAAGAAGAAGAAGAAGGTGCAGTGAGAGTAACAACGCTAAAACAGCTATAGTATTTAGAATAGTTTGGCTATTCAGTGGACCATTATATTGTTGCAGGTTAATTACAATCAGATGCCTTAAACTAATAAACAATATGCAGTTAATTTTAGTGTATATGATAAAGACTCATCAGGGATGTGGATCTAAAAAAGAAAGGGAAACTAAACTGGAACAGTAGCACTGCTTTGACTCTGGGTGCCGCCAGTTTGCAAAACTGAGCAGAGAACTTGCATACGCCAAGCATTTAGCTATAGTGAAAATGTGCGTGGCTTTACGGCAAGTTTAGGTTTTATACATCGAGATTTGAGCATGGAATTAGGCTTACGCAACATTTTTGTGCGTACTCACCGTTTATACATGAGGTCCCTGGACCTTAGTCCTTTTGCATAGATATCGGGAGCGCCACACACCCCTTTCCAGCGACCTCATGACCCCCCATGCTCTTCCAATCTGTCTGCTGACTTCATAGGAAGAGTCGCTTACAAGTCGCTTACAAGACCAGACACAGACTCCTCGCTCAGTCTCTCGAGCGCCCCAATCAGAGCCTCCATTGACTCCACAAATATCACAGCATTGTCAGCCAAGCCAATATCCATGAATCTTTCTTCACCAACAGATGCCCCACAGTCGCTGGACCCCACGACCTTGCCTAACACCCAGTCCATACAGGCATTGAACAGAGTAGGAGCAAGAACACACCCCTGACGAACCCCAGAATCAACTGGGAAAAACACAGAGGTTCTGCCTCCACTCTGCACAGCACTCACAGAACCAGTGTACAGGCAGGAAAATCAAATAGGCAGAGCAATTAAGATCATAATAAAAGTCATACAAATCACAATGCCATTCTGGAGAACCTCCCCCTCTGCCTGGAATATATAATATAAAAAGGGGTAGAGCTCCAGCTGTGATTTTGTGCTGGCTCCACCCCCTGAACCTCCACATAAATAAAACAGGGTCAATAAATAAATATATAAATAAATATAAATATTTAAATTATACTAAATTAAAAAACAATATTAAAACACGACATACTAGATCATAAACATAATGTACAAAATAATATTCAGATTATTAAAAAAATAAAAAAAAATAAAACAAATTTAACCTAGGACAACTCTGGCTGAAACCTAACAGCACCACATTCCTGTTCTCAGGTAAAGGGCAGACATGAAAGTCATGACCTCCCCCAACTTCTACTTAATCTTTTTATGTCCTATTGTTCATTTTTAATGCATTAATAACTATCATCCCCTCCTTTAACCGTCACCTTATCGTGGTGGAGGGGTTTGCGTGTCCCAATGATCCTAGGAGCTCTGTTGTCCGGGGCTTTATGCCCCTGGTAGGGCCACCCAAGGCAAACTGGTCCTAGGTGAGGGATGAGACAAAGAGCGGTTAAACAAACCTCCTATGAAGAAAAACCATTTTGGACGGCGTTTTCCCTTGCCCGGACGCGGGTCACCGGGGCCCCACTCTGGAGCCAGGCCTGGAGGTGGGGCTCGATGGCGAGCACCTGGTGGCCGGGCCTACACCCATGGGGCTCGGCTGGGCACAGCCCGAAGAGGCAACGTGGGTCCCCCTTCCCATGGGCTCACCACCTATGGGAGGGGCCAAGGAGGTCGGGTGCAGTGTGAGTTGGGTGGTGGCCGAAGGCGGGGACCTTGGCGGTCCGATCCTCGGCTACAGAAACTGGCTCTTGGGACGTGGAATGTCACCTCTCTGAAGGGGAAGGAGCCTGAGCTAGTGCGCGAAGTTGAGAGGTTCCGGCTAGATATAGTCGGGCTCACCTCGACGCACAGCTTGGACTCTGGAACCAATCTCCTTGAGAGGGGCTGGACTCTCTACCACTCTGGAGTTGCCCCCGGTGAGAGGCGCCGAGCAGGTGTGGGTATACTTATTGCCCCCCAACTTGGAGCCTGTACATTGGGGTTTACCCCGGTGGACGAGAGGGTAGCCTCCCTTCGCCTTCGGGTGGGAGGACGGGTCCTAACTGTTGTTTGTGCGTATGCACCGAACAGCAGTTCGGAGTACCCACCCTTTTTGGAGTCCCTGGAGGGGGTGCTAGAGGGCATACCTTCTGGGGACTCCTTTGTTCTGCTGGGAGACTTCAATGCTCACGTGGGCAATGACAGTGAGACCTGGAAGGGCGTGATTGGGAGGAATGGCCCCCCTGATCTGAACCCGAGCGGTGTTTTGTTATTGGACTTCTGTGCTCGTCACGGATTGTCCATAACGAACACCATGTTCAAGCATAGGGGTGTTCATATGTGCACTTGGCACCAGGACACCCTAGGCCTCAGTTCGATGATCGACTTTGTGGTCGTGTCGTCGGACTTGCGGCCACATGTCTTGGACACTCGGGTGAAGAGAGGGGCGGAGCTGTCAACTGATCACCACCAGGTGGTGAGTTGGCTTCGATGGTGGGGGAGGATGCCGGTCAGGCGTGGTAGGCCCAAACGTGTTGTGAGGGTCTGCTGGGAACGTCTGGCAGAGCCCCCTGTCAGAAGTAGCTTCAACTCCCACCTCCGGCAGAACTTCGACCACATCCCGAGGGAGGTGGGGGACATTAAGTCTGAATGGGCCATGTTCCGTGCCTCTATTGTTGAGGCAGCTGACCGGAGCTGTGGCTGTAAGGTGGTCGGTGCCTGTCGTGGCGGCAATCCCCGAACCCGCTGGTGGACACCGGCGGTGAAGGATGCCGTCAAGCTGAAGAAGGAGTCCTACAGGACCCTTTTGTCCTGTGGGACCCCGGAGGCAGCTGATAGGTACCGGCAGGCCAAGCGGAATGCGGCTTTGGTGGTTGCTGAGGCAAAAACTCGGGCGCGGGAGGAGTTTGGGGAGGCCATGGAGAATGACTTTCGGACGGCTTCGAGGAGATTCTGGTCCACCATCCGGCGTCTCAGGAAGGGGAAGCAGTGCAGTGTCAACACTGTATATGGTGGGGATGGTGCGCTGCTGACCTCGACTCGGGACGTTGTGGGTCGGTGCGGGGAATACTTCGAAGACCTCCTCAATCCCATTAACATGCCTTCCAATGAGGAAGCAGAGCCTGGGGACTCAGAGGTGGGCTCCCCCATCTCTGGGACTGAGGTCACCGAGGTGGTCAAAGAACTCCTTGGTGGCAGGGCCCCGGGGGTGGATGAGATACGCCCGGAGTTCCTCAAGGCTCTGGATGTTGTAGGACTGTCTTGGCTGACACGCCTCTGCAACATCGCATGGACATCAGGGACAGTGCCTCTGGATTGGCAGACCGGGGTGGTGGTCCCCCTCTTTAAGAAGGGGGATCGGAGGGTGTGTTCCAACTACAGAGGGATCACACTCCTCAGCCTCCCTGGAAAAGTCTATTCAGGGGTCCTGGAGAGGAGGGTCCGTCGGATAGTCGAGCCTCGGATTCAGGAGGAACAGTGTGGTTTTCGTCCTGGTCGCGGAACAGTGGACCAGCTCTATACCCTTAGCAGGGTCCTGGAGGGTGCATGGGAGTTTGCCCAACCAGTCTACATGTGTTTTGTGGACTTAGAAAAGGCATTCGACCGTGTCCCTCGGGGAATCCTGTGGGGGGTACTCCGAGAGTATGGGGTACCGGCCCCCCTGATAAGGGCTGTTCAGTCCCTGTACGATCAGTGCCAGAGCTTGGTCCGCATTGCCGGCAGTAAGTCGAACCCGTTTCCAGTGAGAGTTGGACTCCGCCAGGGCTGCCCTTTGTCACCGATTCTGTTCATAACTTTTAGTCAGATGAGGTGGCTCGGGCATCTGATCAGGATGCCTCCTGGACGCCTCCCTGGTGAGGTGTTCCAGGCACGTCCAACCGGGAGGAGGCCCCGGGGAAGACCCAGGACACGCTGGAGGGACTATGTCTCTCGACTGGCCTGGGAACGCCTTGGGATTCTCCCGGAAGACCTAGAAGAAGTGGCCGGGGAGAGGGAAGTCTGGGCATCTCTGCTCAAGCTGCTGCTCCCGCGAACCGACCTCGGATAAGCGGGAGACAATGGATGGATGGATGGATAACTATCATGTACATTAATATTCCTATTTATTTATATTATTTGTCTAATTATGTATTCTCAGTTAGTTTAATCATATTTGTCTATCATTAGTTTTTATGTGGACAATCTTGCTCCCTGACGCTTCTTGTGTTTTGTGGGTGGACCTTCAAGAGGCGGGCAACCGTCACCTGACTGCAAGGAACCGCCCCACCCTCTTAAGAGAGGCTTTGAAAGTGAATTCCATGGGGGCTCATTTGAATGAGCTTTGGTGGAGGAGAGGTGTGTTTGATTTTCTTGGTTTATTCTTTGGATTTCATTACTGGATACTTGGATTGTGACTTGGTCACTGTGGATTGTCTTTTATGCAAATCTTTTTGCTGTCTTATATTTTTGAGTATTTAATATTTTTATGTATGTTTGTCAGTAATTTTTTTGTGTTGTTGCCATCTCTTACACAGGCCAGGAGGGTTGACAAAAATCCCCTCCTTAGTGTGGCATTTTTGGGAATTTAAAATTATTTTAGCCAATTCCCCATTTGGCCCAGTGTAGACCTATGCCAGCCATTTGAGCAGGTGATCAAGCTGCCTGGGAGTGAGCCTTATCTGGGCAGGCTAGTAAAGAGTCTGACTTCTTTGTGGCTTTGTTTTGGAGGCCTCACACCTTTTTTTGCCATTTTGATGTGTGTGAACTACAACAGCTGTGATGCTTTCAGCCAAGAAGAAGGACATAAAGACTTGGGGAGAAGAAGTTTGGAGGCAGCTCTGAGCCTTCTGTTCATTCATGAAGCCCCTCTGAGTCTTAAGGCCTAGAAAGGAGACTCACATTTAAGGCTTTGGGAAACATTTTAGAGGAGGGGGCTTTGAGGTCTTGTAACACAAATTAAGCCTCATTAAGGTCTTGTTACATCGTAGTAGGTAGTGATCAGCAAGTTCTTGTTCTCGAAACTGACACTAAAGCTTGTTTCGCAGGCAATTTCATAAATGCAAAATGCAAAACTCTCTAAAAGGTTTTTGGAAGTTTTAAAGGCTTTTGAGGTGGAAGACAAGTAATTGTGTTATTTTTTTGCAGTCCTGTAATACATGTACACTAATCTGCCGTACACCACTAGCATCAATTCTGTTTTATTTCACCACATTGGAGAACAAAGTGGCACGATGCAAATTTTCCACTCAAAGACACCTCAATCCCCCATTACTTAGATAGATAGATAGATAGATAGATAGATAGATAGATAGATAGATAGATAGATAGATAGATAGATAGATAGATAGATAGATAGATAGATAGATAGATAGATAGATACTTTATTAATCCCAATGGGAAATTCACATTCTTCAGCAGCAGCATACTGATACAATAAATAATATTAAATTAAAGAATGATAATAATACAGGTGAAAAAAAAAACAGACAATAACTATGTATAATGTTAAATATTAATGTTTACCCCCCCTGGTGGAATTAAAGAGTCGCATAGTTTGGGGGAGGAACGATCTCCTCAATCTGTCTGTGGAGCAGGACAGTGACAGCAGTCTGTCGCTGAAGCTGCT
The DNA here is from genome assembly GCF_900747795.2 of Erpetoichthys calabaricus. Lineage (NCBI taxonomy): Eukaryota > Metazoa > Chordata > Cladistia > Polypteriformes > Polypteridae > Erpetoichthys > Erpetoichthys calabaricus. The sequence goes on from NC_041394.2 coordinate 31,717,594, forward strand.
CTTCTGTCTGGAGATGACATTATTTAGTGGATGCAGTGGATTCTCCATAATTGATAGGAGCCTGCTGAGCGCCCTTCGCTCTGCCACAGATGTTAAACTGTCCAGCTCCATAGCAACTGCCCGTTCCTATTTCTTGATTCCCGCAGGAATTGTATTGTCCAAGCGCAAACTGAGATTCAAGTTTCTTTTCTGTCTCTCTTGCATACTTGCCAGGATTGCCAAGATTGTCATCATAAATGGCAAAGTGAGCATCGTACTACCAGAACAAATACAGCAGCTCAACAAAAACATTGCTATGTTAGCCTGGTGCTATTTGTTTCTCAAGAAGTCTTTATTTAAATACTAAATGACAGAGAGACACATGTAGAATCACTGCATGTCAGCACTTTCAAACAGGGTGAAACAGCTTTCTTCTTGTGTCAGTGACGTGAACATCAATGAAAGCAAAAAGGAATTTGTGAAGTGAGACTCGGAGTGTGGCTGCATGTTCAGTTTCATGAAAATCTTTTTAATCTCTACTCATTACTAAATCTCTTGGATATTCTAATGTTTTATTATTTTTGCTTTAGAGGTCTTAATAAAACCAATCAATGCTTTTGTTAGGTTCTTGTTATGTAGAAGTAAGTGACCAATGAATATATACTGCTCAAAAAAATTAAAGGAACCCTTTTAAATCTGAGTATATCATCAAGTCAGTGAAACCTCTGGGCTATTGATCTGGTCAGTTAAGTGGCAGAGAGACTTGTTAATCAGTTTCAGCTGCTTTGGTGTTAATGAAATGAACAACAGGTGCACTAGAGGGGCAACAATGAGATGATCCCCAAAACAGGAATGAATGGTTTAACAGGTGGAGGGAGGCCACTGACATTTTTCCCTCCTAATCTGTTTTTCACTAGTTTTGCATTTGGCTACAGTCAGTGTCACTGGTAGTATTGAGGCAATCCCTGTACCCTACAGAGGAGGCACAGGTAGTCCAACTTCTCCAGGATGGTATATCAATATGCACCATTGCCAGAAAGTTTGCTGTGTCTCCCAGCACAGTCTCAAGGGCACGGAGGAGATTCCAGGAGACAGGCAGTTACTCTAGGAGAGCTGGACAAGACCATAGAAGGTCATTAACCCATCAGCAGGACCAGTATCTGCTCCTTTGGGCAAGGAGGAACAAGATGAGCACTTCCAGAGCGAACAAAATGACCTCCAGCAGGCCACTGGTGTGAATGTCTCTGACCAAATGATGAGAAACAGACTTCATGAGGGTGGCCTGAAGGCCCGACGTCCACTAGTGGGCCCTGTGCTCACTTCCCGGCATCCTGAAGCTCGACTGACATTTGCCACTGAATACCATAATTGGCAGGTCCACCACTGGCACCCTGTGCTTTTCACAGATTAGAGCGGGTTCACCCTTGATTACATGTGACAGATGTGAAAGGGTCTGGAGAAGCCGTGGAGAATGTTATGCTGCCTGTAACATTGTTCAGCATGACCGGTTTAGTGGTTGGCCAGTGATGGTCTGGGGAGGCATATCCATGGGGGGGACGCACAGACCTCTATAGGCTAGACAACGGCACCTTCACTGCCATTAGGTATCGGGATGAAATCCTTGGACCCATTGTCAGACCCTATGCTGGTGCAGTGGGTCCTGGGTTTCTCCTGGTGCATGACAATACCTGACCCCTTGTGGCGCGAGTTTGCAGGCAGTTCCTGGAGGATGAAGGAATTGAAACCATTGACTGACACCCACGCTCACTCGCCTAACCTAAATCCAATAGAACATCTCTGCGACATTATATTTCGGTCCATCTGACGCCACCAGGTTGCACCTCAGACTGTCCAGGAGCTCAGTGATGCCCTGGTCCAGATCTGGGAGGAGATCCCCCAGGACACCATCCAGCATCTCATTAGGAGCATGCATCAACCCCCCCCACCCCGACGTCAGGCATGCATACAAGCATGTGGGGGCCCTGCAAACTACTGACAATGATTCTGAGTTGCTGAGTTTCAGCAAAATGGACTAGCCTGCCACATCATTTTTTCACTTTGATTTTCGGGGTGTCTTTGAATTCAGCCCTCTGTAGGTTGATCATTTTCATTTCCATCAAACGATGTACCATCCTTTCATTCCTAACACATTACCCAATCCATAGCAGTAGAGATATCCAGCACAATTTTTTTCCCATTGAGATCTTTTGTGTTTTCAAAATGTTCCTTTAATTTTATTTAACAATTTATTATACAAAGCATTTATTCTAAAGTGTTATTGGTGCTCTGTCACTCTTACTGAAGTCCAGTAAAGCTTGCGTTTGTGATGCCCTGACCTGCAGCCATTGGCTCACCCTTCAGTTCTGAGACATCAATAGTCATGACAGGTCGGAGCAGGGCAAGTGAGTCAAACACGACTTTAAGATCAGAAGACTGACAGTTTATTTTAAAACAGAATAAAAAGTGATCTAATGTGCAAAACAGTGTGTTCCATAAATAAATCCATAAAACAGTGCCTTAAAACAAACCTGCATCTTTGGGCGTTTAATTAAAATAGGATCCAAGCAAACACAAGTTAAAAATCTTACCTGTTTGAAAAGTAAAAGCCCCTTTCTTCCTTTTGTTCTCTCTCTCTCTGTTTTCCATGTCAGGACACAGGACTTCCCCTTAACTCAACCTGCCACATCCTGATGTTCTGCCACCTTAGTTGGTCATCATGGATTTGAACTATAACCTCTGCCAGTACCTGCAAAATCTGGAGATGCCACCTCGGCTTACAGTCATATGAAAAAGTTTGGGAACCCCTCTCAGCCTGCATAATAATTGACTATACTTTCAACAAAAAAGATAACAGTGGAATGTCTTTCATTTCCTAGGAACATCTGAGTACTGGGGTGTTTTCTGAACAAAGATTTTTAGTGAAGCAGTATTTAGTTGTATGAAATGAAATCAAATCTGAAAAACTGGCTGTGCAAAAATGTGGGTCCCCTTGTAATTTTGCTGATTTGAATGCCTGTCACTGCTCAATGCTGATTACTTACAACACCAAATTGGTTGGATTAGCTCGTTAAGCCTTGAACTTCATAGACAGGTGTGTCCAATCATAAGAAAAGGTATTTAAGGTGGTCAATTGCAAGTTGTGCTTCCCTTTGACTCTCCTCTGAAGAGTGACGGCATGGGGATCCTCAAAGCAACTCTCAAAAGATCTGAAAACAAAGATTGTTCAGTCTCATGGTTTAGGAGAAGGCTACAAAAAGCCATCTCAGAGGTTTAAACTGTCAGTTTCAACTGTAAGGAATGTCATCAGGAAATGGAAGGCCACGGGCACAGTTGCTGTTAAACCCAGAAGGTCTGGCAGGCCAAGAAAAATACAGGAGCGGCATATGCGCAGGATTGTGAGAATGGTTACAGACAACCCACAGATCACCTCCAAAGACCTGTAAGAACATCTTGCTGCAGATGGTGTATCTGTACATCATTCTACACTTAAGTGCAAATTGCACAAAGAACATCTGTATGGCAGGGTGATGAGACAGAAGCCCTTTCTGCACTCACGTCACAAACAGAGTCACTTGTTGTATGCAAATGCTCATTGAGACAAGCAAAGTGTTTTGGACTGATGAGACAAAAATTGAGTTCTTTGGTCATAACAAAAAGCTCTTTGCATGGCCTCTCTTCCTCTTGCCTAATCCATTTTTCAGCTTGTCACACATGCATGTCTGTGGAACTCCCTAAAGCTCTCTCAAGGTATGGCCTGCTATAACCCAAGGGGGCACTGCCACTCACTCTATTTTCTCCTTCTGTCCCTGCCCAGTGAGGGCACCTAGCCTTGCTCATTCTGTAGGTGTCCTTTGTGAAAGGAAACTACCACTAGTCGGACTTCTCAACAAGTGACAGAGTAATTGGAAGTGATGTCATTGGGTCTGGAACTGGAAGTGAGGTCATCAGCCCCAGAAATGGGGAGTGACATCAACAAGCCCAGGCAGAATCTCCCATGGTTGGTCTGCAGAGGAAAAAGAGAAAGGATCAGTGCACTCTGCCGCTCTCTTTTCGATCCTCTTTTGACCCCTTTAGCTGCCTCCCACACGCTCGTGTGTGACAACGGGATGGTGCCTCAAATCATCTTGAGGTCTTCTGTCAATCCTGTACCTGGCCACAAGCTGTTCAGCCAGTGAGAGTGTATTCACCTGGCAGAGCTCTCCCTCTGAGCCCGCCATCCTGCAGTCTCCACAGAGTAATCAGCATGAGAGATGCCACCCAACTTCACAATCAGTCACTTGTCCATCAAGCGGTCACTTCATCCACAGCCAGTTCTCTCAGTCACACCTTTTCTCAAAAGAAACTTTCTTTTTTCCTTCTTCCTTTCCCTGTGCTAACCCACTCTCTTTATACAAGCTGTCCTGCAGCTGGTGCCTGCTGATTAGCGTGCCAAGCGGCAATCATTACATTAAGCTGGCACACACTTTCACATGTGCGCTGTGTAAAGGCACGAGCTACAAATGGGTTGCAGTAAAATCATTAAATAAATCATTCAATTTAAACACTCACAACAGTGTTATATAACACGTCAAGGTGGCTGCCATTCGGAATAATTTTATACAGTGCTGAGTGATGAGAATATTATCACAAAAGACTCTATCAACATGACGAGACTAAAGGTGGTAAGAATGCAAAAAGAGAATCTTTCATTCACATCATGGAGCGGCAGTCAAGACGGACCCCAGTAATGGATCGTCTCCACCTTTAGTAATATTGCAGGGGGGTCATCCCCGTATCTGTTCTTGTGTAACTTCAGGTAAGTAAATCCTCACCCCCTCTGTCTGGGTGTGTCCCTATGAAAGTGAATTCCATCCTATTTGTCCCCATGTGGCTTGAACAAGGCAGATCCCACCCAGTATTACTATGATGTGAAGAAAGCTGTATTCCTGATATGACTCCTAGAAAGCAGGCTTTACTCCAGGGTCCTGGCATGATGTTAAAGTAGCACCCCTGTGGATACCAATAAAGCAAATTCACCGCTGTACTGTGGTGTGACATTGAGGAACCCAATGTTACTGCTCTTCGTAAGTGCAACTCCAGGTAAGTGAATCCCCCTTCCATTTTTCTTTGAGGTGATCCTGTGGAAGTGAGTTCTGACCTTAAAGAAGTGGTTCAGTTCCTGGTGTGACTGTACGGAAATGCATTCTCCTCTTGTGATAGTAAGGAAGCAAATCCTCATCTTGACGTGACCTTGAGGAAGCAAATCCATAACATTAAGGTGATCCTAATAAAGCAAATCTCAAGGTAGGTGAAAAGGTTTCTTTGCAGACTACACTGGAATAACTTGAGCTGCTGTTCACAGTATAAGGCGCTATATGAAGGAAGTGTGCAGGGCTGGTCTTGCATTTCATGGTCTGTCATCATCTTCAATTTATTTGTTCATTTTCTTTATTATTATTGATTCCTTCATTAGTATCTATACTAAACTATGTGGTTTGACTGTTGATACTCCTTACCCCACCCATTGACCCTGATTGGTCATTTGATTACATTCAGTTTCAGATGGGTGGTCTTGAAGCAAAATTAGACTAACAAAAGCTTTGCTGCCCTCATGTTGCTCTTTCCTGAGCAGAAGGTTCCAGGGAGATTTGTCTCCTGGTGTTTCTGGGGTCCAAGTGATGGCTGTCTTCTAGCCATCACTTGGAATACTGTAAGTGCCAGAGAAGAACGACAGGCATCCTGGCTGGGATAAAGGAAGGATTCATGCCTGTAGCTGCGTTTTTCCAAAGTTACCAAAGTTCAGCAGCTCTAACTCAAAAAATGGGATTCAACAAAAGCCTGACGTGCAGAAATGATTCCACAGACAAAATATCTTTGTTTTTAAAAGTTTGGTTAAGTTTCAAAGTAAAACGGTTCACACAAAAAAAGAAAATTAAAATAGCAAAAAAAAGGAAAATTTCTTTTAAGAAAGGTTCTGTTTAAAGCTTAAACCTTGTTACATCTCAAATCGTTACTATTTACTTATCATTTCTGAGCCATTTCAAGGCGGTCAGAAAACTGTATGCTTATCCCATTTCTAAGTTAAAAATGGGTCTTTCAAGTCCCTGTTTACTGGGACCTGTTCTGAACACAACTGAATCAAATATCACACTGTATCTCAGTTATAGCAAGAAGGTTCTATCTCTTACTAACTTATAGGGGGAAAAGACTAAACCATTGTCTATGACTATGGAAGAAATTATATTCTATTCAAATTAAGCAAACATTAATATGAGTTTAATTCAAAAATTTAACTTTTTAAGATTGGCTCTTACAGTGCCCATAATGGATGAAGTAGGTGAACAGGCCCACCAGGAGCAGATCATTCCCCCAAATGACAGGTGGTAGTATCCCTCCGATTGAAACCCAATCAGGACACCCACAATCAGGAGGAGGAAACCCAATCAGGACACCCGCAGGGTGGCATGGGAGTCGGAATCCAGAATTGCATTCCTGTCGGGGTCTTTGGGGACCACCAGAGGGAACTGCTGGGGGAGGACTGCCCTGGTTTCCACACAACCTGGTAATGCTCTGGACAACCAGGACAGGTGACCAGAAGCAGTTTCTGGGTCTGGTTCAAAAAGAAACCCGCTGCCTCACTTGAACTGAGTCAGAGTCAGGAGGCAGCGGGCAACATTCAGTGGGAAGCCAATAGGAGGAAGAATTAATTTGTTTTGGCTTATTTTGGACTGGTGATTATTGGAAAAGTGTTTGGTGTAAATAAATACCTGTTATTTTATTCATACAATGTCTGGTGTTATACTGTGTCTTGGGTTTGGGGCTCTCTGTCACCCCCTTGTGACCACATTACCTATACACTCAGAAGGAGCAGGACTTAGTTCAAGCATCGAGAAGGGGTGAGTTGCCATCTGGCACATGTACCTTTACTCTGTGGGTGAAAAAGAAGTCATTGTTAGCATCAGCGCCCCCTCCTGTCCAGGAGTTGTATTGTTTACCTCAACAGAGTCCTTATAGTTCTCCTTTATAACATAGCTCCCCCCACCCCTCAGCATATCCCTAGTGACATGTGCAACCTGAGTCAGCCATGAAGTCATAAGCCTGGGAGAGGGTGTCAGCATTCACATGGAGGGGTTCCTGACGATGAACCACCATAAGCTTGTAAGGCTGCAGGTCGAGTAACCAGTGAGTGATCCTAAGATTGGCTTCCTTATGGGTGGAGAGCCACTGCAGTGGAGTGTGGGTGATCACCAGGATAAACTCTTGCCCCTGTAGGTAGAAACAGAGCTGGGTAATCGCCTATTAAATGATGAGGGCCTCCTGCATGATGGCTGTGTACCTGCTAAACACAGTCCCTTAAATCACCAATCCAAAATTTGGTCAAAACACAAGAAAGTCAACATGTAGAAAAAGTCAAAAAACGCAGTAGAAGCTCACCAAAACTCCCCAGCACATTTGAATGAACCACCAGGAACTGTAGGAGGCCCTCCGGATTTATAGGCTTGAGGGCAGTTCCTAGTGGTGATAGGCAGGTGCCCCGCTTCTTTGGGGACCACCCACAAGACATATGGAGCATAAAGAAGGCATTGATACATAGGCAAAATGAGAAATAAAGAACACAAATAATAATCACAAGCAATATTAATGTAAACAAAAGTATTAAAAATGGTCAGCAAGGACATTAAACAAAGATCTGAAACCCACCCAGGGAAGGAATCCTGACTGAAACATAACAGAGCCAAATAGGGCTGCAGGATCAGGAGTGGGCGCCATGTCCCCCCGTGGTGCTCTGATACCCAATATAACAGATCATTATGTATCTCAAAATGTGGACCGGGTGGTGTTGTATCAGAGGTTGCTTGACCATCTACTGAAGTCATGGCATTCCTTGAAGATTTCAGGGAATCATCATTTCATTACTCTCACTTGAATGACTCAGGCAGCAGATAATTATATGAAGTGGCATTTGCATTTCCAGCAAAGGGGCATCAGATGTCTCCCTATCTTCATCACAGCAGTCAGCATATCTTCACCTGCCCTTTATCATGATGTGGTTTACCCCTTGAGAGTAGGGAGGCTTGTCCTTGACTAGGATCTACTTTACTCTTACGCTGCCTGATCACTCCAAGTGAAAATGTAAAAGGAAGGGCAAGAGTGATGAGGTGGCCATACAGTAACTTCACCCCTATGTTCACTCACAGTCCATGAGCTTTTTGATGTGGGGGACAGTGAGTCGCAACATGACCTGGCTCTTCACATTTGTAACAAAGCAAGAATGGGGTGTGTGATCCTTCCATTGAGTGGTCTGCTCCTGGTCCTTCATCGATGGTTTGGGGGTTTCGTGCATCTCTAGAGTGCCCCCGCTTTTCTGGCCTCTCAGCTTAAAGGGCAGTCTAATAAACAGTCCACTGTTTTTATAAGGTCCTCCATATTACCCCATGAGTAGCAACACTCTGGGTAGGTTAGGTAGTTAGGGATTACATTGATTAGGAAATCGAATATCAACATCTAGCAACACGCTCCACTATATTCTCTCCTGGTCTCAACCAGCAAGCAAGTTTGCCCCACAGCTCAAATGCCTGAGCTCGGGTGGGTCTGTCAGGGTCAAAACTCCACTCATGGAAGCCCAGGCTTAGACCAAAATTGGTGAGAATCTCTTTCTTTAACGTGGTGTATTTGTCCGCAGCATGCTCTACAAGATTGTAATAGGTGTGCTGTGCCTCACCGTTTTTAGAAAAGAAACAAAATCTAGACTCCTTTGTTGTTGAGCCATTTATGTCGGGTGGCCATCCTCTCGAAGATTAGGAGTTCCGTATCTGTGTCACGGCATCAACACCTCAGACGGCCTTTAAGCTCTGTCTTCAAAAAGGGCTTCAGTTGCATCCCAATGATCCTCCGCATCAGCAAAGTCTGACTGCTGTGCTGCTACCTGTTGCTATAGCTGGGTTACGTGCTCCACCAACTGCTCTGAGGTCCACCCACTCCGTCATGGTATAAAAATCCTGCCAACTAAGGCAATTTTGTGACAGTAGACACATGGGATGGACGCTAAAAGAAATGTTTGGGGCACCAAAAAGGGTAATCCCCATTTAATAAAGGCAAAATTAGGCACAAAAAGTGTGTGCTGTACTAATTAAAGGCTTTGTTGATCCCATGTTCTTCCTTTCTGAGCATAATGTTCCAGTGAGCTCTCTCTCTCTAGTGTTTCTGTGATGCAAGTGACAACCTTCTTCTGGCCATTGGTCAGAATATATACCTCCACCCCGAGAAGGGGCGGGGCTTAGTTTGAATATCAAGGCGGGGTTAGGCGTCCTCTGTCACATGCAGCTAATAGCTGTGGGTGAAAAGGAAAAAGTTGTTAGCATCAGTGCCCCCTTCTGTCCAGGGGTGGTATTGGTTACAGCAGCAAATCTCTTTAAAGTGTCCCCTATGCCTGCATGTGTGACAATGGACATGAATTAAACTGCATTATTTGAAACTAACATGAAAACTATGTGCCATAGTGAAAAGCAATCAATCATTTGCTTGAGAAAACGGTGGCAAAATAAAATGCATTGTGTGCATACGCGTTGCTTTGCAATGTAGTTAACACATTGAATTGCATTTAAGGTTGGTACGAAATTAAGAGCCATCTTAACAGCATCATAAGCCAACAGACAAAGTAGTGCGCTGGGACCCCTATTTTGTTAGCAAAACAGAAACATACATAGGCATCAGAAATACTGAGGGCCCCCCCTCTGCCCAGTGCTCATTGTGCCCATACATTAAGATAGCCCTGACCACAAATAATCTTTCCTTCAAAATTGGTTAAATTTAAACTGTGCTTATAAATTCAGCTTTGCATTTCAAATGGTCAAACCTCATTCTCTTCTGGACCCTGCAGTCCTTACAGTCACCTCTTACTGTTGGGTTCTCGTCTACTCAAACTATCAAATGATTTTATAACATTGCTTATCTGCTTCCTTTGAATTGCACTTTAGTCAGCTACCCTGTGCTGATGTGCTCTGTGAAAGGCGCTATATAAAACCAAGCCAGACTGGTTTGCTAATTGATTTTGCACTGCCTGGTCTGCTTATTATTCCTGATGCTTTTGGGTTAAAGCTGCAGGCAGCGTCTGGCCTTCCTACTCTCCATGTCATTTTACAAAGAACCTACTAGCGCCATCTAGACGATTCAGGTGACAGTCCTGTGACTGAAGTTATAAGAAAGGGAGCAACCCTGCATTAGGGTGTAAATGAAATGTGAATGAAGAAAAAGGCAAGTCGCTTATTTCATTCATCTGACACTGACTTATTTCATAGTGACTTCCCCCTATTGTGAGTAGGCGTAGGGAGAGGGGGAGTCCAACGTTCGGCAGGCTGACACATCACCTTTGACTCCAGCAGATACGTTAAAACCAACAAGAAGGGAAAAAAAGTGATGTCATTACTTTAGCTAAGAGAGAGAGAGAAATATGGTGGTGGGGGGGTATGGAGGGGGGGAGTGGAAGGGATCCATGTAATCCGAGCGAAACGCTTGCTAAAATTGGAACCACTTGCTGAATTCTCCTGGGGAGAGCATTTTTAACAGCCCAGACTGCTTTTGCCGTTCCCACGACACCAAAACCGACTCAACCCTCCTCCTTTTTTTTTTCTGCCTTTAATAAACCCTTGAATCTTGCGAACCTTCCAGCTATGCCTATAAAAGGCAAATCCCAGGGTAGATGGGAGTTCAAGACCTGGCGGTTGAATCTAGGGGAAATATGAAGCACCATGCTGCACTTTGCTTGGAGAGAGAAGGAAATGAGAAGAAACCCAAAGGGGAATTAGGAGTGCCGGTATATGGGGTATAGGGTTATCAATGGTGGATTGGGGGAATGGGGGTTGTTTTGTGAAGTGAGGCTGCCTGTACGGTGCTTTGGTTAGTCGGTTAGTGCCATATAATGAGTCCTTAACAATCATATTGTTAGTACTTAGTAAGACTCAGAAAGCACCAACGACACCACATTTGGGCTGGGGATTGTCATGAACTAGGAGTCTCAAGCACTAAAGGAATCCAAAGCACTTCCAATAATGTCCACTTGAGGGGGATATCACCATCAAACCCTGGCCAGTTATAAGGGCAAGCACCGAATCTTTATAAAATCAAAAAAGTATTCTTCACAAAAAAGTATTCCAGTCACAATGGAACTCTGTGGAGTACAAAGGCAAAATAGAATTGCCTGTAACAAAGACAACCCAAAACAAACAAAGTCCCAATACAGAATGCAAGTAGAGTGGTTGAAAAAACAGCAAGAAGGTCAAAATTACAAAAATATACAAAAGGCACAAGCAAAACACAAGTACATTCACCAACTCCTTAGCGTATTCGCAATGAACCACCACAAACTTTGGAAGACCCTCCCGGGCAGTTCCTGTTGCTGAATGTCAGGTGGGCTTGCCTGTTGTAGCACCACCCACAAAATACATGGAACGTAAGGCACATGCCACATGCTCCAGTGGACAATATTGCTATGTAAGTGTTGTACTGTTTATACTTGCGCGCGTACTTTACGAAAATCTGGAAGATTCCACCAGGTGGCAGTGCGAGATATCATCACGGAGAGAAAATGTTTGGCTTCGCTATGTTGTGAATTGCCTGAAACATCCATTAATTTCCCAGGACACCTTGCCACAATATCTCTGAAAAGGATGTTTAATGATTACATCCATCGATCCAGGGATGCACCCATTCCAGCAAACATTGGGCATGAGGCAGAAACAATCCCTGAATGGGGCATCAGCTCATCTCAAGGTGAACACAAGCACACACATACACTAACATCATTTTAGCATCACCAAATCCCCAAACCTTCATGTCTTTGGAAGGAAAATGGAGCACACTGTGGAAGCCCACCAGGAAAACATGGAAACTCCAGGCAGGGGACACCATGGACGTGACTCCATGTGAGGCAGCAGCACTACCACTCCATGCCGTGCCATGCCCACATGTGTAATTATTAACAGTACAGTAATCCCTCCTCCATCGCGGGGGTTGCGTTCCAGAGCCACCCGCGAAATAAGAAAATCCGCGAAGTAGAAACCATATGTTTATATGGTTATTTTTATATTGTCATGCTTGGGTCACAAATTTGCGCAGAAACACAGGAGGTTGTAGAGAGACAGGAACGTTATTCAAACACTGCAAACAAACATTTGTCTCTTTTTCAAAAGTTTAAACTGTGCTCCATGACAAGACAGAGATGACAGTTCTGTCTCACAATTAAAAGAATGCAAACATATCTTCTTCTTCAAAGGAAACAGAGAGGAAAGCAAACAAACCAATAGGGCTGCTTGGCTTTTAAGTATGCGAAGCACCGCCGGTACAAAGCTGTTGAAGGCGGCAGCTCACACCCCCTCTGTCAGGAGCAGGGAGAGAGAGCCAGAGAAAAACAAAGTCAAAAATCAATACGCGCCCTTTGAGCTTTTAAGTATGCGAAGCACCGTGCAGCATACTTAAAAGCTGCACACAGAAGGTAGCAACGTGAAGATAATCTTTCAGCATTTTTAGATGAGCGTCCGTATCGTCTAGGTGTGCGAACAGCCCCCCTGCTCACACCCCCTACGTCAGGATCACAGATAGTCAGCGCAAGAGAGAGAGAGAAAAGTAAGTTGGGTAGCTTCTCAGCCATCTGCCAATAGCGTCCCTTGTATGAAATCAACTGGGCAAACCAACTGAGGAAGCATGTACCAGAAATTAAAAGACCCATTGTCCTCAGAAACCCGCGAACCAGCAAAAAATCCGCGATATATATTTAAATATGCTTACATATAAAATCCGCGATAGAGTGAAGCCGCGAAAGGCGAAGCGCGATATAGCGAGGGATCACTGTATTCATTACTTAAAAGAATTTTATGACTTATCTGTAAAATGTAACATACATACTTTAATGCATTTCATCATGAAAGTGATATCAAGTATAAATCTAAGGATTCTAAATGTGCAGAGAGCTGGAATGTCATAAATGTAATGTGTTCTGTGTGGCGATTGCTGCTGTCAGGTCAGGAGGAAGCCCCAGAAGCACGTAGCAGTTAACAGCCGGGTCGGTTTTAAGATGAAGTTTACGACAGTCTACTTTAATGATAAAATAAACTACAAGGTTAAAGTTAGACCTTTTCATTGTGTCCTTAATTATTTTCTCTGTGGTTCAAATACGCTGCCGTACATTCTGATGCTGTTGTGAGGGTGCAAAAAAAAAAAAAGACAGCACAGAAGATGGTATGTGAGACTTTTAAAATGTATTGTGTCATTACATTGGGGAATATGTGACATTTGCATATAAAAGCACCACAAAAGCATTTGTATGTCAGTATTTTACTTCACTACATTGAACCATTCATTAAACATCGAAGCGTGCACCTCAATCCTGTAGGATCTGCAAAGCGTCTTTCTGTCACGTTGATAGTAAATAGAGACTCTGACGTCACGTTCCGACTTGATGATACTGCACCTCCCCGACTTTTTGCTGGTACTGCAACTCACGTTAATATCTGAGGGTGTGCTCAGAGGATGTGTCAAATGAATGCTAGGAACATGTGGCAGCCATGATGCATGCGCGTACAAGTTCTGAGTGTGGAGTACAAACTGGTAATATCTCTGGCAGCTTATAAACATAGACAAAATAAAAAATAAACAATGATACACCTAATCAACATAAATCAAAAATGATCAAAAAAGACATGAAATATGCATTTGAACCCCAGCCAGGGGAGGAATGACATGATAAGGGCTGCATGTAGGACATCAATTAGTCAGAGTTACCATGCAATAATCAAACTAGTGTGGTGCTTAGGTGTCTATCATTGCATGGCTGCACTCGGGTTCTTATCTGGGTTGTATGGTGGGTGCAGCAATGTGCTGTAACAGTGTATGCTCCCAACCCACCCCAAACTTGCAAAAAGTAACAACACTCTGTGATGGACGGCCAGCAGCTCAACTTGGCCAGGATGCCCCTGAAATAAAAGGATGGGGGAAAGTAGCGACTTGCCGACACTGCTTCCCCCAAGATGCTAGATGGAGTGCAGTGGTAACCCGGATTCCAGCAGGGCATGATGGGACATGGAGTTTGGATACCCAGCCCTGCTGGGTGCCATGGGTGCCACCAGGAGGAGCTGTCAAAAGACAAAGGGATTTTGGTTTCCAATATAGCCCGGAAGTACTCCCAAGTCATGGGGGTGGAAGGACAGAAGTGCCTCCGGGCTGAAGAAAAATGTGATCCTCCATCTGACCCGGAAGTGCTGACAAATCACAGGAACAGAACAGGAGAAGCACTTCCGGGTCAAGGACTATATAAAGGACTGGGGGAGACCCAGCAAGCGAACTGGATTTGGGAGGGTGTGTGACGGAGCTGCTGGGAGGAAAGGAGGAGAATTATTGTATTTAGTATTGTGTAATTATTATAGTGATTTACTTGTTTATGGTGGTGGAGATGCTTTTGGGCACTTTGAAGAAGAAAATTAAAATACTTCTGGGTGCTTTTAAACCTGTGTCTGCATCTGTCTGTTGGGTTTCACTGGGCAACAGCACCCTCAAATGTCCATTTATTGACAACTCTTAAAAAATCAAGGTGCAAAAGTGGTTATTTAGAGTGATGCCATAGTAGAACCATTTTTGGTTTTGTAAAAGAGCCATCCACATGAATGTTCCTGAAAGAACATTCATTAGAACTTTAGAACAATCCAAACGAGAACAGGTCATTCAGCCCAACAAAGCTCGCCAGTCCTATTCACTTAATTCTTCCAAAATAACATCAAAGTTTCTAAAGTCCTACTGTCTACCACACTACATGGTAGCTTATTCCAATTGTCTATTGTTCTTTGTGTAAAGAAAAACTTCCTAATATTTGTGCAAAATTTACCCTTAACAAGTTTCCAACTGTGCCCACGTGTTCTTGCCGCAGAATTTAATTTAAAGTAACAGTTTGGTTCCACTGGACTAATTCCTTTCATAATTTTAAAAACTTCAATCATGTCTACTCTGAATCACCGTTTGATTAAACTGAAAAGGTTCAACTCCTTCAGTCTCTCCTCATAGCTCATATCTATTAACCCTGTGTCACAATAGACGACTTTTCTAGTGCTATTCGTAATTGGAGGCAGTCAGCGGCAAACTCTCATGAAGACAATTACCTAATGCAACCAACTAGTCTGTGACTGGCTACGATAACAGCAAACAGTTTTGATTTTCTTGTTATTCGGGAGGTGGGCTCTTTATGAACCAATGAGCTGACACATAGAAGAGAAGCTTGTCTGTCCAATGACTTATATTTAACATACCATAAAGGGCAGGGATTGCTGCTGAACGTGTTACAGATGTTAAACCTTTATACAGCGGTGGCTCCATCAGACAGCACACTATTAGTTATCAGAAAAAGTGACAAGCACACCTGACTGCGCTGTAACATCTGCACTTAGTTGATAAATGTGACATAGGCTGTGATTTGCAGTTGTGTAATTTGACATGATGCAGAGGACGAGATCAGCAAATGTGATCAGCGAATGTGACACACCTTATGACAAAATTCATTTAATGTGACATCGTCTTAAGTTCCAGAATCCGCCAAAATGAGACTTAGAGGTCACATTGTCATTTAAGGGCAATATAGTTATTGTGCATAAAGTGTTTTGGTATGCATTCCACATTAAAATATAGCATCTCTCTTAGAAGTCGTATAAAAGGGTTAATAAATAAATCTTGTTCAAGCATATCTGGAAACCAGATAACGGTCAAGTGAACAACAAAGAACTAGAAGGTTCTAGGCGATGGTTCAAGAAGTTGGCTGACTATCATGTAGCCTGTAAGACTTGACAGATGTCATGCACGCAGGAACTAAAGAAGTATTGAAAAGTATTGTAAGGACCAAGCATGTAGTAAAAATGAGAGTTTTATTTAGGGGTATGTAAGCTATAATAATAATAATAATAATACATTTTATTTATATAGCACCTTTCGTCATGCTCAAGGCTCTTAAGATACAAATATTTTCTGCATAGAACAATAAACAGATAAATACAGGATATACAAAGTATTAATTAAAGTAAAATATAATAAACCAGAGTAAAATACTAAATTCAATACTAGAAAAAGAAAAGCCAGTGCAAATCACATCATTTAGAATATAACACACACACAGACACACATTATCCTGAGCATCTGGACAGAGAGGAAGACTGAAAGAGGAGGAAGAATGTCAGCTTGACTTTTCAGTTGTATTTTTTAAAGAATGCATGGAGTCAGCTGATCTCATTCATTTTGAGAGGTCATTCCAAAGTCTGGGTGCTTATACAGATAAAGGCCCTGCTGTCACCCATATAGTGCAGGTTAGCGTGGGGCACAAGATGGCCAGAATCAGAGGACATTAGTGGTGTGATAAGAGCGCTGTATAGCACCCGACCCACACAAACAGACACAGAGGCACATGTAAAATCCAAGCACACTTTTATTTTTCTTCAGCTGGAGGGCACGTCTTCCCTGTGAACCCCCCAGCCACAACAAAGTCCCAAAAGCACTTAATACAAACAACACAATCCTTCCTCTGGCACCACCATTCCTCCCAGGAAACCTCGTCTTCTTCCTCCCGATTCTGACTCCGGGATCCATGCAGCACTACCTGGCGGCTGTGAATAACTCCATCTCCCATAGAACCCTTCGGGAAACTGAGGCACCATCATCAGCCAGGGAGGCTGCCGCCAAGCGTCCCAGGGGAGGTACTGAGGAACCCATGGCTGCTGCCCCAAAACATAAGTAGAAGGGGCATCTCGGCCGGGCATGGGACCCTGTCACCCGCCACATTGCCCCTCTCTCAGATGAGCCCTAAAATCTGCAGGGGTTCCGTGGCCACAAGACCGCCCAGGCTCCACTGGGCATTCTACCTAACATCAATGATCTCAATCAGTCCTCATGGTTTTCAGGCTTCATGTGGAATAATTACACGATGATGGTCATGTGGACCTCTGGCCTTCAACCCATCAATGTAGAATGTCATGTCTGACAGTGTCAAATGCTTCACTGAGGTCTAACTGCCTACTGCCATAAGCAAATCATTGATTACCCGAAGCAGAGCAGTTTCACAGCTGTGCTGTGCCCTGAAACTGGAAGGTTTCCATCAGTCGGTGAGTTGGGAGGCTACAACAAGCTCAAGAAAATTCAACAGAAAAGGTAAGTGACAGATGGGCCGCAAATTGTTAAGATTGTCAGCATCAAGTCCAGTCTTTTTTAACATTGCAGAAGTGATTTTAAAAGTGACCAGCACAAAGCCAGTGTCATGGGATGTATTTATTATTGCCGTAACCATTGGGATTGTGGCATGAAGGCAGGATTTAAGAAGTGTGGTGGGGATGGGGTCCAGTACACAAGTAGTCGGGGTCACCAAGTTGGTTAATGTTCTCTGCTAAAGCACCTCATGTCTTTTGGCCAATCAGAGTGAATGCAAGTGAGTGAACCAATCAGTTCTGTAAATTATGTAAATTTAGTTATCTATAGATACTGTATAGCTCTCTGTCTTTACTTGGTGACCTTTCCATCACACTCTGCTGTGACGGAGTGTATCCCTCTTCATGATGAGAAATAAAAGACGCAATGGATGAGCTTCCTCCTGCCTGGTTCTTTGGGTTGATTAATGATTTCTGCCACACATTTCAAGCCTCGTTTTGAGTGTACGCAGCTTTACATACAAAAGTCAGGATTTATAAAAGAAGACTTGATATTGTAACTTGCCTGTATTTACTGTAACTGAGACCCATCCGCATGTAACATTTTAGTGAAGCTGGTAAATGAAGACATCCTTGATCAAGTAGGGAAATGCAGCCAGTCCAACTAAATGATGACTTACATGTATCATCTAGCCAATATTATAATGTGTCTTGACGTGACAAACATATTCATCTTCAAAAGTGATGAATATTATATGAACATTCTATTTTAGTTCCATTTTAAGAGGGCCAAAGTGTGTATTTGCACTGAAGAACTTTTTTGCTTTTCCATCAGTTTATATCAGCTACCTGTTGTCACCTGTAAGGATAAGAAACCAAAGCACAATGAAAACACAGACGTGATTCACTCAGTGCATACTGAAATGCCCTGTAGCATCTTTACAGTCTGATGATTTTACATAGCATAGCTTGTTTGGTGCTGCTTGAAGAACATGCAAATGGACATACAGTATATGTCATATATGAAGAGAATGAGCATTTAGGTGATGATGACTGGCTTATGATCCGATTTAGACTTTCAATAACCATTATCTTGGATATTTGTGCCAAGCTGGTCCTGCATTAGGAGGACAGACTGTCCAAAATTGGGCTCTACCTGTTCATATCTGGGATTTAACAACAGTTGACTTTCTGAAAACAGGCACCTACCACAGGTAACTGGCTGACAGGTCAGGGATAACTCAGTTAAACTTCAGGTCCTTCATGGTTTGATCATACGGGCACATGCAATTTGCAGCCGTGTCTGGTTTTGCCAACACAGTCATTGTAGTTGACTGCACTCATATTACAATAAGGGCACCTAGCGAGAATGACGCTGCATTTGATAACCTTAAGCAGTAATAATAATAATAATAATTCATTACATTTATATAGCGCTTTTCTCAGTACTCAAAGCGCTATCCACACAGGGAGGAACCGGGAAGCGAACCCACAATCTTCCACAGTCTCCTTACTGCAAAGCAGCAGCACTACCACTGTGCCACCTGCACAATGCACAAATGCACAAATCATCTGTGATGAAAAGATGAGAGTGGCAAACATTGTGGCTCGGCGGCTTGGGTCAACCCAATTTATTTTTGAGGCAAAGTAGCTCTGTAGGTCTTTCTGAAGGTGCTGTATGTGATGGCTGATTTGTTGGTAAGCTAACTGTCTGAACCCTCAGTGTTTCATATGGCCTGTACTATTCATTGTGACAGCAACCATGTCATGACATGTGCCAGGTGATATGGGCTACCCACTCAGACACCGCTGCCTGACGCCTTTTCCTAACTCCAGAGCCTAGAGGAGCGGCGCTTCAAAGCTGTGCAGAGAGCACCATGCAGGTGGTGTTGGCTGGATGTGTCATGGAGGTCTGCAGCATTGCGACTGCATATGTACATCGTCCGTTAGCATAGTCCATATATGGTTGTTTCAGCATGGCAACCAGGCAAGGTTTGAGGTGCATTCGTGTACACATTTACAAGATGATTGCAGTTTAAAAGGGTAAATTGCATAGAAATGGATCTACACCAGATATGATAAATCACATTTTTTTTGTACAGTCAAACTCGGTGTGGAACAAGCCCCGGACACAGACAGGATGATATGTTACGTTGCACCACCACATGTTTATTTACACTATATACAAGTCTTTAAGTGCACCATCACAAACCCCAACAGTCTCCCAAAGTCCAGGCTTCTCATACAGCCATCTCTCTTTCTCTTTCTCTCTCTCTTCAGGCCTCTCCTTGCCGCCTCTTCTTAGACCTCATCCACCTCCTCACCCGACTCCAGTCCTTAATGAGGGAAGGCGGCTCCTTAAATAGGCAGGCGGCTGATGACCACACCCGGCCACCTGCCACATCGGTTACAGAAAGTTTGACGGGACCGACACTATTTGCTCGTTATAAGCGGAATTCGCTATAACCGGGAAATGCGAATTTGACAAAAACTAACTCAGTCTATTAAAGTAATAGTGATTTATTGAAAAAAATATACATTTAGCCCATAATGAAAACATACATTAAGTACAATTTACTATTTTCTAAGAAAGTCCAAAATACTTTTTTGTTTTAAACTTTGTAATCTACAGTCACGTAGTTTGCCTCTTAAAACACTTAATGCATCCAATGCTTGCTTTTTCGCGTCAGTCCCTTGAAAAAATGCCATCAATCTATTGCAGACGTTTTCAGCATCAAACAATGTTGGTAAACTGTGTTCTGTTAAATCCAATATGCCAGCAACGTCTTCCTCCTTGTCATCTTCATTGTCGTCTTTTTTTTTAAGTAAGGCATTTATGATTTAGTTTTCAGTAGGAATTCCACTAGTAAACAATTCGTCATCCACGTGTTGATAGTTGTAATAATTTACATTATTAATTTCAATAATGTTTTGGTGAATCCACGTAGATAACGGCAATTCATCCTCTTCTTCAAAAATATCAGATGTTGATTTCCTGAAGCAATTCTGTATGGTAACAGTCGTCACATTGTTCTAGGCATCAGATAAGAAATTTATTGCATATTGAAATTTATTCCGCTAGTGGCTTGCAAAAGCCCAGGATGTGGTCAAGTGTTGTTCGTAATAACCAAGATTTTGTTCATTATAACAGGGCAAATTTACATGCGAATAGCTGGTATATCTTTCAAAAATATATATTTTTATTATAATCGAGAAATCGTTAAAACCAAGTTTGACTGTATATGCATATTTTCACATATGAATCTATGCAACATTTTATAAGTGCGACCCCAGGACATTCAATGGTCTACCTAGACACAGGCCTGACCCCAAACTCAAAAGGCAGGCTTCAAGGCCTACTCAGGCCCAAAAACAGGGCCCAGACAGTTTAATAGATTTTTTAAATGTCCCAAATATTTCCAATATTCAAAACCATAAAAGCCTCTGGCATGAAGGAGGCGGTCACAAAGAATTTTTATATAAAAAAAAGAATTTCTTTTCTGATAGAAAAACTAAGAAAATGCAAAATTCAGCAGAAGGATTTGGCTGAAAAGGCAATTCAAGGCAAGTAAGTCCAAATCCACATTTCAATAGTAAAACTCAATAAACCAAAAAAGTCCGAAAGAAACAACACTCACAAGAAACATCTTTACTCGAAGAACTTCAGTGACAAACTAATGGGATTTTCTCTACATGCTTAATATAAAGACTGAGGGCGGTCCCAAAGAAGTGATGTCATGATGACTCCGCCTCTGGGCGGTCCACCCACAAAACACAATGAATAGATTCAAACAGCTTAAATACACAATACATAAATATGAAATAATAAATAAACCTAACAATATGAATCCTAATTAAATAAAAACAACACATGACAGATAAAAATTCAAAAATAACAATGAAATGGAAAATAAACATAAATCAAGGAACAAACCCTAGCTGTCATATAACAGTAGATGTATATTAAATGGAAAATACTTTTAGGCCTTGTCGTCTATGGCTTTTTTTAGACCAAAATTGTTTGTTTTAGAAAATGCCCAGTAGGCGTCATCTCTCTTAAAGCATAAGATGTCTCGTATTTAAATTTTTACTTCATCTCCTTTTACAGTCATAGAGAAAGACGTTAGATTTATTTATTTAAATGTTGTGACCAGTACTGTGTCAGGATGAAGTGAATACCGCAGAATGATGTGGTGATGAGCCAGAAAGATAGAGACAGTGTGAATGATGCCAGCCTGTATGCCTTATATTTCTGCCCTGAATAAAGCAGACACCTCTTGCCAGCTTCATTACCTCACAGGCCGCACTGCCTATAAATTCTCATTAACCTCTGTGGACTTCAACATAGGCCTGTCCTCCTCGTTGTTAGTTAGTGGGAAGAAGGACACTTAACTGCCATGCTGATTTACACTGGGCACACTTTGCCGAACCAGGCCATGTAGTGTCATGCTAGCTCAAAGTGTGCCTATTGCTGGCTGTCCTGACGTATTTACCCTTTTAGTTAGCAGACCACTACAATCCCAGGGTCTGTCCTTTAGGTTTTGATTGTTGGGGATCCAACAGGATGTGACACACATGCCTTTGATTATGCAGGTCCCCATTTTTACAAATTAGGACGTTCCCTTATGGGGCTTCTAAAGTCCTATTTAGGGTGAACTGGGGGCTAATTTTCCTTTAGGAAAACCTGAAGCCTAAGCCGAGAATGGCATGAAATGATGAACATGATGTAAATAAAGTCAGTGTGAGTCTCCGCACGAGTGCTTCCCTAAAATTCACTTTTGCCCACTCCAGTTGATTCCAGCCTTGAATCCAATGATGCAGGGCTTGGCCCTCAAAGTTATATGAGCCGATGTGATGTCACATTGAAGGCTTACTGACCTGTAATAAAGTTTCTTCCCTCTTGGATGAACCTTCCAATGACATCAACATTCATTCTGTTCCACTTTAAAATGAATTGTCTGAGATAAATAAGGACAGAAATGAAAAACGTATGCACCTCCTTGGAAATGTTCACATTTTATTGTAATACAACGTTGAACCTCGGTGGATTTAGTTTGGCTTTTTTGGCAATCATCAGCATAAATAGACTCTTTAAAGTGAAAGAGAACATGGGTTCCTGCCAAGTGGTGTAAAGCAATTACACATATAAAACACAAAATAGTCGATCACGCAAGTATTCACCCCCTTCGAGCTGCACCTTGTCAGCCATGACAGCCTTGTGTCTTTGTGCTCAGGTCTCTCTCTACCAGCTTCACACATTTGCACCCTTGTCATGTCTCCCCATTCTTCACTGCACAACTGCTCAACTCTGTCAGGTCCAGCCATAAATTCTCAATTGGATTGACATCTGGACTCTGACTTGGCCAATCCAGGACATTTACATTGTTGTTCTGAAGCCATTCCTGTGTTTCTTTAGCTTTCTGCTTGGGGGTCTTTCTGTAAAACAAATCCTCTCCTACATTACAGGTATCTTGTATTTGGTTTTCCTCCAGGATGTCCGTGTAATTTTCTGCATTCACTTTACCCTCACAAACCTTTCAGGGCCTGCTACAGAGAAGCATCTCCAGAGTCTGATGCTGTCACCACCAAGCTTCACAGTGGTTCATCTTTGTGCAGTGTTTCAAATATGGTGCTTACTTTGACATCTGAAAACTTGATTTTGGTCTTATCAAACCTTAAAGCCTTCGTCAGAGTCCCCCATGTGCCTTATGACAAACTCTCGCTGAAATTTCATGGGTGTTTTTTTCTAATTGACGCTCTCACATTAAACTGCAACTGCTGAAGTAGCTGGGCACGGTCTTCTCAGTGTGAGTCACTGTAGCTTGTAACTCCCTTACAGTTCTCATTGATCTCGGGCTGGTCTCCGTCACTCGTCTTCTTCTTGCATGATCAGTTTGTTTCTGTGGACAACCTGCCCTAGCTAGATTTCCGGCTGTGCCATACTCTTTGTGTTTCTTTATGATTGATTTAGCTGGACTCCAAGGGATAGTCAAAGATTTGGATGTTTTCTTGTCTCCGTCCTGTGACTTGTGGTTTTCAGTTCCCTTTTCATGGAGTTTCGTGAAGTGTTCTTTTTGTCTTCATGGTGTAGGTCAGGCCACCTCAATGACTCATCACAAGTTAGCCCTTCAACATCTATATATATATAATCCAATGTCTGTCTGTCTGTCTGTCCGCTTTTCACAAGAGAACTACTTAACGGATTTAGATTAGGTATTTTTCAATAATTTGCTTGAACATTCCGGTTAATCTCTCGCGCTAAGTATCATAGTTCGCTTGTGGTGTTGATTTATTTGCGCGAATCTGAGAGGCATGCAGCGCGCCGAGGGGAGGGGGACGGGGACCTCCTCAAGTCACGCTTTAGCCTTGGGGGGTGTACCTTACCTAAGTTTAGCTAGCGAACCAGAGAACTTCTTTAAGTATTTAAATTGGGCTTTTGGAATCATAGTTTGCTTGCAGGAGCAATATATTTGTGCTAATCCGAAACAAAGGGTGTAGGCCGAGGGGAGGGGGAAGCGTGATATCAGGAGTAGGGAGCCTGGCGGGACCCTCCTCACTCACATGCCAGCCTTCGTTGGAATCGGTCTATCTCTGCGTGTTGGAGTCTACCTTGCCTCCGCTTAGCTAGCGAATGAGAGAACTATTTAACAGATTTGAATTGGGCTTTATTCTATCATTTGCTTGAACATTCCGGTTGATTTTGGGACTTCTCTCATCGTGCTAAGAATCTTAGGTCACTTGCAGGAGCACATGCTAATCTGAGACAGAGTCTACAGGCCGAGGGGAGGCAGAAGCGTGACGTCAGGAGTGGGGAGCCTGGCGGGACCCTCCTCGCTCATGTGCCAGCCGCCATTCGAGTCAGTCTACCTCTGCATGTTGGAGTGTACTGTACCTTGCCTCCGCTTAGCTAGCGAATGAGAGAACTACTTAACGGATTTAAATTGGGCTTTTTTCTTGTGGTACGCAGCTGGGGGTGGTACCCAGCCGGGATGCCCAGGAGGACCGGAGGAGGGCTTGTGCCTCCTCCAGACCACGTGGGGGCGACCACCCTGGTTGCTATGGGTTTTGAAGCTCGACCCTGTAGGGGCCCGTGGTCACCTCCAGGGAGCACCCCAATGCCTTTGGAGCCCTGGACCTCAGCACTTCCACCACACCCAGAAGTGCTGGGGGTAAGAGAAGCGGGGACACCCGGAGTGCTTCCGGGTGCGCAGCCGGCACTTCCGCCACACTGGGGAGTGCTGGTAGAAGATTGCTGAGGAGCACCTGGAGCACATCCGGGTGATGATAAAAGGGGCCGCCTCCCTCCATTCGGGAGCAGGAGTCGGGTGAGGAGAAGGACAGAGCTCAGTTGGAGAGCGAAGGAGGCAGCCTGAAGAGGAGAGAAAGGCATTCGTGTTGGCCAGGACTTTGGGGCAGTATTTGGGGGTGATGTGTTGCACTTATTGACTTGTAAATAATAGAAATATGTATAATAAACATGTTGTGGATAATGTCAACGTATCCACCTGTCTGTGTTTGGGCCAGCTGCCACATTCTATTATTTGCTTGAACATTCTGGTTTATCTCTCATTGCGCTAAGTATCACAGTTCGCTTGCAGTGCCGATTTATTTGCACAAATCCAAAAGAGACGCAGTGGACCGAGGGGAGGGGGGCAGGGACCTCCTCACTCACGCGCCAGCCTCGGTGTGTGTACCTTACATCCGCTTAGCTAGCGAACGAGAGAACTACTTAATGGATTTAAATTGGGCTTTTTCTATAATTTGCTTGAACATTCCCGTTGATTTTGCGACTTCTCTCATTGCGCTAAGAATCATAGTTCACTTGCAGGAGCGATACAGTCACGCTGATCTGAGACAGAGGCTGCAGGCCGAAGGGGGGGAAGCGTGATGTCAGGAGTAGGGAGCCGGGTGGGGCCTTCTTCACTCACGTGTCAACCCCTGTTCGAGTTGGTCTACCTCTCATGACATTTTGGAGCGTACCTTGCCTCTGCTTAGCTAGCGATACCTGTTTGTTTATTCATTTTTAAACTTTGTCCTGTTTCACTACTACACGGTCGGAAGTCACTGGGGACGGCTAGTTTAGAGTACAATCAATCAGAACCCCAGGCAGGTGGTCTCCACTGAACTAATCATGTGACTTCTAAAACCAATCGGTTGCACCAGTAATGCTTAAACAGGGTGAATAGTTATGGGAGAAATTATTTTGTGTTTTGTATTTGTAATTAATTTAGACCACTTTCAGTGTGACATTAAAGAGTCTTTTTCAGTTGCTCAGTGTCAAAAAAGCCAAATGAAATCCACTGGGATTTAACGTTGTATAACAATAAAAGGTGAACACTTTTAAGGGCTTTTGTTCTTTATTTCATCTTATACAATTTCTTGTATTAGGAATTTGTTAGTTTTCATATACTCCTTGGGGCCAGAGCACAGGGTCAGCCATTGTACAGCGCCCCTGGAGCAATTACAGGTTAAGGGCCTTGCAGAGTAGGATCTCTTTTTTGGCAGTGGCGGGGATTTGAACCAACAACCTTCGGGATGCCAGTGCAGATCCTTAGCCTCAGAGCCACCACTCCACCCTATTGACCTCCTTTTACAGACCCTGTAGAGTAGAGGACTAAAGCACGGAAGTTGGACCACGGCACTCAAAGGTCTTCAGTTTCACATCTCCTCCGCAGCGGTCTGATTGCTAGGAAGTGTTCCCCTACACCTACTGTGTTCAGAGCCAGCCGTTAAGGACACGGCCTGCCATTCTTCCAGGGGGGTGCTGGGAAGAGGAGGAGGCTTTATTTTTTCTTTTAAGCCGAGCCTTGCTAACATGTTTTGTTTAAAACAATGAATGTTTCTTTTGTGCCGTGCTAAGATGGGCTCATTCGTCTGGAATGCTTGGTGACTTGTCAAAAATGTAATTACACTTTGGAGGGAATGCCTTGTGTTGGATGAGAGGAGGCAGAAAGAGTGACTGGCGAAACAGGGCGCCTCAATTGACCCCACGTGCTGAATTCTTTTCTAAATTGAAGAAGTGGAAGTGAAGCCAAAGGCCACACCGAACAGGGAGTAAACGTGAAGACTGTAGCGCGCTGGAGAACGCGCAGCACATTCATGAAAACACTTTAAGGCCTGCCCTCCCAACTGCCTGCTCACTTTCCATCACATTTCAATGTGTCCACGGAACCCTGCAACCCACTTACAGCCGTCAGAAGGAATTATATTGTGGGCTGGGGGGATGTGTGTTATAATGTAGATTAATATTTAATATTTTGATAATTGCTTTTAAACTGTGTGATAGATGGCCGGGGGCCCTATCCCACTGGGAGGCCTGGGAGAGGTGGCAATTCCTATTCCTGAGACGCAAGAGGGTAGCCATACTGGATTGCATGGGAGCCAAGGGGCACCTGGATGGTTCCAGAGCCATGGACTACAGCACTTCTGCCACACCAGGAAGTGCTGCAGGAACAAGAACCAGGTACACCCGGAGTGCTTCCAGGTGCTCATGCAGGACTTCTGACACACCAGGAAGTGCTGCAGGAAGGTCATCAGGGAGCACCTGGAGCACATCTGGGTGCATTATAAAAGGGGCCGCCTCACTCCATTCAGGGAGCCGGAGTCGGGAGGCAGAGAAGAAGAAGAGAATGAGAAAGAAAAGTAAACTTAACGTAGACAGGAACCGAGTTATTGTGGCTGTTTGGTACACTGTGTTGTGTGTAGAAGAAAAGGAAAATAAAAGTGTTTGCTTTTGGACATTGTGTGACCTGGTGTCTATCTGTGGTTGAGCTGATCTTCCACAGCTGTCTTTTAAGAATTGATTTGTAACTTAAAGAAAGAAGCAGCTTTCTTAAACAAAAATCCTCAAAGTTTTAGGAAGGCCATCACAGATAAGAACTTATTGTTATGTGCTGTTTGGCAGAATGTAATTTGTATTTTTTGGTTGGGTGGGAAGCAGGCATCTGTCTACTTGTAACCAGTTTTACAAGGGCAGTTCATGAGGCATCCCACCAGGACGGGACAACTCAGCCTTTGAAGCTGGGCAGCTAATCTGAGCTGAAAGGACGACAAGGTCAACCTGGAGATGGAATGGCGTCGCACTGAAACAAGAACTGGTGTGAAGTCGTGTTTTGGCACCACAGGGATTCACTGAGATCGTACGAGGACCAGGAAGTGGACGTGGGAGGCCTGCCTATGAGAACTCTTCAATGAAAACCAAAACCAAAAGGGATATCAGTTCCAAAGTCAGAGAACAAATCCAGGTTGGAGACAAATTTAATGATAATTCTTTACTTTTATATTACCACTCTTCTCATTGCTCAAAGCACTCTGCATGCAGGGAGGACATGGGACGTGAACCCATGATCTCCTTACAGCAGTGCTACCACTGCATGGAAATTAAACTTGAGAAGATACGCACAAAATAAAGTTTAGCTATCCACCAAGTTGGACAGTGGGAACTTCAAAATGGCGACTATTAATATTGTGTCATTGATGACAACACAAGCCGCAGCCTCCACATGTCCACCCTCAGCAACCTCTGAATGCATGTATCAACCTAGTCCATGAACAATATGGTGCCATGGTAAACTTAAAATTCATGTCATGTCATTTTCCAACTTGCTTAATCTAGACCAGGGTCATTGCTGGAGCCTGTAGGAATAAACCCCGAACAGGGCACCAGTCCATCACAGGGTGCTCACATGCCAAAAACACATCAATTAGCATTTCCAATTCACCTCAAGTGCATGTCTTTTGACTGTGGAAGAGAAAACCAGAACACCCAGAGGAAACCCACACAGACACGGGGAGAACATGCAAAATCGATGCAAGGAGGACCCAGGACACAAACCCTGGTCTCTTAACCGTGAATCAGCAACACTACCACCGTGTCATCATTCCACCCAACTCAAAGGTAATGACGTGTCGTCAGTCGAGGGAAGGACACGACTCGAAAGAAATGTTGGGGTGCACAGAATTCACTGGAGCTCCGTAAGTGCAAAGCATTCAATTATTCAACTTAAAATCATCTATCGAGCACATCTGTCTTATTTAAAATTGTCCAAAATGTTTCCAGGGGAAGATCCAACCTACGAACGTTGCAATCGAGCTCAAGCCTCATTGGGCCACATGTTTTGGGCCTGCACCAAATTAACATCATTCGGGACCAAAATCTTTACATGCCTTTCAGACAGCCTTGGAGTCACAATCCCTCCTAACCCATTAACAGCTGTTTGGTGGGCTCACAGAGGGGCTTAAAGTGGAGAAGGACAAACAAACTGTAATTGCCTTTACTTCACTATTGGCATGTAGACTTATCTTGCTCAACTGGAAGAATCCTAACTCTCCCATTCTAAGTCAGTGGGTAACCGATGTTATATACTATTTGAAACTGGAAAAAATCAAATTCTCACTTAAAGGACCTGTGCAGAACTTTTTTCGAAACTTGGCAGGAACTAATAAATACAATTTTAGAATAAGCATTTACATTGAGGAAGCAGATTCTCTCCCCTATTTTTTATTCTATTTATTTTTATTCATTTATTTATTTCCATATATTTACTATCCTTAAAGTTTTACTCTGTTGGCCTGGCTCTCATTCCCATGGGTGGGGGTTGATTTGTAAAATTTGACTTGCTTGTATGGAATGTGATTTGATTTTAATAACATTAATAAATAAAAAAAAAAAAGAAATATTGGGGTGCCAACCGTACATGAAAAGCAAAACAGGAACTGAAAATAACAGGATCACGATAATAATAATAATAATAAATTTTATTTATATTGCACTTTATACGATGGTGTAAGGGTTAACAAAAGCACAGTTTCACGCCACCTTTCTGGAGCACCTTGCTTTTCTAGCTTGAAGGGACATGGTCTGCTGCCCACAGTGGGCGACTTCTCTATCCAGTGGGTGATAAGAGAGATACGAGAGTTAGCGATCGCGCCCCCTGCTGTCTTGGGGTGGTAGTGCTTACTTCAGATGAGTCTGGAAGGTGACTCTCAGATGCACATGCATGACAGATGTTAATAATTTTCATCTTTTGGAAAAGGCTACCTAAATGAACATTTCAACAATCAAACGATTCTAAAACATAGCAGAGAAGCTTTATTTTGTGAAGGAAAGATTTATTTCCTTCAGATAAAAAAAATTTAAATGAAGTCTGATGAGTCAGAGTTTGATTCTGCGATAATACACAAAACGTTGTCCACGGAGTATTTTGCTAATATATATTCGTTTCACTCTCTAGCCATATTGGGCTTTAGCTGACACCTGCGTGAAGACAGATCCAGCAGCCGGCAGCTGCTCTGACGCGCATTCCTATCTGCAGCTGAAAAAAATATCCAGCCCACAAAGAGTTAACCAAGCTGTATGAGCCTTCATGTGTCAAGGTGATCCTCGTGGACCAGCATGTGTTAGTCTTAGGTTTAACTAGGGATTGTCACACACGGGCACATGGGAGGCAGCTAAAAGGCTCAAATGGAGGTAATTCCATGCCAGACCAGAGGATGGCAGAGTGCACTGATCCTTACTCTTTTTCATTGGCAGACCGACTATGGGAAATTTCTCCTGGATCCAATGACATCACTTCTGGCTCCAGGCCCTGAGGACATCACTTCCTGCTCCAGCCTCAATGACATCACTTCTGGTTCCTGGCCCTGAGGACATCACTTCTGGTTCCTGGCCCTGATGACATCACTTCCACTGCCTGACTTTAAAGCCACCATGTTTCTCTGTCTGTTTGTTCTTGTTTGGACTAAAATCTGTAACCAGCCATAATCTTTAGGCAGCCTATTTTCAAGTATACTGCCAGCTGCCCCCAAACCTCTTTCAGTGTCTGTCTTAATCCTTTCACTGGATACAATAAAGGGGTGTCCACCTTGGCATGTCTAGATTTTCCTTGGGGATCCAATATAGTCTCAGGATTAAGTTATATTTGGGGACACCCGTATGCTGTTCACACAGAAGTCAGTGAGTCCCTTCATTGACTACAATACAATACAATACAATGTATTTTTGTATAGTCCAAAATCACACAAGAAGTGCCGCAATGGGTTTTAACAGGCCCTGCCTCTTGACAGCCCCCCAGCCTTGACTCTCTAAGAAGACAAGGAAAAACTCCCCAAAAAAATGGAAGAAATCTTGGGAAAGGCATTTCAAAGAGAGACCCCTTTCCAGGTAGGTTGGGCGTGCAGTGGGTGTCATAAAGAAGGGGGTCAATACAATACAATACACAGAATAGAGCACAAGTAATTCTCAATACCATATAAAAATAACAATATTTCAAGTACGGAGCAGCATTCAACTGTAGATGATATCACATAATATGATTTGTTCAGAGTCCTGGAGACCTTGGCCATCAAGCTGCCTCCCCCTATTGGCCATTCCACAGCTGAGTCAGCTCTGGGCCAGCCAATCCGATGAAAGGACGATTCCTGCGATCCTCCACCAGGGATGACTTTACCTTAGGCAGGCCAAACAACTTGGCAGGTGGGCCGTGGCACCAAGTGCCACATTTGAGTACTGAAAGAGAAACAGAATAGGTGAGGGTTAGGAACAAATTACTGATGAGTACTGATGAGCGGCATCACTCATACACAGAGCTTAAGTGGACTGGGTTTGTGTGTGTGTGTTAGTTTAGGGTGAAAAAGTAGGCCAACACATAATGAATTTGGGAAATATTAGGTTAGGACAGTCAACCCAGAAGTGTCTAAATCCATATTGAAGACAGCGGCACGGCAAGCGCAAGCAGACTAAAGGTGGGAAATGGAAGGAAGGTAATGCAATGTATGAGAGCATTGCATTATGGTATGGTATTGGTATTGGTATTGTATGGGTATTGTATTGTATTGGTATGGTATGGTATTGGTATTGGTATTGTATGGCTGGATGGATAGATGGAGAGCTATAGCAGGAGTTTGGAGACATTCTGTTATGGTGTACATAATAAAGAGCATAAAAGGGAGGACAAACACCCAAACATGACAAAACATTCGTTATCTCATGTCACAGATCCAGAGGTCCTGCTTACTGTTTGTGGGTGGAAGTGCTGGAACAACATGCAGACTGAGCAGGAAAATATCAGTCAATAAATCAGCGTTTATTCCACTTAGCACCCTCAAATTGCACCTCAATTACAGGAGTAATGTTTACAGGAAAAAGGAGCATTTATTGCTTAATAATTGAAGTGCAAAGGATAAAAGTATAATGATAGGACATGGAGGAGGCTGACGGTAAGAATCAGCAACAAAATGAAACTGGCATCCATACAGCGAATACAGAAGTGTCTGTCTGAGAATAAAGTATGGCCGATGACAACTCCAGGAATGAAAGGGGAATTTCTAACTGTGACTTCACCATGGAGGTTCAGAGACTTTCCAGAAAGAAGGAACAATAAAATATAATGAGTGCTCCCCGAGGGGACTGTCTTTGGAATAGCAAGAAGGATGGCATCAGAGGGGCTTGGCTATCTGGCAAGTTGGTACAAGGCTAGAAAAGTTGGCAGCTCCTCAGGGTTGGGATTAATTATCATATTAATATAGTAATTAAAATTCGAAGAAGCAGCGGTGGAAATGGTGATGAGTGGGTTTAACTGCTATGTTGAGAATCACGTGGTAAGACATTTGCAGTTGTAATAGCAGAGTGGCACATGGCTTTCAGGTGTGTGCGCAAAATAGACGCATGTTAAAACAAAAGATACTGTAAAATAAGCAATCAGGAATCAGGAAAAGAGCTGGGCACCGGCTGGTGATCCCTGGATATTAAAGGGACGCAGTAAAATGTTTTTAGTAAATTAAAAAAAGTGTCTTTTGCAGACATGAGTCCAACCACGACTAACTCTACGTTGGGATTCAGAGGGTTTAATGTCTACTAGGCGAGAACACATGGGTTTGAGAAATGAATGACCTCATGTGCTGCTGGTCTGTGGATGAGAAAGGACAAAATGTGAATACCAGCGCCCTCTTTTGGCTCTGGGTGGAATCAACACCACACGAGCTCTTTGATTTCCTTCTACTCGTTTGTCAGTCATTTTCCAGCCTGCTATATCTTAACACGGGGTCACAGGGGTCTTCGGGAGCCAATCCCAGCCAACACAGGGCACAAGACAGGAACAAATCCCGGGTAGGGCACACACAGCCACACACCAAGCACACACTAGGGACAATTTGGGATTGCCAATGCACCTAACCTGCATGTCTTTGGACTGTGGGAGGAAACCCACACAGACACGGGGAGAACATGCAAACTCCACGCAGGGAGGACCCGGGAAGCGAACCCAGGTCTCCTTACTGCCAGGCAGCAGCACTACCACTGCACCACTGTGCTGCCCCTTCTACTTGTTTGTGCATAACAATATATATATGATGTATATATACCATAGTGCTTACTAAAATGAGACTCCATACCTTGCCTTGAGCATGGGAAAGGAGCTATATAAATAAAATGTATTATTATTATTATTATTGATTAAAACCTACAGAAATGAAGGAAAAAAGTTAGCAAACTCCACACAGACACCACTAACAACTGCTCCACCATGTTGCCCACATAATAGTTACGAATCTTCTTTTTATTATTTACTAGCTGTCCCCCGTGGCTCTGCCCACATAGTAGTGAAACAGGACAAGCTTTAAAAATCAATAAACGAACAGGCATCACTAGCTAAGTGGAGGCAAGGTAACGTGGCAACAGGTAGACCGACTCGAATGGAGGCTGACACATGAGTGAAGATGGATCCCTACTCCTGACGTCACGCTTCCCCCTACCCTCGGCCCACAGCCTTTGTCTGGGATTAGCATGAATAAATCGCTCCTGCAAGCAAACTATGATACTAAATCCGTTAAGTAGTTCTCTCGTGCAGAATGGACAAACAGACAGACAGACAGACAGACAGACAGACAGACAGACAGACAGACAGACATTGCATTTTATATAGAGAGAGATTGTGCAGGATGCTACAGAAACGTGATCTGAACTGAACTGATTTCAAACATCAACCCAAAAGGAAATTTGTGAGATGCTGAGACTTTGCGCTATTTGCCTTTATGCTCTTTCAGACTGAGAAGACCCCAACAGGACTTACTATCAGTAGGGTTGCCAGATTGGAAAATTAGTAATATGGGATGCTCTTAAAATCTCTCTCTATATTACTATATATATAAATTTATACATGCCCCCTTTACACCCAGACCAATATATTATATAAAAGTAGAGACATAAGTTAAAAACATTGTAAGAGCCATTTCCTAGTTACATAAGATTCATAAATATTTTACTAGATGATAGTGAATAATCTATGGGAGGTTCCTTAACACCCATAAGTAGAATTGAATTGGTATATTCTTGCCATTTCTAACAGCTCTGACTAAACATTATTTTCAGTTAGTGACCAGCCTTGCCATGTGTAAGGTGTAGAGGGCACATGGCTTTAAACCGTGCCTATGTGCCTTTTATGTGTGTTAAGTAACATGTAAGACAAACGCACTTAATTTAAGTGCAGCACTGTATGTTTAAAGCATACAGAAGAAAAAGCTAAGAATCTTTAAGTATAGAAGAAGAAGTAAAGAACTTTTAAGTATAGAAATAACTAAAGTTTCTCAAGAAAAGCTAAGTTTAGAGAAGATACATTTTGTCTTTTATTCTACGTGCGTAACATCCTTTTTCTCTATTCTTGTGTGGATTATTTGCCATTAATTTTCACTAAATATTTTTAAAACGAATTCATTGACTGAGAGATTTCTTTCGGCACACGTTTTACCCGTGCTTGAACTCGCCTTATACTTCGGCGGCTACAAACATAAAGCAAGGATTTTAATGGGTTATGAGGAAAACAAAAGTAAAATTTGAAAATTATTTAATACAAGCTAAAAAAAAATTCTGTAAAAGTGAAATCGTTTGAAAATATTTATTTAATACAGACAACAGAGAACTATTATTATTTAATACAGACAGTTACAAAAAAAGTGGGCCATGGCAAGTAGTAACAACACACTTTGTGGCAGGTCACTGTATGTTTCAATGCTGATACAGAACTGCACAGCAGTGCAGCCGGAGAACAAAACGATAAGAGTGTCGCTGTCCTCAGCCAACCACAGCAACTGAACAAGCTCAAAACAGGCAGCAAACACTAGTGTCCTCATTACATTTGGGTTATTTTCAGAATCTGAGAAAAGAAAGTATAATTACTTAAAAAGTTACAACTAAGAACTGTAAGAAGGTAATAAAAATATATTTCTAGTACGACATTTGAAAATGAACAAAATACGGGACATTTGGGTGTCCCTGAAAGGTCAGTACAGGACAGGGGACAAAATGATCAAATATGGGACATGTCTGTATATAAGGGACGTCTGGCGACCCTAAAATCAGACTTCTTGATGATTATAATGACTGAGGTTCAGTCCCTGTAGCTGCGTCTTCCCTAGCTTCCTAAAATCAAGTAGCCAATGAGTTAGCGAGGAAGATTCAGCATGAGTCAAACGCGTAACAAAAGAACAGAACAAAACAAAAGAACAAAAGTAACAAAAGAAATTTCTCAGTCCAATAAAGTTTTTAAAATTCCAAGCCAAATAGGTCACGCAAAAATAGAGAAAAAAGTTATTACACATGCAGGGTAAAAGGGAAAAATGGAGAAAATGTTTCTTCTACAAGTTTTGTTTTTTCTCATTAAACTTCAGTTGCTTCCTATACTTAAAGGTTGTGTTATTTCTTTGTGACAAACGTATATGAGCTTTCAGTAGGTTCTATATACACAGCACGTTCAGTATGGTCAATACGACACATTTATGTTTTGAACACTGTTTGCCCTCCATAGCTTACCAACTGCACGGCAAATCACAAACTGGGACTAATCTGTAGTCAGAGGGACAACAAAGAATGAGAATATTCCATGTCAGTTTAGCTTGTGGGGGATATAACAGAATCTCCCATAGACTATGCATTAATATATAGGCAAACATTTTAGCATAACTAAGAAAATACTTCTATCAATTTAACAAAACCTAAATATCTAACAAATGGCTCTTACAGTCCCCATGATGGAGCCAGTATGTGATACACCAGTGAACAAATCTACACAAGGATATTCTCACATTGCTGTAACCAGTAATCACTGATGTAAAACCCTTATAAAAAGTATTCATAGCTTGGAATGTTTCAGATTTTATTGTTTGTAATGGGAGGCAGCCCTGGACTGATGTCTCAACTGGGATGGATGATGTTCCTGCTCCAGGACTGGACCATAAGACGGATGGACCAGAGGAAGACAACCTTCCAAGACTGTATGCTCCCCCAGTATGAATGGTGTCAGTGTTCCTGGGCTGGTGCACCCATACACACACCTGCAGGGCATACTGGGAACTGTAGTCCCATTGGACAAACCTGCTGTAGTCCCTGAAAGGTCAGAACAGAACAGGGGACAAAATGATCAAATGTGGGATTTGGCATCCCGTCTGGCAACCCTAACTATCAGACTTCTTGATGATTATAATGACTGAGGTTTAGTCCCTGTAGCTGGGTCTTCCCCAGCTTCCTAAAATCAAGTAGCCAATGAGTTGCCGAGGAAGGATCAGCATGAGTCAAACGTGTAACAAAAAGAACAGAACAAAATAAAAGAACAAAAGTAACAAAAGAAATTGCTCAGTCCAATAAAGTTTGTTTAAAAAAGGTTTAGTGGACAAACCTGCTGGGTCTGATGGGTGCTCCCGGGGGGAGCTGCCAGAAAGGGTTGTCCCTACTTTGAGGGTCTCCCAATTTACCTGGAAGTGCTTCCTTTGGGCAACATCCTGGTACTGGAAGTAACATGAAGGGGGTGAATACTTAGGAGATGAATTTATTTTGTGTTTTATATTTGTAATTAATTTAGTTCACTTTGTAGAGACCTGTGTTCACTTTTAAAATAAAGTGTCTTCTTCTGTTGATCAGTGTCAAATAAAGCCAAATTAAATCCATCATGATTCAATGTATAACAATAAAATGTGAAAACTTCCAAAGGGTAAATACTTTTAATATATATATTTTTATAGGCAATGAAAATATGTGTCTTCGAATGCCCAGAGTGGGTTTGGTAGTCTTTAAGCCTATAAACCCTTAGAGGTTTACATTCTTCAGTGTCCTCAACAGCTGAAATTTTTGAATTTATTTTCCTCCCTGACCATCTGGCCTTAGCATTTGTTTATTAGGCTGGACATTGGAGGGTTCATACTTACAGTCTTAAATAACTTTTTATACATATATGTAGTTGCTGTTTCATTTATTTACATTATTTTTTTGTAACCCTTTTTAATGTTTCAATTATTATTTATATATATTTATATTTTTTCTTGTGCTTCTGTAAAGTTTTAATTTTCTTTTGGGACAAATAAAGCTGAAAGTCTGCACTTCAACTGCATCTGAGTTGTTTCATTTAAAATTCATTGTGGTAATGTACAGAACCAAAATTAGAAAAAGTTGTCTCTGTCCAAATATTTATGGACCCAACTCTATCTATCTATCTATCTATCTATCTATCTATCTATCTATCTATCTATCTATCTATCTATCTATCTATCTATCTATCTATCTATCTATTAGCACTGAAGAGCACTATGAGCTGTATTTGTGTAAGAAAATGGGTTATATAAATATTAGAATAATTGTGATAAGAACAGACAATTTAGCCTGACAATCTCACTCAAATATATCACTACATACAGTGGTGTGAAAAACTATTTGCCCCCTTCCTGATTTCTTATTCTTTTGCATGTTTGTCACACAAAATGTTTCTGATCATCAAACACATTTAACCATTAGTCAAATATAACACAAGTAAACACAAAATGCAGTTTTTAAATGATGGTGTTTATTATTTAGGGAGAAAAAAAATCCAAACCTACATGGCCCTGTGTGAAAAAGTAATTGCCCCCTTGTTAAAAAATAACCTAACTGTGGTGTATCACACCTGAGTTCAATTTCCGTAGCCACCCCCAGGCCTGATTACTGCCACACCTGTTTCAATCAAGAAATCACTTAAATAGGAGCTGCCTGACACAGAGAAGTAGACCAAAAGCACCTCAAAAGCTAGACATCATGCCAAGATCCAAAGAAATTCAGGAACAAATGAGAACAGAAGTAATTGAGATCTATCAGTCTGGTAAAGGTTATAAAGCCATTTCTAAAGCTTTGGGAC
The DNA here is from genome assembly GCF_900747795.2 of Erpetoichthys calabaricus. Lineage (NCBI taxonomy): Eukaryota > Metazoa > Chordata > Cladistia > Polypteriformes > Polypteridae > Erpetoichthys > Erpetoichthys calabaricus. Next base: position 31,754,867 of record NC_041394.2, read on the forward strand.
TGCAGCGAACCACAGTGAGAGCCATTATCCACAAATGGCAAAAACATGGAACAGTGGTGAACCTTCCCAGGAGTGGCCGGCCGACCAAAATTACCCCAAGAGCGCAGAGACGACTCATCCGAGAGGTCACAAATGACCCCAGGACAACGTCTAAAGAACTGCAGGCCTCACTTGCCTCAATTAAGGTCAGTGTTCACGACTCCACCATAAGAAAGAGACTGGGCAAAAACGGCCTGCATGGCAGATTTCCAAGACGCAAACCACTGTTAAGCAAAAAGAACATTAGGGCTCGTCTCAATTTTGCTAAGAAACATCTCAATGATTGCCAAGACTTTTGGGAAAATACCTTGTGGACTGATGAGTCAAAAGTTGAACTTTTTGGAAGGCAAATGTCCTGTTACATCTGGCGTAAAAAGAACACAGCATTTCAGAAAAAGAACATCATACCAACAGTAAAATATGGTGGTGGTAGTGTGATGGTCTGGGGTTGTTTTGCTGCTTCAGGACCTGGAAGGCTTGCTGTGATAGATGGAACCATGAATTCTACTGTCTACCAAAAAATCCTGAAGGAGAATGTCCGGCCATCTGTTCGTCAACTCAAGCTGAAGCGATCTTGGGTGCTGCAACAGGACAATGACCCAAAACACACCAGCAAATCCACCTCTGAATGGCTGAAGAAAAACAAAATGAAGACTTTGGAGTGGCCTAGTCAAAGTCCTGACCTGAATCCAATTGAGATGCTATGGCATGACCTTAAAAAGGCGGTTCATGCTAGAAAACCCTCAAATAAAGCTGAATTACAACAATTTTGCAAAGATGAGTGGGCCAAAATTCCTCCAGAGCGCTGTAAAAGACTCATTGCAAGTTATCGCAAACGCTTGATTGCAGTTATTGCTGCTAAGGGTGGCCCAACCAGTTATTAGGTTCAGGGGGCAATTACTTTTTCACACAGGGCCATGTAGGTTTGGATTTTTTTTTCTCCCTAAATAATAAAAACCACCATTTACAAACTGCATTTTGTGTTTACTTGTGTTATATTTGACTAATGGTTAAATGTGTTTGATGATCAGAAACATTTTGTGTGACAAACATGCAAAAGAATAAGAAATCAGGAAGGGGGCAAATAGTTTTTCACACCACTGTAAATGTTGTTATTGTTGTACGTGATCAGATTGTACAAAATTCAAAGATCCATTATGTAATGGGCTTAGTCCTGCTGCCTTTCAAAGCTGCATTCTGCCTTTGAATTTGACCCAAAGTTATTTTCCTTGTCAAGTTTCCATGTTCTCCCTGTGTCAGTGTTGGTTTTCCTCTGGGTATTCCAGTTCTCCTTCCTCATTTCATGATATAAAGAAGCTAATTGAATGACCTGTGACTCACAACCTGCACAGAGAAAATGGGGTTTCTGTGCTTTATCCATAATACAGGTGTACCTCAAAATGACACATCCTTAAACTTATCTAGGTTAGGTAAAGTGATGATTCCAAATTGCCCCCGTATACATGAGTGGACTTAGTGATGGACCATCCCCTGTTAGGAACATTTTCCAGCCTTGTAACCAGTGCATCATATCAAGCCCTTGACCCTCTGGCTGTAAATTTAATGAGTTTCAAAATTTCACATTACATATGGAGTGACGTTCCTAAACTCCAGAAAAGTTGGGACAGTATTGAAAATGCTAATAAAAACAAAAGGAGTGATTTGTAAACTTACTTTGACTTGTATTCTAACATAAATAGTGTAAAAGAATGGGGACACATGGTCATTTCTGGAGGGTGGGACTGGACCGTGTGTCTGCCTGGGGGGTTGCCAACTGGGACACCGAGCTGTTTCGTTGTGTGGTGGGTACCAGTGTCTGCTCCCCAAATTGAACCTAACCTGATTTAAAGCTCTTCATTATTTTGCTCTAACCAACCTTGCAGACCTTTTACGGACTTACATTCCCTCCTGGTCCCTACGATCTTCATCAGCAGGTTTACTTTCTTTCTTAGACTTTAACCTCAGTACTGCTGGTACAGGGGAATTCTCTTATGCTTCAGCCCAACTGTGGAAGTCACAGCCTCCTCATATTTGATTGCTGGTTTCAATTACAAAATTCAAAACTGCTGTTGAAACTCATCTCTCCAAGCCTGGGGGGCTGCCAACTGAGATCCCAAGCTGTTTCGTTGTGTGGGTGCAGCAACACGCTGTACTGGTGCCTGCTCCCCAACCTGACCTGACCTGATCTGAACAAGGTCCTGAAAAGGGGCAATGATGTGACAAGTTGAAACAGGGGTGGAAATCATGTTCTAGTAGATAAGGAGCCTCCTGAAAGGGCCTAGTCGTTCAAGAGCAAGGATGAGCAGAGGCTCACCAGCATACAATCACAACACTTTGAGAACATCACTGAATGACAAATTGGTAGGATTTTTGTTTTTTCACCATCTACAGTGCAGGATATAATTAAATGATTTATCTGGTCAAGTCTTGGGGCATCAGGGGCAAAGCCAAAGGCCACTTCTAAATGCACATGAGCTCTGATCCCTCAGATGTCACGGTGTTTATAATGAATATCATGACTTGGGCTCGGGAATGCTGTGGTAAACTTTTGTCAGTCAACGCCATTCGCCGCTGCAAATTAAAGACTTCATTAAGTATCTCTGGGCTTGAAGATGGACAGTAGCACGGTGGCGTTGTGCTTTATGGTGCAACAAGTCAACATTTCAAATACATTTTGGAAAAAATTACCCATCATAAGGAAAATCCATCCAAGATGTTATCAGTTTGAGCATCTACTCTGGTTATGGGGGGGTGTGCCAGTGCCCATAATTGTTAATGCAGAAACACACACACAAGTTTTGGAGCTGCATATGTTGTCGCTCATACACCATCTCTACCTGGGATGTCTATGCATGTTCCAGCTGGGCAACACCAAACCACCAAATTACAAGGGCATGGCTGCCAAAGTAGAGAGTGTGGGTACAAGATTGGCCTATCAAATTAAGAATGAATGGCGCATTATGAGGCACAAAATATGGCAACAAAGTCCCAATTGTGCAGCTGAAGACCTGCACAATGGTAGAATGGCAGAAGAATTCTGCTTGCTAAACTTAACCAACTTGTGCCTTCAGTGCCAAAGCACATTCCAGTGAAAGAAAGGGTGATGTTACACAATGGGAAACATTTGACATTTTGAGTGTGTGGCCAATCAATAGATTTGACACGAGTGTATCTCTCTATTATAAAAAAAATCTTGGAAGGTTGGAAGGAGATGAGATGTGATTTTCTCAGAAAAACACTTTCACATTCTGCAAGATGAGTCTTTGTGCCAAGAGATTTAACCATGCCCAGGGCCAGAAATAAAAGACAAAGAGTAGATGAAAAAGTAAAACATCGTAAAGAATTCAAAAACATTTGCGTGGCACACATGCTGAGCAGGTTAGAGATAATGGAAGTATGAAAATTCAAAAGTCTAAAAAAAAATTATAGTAAAGATTGCATTAGCACAAAAAAAACGGAAATTATTACTCGGTGAAATAATGGAACAGTGAAAAGAGATCAAATTTAAATTCAGATTTAAAATTTAAATTGGAGACTTGTAGATCGTATAATTCGTGTTGCCATCAGAGAAAAAAACAAAGGAGTGTTTCTTCCCAATGAAGAGACGTATCTGCGAGAGTTAAAAGATTTGTTGTTTGGTGAAAATGAAATCCCGCGAGAGAAATCATTTCTCATTTGTGTGAATGCTATTGTCAGACACCTTTCTTGTAGAGAGAAAGAAACGATATTCACTCACGGGCAGTTATACAGTGCGTGTGTCACGATGTAATTCCAAACACGGAATCAAAATACAATGCGATGTTGATGAAAAGGCAAAAGTGAAAAGAGATCGAATATGCAGACATAGGTGATATGACAGAAGTGTGCCACATGAGATGCAGATCACGCGGCAGCAGGAAGCCAGCAGCTGATCGAGCAAAGAGGAGTTAAAAAGAAAAAAACGTATTTGTTTCCCATTGTATCACCGTTTATCTCCTTGGGGTGCGTTCAGCGCCCCTCTTGACAACGCAAGCAGCAGAGACGCGAGGCCAATGGGGTTTAGGCGGGCAAAGCGAGCAGGGGCCAAAGCCACCTAGTATTTTCGTAAAAAAACATTACATTCCCAAGGTTAAACATCAAATAATGTGCTTTGAAGCATTTTCAACATAGCAGAGGGTGCACTGCATAAATTGCCTATGCAAATCTCAACAAAAAAAACTTTAAATGCGAGTTGTTTTGCTTGTATTTAGCACAAAAATCTGCCAAAGGGGTAAACAAAATTTACTTGACAAGACTTCTTAAAGTAAGCTAAATAATCATTGGATAGGTCAATAATTTTTAAAACTAGATTTAATATCATGATTTAAATACTTTTCTCTTGGCTTAGACTTAATTTTTTGAAGTGTGAATTAGAATTTACAAATCACTCCGTTTACCATCAGTGTACCCGGGCTTGTTGTAATTGGGGTTGTAACTGGCCCAGTGCCCTGTGGTGGACCGGTGCCCACTCTAGGGTAAGTCCCTGCCTCTTCCATGATGCTGCACAGTTGGGTCCCCCAGTCCCGGTAACTCTAAGCAGGTTCACTGAGTGGATGGATGTCTGTTAAGCCTTGGTGAGTCTGTTTATGTGGCATAACAGAGATGGCAGACCTCCTTCGGACAGGAAACCCAATTTACATTCCTTCCCCAAAGCCATCACGGCAGAAAAATACCCCGTCCCAGCTCAGAAATGTGGGACCGTCTCTCCAGAAAAGCAGATCTGCAAGGAATTACGGGAAACGCTTGCTTCTTGGAGCCGTTTTAATTCTCAGAATCATTTCTTTTTTTTTTTTTTTTTTTTGAATAATTAGTAACCGATGTTGACCTTCATTGAAATCACAAGTTTGTGCCTAAAGAGAGTGCACGGGTTTCGAATTTCTGGAGCTGTGCGTCACCCTGCCAGCCCAGTGACTGGAGGTGCAAGAGCAGCAGTTTTTTCTTTTGTTTGTTTTAAAGGGAAGCCTGTTTTGAGTTTTTAAATTGTCATCAAAACAATAGCATTTTTTTTTTTCACGGAGAAGCTTGACTTGGAGCCAGAATTTATAAAAGTATAATCATAGGAACGCACACACGCACACACGCGTGCAGGCCTCAGTATCCACAAGAGTGATGTTAAATGCAATTATTTTCTTTTAAATAGTATGCGATGGACTGGCCTGCCAAAGAACAGACCCCAAGGCCAAGTTGGGGGGGAGTCAGGAAAAGCATGGCTGTGTCTCGATGCTGACCTGAGAGTGAGGAGTGCTATGGTGCTGCCAAATAAGCCTGGCAATGCCTGCATGCGATGCCAGTGGCATGAAGATCACCTGGGGATGGCAGAGATGAATTGAGAGATGAAGCAACAGATGAACCCCTGGCTTATGAATGCTTGGCAGCCTTAAGCGAAAGAATTACAATCCAAGCATGTCTGCTGTTTCTGTTCTTGTTTCAGTTATTAATCTTAGCTCTAAATAGTGAATTTTGTGATAAACAGGGCAGGTGGCATTTCATCCACTATGGCCTATCAGATTGTGTTAGATTAAGAATGAATGGTGCATTTCACTGGTCTACAAAAAAATATTTTTTGTTTGCTACTGGGAACTTCAGAGCAGCTCTTTATTAAGTTTTTTACACTCATTTCATATATGAAATCAGAATTAAGCTAGCACATCAGATTTTTGAGATACGCATCATTGCCGTTTTGACACTTTTGAATATGAATATAACATATCAACACAGTATCTGGAGTTTGGACTATGTCCCACCAAAATTGTTTTGATGTGTTTATTCTATTCTATACCAGAGAAATGTTAAAGCAGATTTATGTCAATTTACCTTAATATAAAAGTGAGGTCAGTGTGCTCAAAATTGTCTGAGGCACTCGCTTTTACGCTTGTACTGCACATCCGTCTCTCTTTGCATGAACCAACAGTAGTCACCCATCATGCTCGGAGTGAATTTTTCCCGATATCAGTTTTCCATCACCTTTTATCTTGATGAAATCTTTCCTAATGCTCATCGCTGACATTTGGTGGAAAAAAGTCGAGATGAGAATGTAAAAAATGCGTCTTTAGTGACATTCTGGCTCCCGTAATCTGATACGCTTTCAGCAGGTTCTCTACAAGCTCAGCATTATTCTCTGCTCTGTGACTGTCAAGAACATTCTGGACAACCTGCACAAATGAGGGTGCTGATTCAGTTGGCTGCAGTTTCCTTTTGAACTCATCGTCAAGCATCAGTTCACGTATTTCAGGGCCAATAAAAACACCTTCCTTAATTTTGGCTTCACTTTTCTCGAGAGCAAACTTATTTCTTAAATGCTGAAATGCATTGCCTTTACTGTCCAGTCATGCTAGGTGTCCAAGACCTGGAACATCATAACTAAAAAATGGGACGTGCTGGACGAAAACGATTTTCAGTCGGCAAGTGAAATTTGTTAAAGTACAGATGAAAGAATCCCAGTAGCAAAATGCTTGCTGACCGGCGTTATGAGGCACAAAATATGGCAACAAAGTTCCAATTGTGCAGCAGAAGACCTGCATAATAGTAGAATGGCAGAAAGATTCTGCTTGCTAAACTTAACCAACTTGTGCCTTCAGTGCCAAAACGCTTAATTAGTCTGATTCCAATAAAAGATAGGGTGATGTTACACAATGGGAAACTTTTGATATTTTGAGTGTGTGGCCAGTCAATAGATTTGACACGAGTGTAAGGTGAACATATAGTCAATTTTGTGATAAACAGGGCAGGTGGCATTTCAACCACTATGAGTGCAAGGCTGCTGCCTGACCTGCTTTTACCAATATCAGAAATATAGACTTGATTGAAAGTAAAAACTTGCCAGTCAGTCAGTCAATCTCCAACATGCTATATCCTAACACAGGGCCATGGGGGTCTGCTGGAGCCAGTCCCAGCCAACACAGGGCAGGGCACCAGCCCACAGCAGGGCACACACACCCACCAAGCACACAGCTAGGGACAATTTAGGATCGCCAATGCACCTAACTTGCATGTCTTTGGACTGTGGGAGGAAGCCCACGCAGACATGTGGAGAACATGCAAACTCCACGCAGGGAGGACCTCGGAAGCGAACCCGGGTCTCCTAACTGCGACAGCAGCACTACCACTGCACCACCATGCCACCCGTGAAAACTTGTTTTTTAGGAAATAAGTACAGTATGATTTTTTAAATGATGTGTTGGTCAGAAATTAAGTTGCTTTTCCAAAACAACCCCCATAATGAAACGATATGACATTAAATATTTTTTACAATTTTAACGATTACGTTTAGCACAAAAATAAAACTTAAGGATAAATTGTCATATTCTAAATCCCACCAAAAGACATTAAGAACTTGAAAAACAATCAACAACAACAACCACGTTTATTTATAGAGCACATTTTCATACAAATCATGTAGCTTAAAGTGCTTTACAAGATGAAGAAAGAAAAAGTTATATGGTGTCACAAAAAGACTCACGAAAAATCAAAGGTTTGGAGCAGCCACCCATATATTATGCCTTGACTGTGAAATTGGGCAATTTTTGGGAGTTGTGATTGGTTTAATGTCCAAAGGAGAACTGATTCTAGGTTGGCATTTAAAGGCTGTGACAGGAGATGATGACATCTGGACCGGAACCAGAAGTGACGTCATCTGGAGCGTTGGAACCAGAAGTGGCATCTTTGTGACTGGAAGTAATGTCATCCATGGTGCCAGTGCCGGAAGTGATGTCATCAGTAGCGCCGGCAGCTAGTTGGACTTCCCGAGGATAGTCTGCAAAGGACAGAGAGAGAAAGTTAATGCAGCTCACCACCACCTGGTCTGGTGTGGTACTACTGTTATTTACAGTAAGCCCTCTAGCTGCCTCCCATGCACCTGTGTGTGACAATGGATTTAAAACAAGATTAGGCAATACTAAATAACAAAGTACGGTCCAGATGGACAGAAAAAAAAACTCCAGATGAGGCAGAGAAAAAAAAAATCTGCAGGGGTTCCGAGGCCACAAGACCACCCAGCCCCCTACTGGGCATTCTACCTAACATAAATGATCTAAATCAGTCCTCATGACTTTCAGGCTTCACTTGGAAGAACTTGATGATGATGGTCATGTGGACATCTGGCCTTCAATCCATCAATGTAGCGACTGCATGGTGCTTTGATTAGGTGGTGGTGGTGCAGATCGCCACCACAGGAAATCGGAAAGAGAACAGCAGAGAAAGTAGGGGTTAGTACGGATTGTGGAGCCATGATAAAAACAATAATGAAAAATTATTACAATTAAAAAATCATTAAAAATTAAAGAAAAAAATAGAATCATAACAATGGGATAAAGGCTGCCTGCCAGCATTTCTGTAATGTCCGAGGTTGCGGATACAAAGCAATTCAAAGAGTACATGTGTTTCAGGTTGCTAGTGTTTAGTCTGGGAACTGACATACTGACTTTGTGATTACAATTTTGTATTTGGGTTTTGACAGTTGTCTTCCTTGTTCCAGGTATTGATCTTTGTCTGTACTTTGACTATTATAATGATCTGGTGGGAGACTCGGTGGGCCATGGGACTGGACAACTGTTGAACGCTGTGGTGGCAGAAGGGTGCAGTGCGATATGCTAATGAAACACCTCAGCAGGAGGAGGAGGTCTCGGGAGAAAGGGTGGATGGTGCTGTTGGTGCTGGGGATGGAGAGGAGCCGTAACACTGAAGCGGAAGATGAGCAGTGGAAAAGAGTCGAGCGAGTCCGATTGCAAGTAGAAAAGTTGAGGCATCTCCCACGGTTAGAACAGTGGGAAGCAATCAATAAAAGCTACTGGTGTAGTGTGTACTGGTCTTGTTCCTCCCTGACTGGTTGTGGGTGTTACACTATTATTTTACACTTTATTTTATAAAGCATGTGTGTGCACAAAAAAGAAGCTTGAAATGTGCGTACACAACTTCCCTTGTAAACGTCAAGATTTATTAAAGAAAACGAAATCGGGTAAATGTGCATATGTTTATGTCAGCTCTGTGTAAGCAGCATTTCGGAGAAACTGAGAAATGATGACACCCTTGACAAAATGGGGAAATGCAGCCAAACCAGCTAAATGACGACTCACGTGTATAATAATTCATATCACCAAGCCATTATTTAATGTGCATTGATGTAACAAATATATTAAACCTCAAAATGATTAATATGGCATACCTTGCACAAACTGTACTTTATTTCCCTTTTAAGTGAGACAATGTTGCGAATTTGAACTGATGAACTTTTTTGTTTTTTCATCAGCTTTTATTGGCTACCTGTTGTCATTTCTCAGGGAACTGGCCGACAGTTCAGGAATATCTGAGCCAAGCTTCACTCCATCATGCCTGCTGTGCTGGAAGCCATTAGTTGATGGAGGAGGCACTGCCTCCAGTTTTCATAAGGTGTGTTTGCACATACTGTACATAAAACTTAACATATTTTTGCTAAAGTAAAAAGGCAACTTGCAGCAGCGTCCAATTCTCCTAATGTGATTGGATCAGTTTACTGCACTCATACTGCAATAATGGCCGTAATGAGAATGAAACTGCTTTTGTTAACGGTAAGCAGTGCCATTCAATTAATGCAATATGAGACTGACAAACGTTGTGTCTCAGTGGCCTGGGTCAGCCCGTGATTCATTTACTTTGAGGTAAAGCAGCTTTGGCAGACATGATGGTACTGTACGTGGTGAGTGGCTTTTTGGTAAGGTAACATGTTCACCCTCAGTGTTTCATATTGCCCGTACTATTCATTGTAACAGCAATCACACCATTACACAGACTAGGTAATAGTGGCTACCCGTTCACACACTGGCACCTTACGCCTTTCCTGGCACCCCAGAATGCAGAAGAGTGCACAGCCTGATGCTCTTGAGGCAGGAGGCGGGGTCTCGACACGTCAGGAGGGAGGCTGCTCTGCTAGCCAATGAAGTACTGCAGCATCGTGTTTGCATATATGGAAGGCTGATTAGCATAAAGACACATTCACAAATGCACAATTTACAAGATGATTGTGCTTTATAAAGGGAAATTGCATAGAAATGTGCATGCATCAAATTTTTAAAATCTGATTTGTTCATTAGTGTATGCATTTTCCTGCTTTTTAAAATGTGCATATATTTACAATCAAATCCACATCAAGACCCCCGGTCCCTTATCAACATCTCTTATGATCAGTCCCCATTTAAAGATCAGGAGAGACCATAACACTTCCCACCCGTCATTACCATTGGATGCATAAATATTTATCAAAATCACTTTACAGTTATGGGCGGCATGGTGGCACAGTGGTAGCGCTGCTGATTCGCAGTAAGGAGACCTGGGTTCGCTTCCCGGGTCTTCCCTGCGTGGAGTTTGCATGTTCTCCCCGTGTCTGCATGGGTTTCCTCTGGGTGCTGCAGTTTCCTCTCACAGTCCAAAGACATGCAGGTTAGGTGCATTGGCAATCCTAAATTGTTCCTAGTGTGTGTGTGTCTTGCGGTGGGCTAGCACCCTGCCTGGGATTTGTTCCTGCCTTGTGCCCTGTGTTGGCTGGGTTTGGCTCCAGCAGACCCCCGTGACCCTGTGTTAGGATATAGAGGGTTGGAAAATGACTAACTGACTGACTTTACAGTTATATACTGTAAATTACCCATGACAATCACATACTGTATCTCCCTTCAGGATCAGATACTATATCTGATACTACAAATGAGACTGTTCTATGTATAAGAATTCCCACACCTCTAGTTTTCTTTGTAAAGCTGGAATGGAATATTTGGCCAGTTGAGTCTCTGTGTAGCCAAAACTGATCCTTGCTTAGTAAATAAGTCTCCTGTAAAAATACTATTTTAGCGTTTTGACCTGTTAGGTGAGAAAATGCTTTCTTTCTCTTTAATTCGTGATTCAGGCCTTTAACATTCCAGCTCACAAAGTTAACTGTCTGGTCTCGGAGACATTGCTTCTGAACTTTTGTGGTAATTTTGTAGTCTTAACTGAAAATAAGACAGCTTTGACCTTAATTTCCAGTTTTCCCAGGAGTTGTTGCCATGAAGCCTGTTGTTCCGTTAACACTTATAATTATAACGATTAAAAGGATCCCACTTCACCCCAAGTCTGACCTCTTCAAACCACCTATTCCTTATTGGGGGCGTCGAGAGTCTGTTCACCCTAATACTTAATCATGTGAGAACAGCAGATGCTGTTAGACAAGCCTTGCAGACACAGAGACCCTCTTTCAAAGGGATTGTCCCAGTGAAGGGAACTTTTGTATTTCTCATAAAGCTGTGACTTTCACCGGAGCTTGTAACTCCCTCAGAGTTCTTACAGGTCTCTCGGTGGTCTCCCTCACTCAGTTTTGGTGGATGGCCCCCTCTAGGCAGATTTCCAGCTGTGTCATTCGCTTTTCTTTTCTACATGTTTGACTTAGCCTGACAGTCAGTGACTTGGATATTGTCTTATCTCAATTCCCTAACTTGTGCTGTTCACTCTTGTTTTCACAGAGTTGCTTGTTGTATTCTTTTGTCTTAAATTGTGTAGGTCAGACCACCATACTGCCTCACCACAAGGAGGCCCTTCCACATTCAGATGCATTCAGAATTCACTGAAACTCCAGACAGGTGACCTCCATTAAATGAATTCTGGTAGCTGGCTGCACCAGTGAGGATTTGGGGTGTCACATTAAAGGGGGTGAATACTTAACTGATCAATTATTTTGTGTTTTATACTTTTAATTTATTTGCTGAGATCAGTTTTCACTTTGACATTGAAGAGTCTTTTTTCGCTGTCAAAATTCACTGTGATTCAATGTCGTATAACAATACAATGTGGAAACATCCAAGGGGAAGGCAGCGTTTTACATGCTTTGCAGGCATGATCAAGCCAGTGCCACAAAGCTGACATTCTACAGATATAATCAGTAAAAGCTTGGTGAAGAAGAATCTTTCTTGTTATTGAATTACAACAGAACATCCACAGACCCCTCACTGCTACATTAAAAGGTGACTGGCACATCACAGATTGGCATGCGTGTGGTGACGTCGGCACAGCTGGATAGCAGTGCAATGGTATTCTCATCAAAAATGAGGCAAAAATAGAATAAAACATAAACATAAATTAATTACAAGGAATCCAAACATGAAAATAACATCTCAAGCATGCCAAAACTTATTTGTAGATCTTGAGCGATGCATGAGAACTGCCAATGGCAATGAAAAGTGGCTAACAGCCATGAAAAGTGAAAGCTAATAAGAATAAAAATGGGTTATCGTGATTAGGAAACAACGATAAGTAACCTACCGAGACACCCAACGTGATTCTACCTCGAGATTTGAACCAATGGCTTGGCAATGTGCCTTTAGCCATGTTTAGTGTCAGTTTCAGTAATTGACGTATATGTTGTTTCCTGAAACTGCTTTGGTTAAAACGTTTATTGCAATGAAAGTAACAACTGTGCCTACACAAATGAACCCAAAGCTGCACCCACTCTTGCCCACCCTCTCACTCTCATGATCATCAAATTAATGGTTTCTGATTACTTCCAGGGTCCAAGTTTAATAATCCAAATTGTGTGCCACCATACATCCACACATCTGTGTTCTTTCACCATTATGAAGTGAACTGCCCGGGTCAAGCATGGCGGTTCCTCCTTCCCAGACCAATTTACTATGGCATCCCTGGCATTCTGCATTCCACCACAACAACATACTTTCCTGTATTGTAAATGGTGTGGAAATTATAATGGGTAAGCCTTCTCCATGAAAGGCAGTTTATAAACTCTGACAAAAATAAAAAACACACATTTAGACAGACACGGGTAAAAAGTGAATAAGAAAATAATCACACACCACAGCACTTATTTATTGGTCCAGAGCCACAAGTCAGGGTCAAAAACTCCATAGTTGGCATGTAGCCCATGCAGCTCTGAAGTGGGGTTTTGTGGCACACTCAGCCAAGCATTGTGCAGTGGACCGTGGAGGGTGAGGTGTGGCGTGGTGTGGTCTGCACTTGCCATCTCAGAATGTGTCACGCATATTGTATGCTGGATTAGTGACAGGTCCTGGGAGATGAATGGATATGGTATGGTATTTTACAGGAGCTGTGTGTGATCAAGGATTGTCCAGCTGAAACAATGGAATTTGGTAGTCTTGTTTCATATTCCTCATAATGCAGTGCACATGAACACATGAGCTTATGTGCACTCACGTGCTACGATCGGCATGAATACTGTATACATGAAGTGCAACGTTTAGATCTGGTAAATACAAGGTGGCGCTGGGCAAAGCTAAGGTGAAGACAAATGAAGTGACCTTTAGCAAATTATAAACTTACTTGAAATATTAAATATTCACTTCAAATGTGCTTAGTTTTGTACATTCTCTCTTCATAGTTGACATTATACAAAGTTATTGTCTGTTTTACCTGCATTTTTATCACTCTTTAATATAATATTGTTTCTTTATCAGTATGCTGCTGCTGGAGTATGTGAATTTCCCCTTGGGATTACTAAAGTATCTATCTATCTATCTATCTATCTATCTATCTATCTATCTATCTATCTATCTATCTATCTATCTATCTATCTATCTATCTATCTATCTATCTATCTATCTATCTATCTATCTATCTATCTATCTATCTATCTATCTATCTACAGTTAGCTCCATAAATATTTGGACAGAGACAACTTTTTTCTCATTTTGGTTCTGTACATTACCACCATGAATTTTAAATGAGACAACTCAGATGCAGTTGAAGTGCAGACTTTCAGCTTTAATTCAGTGGGGTGAACAAAACGATTGCATGAAAATGTGAGGCAACTAAAGCATTTTTTTAACACAATCCCTTCATTTCAGGGGCTCAAAAGTAATTGGACAAATTAAATAATTGGAAATAAAATGTTCATTTCTAATACTTGGTTGAAAACCCTTTGCTGGCAATGACAGCCTGAAGTCTTGAACTCCTGGACATCACCAGATGCTGGGTTTCCTCCTTTTAATGCTCTGCCAGGCCTTTACTGCAGCGGCTTTCAGTTGCTGTTTGTTTGTGGGCCTTTCTGTCTGAAGTTTAGTCTTCAACAAGTGAAATGCATGCTCAGTTGGGTTAAGATCAGGTGACTGACTTGGCCATTCAATAATTTTCCACTTCTTTGCTTTAATAAACTCCTTGGTTGCTTTGGCTGTATGTTTTGGGTCATTGTCCATCTGTATCATGAAACGACACCCAATCAATTTGACTGCATTTAGCTGGATTTGAGCAGACTGTATGTTTCTGAATGCCTCAGAATTCATTTGGCTGCTTCTGTCCTGTGTCACATCATCAATAAAGTGTGTCAACTAGTGTCCCAGTGCCACTGGCAGCCATGCATGCCCAAGCCATCACACTGCCTCCACCATGTTTTACAGATGATGTGATACTTTTTTCTTGCCATCATTCTGGTAGAGGTTGATCTTGGTTTCATCTGTCCAAAGAATGTTTTTCCAGAACTGTGCTGGTTTTTTTGATGTTCTTTAGCAAAGTCCATTCTAACCTTTCTATTCTTGAGGGTTATGAGTGGCTTGCAACTTGCAGTGCACCCTCTGTATTTACTTTCATGCAGTCTTCTCTTTATGGTAGACTTGGATATCGATATGCCTACCCCCTGGAGAGTGTTGTTCACTTGGTTGGCTATTGTGAAGGGGTTTCTCTTCACCATGGAAATGATTCTGCGATCATCCACCACTGTTGTCTTCTATGGACGTCCAGGTCTTTTTGTGTTGCTGAGTTCACCAGTGCTTGCTTTCTTTCTCAGGATGTACCAAACTGTAGATTTTGCCACTCGTAATATTGTAGCAATTTGTCGGATGGGTTTTTTCTGTTTTCGCAGATTAAGGATGGCTTCTTTCACCTGCATGGAGAGCTCCTTTGACCGCATGTTGTCTGTTCACAGCAAAATCTTCCACATGCAAGCACCACACCTCAAATCAACTCCAGGCCTTTTATCTGCTTAATTGATAATGACATAACGACGGACTTGCCCACTCCTGCCCATGAAATAGCCTTTGAGTCAATTGTCCAATTACTTTTGAGCCCCTGAAGTGAAGGGATTGTGTTCAAAAAAATGCTTTAGTTGCCTCACATTTTTATGCAATCGTTTTGTTCACCCCACTGAATTAAAGCTGAAAGTCTGCACTTCAACTGCATCTGAGTTGTTTCATTTCAAATTCATTGTGGTAATGTACAGAACAAAAATGAGAAAAAAGTTGTCTCTGTCCAAATATTTATGTACCCAACTCTATCTATCTATCTATCTATCTATCTATCTATCTATCTATCTATCTATCTATCTATCTATCTATCTATCTAGTTGATATACTGTAAATATTGTCATGGAGTTCCCAGCTAGCAAGACATTTCTGGATGTAACAGCAACATTAAGATACTGTAGCATAGGGTGAAGAGACATCACGAGGAGAGAAAGAAACTAACTCACTTTGGATAAAGACGTCAGGCAAATAAGTAAATGTTAAGGGTAACTTTCAATGGCAGTGCAACTCTATATGCACTTGTGCAAAAGAAGAGCCTACTAGGTGATGGATGATCCTAAATTGGTCCAGTGAGGATGTGTGCTTGAGTTTGTGTTGCAACCGACCAGCAAGCTCTCCAGCCATGGGTACCACCAGGGGGAGCTGTAGAGGAGAACTGCCCCCACTTTGAGGGGCTTCTGCCTGACCCAGACGTGCTTACACAGTGCAATATTGTACTGTAAAAAGAGCCACCTCACCTCGATAAGGAGTTGGAAAGAGGTGGACAACACTAGCTGGGAGGTGTGGAAGGAGTGTAAAAGTATAATCAATGTCGGCTCTATGTAACTTATAATAATAATATTAGTAATAATAACTTTAATTATAATGTACCTTATTGTACATTTACATGCAACTCAAGGTGCCTTCCACAGATTAATCAACAAAAATAAAGATATGCCACATTTTCTTGGATTATTATAATTAATTAATACTATGATAATTTCTAATAAATGTAAGTATACTAACTACAATATCAACCAGGTATTGTTAAAATGAAAAACAAACTTTCACTTTTATTGTGTTAAAATATTTGTGGAGAAGCCTGTAGCTGAGTAGACAGAATCTGTACTTTCTCTTTACTTTACTTTAATCTTTAAGTTATTTGTGAACATTAAACAATGTGTAGGTGAAGTTGTGTCTGGCTTTTGGGGGTGCTGTTACGCCACCTAGTGGTCACATAGAACATTGGCCATGGTGACATACATTGAAATATATTTTTATATGGAATCGAAGGTCTGTGATACAGTTTTCATATATATATATATATATATATATATATATATATATATATATATATATACTTATATATATATATATATATATATATATATATATATATATATATATATATATACTGTATATACTGTATATATGTAAAATGACTGGCACAGAGACATGATTGCTGTCTTAAGCTCATGGGTTTATTTCACACTTGCCCAATGACATCCCTAAATATGCTCCCACGGTCATGGTGGCAGGAGACTGTCTTGGTGATCCTCTCCTGTCCCACCCTGCAGTCCCTCGTGAAGCTCCTTACCTGCCATTGTTCCTTACAGTCAGAGCTGTGACCACTTTGGTTATGCTATTGCTCTTTTGCTAGTACTTTCCATTTTATATATAAATGACTAACTAAGAATAAGCTAAAGGAAGCTGAAGGAATAGCTGGTTAAAATGGGGATTTGCCGTCAAATGTGATTAATAAATTAAAAATCAGTCATTTCAAGCAGTGATAGCCATTATAAACAGTAATGTCTTGGCTGTGTGTTTTAATGGCATCTTGACAAGAAAAGCAACTTCTTTTAAAACCTAAAAACGTTTGCATGGTGTATATGTGTGTAGAAGAGGAAAAAAGGAAGGCCTAAGAGAAGGTTTATGGATGTGGTGAGAGAGGACATGCAGGTGATGGGTGTAACAGAACAGGGTGCAAAGGACAGAAAGATATGGAAGAAGATGATCCGCTGTGGCAACCCTAACGGGAGCAACCTAAAGAAAAAGAAGAAGAAGAAGCACTAGTAATAGTAATAGCATTTTTATAGCCAGCATTGTCACTCTAGAGATGGGACAGATGATTGACAGCAAGGCATTCACAGGTTTGCTGAGCTCTGAAATTTTCTCGTTACACATTTCAAGTCCGAGAAGGCTCGAGAAGGCAAGTGGAGACTCCAAGGGCATTATAAATACAGCCTTGCTGATGATAACGGGGGTAACTGGGAAAAGTGACATGACAGGAGACGCTGGACGACGACCGAGGAACACTGCGAGAATGGAGTAGCCTGCCCAGTGAAGTGACGGTCATTTTTAGGGGGCGTTGGCGAGTCTGATTCTGCTAGGAGACTGCTGTAAATTATTTGTTGTGCAATAAACGCGCCCGTTATTGGGCTTAACCTCCATTCGGTGTGTGCCTCGGTTTTTCCATCTCGGTGTTCATTGCAGTACTGTCGAGTATTGGTGCGTGTGCATGTAAAAAACGATTCTTGTGGCATTCATTTATAATTAACCAACCATGATTACATATTTAAACAAGGTCAAGATTACAGATTAGTTTATAACATGATCAAATAATACAAATATGCGAAATAAAGGACGTATACAAAATAACATATGAACAATCTGTGGATCGATTGAATTAAAAAAATATTGCCGGGATACCACGAAGGAGTAAAACGAACCAGCAGAGGATTTAGTGTGAAAGTTTAAAGCGATATGTGCAGTAGGTGCCGCCTTTCAGACAGTAAAGAGTTAAAGCCTGTTCCGGATAAAACGACGAGTGTTTACACAAACGTTTGAGATACAATCATCGCCCCGGGCAGTTCTCACAGAATTATTTAATGAAAGTGTAATGATAAATAATTGAGGCTCGTCCACAGACGTGATGACTGTTCTCTCGTTAACAAAGCGCGATTGCTAAACTCCGCTCCGATCGGCTCGTATAACGCACGACGGGCGCTTCGCTCGGGGCGCCTCTCTTTGCTTTTTTCCCTGACCGCAGCCTTCCTACGCCGGGCCTTGGAGAATAAACTAAAGAGAAATGTCCGGAGTGGACGCTTCAGCGGTCGTTGGCGTATCTCTGGCTGCCCGGGAAGCCGCGGTGCCTTGGAAGCGAATCAACCGCTCCGTGACAAGTTTACGCGAAACTGGCTATGTGAAAGGCGGTGATGAGCTTCCGAATGGGGTTTTGGTGGTTATCGCCGGTATTTTAGTTAAGGGTCCGGCCATTACTTCTGTATATTTCCCCTCTGTATGTGCCAATTGCTTTGCTGATGTTGCCTGAACCGACTGCTCGATCCGTGAGGTGCGGTGCGGCGGTTAAGGCTTTGGACTTCAAGCACGACGGTAGTGCAGGGTTCAAATTCCGTTAATGTCCAGTGTGACCCTGAACAAGTCACTTCACTTGCCTGTCCTCCAATTGACACAACAAAAGAAATGTCACCAACTGCATCTCAAATGACGTAAGTCGCCTTGGATAAAGGTGCAAGCTGTTTTCACAATAAATGTATTAAATTCAGAGACCTCTCCTTCCTTCTTTGATCGTTTCATGTAATGATTTGGACGTTGAAATCAGAATTAGAAAGGCCCGTAGTTACATTTTGACTATGACAATTCAAATATGATTATAGCAAACCCATTAATAATTAATAATTGCAAACCCATTAAAACATGTGTAATTAATGTTTCATAAGTCAAACTTTAATTACTGGTATCTCTAATTGGAGGCTTTTTACTGGAGATTGTGGGTTCAAATCCCCCTACTGACGATACTGTGTGACCCTGAGTAAGTCACGTGACCAGCCTGTGCTCCAATTGGAAAATCAAAAAATAATGTAACCAATTGTATCATAAATGGTGTAAGTCACCTTGGATAAAGGCGTCAGCCAAATAAGTAAATGAAAAGCCTGTCACTTTTCACTCCTCAAAATATGATTAAAAGATATCTCCCTTCATAATTTTAGCCAGTCAGAATATCATTTTTAATAGAAACATTTAATGTTAAAACAGATCGCTCCAGGATGACACTCGGAAATGCAATGGACACTGTATGGGTTGCTCTTTCATCACAACAATTTAAATAAATTAAGGTTTCTAAATTAGTTGACTATGAGCTAAATGTATTAAAGTGTCCCTGTACAATTGTGCTAAATCCCTCCATTTACTTTCATCCAGTTCTTCAGGTTCAATGATGTGATCCTAGAATGGAAACACTGGGTGAAGTGTGTGGAACGAGAGTAGCAATGAGTGGATTACTTTAATAAAATACAGGAAGTGGTCACAAGCTGCGCTGTGGGACCCCTAAGAACGACGACACTTTACAGTATAAACACATTTTAGATGGGGTCAAAAAGCGCTGCCTAGTCCGAAAGTTAACACTCTCAACGAACTCCTTGCAGTGTTTGGTGAGTCACAAGGAGCCATCTGGACACCTCCCAGTTGGGGTGTGAGGGTCCGGAAGCTACCCAGGTGTGGTTATGAGTCATGATGCTAACTGTGAATGGAGCCGTTTGGTAAATAACATGAACTTATTAAGAAGTGCCACCAAGCAGCAAGCCCCTTCCTTTGTGGTGTCCTGAGTCCTTGTACACTTGGTAGACACTGGGCTATACCCACTATGGCTGTCAGCTCATTCTCCATCATTGAGTTTCTCCGTGACCTGTTTACCCCAACAATGATGTCCTCTTCTTCCCAGTAAAGTGGGCAGTTTTGAGATACACATCAGCTTGTGACTTGCCATGATTGCCCTTCAAATATAACTTCATTGCTGGGGCCAGTGCTTAACTGAATAATCAGACACCTGGAATCTGTACTTTCACTTTACCTTCGTATGTGCTGCTGGCGGCCACGTCATTCTTGGGCAAAACGCACACCCACACCCACAGATCCAGGTTAGGAGTCTCATAAAAATCTCAGTATGAAATCAACTTATTAAAAAAAAGAAATCAGACAGGTGTGTTCTGAAGGGGCTACCAAACATCTGCATGGTGACTGATTACTCAAATGGGTGTGTGTGTCTGTGTCACTAATGCACAACCTCGGTGTACGTTAAAACATCTGTTTGTTCACCTTAGCGGCCTGGAAATATTTACATTTACCTGAATGTGCACTGATGTTATCTATCTATCTATCTATCTATCTATCTATCTATCTATCTATCTATCTATCTATCTATCTATCTATCTATCTATCTATCTATCTATCTATCTATCTATCTATCTATCTATCTATCTATCTATCTATCTATCCTATAGTGCCTTTTTATCTATCTATCTATCTATCTATCTATCTATCTATCTATCTATCTATCTATCTATCTATCTATCTATCTATCATATAGTGCCTTTTGTCTATCTATCTATCTATCTATCTATCTATCTATCTATCTATCTATCTATCTATCTATCTATCTATCTATCTATCTATCTATCTATCTATCTATCTATCTATCTATCTATCTATCTATCTATCATATAGTGCCTTTCATCTATCTATCTATCTATCTATCTATCTATCTATCTATCTATCTATCTATCTATCTATCTATCTATCTATCTATCTATCTATCTATCATATAGTGCCTTTTGTCTATCTATCTATCTATCTATCTATCTATCTATCTATCTATCTATCTATCTATCTATCTATCTATCTATCTATCTATCTATCTATCTATCTATCCTATAGTGCCTTTATCTATCTATCTATCTATCTATCTATCTATCTATCTATCTATCTATCTATCTATCTATCTATCTATCTATCTATCTATCTATCTATCTATAGTGCCTTTTGTCTATCTATCTATCTATCTATCTATCTATCTATCTATCTATCTATCTATCTATCTATCTATCTATCTATCTATCTATCTATCTATCTATCTATCTATCTATCTATCTATCTATCTATCTATCTATTATGTGGTGCCGTTCATACCTGTTATACAGTTGCAAGATAAAGTAAGTAAATCCATTGGAATTCTCTGAATTTCTCCATTGATTTCTACTAAGCTGTGGTCTGATCTTCATTTAAGTGCCAATTCTAGACAAACCCAATGTGACTGAACTAATTACACTCAATCAGTTGGACTCTTCATGTCTTTATTGAACACACTGAGTGCTCATTCGCGGTGCAGGCTTGAAACAGTAAGTGAACCCTTGGTTTTCAAACCTTGTTGATGCTCCTTTTCAGGAATGACCTCCACTAAATGTGTCCTGTAGCTACTTATGAGATTTGTGCAACGTTGAGGATGAATTCTGGCTCATTCCTCCCTACAAGTCTGTTTGAGTTCCTCAATATTTATTTATTAGCACAGCTCTCTCCAGGTCATGTTTCAGCATCTCCACTGGGTTGAGGTCAGGACCCTGACTTGGATGTTGTTCTTTTCAGCCATTCTTTAGTTGGATTTTGTTCTGTGCTCTGGGTCATTATCTTGTTACATCGCTCAGCCTTTCTTAAACTTGAAGTCATGAACTACTGCCCTCACATTTGCCTGTTTACTTTTGCATTAATTTACATTTACTTGCTTTGCTTATAAACTCATTATTTTCTCAACGTTTGAAGGTGAAAAAAAAGATAATTAAATGCATATACAGAATATCAGAGTTACACTAAAATGAAGCTATGAGAAAGCCATGTTAAAGTAATGTGTTTTCAGCAGTGTTTTAAAGTGCTCCACTGTATTAGCCTGGCGAGTTTCTATCGTTCAGCTATTACAGATTTTAGGTGTATAACAGCAGAAGGCCGCCTCAGCACTTCTTTTAAGTTTAGCTCTCGGAATTCTAAGCAGACACTCATTTGAAGATCTAAGGTTACGATTTGGAGTGTAAGGTGTAAGACATTCTGAAATATAAGATGGAGCGAGATTATTTAAGCCTTTGTAAACCATAAGCAGTGTCGTCCAGCTGGATGCTACACATTGGTGATGTTTGAAGTGGCTCACCACTGCCTGTGTAAAGTGCTATCCATCCACTTTACACACCAAGCACACACTAGGGCCAATTTAGAATCGCCAATCCACCTAACCTGCATGTCTTTGGACTGTGGGAGGAAACCGGAGCAACCGGAGGAAACCCACGCAGACACGGGGAGAACATGCAAACTCCACGCAGGGAGGACCCGGGAAGCGAACCCAGGTCCCCAGATCTCCCAACTGCGAGGCAGCAGCGCTACCCACTGCGCCACCGTGCCGCCCGTGTAAAGTGCTATATAAATGTAATTAATTATTACTATTAACTAATAATCAATACAAGACGTGACTAAGCACACTGACTAGAATGTCTGCACTATGCTGTGTTACAGCAGGGCGTAGTCTTGAGATGTTTCGCAAATGAAAAAAGGCAATCCGGGAAACGTTGTTTATGGGAGCAGCCAAAGAAAGAGTGCTATCCAGAATGACCCCAAGGCTCTTGGCCCGTGTAGAAATACGTAAAACACATCTAGCGATGGTAACACTGACGCTCCATGTCTTTGCCAGAGTTGATTTACACCCAATAAGGAGTAGCCACAGTTCTAACTGCTATTAAGTTTGAGGAAGTTGTTTGTCATCCATGTACTAATGTCGTCAAGACATGCAGTAAGGTACTGGTGGGGGAGAACGGCAGAAAGTTTAGAGGTAGCTGGGTTTAGAGGTAGCTGGGTACCATCAGCATAACAATAAAAATGAATATTACTGTAATGAAAGATATTACCAAAGGGAAGAAGGTAAATAATAAAGACACTGAACTCTGTGGTTCTCAAAGGCCAAGTCCTCAGCCGTTTGAACAGTAGTTCTATATTTGAACAAACAGCGTCCTGTCTGTGAGATGTGAAACAAACCACCGGAGCACCCCACCCGGGACCACAACACTCGCCATCCTTTACAAAAAGAGTTGATGGGATAAACGGTAGCATTAAAGAATGTGCTGAGCTCAAGGAAGATGAGGACGCAGTGAGTGGCCAATTGGGGGCACCACTGAGCCCCAAACCCCAGACACAACTACACAAAGACAAGCCTGGGTTCAAATCCAGTGCTTTAATCGTACAACATCCCCTTAACAGGGCAGCACAATCCTTCCTTTCTCCTCCACAGAAGTTTTGTCCATCACCTACCAACTCCCACTCCCTGAACAAAGTGGAGCTCTCCCTGTAAGGCCCTGTCCACACGGGCATCTGAACTGAGCGTTTTTCTGCCGCCTGTAGCGTCAGGTGAGCACAAATTGAATGCCAAGTGTTTTTCTGCTCATTGTAGTGAATCGGACCCTCCACACAGGCTTGCGTTTGTTGGGATGGCATCAGAAAAACATCACATGCAGTTTTTTCTTGCCATCAATTTCTGGCAAAATTCATCATCATTAAAATAATAATGATAATGATGGAGAATTCAAAACAGTTTTGTAGGTTGGTGCTAATGACGTAACTTTAGCTACTAATGGATTGTTAGTGCTTGTGTGTGAGTGCATACGTGAGTGCTGTGCCTACGTCTGCTTACTTCAAGGTGACAAGCAGGCGCTTTTCAGGCCTAACACTGACTCACATATTGGTTGACCGGTGTAGCGTGCCGGCTGGGACGCTTCCAGACTGGGGGGACCGGGGGAGCAAGCGTGGCCAGAGCGTTACATCCTCACTTAGATGGCAACTCCTCTGGGTTGCAATGATGCCTCGGACTCCCGCAGGGCTTCATGGGAGTTGGAGTTTGGTGTAGCCCTGTTGGGATCCACAAGTGCCGCCAGGGGGTGCTGCAGCAAGAGCTGCTGAGCCCTTATGGGCAGTTCTTCCATCACACCCAGAAGTGCTGCCGGAAACAAGTAATCAAGACTTGGAGCACTTCTAAAATGTGCCAGCAGCCACTACTCGGAGAGCCAGAGTTGGGAGGAGGAAGACAAAGCTTGACCAGAGGCGTGGAGGAGAAGGAAAAGAGTGAAGGAAGATTTATTGTTGCTGTGCTTGGACTGTGTTGCTGTGCCTGTGGGAAACGGGGAAGGCGTTTCCCACGAGGAAAAAATTAATAAATAAAAAGTGTGTGCCTTGAACTTGCGTCCCCTGCTTATCTGTGATGGGTTAAGCTGGCGGTGCCAGTCTGGTGGCCCCCACCAGCGTGTAATATGGTGTTGTACTAACTTTTCTTTTTAGCATTTCTTCACAGATTGTACACAGAGGGTGAACCCAGTAGCAGCGGTGATGTTTTCTCTGCCTACGTCGCCCTATCAGGAGGATTTTTAACACAAGGAGATCAATGTTCAGGTCTAATAACGCCAACTGATCCGTATTTCATGAATCCAACCAGACTAAAAACACTCTGGACTGCCTGATAACTGTCCCCCCCAGGAAAACACACAAAACTACATATCAGGGCTGCAGGTTGGTGTTTACCAGAGGCAAACAAATGGAAATGTAACCTCATATTGAAGTCAATTAAGCGCCACTATAAAACACCACTTAAACGCCTAGGTCGCTCAGAGCGCATTCATTTAACCAAGATGTGAACGCCCGTGTGGACAGGGCCTTAAACCTGACCCAGATATATTTCTGGTGCTCATTCCATTATCTTCAGGAAGCACTTCCTAGTCAGGTGGAACCCCCTTAGTCTCAGAGCCGCTCAACTCCCGACAGCTCCCCCTGTTGGCCGCCCATGGAACCCAACAGAGTAGCCCTATGGAACACAACTCTCATGCTGCCTGGTAGGCATGGCTGGTGCCATCATTAAGGCGAATTAGGCATTCTCTTAAGGCACAGATGATAAGAGGTGGGGGGTCCCAACCACACGGGTGAGCTACCGAACATTCAGTTGGTGCACTAATAAGCTTGGCCTAGTGTGCAAAATAACAGCAGCTGCCTGTGGGCAACCATGTGGTTTGCCATGTGGTTTGCCAGCAGCACACGCAGTGTATAGGGGAAGGATCTGCCCATTGGAGGCAGCTTTTAACTTTCCTATATTTCTAGCGTCCCAACTGGGAAAGGGACTGCTAACCATTCTGGTAGGGCTGATTTTACCATCAGGTCATCCATACATGGCTGCTGGGATGCCATTAACTAGCACACCTACTGCCATAGTGTCCCTTCATGCCCGCCTCTTGGCCAGGCCTTGGAACATCACACCTCCCTTCTTGACCATCTGTTACATTGGCCTCCTGGCCAGGTAAGAGAACAGAGTCCATCCTGGCTGGGGCAGTGGTCCATTAATCACAAGTGTAGACCAGAGTCAACCCATTTGGAACCCTAGGCGGGGTGGATGGACATTGCCTCTCGTTGTTCATAGTGGGTAGCCAGTATTATTAGACTTTGATGACCTTTGGGTGGGGTGGGGAGGTTCCCCCTCTTTGTTCAGAGTTCATGACCATTCAGAAGCACAAACAGCACCCCTTTGTGTAGATCTCATGGACTTTAAGGAACACACACCCCTTGGTGTACAGAGCATACTCATTTTTACTTTCATAAATGGCTCCCAGCAGGTAGCAGTGCCCACTCAGTATCATAAAAGTTTGATGACGAAGGACTCCCTCAGTGTCCGGAGTGCACGTCACTCAGCTTTCATAAACGGAGCCCCTCGGCCGACTGTGGCTGCCTGTGTCGCCTAATGGATCGACTGGCTCTGGAGGAGGTCATTGGTTTTCTTAACCAGTTCATTTTCAGTGCTATGTTTGTTGTGAAAGCCAGACTGAAATTGTTCAAAGAGATAATTATTATCAAAAAGACACTGAAGATGAAACGCAACAACCATCTCAAGAATTTTGGAAATGAATGGCAGATAATTCAGTCAAGATGAAGAAGTACCTATTAAACAAGAATAGTTGCTTCAGATATATGAAATATTAACAATGTGTGCATCAATTTAAATGTTTAAAATCTAAATATTCTTGGTTGTCATAGAAATTTGTCATTTTTCACCCTCTGGTAGAGGGGGCTAGATTCCTAGTAAAGGATCTAAAATTAAAAATAACATCATATTCATAATCAATGAGCCTGAAATTGTCTAAAGCGATACCCCATATTGAAAAGTTTGGAATTTCAAGTCATTTACAACCTTCCTGGAGTGGCTCTTAGAGGGCTAGGAACACCAGTAAAGAATCAGATATCAAGAATATTGTTATATTTGTGATCAAAATAACATCAAGTAACATTCCACACACCAAAGTTTTGTGAAAAAAAGTAATTTTGACCCCTTGTATCAATTAGGGGGTGAACCCCTGTGGTTGGTTGATGTGGCCTGCACAACTTTGTCATTGTGATCATATATGCTGAAGTTACCCATTGGCTGTTGTGTAATTTCTTGCACAGAATATGGTCCAATAAAGGCCTAAAATGAATATCTTTGGGTCTAGAGAGCTAAAAACAGGGTGTGACCCCAAAAACCTCCATGTATTGCATAGGGGGTTTCTTGTGGAAGTGAGTCAGGAGGTGTTGGACATAACAACCTGAAGTGATTTCAAAGCGTTCTTATGAAAAAGGCTGATAGTTACTGAAGTCTTCAGAGTCCAAACTGGGTTGCTTTTGATTTGGTGTGATGGTAGAAGCTTTCAGTGAGTGGATTAAAGAATCAGCTGTAAGAAAGGTGCTCAATGTGAGGGTCATCAGTGGAATACTAGTAGGCAAGCAGGATTTAGGCTACGTTCGATTTGAAGTGGGAAGTTGGAATTTTGAACTGGAATACCCCCTTAAGTTGGATTTCCAACTTGGAAATTCAGGGCTGATCTGTCAAGTCTCAGTTTGTTCAACTTCAGATCATGATGTCAATCCAAATGGCAACTTACACTGCATACTTTAGTGAGAGCTGTAGTATTAGACTGTTTATTAGCACTTCCGTCTATTTGTGTCTCATCAAATGAATCACACACACAGTACTGTCCATCTTCTATCCTATCATAATGTGTTGTGATCAACTGCTATTTATTCCAATGGAGAAAGCGCAGCAAAGGTTTTCCTGGACGCATCCCAATTGTTTTTCAGAATGTTTTACTGGAACACAGCCATCTTGAGTGTGACGTCATTCCCAGCTCTGATCTCCGACTTCCAACATAAATGAAATGCAGCAATAGTCAGCATAATCGAGTTGACAGGTGGAAGAACTGGACTTCGTAATTAGTTCAGATATGTGATTTTCATTTGGAAGACCTGAAGTCAAATACAACAACAGTTGGTGGCAGCCCTGCACCGCTCACCTGATGGTGTGTCACTCAGAATAGTGTTAGACATGGCAATGTGATGATAGATCATTGCTATTTTCTCTCTATTATAATAAAAAAAATCTTGGGAAGAGAGACGAGATGTGACTTTCTCAGGGAGACACTTTCACGTCCCGCGAGACGAGACTTTATGCAACGAGATTTAACCACGCCCGGGGCCGGAAATAAAAAACAGAGTAGATGACAAAGTAGAACGTCGTAAAGAATTCAAAAACGTTTGCGTAATACACATGTAGAGCAGGTTAGAGATAATGGAAGTATGAAAATTCGAAAGTCCAAAAAAAAATTATAGTAAAGATCGCATTAGCGCAAACAAACTGAAATTATTACTCGGTGAAATAACGGAACAGCGAAAAGAGATCAAAAATATTGTTCGGATTTTACTTTAAGTCAGAGAATTGTAGATCATCTAATTCGTGTTGCCATCAGGAAAAAGTAGTGTTTCTTCCTAATGAAGAGGCGTACCCGCGAGAATTAAAAGATTTGTTGTTTGGTGAAAGTGAAATCCACATACGCTGTCACACTTGGGTCACAGACTTACAGATACACAGGAGATTTTAGAGACAGAAACGTTATTCAAACATAAGTCTCTTTCTGGAGTGTATCGAGCTCTGTGTTTAGTTGGAGGGGACAGTTCTATCTCTCAATTAAAAGAAGAGAAAATCTTCCTCTTCATAGGGACACGCCTCGGAAGCGGGACCCCCAACAGGAGCAGAGGATGTTTGGGGGAGAAGAGAAACAAGGCAGTGAGACAAAAGGACAGCTGCTGTACAGGTTCCTTTACAGGCTTTTAAATGTTCGAAGCGCCGCATGAGATGCAGATCATGTGGAGCAGCAGCAGAAGAAGAAGAAGAAGAAGAAGCAAAAGAAGCAGCAACTGATTGAGAAAAGAGGAGGTAAAAAATAAATATTTGTTTCCCATTGTATCACTGTTTAAGAGGGGGTTTCAGAGGAGCGACCGTGCCTCCTTGGAATGTGTTCAACCCCCCTCTTCACAACCAGAGCAGGTTGTGGTGTGTAGTGCAGGCTTGGTTGGCGAGCGAAGGAAGCAGGGGGCTTCACCCCTAGTATTGTTAAAAAAAACTTTGGTCCAAGCATTGGTCATTAGAAAAAGTGCGATAAATGATAGCTTCAGGTGGTATCAATGATCTCTTCACCGTAGAATTAAAGAGGTCTGGTATTGGCTTTACCTGCACAGATAATTATTAGTTTAGTCAGATTGTGTTTGTCTAGAATTGTGACTCACATGAAGATCAGACCACATTTTAGTAGTAATCAGCACCGAAATCCAGGGAATTTCAAAGGGTTCATTTACTTTTTCTTGAAACTGTTTAGTGGCATCATATCTATCTATCTATCTATCTATCTATCTATCTATCTATCTATCTATCTATCTATCTATCTATCTATCTATCTATCTATCTATCTATCTATCTATCTATCTATCTATCTATCTATCTATCTATCTATCTATCTATCTATCTATCTATCTATCTATCTATCTATCTATCTATCTATCTATCTATCTATCTATCTATCTATCTATCTATCTATCTATCTATCTATCTATCTATCTATCTATTGTCACACACGTGCGCATGGAAAACAGCTGAAGGGCCTAAACACTAATAATTCTACGTCAGGCCAGGGGGTGGCGGAGTGTACTGACTATCTCTCTCAGTCCCTTACAGACCTTTCCCGGGAAATCCCGCCTCTTGCCGGCCCCAAGGATGACTTCACTTCCGGGCACAAGGATGCCACTCCCAGTTCCTGCACCGTTGACGTCATTTCCTTTCCAGGCCTTTAAAACTGCCATCTTGCCTCATTACAGGCAGTTCTGTTCTGGACTCTGATTTATACACATCGTGTACAAAAAGAAGCAATTTTGCAGCCGAGCATATTATACGGGTGGCTGTCCCAACTCTTTATGATGTCTCTGACTCATTCTTGTTACACTATCTATCTATCTATCTATCTATCTATCTATCTATCTATCTATCTATCTATCTATCTATCTATCTATCTATCTATCTATCTATCTATCTATCTATCTATCTATCTATCTATCTATCTATCTATCTATCTATCCTTATTTTATAATTAGATCGAAGCCTGCCTCTCGATGAGTGTAAATACTCATGAGTCTGACTACTCATACTCGTGCTAATGGCCAGTTTCCCTGTTCCTTGTTCATACCCCCTGCCTCCTCCACCACCAGACCTACCCTTCCCACCCCCCCCTTATTTCCTTAAAACCCAGAGGGCTAAGGGAAAATAGGGCGGGCTGTGATATTGAAAGAATTTGATAAACGATTCCCACTGCAAATTCTCCCACTTGTCTCAGACAGCCTTCTATTCTTAGACATGACTGACATGGCAAACTATTTACCGTTTCCTAAAAAGAAAGGGGAAGCAGGTTATTTTTAGAAGAGTGGCCTGAGAGTCTGGGCAGGGTGGGGCAGGGCTGGGCTTTACAATTCTTTGGACATTGACCCCATTTCTTTTGGGCAGCAGAGCCAGCCAGACATTTGCCTGTCGAGTTTCTCTGCTCTCTCCGGCTTGACAGCCGCCGCATTGCTCTTCTTGGTGTCCCGTCTGATTTTCGTGAGAATAGGGAAACAGAAACAAAAAGCTTCAGCATTAGCCTATGAGCAATAATAATAAGCATAATTTTGTTCCTGCAAGAGCACAATCATGAAGGCTTAGTAATCCTTCTTTATGATGTCATTCTTCCCAGCTGAGATCTAATGGAGACCTAATATTGGCAAGACTGTGCAGGCTAAAAGTCTTTCATATGTCAGTCCCCACTTGTCTTATTTTGTTATATAAAACATGCCTGATCTCAGACTACCAGCAATAGAACGGGCGTCCTTTCATGTCTGAGTTCAGTAAGCAGCCAATCTGTCAGTCGCGGCACAGGACGGAAGGGGAATGTCACGTCAATTATGACTTCCATTATCAGACGGCACTTTAATCCTGCAGTTCAGTTCCTCAGTGCTGCTCCAAGGCAGGCTGATTTGCAGGAAGGGCTTTACAGGAACTCAACAAAACGATGGAATCCTGGAGAACTAGCAGCTGCTGGCCTCACATGGGAACTATGACGTGGTGTCCCACACTTGGCATATGCTTGTCACAGATATTTTTTAGGGGATTTCTAGAGACTCATTAGTAATTATTAATACCAAAGAATTTAAATACTAGATATGAGATAAAATTAATTGCAATAATGTATATGCTAACTGAAATGTAGCGGTATTGAAACAGAAATCGACAAAAGGTAGTTTTTTACTGACAATTAAATTGATGACGTAATACTGTATATTATATAGGACTATATAAATCGCAGTACCAGAGAGATAATGTTTAGTAGTTTAGAAAATTAATTTTAATGTCAAACAGTAACCAGTATATAACATTTATTTAATGAAACGGCCAGCCCATGACCAAACCAGAGTCCGCGGCCCACTGGGCATTGCCCAAATGCCCTAATGGCCAGTCTTCCCCTGGGCAGGGCATCCATGCAAGGAGCTGCTGGTGGGCAGAACAACTGGTACTTTTTGAATTTATTAAGATTAAATACAGAATGTGAACGTTAGCATAGGACTGATTAAAAAATTATACATTCAGCTTGCAAAAGGAAAGCAAGTATTTCCAAAGCATCAAAGCTGAAAATAGGATTATTTATATTTATAAGACAAATCACTATTACAGTTTTTCTGTATATTTCCAGATGTCACTTTGCTTTGTAATCAAATGTTCTCTCTTGTTTTATTTTTCTCTTGAAGTCTTATGGACAAAAAGAAGGAAGTAAGTTGTTGAAATCAGCCCATCCATGTTTTGAACCCACTTCTCTATGGCAGGGTATCCCAGCAACCATAAGGCACAAGACAATCCCTGGCCAGGGTGCCAGCCAATCACAGAGCAAACACACACATACACACACTTGAGTCAGTTTAACAAGCCAATACACCTAACCTGCATGATTCCTAACCTAAGTGGACTACATGCAATCTCCAAGCACCTATGAAATTGATCAATCAATCAAGCAATCATTTAATTAAAAAGTGATATCAACAGACAGCACTATCTGAAAGTGTCCTACAGATAACATAGGCACACAACTATTGTGACTCATGACGGCTGTCCTGCACCCCAAACGCAGAACGTTAAGGTCTCAGACACAAGCTCCAGTTCAAAAGACTCTTTAATGGCAACAAAATACCCTTTCATAGGTCTCCAAAAGCCCCCCCAAGATAATGCAGTACATCCAATATTTTTCTCTCTTCTCCCTTTATTCCCTTTTCCACCTGCTGTTCTTCTGTGCTCCTGAATTCAGCTCCCCCGCGTTGAGATGGAGGGCTCTTGTTCAGGCCAGACCCTGAAGTACTTGCAGTGCAACAACTTCAGAAATATCCTTAGTAGGATAAGAGGGCCACCCTCTTGGTAGCTACCACCAAGAACCCCAACAGAGCTGCCTATTGAGACTAAAACTCCTATGCAGGTCTATGGGTTTCCAAGACCGATGAGAAGGATGCTACCACCCACCGTACAGGACAAGACATTGTCCTTCCCTTACTTTGGCAATAGGACAGGGAACACCAAGCACCCTAGTTGTGAATGAGATCCATCCATACTGTCCATTCATGATTACCTCCTGGCTGTGAAAGTGAACTCCAACCATTTTATTCAGGATGCTCAGCATTCCCTGCTGTCTATCCATTTTGGTAAAGGAACATCATCATCCATCCTGGCCTGCAGCTTTGGGTTTATTCTTGGGGTCATCTTTCTGGAAAGCAAACCTTCGCCCAAGGCATAGGTTCCTTGCAACCTCCATCAGGTTTTCTTGCACTTTGCTGCAGCCACAACTTCTCAATTGGATTGAGATCTGGACTCTGACTCTGTCACTTCAGGACACTAACGTTGTTTTTAACTCATCCATGTGTGGCCTTTGCTTTATGCTTGGTGTCGTTGTCTTGCTGGAAAACAAATATAATCCCAAGACGCAGGTCTCTTACAGACTCCATCAGGTTTTCTTCCAGAATTTCCCCATATTTTGTTTGTACGTAGTAGGGTGTTGTACTGTTAGCCATGACGGATGCAATTAGAAGTCAAATGACTCACTACGCAAACCTATTTATGTCAAAACTGGAGGAGGATTTTATGTCAACGTGCATCTTAAAACCAATGTTGCATCTCCTTTACATAGATGACATCTTCATAATATGGACTGCCAGTGAGAAAGACCTCCTCCATTTTCATAACTCTTTCCACCCTAACATAAAGCTGAAGCTTAAATAGTCAAAAAACAGAAGTCAGCTTCCTTGACACCACCGTTCAACTGAAAGATAACACCCTTGTAACTTCTGTTTTTCACAAATCAACAGACAGACGGACATCTGAAGCGGAACTCCATTAGCAGCGGTGTTATTTTTTCTCGTATTTTTTATCATCCCAAGGTATCCTGTATTTACTCAACCTGAGGAGTTTCTATTACAGCATATGCAAACATTTATAAACATGAGCAGCAGGAATGGGGCTCAGAAAGAAACAGAAAAGAAAGCTAAAACTTCATCCAAGCCTTGACAGGCATCAAGTCCAAGTTCAAGATACGGCCTTTCTGAGACTGAACTGGAACAGACAAGCGAAAGCACAGATTTCCGGGGACCTGGTGCTGCTGCATCGTTTCCAGCCGAGAGCGAGAGTGGGACAGAATGTGCCAGTAAGTCAGGTCATGATAACTTCCAGAAGATTCATTGAACCTGAAAATGGCCTTACCTTCCACATTGTCATCTACTTCTTCTGCTTGCCACTTCACCTGCACAGCATGGAGAAGACCGAAACGATCTGTCCGAACTGAAGATAATGATCGCCGCAATGGCCACCGCTAAAGACATAAAGGAGCTCAAGATTGATTTAAAGACAGATGGACCTACCTGAGAAGTGGTAGCTTCCACCACAAGCATATAAGGCACTCTTTCATTTTCAGCCAAGCAATACATCACAATCGCCTTTGCTCAGACCCGACAGACCGGGATAAACAACTGTAGGAGCTTAGACAAGATTTCATCAGACAAAGTTATACTCCCAAAACAACAGACACTCAAATAAGAAGAGCTACGGCCATATCCCAGAGACAACCTTCTGGAATATAAAAACAAAGTCCACAAGTACCCCCTTGTTGTCACCTATAACCCACATCTTCTAGCACTTTGAAAAATTATAAAAGAACTTCAGCCAATGCTAAACAATGATGAAATGCTGAAAGATGTACTATCAGAACCACCCCTCATGGCATACAGGCAACCACCAAAACTGCAGAAACTAATTGTCCAAAGCTCCCTAAGTGAACCAACAGATAATGGCACATCTCCCTGCCTACAGAACAGATGTAAAACGTGTGCTCACATTTATAATACAGACTGTGGAGTTATACCGCACTGCAGACTAGAACATCACAAAAAAAGATCATTTTCCTGCAGACCACCTAATGTGGTCTACCTAATTCTCTGCATGAAATGTCCTGACACTGTATTCTGTGTGGGAGGAACTGGATAAACACACCACCAAAGAATGAACTTACATAGGTTCCACAAGAAACGTGGCAACAGTGATGTTCCTCTAGCGGCCCACTTCAACAGACATGGACACTGTGAGAGGGAGTTTAAAGTCACAGTGCTTATGGGCAACTTCAGAACCTAGCAGGAGAGAAAAGAATCGGAAGTTAAACTCATGCTAAAATTTAACACATTACAACATGGTTTAAATAGAGATAAGAGTTTTATAACCAGATATGAAGATTACTTACATCTCTTGGACTGACAGAGACAACCTGTCTACAGATCCACATTATAATGACAATTCATCAAAAACTTTAAAAGACTGTGTTGGACAGTTATCTTAACCACAGATCTTGACCATCCATTGTTCTCTTCTCTTGCTAAATGAATCTTAGTCTGGAGAGGTCTATTAATTTTTTACATCTAAGATGTCTCACTTAAAGGTTTTTTAATGCTGCATCTGTCCTGGTGTCATTATAAACACAGGGAACTCCAGTCGCTGTATTACATTTTGCCTGAGGAAGGGGCCTGAGTTGCCTCAAAAGCTTGTATATTGTAATCTTTTTAGTTAGCTAATAAAAGCTTGCATGACTTCTCATTAGATCCATATTTTGTTTACCCTCACAAGTCTTCGAGGGTCTTCTGCAGAAAAGCATCACTCCCACAACATGATACTACCACCACGATGCTTCACAGTGAGGAAGGCGTAAAGATGCTCAGTGTTCAAACAGAGAGTTTAGTCTGATGGACAAAAAGTTCACTTTTGGTTTTATCAGACCATAAAATGACTTCACACAGCTGACTTCAGAGTCTTCCATATGCCTTCTGCTGAGATGTCCAGTGTTTTTCTTCACTTTGCCACTCTCCCATAAACTGGTGAAGTCTGCCCACTCGCTGTAGCTTGCAACTCCTTTAGAGTTCTCATGGGTCTCTTGGTGGCCTCCCTCACTGGTCTTCTTCTTGAACGCTCACTCAGTGTTTGTGGATAGCCTGCTCCAGGCAGATTTACAGCCACACCATACTCTTCATGTCTTTAAGATTGATGAAACTGGACTCCAAGGGATATTCAGAGATTTCCTATCTTCATTCTCTGTCTTGTGTGTTTTTCAATACAATTTTCATGGAATTCTGTGATGTGTTATTTTTCCCACTTTCTATGTTTTTTAGAAACTTCTCAGAAGTTACAAACTGGTTATGCCATATTTTTAATGAATGAAGCACCTGGAACTTGATATGGAATGCTAATGTAGATTACATAATAAAAAAATAGTACAGCAGGGGAAAAACAGAGTGAGTTTAATTAAGCAGAGGAGATGCGGATTCAGTTCTACACAGCAATCATCAAGTCTAAGCTCATCCATTACAGTGTGGTTTGGGTCAGTAACTAAACAAGATGAGCAATTATTTGCTTTGAGTTACATTTCATTATATTCGCCATCATCCTCTGTTTCTGTTTAGAAGTTACTTTGAAGTAAACAGGTTGACTGTTCCCAACCTTTCTTGGGATCGGTTGTCATTACATTACATGGTTCATATGCATTAAACACAACCTCACCATTTATCATGTAGGTAGAAAGTATTAGGGGAAAAATCCAAATCACAGTCTCCTTGAACACTCGTTAACAAGTATAAGAAATTTACTTAACAAAGACACCTTCGGAGCACCCCCTGCACCTTGCATTGCAATCATGGGTGTGCTAACAATATAATAACAATATAATAAGGGAAATGACACACACACGCCAGCCAACATCAATGCCAATCTAGCAGAGGAACTTAACGTTTTCTTTGCTCGATTTGACAAGGAGAATAACCAGTCTGCAGTCAGCTTCAAACTGACAGGAGACTCGCAGCCTCTTGTTCTGTACACACACACACGAGGTACGATGGGCACTCAGTAACATCATGGAAGTCAGCAGGTCCTGATGGTGTGTAAGGATGGGTGCTCCAGGCCTGCTCTGACCAGCTACTGGAGGTATTTACACACATATTCAACCTCTCACTCTCCTCGTGTGTAGTCCTCTCGTGCCTGAAATCCACAACCATATGGCAGTTCCAAAAAACCTGTAGTAACCTGTCTTAATGACTATCGACCTGTTGCTTTCATCTCTGTGTTTAATAACAGGTAATCAGTCACATTAAAGCCTTTGTCCCAGCTGATCTAGACCAACACCATTTTGTCTAACAGACAAACAGATTGACTGAGGATGCCATCTGCCTTACACCTGGACAAACTGGTGAGGAAGGCAGGCTCTATTGTTGGCATGGAGCTGGACAGTTTAACATCTGTGGCAGAGTGAAGAGTGCTCAGCAGGCTCCTATCAATTATGGAGAATCCACTGCATCCACTGAACAGTGTCATCTCCAGACAGAAGAGCACCTTCAGTGACAGACTGCTGTCACTGTCCTGCTCCACTGATAGACTGAGAAGATCGTTCCTCCCCCAAACTATGTGACTCTTCAATTCCACCCGGGGGGGTAGACGTTAACATTTAACATTATACAAAGTTATTGTCTGTTTTTCTGTTTTTTCATCTGCATTATTATCAATCTTTAATTTAATATTATTTATTGTATCAGTATGCTGCTGCTGGAGAATGTGAATTTCCCATTGGGATTAATAAAGTATCTATCTATCTATCTATCTATCTATCTATCTATCTATCTATCTATCTATCTATCTATCTATCTATCTATCTATCTATCTATCTATCTATCTATCTATCTATCTATCTATCTATCTATCTATCTATCTATCTATCTATCTATCTGTGTGGCTCTGCATGCTGCCCATTTACACCTTAAAAAGTCCAACAGCTATCCATCCATCCATTTTCCAACCCGCTGAATCCGAACACAGGGTCACGGGGGTCTGCTGGAGCCAATCCCAGCCAACACAGGGCACAAGGCAGGAACCAATCCCGGGCAGGGTGCCAACCCACCGCAGTCCAACAGCTAATTAATGTCAATGTCAATGTCAATTTATTTATATAGCACATTTAAAACAACATAGTAATGCTGTGGCCAAAGTGCTTTACAATAATAGAATAAAAGAAAAACAAAACAAATTAACATAAAACATAAATAGAAATAAAATATATGAACATAAAATAAAATACATAATAAATAGAAGTAATGTTATATACATAAAAAATAGAAGTAATGTTATATAATCACAAAGAGGAAACCATCAGTATTACTGAAGGTCATGGAATGCAAGTGAATAGCAATGAGTCTTTAGTCTTGTTTTGAACAGTTCAATTGTAGACGACTCCTTTATGTGATGAGGTGAAGAGGTCCACAGGCAAGGCGCAGCAGCTGCAAAAGACCTGTCCCCTTTAGTTTTACACATGGTACGAGGGACAACCAGAGACAACTGACCAGAAGATCATAAAGCACTCTAGATGGCTGATGTAAAACACAGTTCAGATAAAAAGATTTAAAAACTAGCAGCAAGATTTTAAAATCAATTTGAAAACTGACAGGCAGCCAGTGTAAATAAGCTAATATTGAAGAAACAGAGTCAGACTTTCTTGCCCCAACCAGAAAGCGAGCGGCAGCATTTTGGACCAACTGTAACCTGTGTATAAGGGATTTATTAATCCCAGAATACAGCGAGTTGCAGTAATCGAGGCAAGAAAAAATAAACACATGAGTAGCTATCTCAAGATCCCTAGAAGATAAAAAAGGCTTTATCTTATCTAATAGACGAAGGTGGAAAAAGCAACTCTTGACTACAGAATTTACTTGTTTCTCAAAAGAGAGGCTACTGTCAAAGGTAACACCAAGATTGTGGACCAATTTGGGCTTTAGCTGATGGACCCACTATAAGCACCTCCGTTTTATTTTGATTTATATCAAGAAAATTATTAGCCATCCAGGATCTTAGTTCAGACAGACAGTTGTGGAGTTGATTTGTTGTAGAGTTGCAGACAGGAACATAAACCTGAGTATCATCAGCATAGTAGTGAAAAGAAATGTTAAATTTCCTAAAAATAGCTCCAATAGGGTGAAGGTATATGGAGAATAAAATAGGACCCAAAATGGATCCCTGAGGAACACCATATTTAAGAGGAGCAGTAGAAGAAGAAGATGAATTAAAAGTCACTGAAAAGTGTCTACCAGTTAAATATGACCTGAACCAGTTAAGAGCAGCCCCTTTAAGCCCAACAAGATGTTCAAGCCGCAACAGCAATATCTCATGGTCAATAGTGTCAAAGGCAGCGGACAGGTCAAGGAGGAGAAGGACTGCCGCATCACCTGAGTCAGTAATAAGAGAGATGAACACTTTCAGGAATGCCGTTTCAACACTATGATAACGCCTAAAGCCAGATTGGTAGATCTCAAATAAATTATTGGAGTTAAGGTGATCAACCAATTGATTAAAAATAATTCTTTCTAAAATTTTAGCCAGAAATGGCAGTTGGGAAATTGGACGAAAATTGGCTAAAACTCCAGGATGTAATTCTGCCTTTTTTAGACAGGGACGGACTGCAGCATGTTTAAAAAATGAGGGCACAACTCCCGAACTAATAGAATCATTGATGATTCTAATTAGGATGCTCTTCGTTGACTACAGCTCACCATTTAACACTGGTCAGATGACTGCATGTACTACGACTAACTCCTTCCTTATGCATCTGATTATTGGATTTTCTCACCAACCGACCCCCAGTCTGTCAGGTTGGACAAACACACATCCTCTATCTGCACCCTAAGCACTGGTGTGACATAAGGCTGTGTGCTAAGCACCCTTCCTCTACACACTTTTTCCTCATGACTGTCAACCCATCCACGAATCAAACGTTATTGTTAAATTTGTGGACTATATGACTGTCACTGGGCTCAAATCAAACAACTGCATATGAAGGGGAGGTTCAGAACCTGACAGAGTGGTGTGACACCAACAGCTTGGTCTTAAATACCAAAAAGACCAAAGAAGTCATTGTGGAATTTAGGTCCACTAAAAAGACTACTTACAACATAACACTGTGAAGAAAGTCACCAACTTTAGGTTTCTAGGAGTCACCATCACAGAGACCTTCTCCTTGGCTG
This sequence comes from Erpetoichthys calabaricus, assembly GCF_900747795.2. Classification (NCBI taxonomy): domain Eukaryota; kingdom Metazoa; phylum Chordata; class Cladistia; order Polypteriformes; family Polypteridae; genus Erpetoichthys; species Erpetoichthys calabaricus. Next base: position 31,793,707 of record NC_041394.2, read on the forward strand.
ACAATACTTCAATGGTAGGCAAAGCACAACAATGAGTTGTTAAAGAGAATACAGAAACAAGAAAAAAGATTGGGGATCAACCCCATATATTGTCATTAGTATTAGTTGATACATCCGTGGAGTAATCTCAAAAGACTGAGTCCAGAATGGCTGGGGGGTTCACGGGGAAGACGTGCCCTCCAGCTGAAGAAAAATAAAACTTTTTATTTTATACGTGTCTCCTGTGTCAAGTCTGTGCCGGGTTGGGCGCAATATAGCGCCTTTCTTACAACAGATAACCTGATACTTCATTCTGTGCCAGTGTGACCTTGAGGGACTGCATACTAGAATGAACTCATCCTACATAGAGCGCTTAGACAAAAGACAATATAACTGAAAAGCTTCACAGACCAAAAATGTTACCTAAAAGTTTTCCACTACAGAAGTGGTCAAGGGTGATGGATGACAAATATTCCCAACAGATTGTTGACCTCAGATGTATCGGATTCTAAGGTGGATATCAATGTTCGAAAGAGTTTTCCTATGCAGTGTTGCACCATGGTAAGACCTGGCCATATGTTTACAACAGACTGTTGAACTTAACTTACAAGAAAGGAGGATCTCTGCCAGTCAGATCTCTCCATGGTGTGTAATCTTAATAAGTGTGTGTTCTAAGCACCAGGGTTATCATTTGGCTGATTGCTTTGCCCAAGGTGACTTGTTACAGATGTTTGCAGTGTGATGGACAGCTGGTGTTTCAGTCGGGCCGGGACGCCCCTCAACAGAAGAAAGCAGCCTTTTCAGGGCACTGCATTCCCCGGGACGCTAGATGGCAACTCCCCTGGATAGAAATGGTTCCCCAGATTACTGCAGGGCAGCATGGAACATGGAGTCCGTCTCTTCAGTCCTGTTAGGTAACGTGAGTGCCGCCAGGGGGAGCTCACCAAGAACCCAGGAACTATTACTGTTATGCTAACCCAGAAGTACTTCGGGGTCACGAGGACGGAAGCCTGCAGTACTTCCGGGACACTTGAGGAAGGATGATGTGGTGTTTGACCCGGAAGAAGAGGAGTAACATTTCCGGGTCATGGACTATAAAAGGACTATGGGAACCCCAGCAGATGGAGCTGGAGTTGGGTGGTAGAGAGATGGAGCTGCTGGGAGGAGTGGAGGATTGATTATTGTTATTGTTTATTGGTGATTGGTGAATTGTGGAGTGTGTGGTGCTTTGTGCACTATATTGAAGAATTTATTAAAGAAATCTTCTTGGTGCTTTTATAAGTGTGTCTTGGATGTCTGTCTGGTAGGTTTAGCGGGGCAACAGCGCCTCTAGTGTCCACAGCAGCTATAATTTATATCTGTAGCAGAGTAAACTACTTTTCTGTATTTATATTAATGACATTGATTTCAGTATAGTTAAGTACACTTGTGAAATTTGCAGATCACACTAAAATTGGAGGAATGGCAGACACGTGAAAAGGCAGCAAGAACAATTCAGAAAGACTTGGACAAGCTTCAGGACTAGGCAAACACTTCAAGCACTTATCCACTATAGGTGGACCAAAGGAACGTTAATAATAAATACAAAATGGGAGATACTGTCCTACAGGAAGCAACATCTGGAAAGGATTCAGAGGTTTTTTGTTGACACGCCATTTTCAACATCTAAGCCATGTGTAGAAGCAAATAAAAATTAAAATAAAATCTTAGTTTATATAGTAAAAACTCGTGAATATAAATTGAGGGATGTTATGCTCAGATTACAGTATATCATGCACTAGTAAGACCACTTCTGGAGTGCTGTGTGCAGTTCTAGTCACAATGGTACAATAAAGACATAGCAGCTCATGAAGCTGTGCAGAGAAGAGCAACCAGGTGGCTCCCAGGACTTCAGAACATGTCCGACTGTGACACACTCAGAGAATTAAACCTGTTTAGTGTGGAGCAGAGGAGACTGTGTGTGGACCTAATCCAAGTCTTAAGCATTACCGCTGGCATTGATAAAGAAGGTGCAACAGAATTGTTTCAACTAAATGATGAATCACATACCCAAGGACATCAGTGGAAATTAAGGTGAAGTGCATTTAGGACTGAACCAAGGAAGCACATCTTTATGTAAATAGTTATGGGAGCCCGGAACAAACTACAGAGACATGCAGTTGAAGCACCTTTAATAAGATAACATTTTCGGATAGCTTGTCTATTAGCTAAACAAACTGAGCTTGATGGACTGAGTGGTCTCGTCTTGTTTGTCAGATTTCTCTTGTTTTAATATGTTCTAAGTGACTTACTCAGGGACACAGTTAGATAGAGTCAGGAACTCAAGTAGCACACTTGTGATTTACGTTCCAGTGTCTCAGCCACTATCCCACCCATTCAAACCTCATCACTTAGCCCATAATAGTTTCTCAATGGCCTCAATGTTTCTAAGCGATAGATAAAAGCAAAGACAGAGTTTGTCTATTTCATCAGACTCTCTTCATTTGTGTAACCGTTCCTTTGCATATCTCTAGGATGAAGGATGTGGCAGTACACTTTAGTTGGTCTCCTCCTCCCCTTCTCTCAGTGTTAATAAAAAGGGCAGACATTAGAACTGGTGGAGCAACGCAAATATTTAGTGACAATCACTGATAACAGGCTGACCTCTGAACTCGGCACAGAAGGGCTGTCCTCTTTGAAGACCCTCAGTTGTTTTAAAGAAGACAAAATTCTAATGACATTAAAGTCTTTTACCTAAACTGTTGGATTGAAAACTTTAGCACTGAGAGCATAATGTGTCTAAAAGGAGGAGTAAAATGGCTGACTTGTAGCAGTGCTCACTCACAACGCTGCAGTTAGAAAGTTTGAAAGAAGGCTGGCTTCATTTTGTCAGAGAGTAGCCATTCTCCATTTCCTAATTTTAATTTGTTTACCATCAGGCTGCAGATTTAAGCTCCAGAGGGTCAAGAAGAGTTGATTTAAGAAGTCCGCTTTCCCGTGAGCTACACACAGTACATTTCTGGTAGTTGTATGGAGTCCTGCTGGGTTTTGAATTATTACAGTGTGCTGTTAAATGTCATTATTCTTATTTGTGGAAAGCTATCGGCGTGCTTATGATGGACAAAGAAGATTTTGTTTCTTGAAACATTTTTGGGTGTATCTTATAGATTTTGGCTGGCTGATCATAAAATTATCTTTAAATTCTCCTATCATGTACTATTTAGTTACAATTGCAAACGTTTGTGATTTCCTCTCATATTAAAAGTGTAAATATGCAGTACAAGAACTGGAACATCTGAGCTGATCTCAAAGTAGTGGTCCTGCTACTAGGAATGCAGCTCAGATGTCCCAAATACAGCAAATGGAACAGCCACGTTAAGGAGTTTCATTACATTAAAAAGAACTGGCCAGTCCATGGAAGAAAAGAGAGGTACATAAACCACGTGATGACCCAGCAGAGATATTGTTGCCACTTCTTCATACAAAACTTTGACAAATGAAAAATTTGTGAAAACAAAGAACAAGGAAAGTGAAGAATTTCGATATGTGAGACAGATGTTTCCACGTACAACTGATGCCAAGGCACTCTTGTTGGTCTGCAAATTAGACACGTCAACAATGAAAAATGAGTGAGGCAAAAGAAAATCACATGGAAGGTATTGAAGGATGCTATTGAGATATTTTTGGTGACTGCATTCAGCTGGTTGATTAGACAGAATCAGATTAGATGAGACAGGAGTCCCCGTGGACTATGATGTTTGCTGATGACATTGTGATCTGTAGCGAGAGTAGGGAGCAGGTGGAGGAGACCCTGGAGAGGTGGAGATATGCTCTAGAGAGGAGAGGAATGAAGGTCAGTAGGAACAAGACAGAATACGTGTGTGTGAATGAGAGGGAGGTCAGTGGAATGATGAGGATACAAGCATTAGAGGAGAGGTGAAAAAGAGAGTGCAGGCAGGGTGGAATGGGTGGAGAAGAGTGTCAGGAGTGATTTGGAACAGACGGGTATCAGCAAGAGTGAAAGGGAAGGTCTACAGGACGTTAGTGAGACCAGCTATGTTATATGAGGTGGAGATGGTGGCACTGACCAGAGAGCAGTAGACAGAGCTGGAGGTAGCAGAGGTAAAGATGCTAAGATTTGCAATTGGTGTGACGAGGATGGATAGGATTACAAATGAGGACATTAGAGGGTCAGCTCAAGTTAGACGGTTGGGAGACAAAGTCAGAGAGGTGAGATTGTGTTGGTTTGGACATGTGCAGAGGAGAGATGTTGGGTATATTGGGAGAAGGATGCTAAGGATAGAGCTGCCAGGCAAGAGAAATAGAGGAAGGCCTAAGAGAAGGTTTATGGATGTGGTGAGAGGGAACATGAAGGTGATGGGTGTAACAGAACATGATACAGAGGACAGGAAGATATGGAAGAAGATGATTTGCTGTGGCAGCCCCAGACAGGAGCAGCTGAAAGAAGAAGAAGACATCATCCATCCATCCATTTTCCAACCTGCTTAATCCGCTGGACATCAGCTGGTTGATAACATGCTTCAAGTATACAAGACCATGAAGTGCAAAGATGACTTTTCTGCATTCACACTTGGACTTCTTCCTGGCTAATCTTGGCGTAGTCAGTGACAGAGATGGTGAAAGATTTCACCAGGACATTGCAATGATGGAAGAGTGATATCAGGGTAAGTGGAATCCATCAATACTGGCCGGTTATTGTTGAAAAAAGAAGCATCAGGTGCTGAGGGTGAAGGAAAAATCAGCAGCAAAGCATTTTCAGCTTAACTGAGCTAATGAAATGTGACAACTCCATTAAGTGATTAAACAGACTAAATTCAATACAATTAATCTTACATTTCTCCAAATTCATGAGTGATGCAGTAAATTTGAAACTATTTTTGTGTTCAGCTTGAAGCTGTCTATGATACTCACCAAACAATTTTCAGGAGGCAAAAATCTGAAAAATCTGTTTTCCAGTGAAATATAATATGATTAGCTTCTATATGTGTAATATTATTATAATTTTTGTACTTTCAAACAATTTCCCACTAGGATAATAAAAGACCATCTAACCTAACCCAAACTACTCTGGAAGGGTACAAATATCTATATTTAGGAGAACATTAATATCTAAACTGATCCTTCCCTAAAGCTATGGTCATGATGGATCTAGTTATTCTGGAGTTTCTGTGTCCCACTTTCTCAGAGTGTTGACCTTGATGTGTCCCTTTGCTGAGGTAAAAGTCAAGACAGGCCTGGCCATCAAAGTGCAACAATTGTAACTCTTTCTATTTCAAAGAATAAATCCCTTCAAGTCATTCCAAATGAATGATGACCTCAATGTTTTTTTTCTGTTGAGGTAAACGTCCAGGCTGTTTAAAATCTTTGCATTAAATTATTATCCTGATTGATGCACAGTGCGTGCTCTGCACGGTTACACCAAACCTCACCTTTCCATTGGATAGTTAACATTTATATACAGTATTTGTTAATTTAGGTGAATGGCGTGGTTCATTTACACGTCAACATAACTGAGAAAGTTCAGTATGGGGACCATTTAGGAGCAAGTGTCACTGGACAAGGTTACAAAATTGAATACCACAAGTGACAAACTCAGAACAAGAACTCTTCAAATGCTTAGAGTATTACACACTCCGAGGGAGTCCGAAGTTCAAATGAAAGTGGGCAACTAATTCCACCATCTAGGAACTGCACTTAAAAGGAGTGTAGATTGAGATTTGATCCCTTTCATGCTTCCATGGGTAGATAGATAGATAGATAGATAGATAGATAGATAGATAGATAGATAGATAGATAGATAGATAGATAGATAGATAGATAGATAGATAGATAGATAGATAGATAGATAGATAGATAGATAGATAGATAGATAGATGGATGGATGTTAGGAGCATGCACTGATACAGCACATTGCCGCACCCACCACATGACAAACCAACTCAGGATTCCAGATTAGGACCCGAGTGCAGCCTTGCAATGGGTGACACTTCAGCACCACACTAGTTCAGGTGGAGTGGTACAGTGTGAGGGTTTTTTATGGTGGATGGAGTGCCAATTCTGCCACCAGCCCCCAGGTTTTTCCCTGCAAGTTGAAGGGCCTATATGCAGGGCTGGATGCAGATTAACGTCAAACCAGGGACTGAACAATTGTAGGTTAAGTGCCTGCTCAAGGGTCCAATGAAGTAGAGTCACTTTTGCCGTTTACAGGATTTGAACCGGCAGCCTTCTGATTGCCAATACAGATACCTGGCCTCAGAGCCACCACTCTGCCCCCTAGATAGATAGATAGATAGATAGATAGATAGATAGATAGATAGATAGATAGATAGATAGATAGATAGATAGATAGATAGATAGATAGATAGATAGATAGATAGAGTGGTGTGAAAAACTATTTGCCTCCTTCCTGATTTCTTATTCTTTTGCATGTTTGTCACACAAAATGTTTCTGATCATCAAACACATTTAACCATTAGTCAAATATAACACAAGTAAACACAAAATGCAGTTTTTAAATGAAGGTGTTTATTATTTAGGGAGAAAAAAAATCCAAACCTACATGGCCCTGTGTGAAAAAGTAATTGCCCCCTTGTTAAAAAATAACCTAACTGTGGTGTATCACACCTGAGTTCAATTTCCGTAGCCACCCCCAGGCCTGATTACTGCCACACCTGTTTCAATCAAGAAATCACTTAAATAGGAGCTGCCTGACACAGAGAAGTAGACCAAAAGCACCTCAAAAGCTAGACATCATGCCAAGATCCAAAGAAATTCAGGAACAAATGAGAACAGCAGTAATTGAGATCTATCAGTCTGGTAAAGGTTATAAAGCCATTTCTAAAGCTTTGGGACTCCAGCGAACCACAGTGAGAGCCATTATCCACAAATGGCAAAAACATGGAACAGTGGTGAACCTTCCCAGGAGTGGCCGGCCGACCAAAAATTACCCCAAGAGCGCAGAGACGACTCATCCGAGAGGTCACAAAAGACCCCAGGACAACGTCTAAAGAACTGCAGGCCTCACTTGCCTCAATTAAGGTCAGTGTTCACGACTCCACCATAAGAAAGAGACTGGGCAAAAACGGCCTGCATGGCAGATTTCCAAGACGCAAACCACTGTTAAGCAAAAAGAACATTAGGGCTCGTCTCAATTTTGCTAAGAAACATCTCAATGATTGCCAAGACTTTTGGGAAAATACCTTGTGGACTGATGAGTCAAAAGTTGAACTTTTTGGAAGGCAAATGTCCCGTTACATCTGGCGTAAAAGGAACATAGCATTTCAGAAAAAGAACATCATACCAACAGTAAAATATGGTGGTGGTAGTGCGATGGTCTGGGGTTGTTTTGCTGCTTCAGGACCTGGAAGGCTTGCTGTGATAGATGGAACCATGAATTCTACTGTCTACCAAAAAATCCTGAAGGAGAATGTCCGGCCATCTGTTCGTCAACTCAAGCTGAAGCGATCTTGGGTGCTGCAACAGGACAATGACCCAAAACACACCAGCAAATCCACCTCTGAATGGCTGAAGAAAAACAAAATGAAGACTTTGGAGTGGCCTAGTCAAAGTCCCTGACCTGAATCCAATTGAGATGCTATGGCATGACCTTAAAAAGGCGGTTCATGCTAGAAAACCCTCAAATAAAGCTGAATTACAACAATTTTGCAAAGATGAGTGGGCCAAAATTCCTCCAGAGCGCTGTAAAAGACTCATGGCAAGTTATCACAAACGCTTGATTGCAGTTATTGCTGCTAAGGGTGGCCCAACCAGTTATTAGGTTCAGGGGGCAATTACTTTTTCACACAGGGCCATGTAGGTTTGGATTTTTTTTTCTCCCTGAATGATAAAAACCACCATTTACAAACTGCATTTTGTGTTTACTTGTGTTATATTTGACTAATGGTTAAATGTGTTTGATGATCAGAAACATGTTGTGTGACAAACATGCAAAAGAATAAGAAATCAGGAAGGGGGCAAATAGTTTTTCACACCACTGTAGATAGATAGATAGATAGATAGATAGATAGATAGATAGATAGATAGATAGATAGATAGATAGATAGATAGATAGATAGATACTCTGGTTTTCCTCTGACATCCAAAGGATTTGTACTTGGTGAGTTTTTCTGTTTTCCTTCAAATTGTATTTGTTCTAAATCAATCAATCCCAAAATACCACAGAAGCTTTTAAGATTTGTAATCATAAGGCACACTAAAACTCCCACCATTACTCAGACCAGAGAATTAATTAGTAATAAAAAGGAGGCCTACTGTGTTAAACAGCCTCAAATTAATTAAAGCAATAGGAGTTTAACAAAAACACAGGTAGGAGCTCAACAAATTTTTTTTTGGAATAACATTAATTAAATCCTTGCCTAATTCTAAAGAAATTCTGTACTGTTCCCCACAAGAAAATTTGACATTTGTAGCTTTAGATGATGTCACCGTTTTTCTTGATCACTTTAAGGCAGCTCTCAGAACAGTTCAGGCCTTTATCATAACACTAATTCACCACTAAAACAATTCAAGCCTCACATGTCAAAGTCAGTCCATCACTTCATCACTGTCACTAATGATTAGAACCTTTGTCATCAGTGCTTTAAGACTTAATCACCAAATGTTTTGATATTTTAATCAAAATGTTACTGACTTTAGAAAAAGAATAGTACAATAAATGTAATGTAGAGTAAAAAATGTTCAGACACAAAAATAAGATCTGAATAATTTATTTATGAATTTACAAAGTATAGTTGCTGTAACTGAGGAACGCAAATTGATAAACATGGAATTATGTATATAAAATAGACAAAGAAAATCAAGCAGTCAAATTTAGGACACAGCACCAATTCTTCATATTCGGTATATGACTACATAAATATTGTCACACAAGAGCACATGACTGAAGGGCTGTAGTGACTGTAATTATTCCGCCGCTCCAGGGGATGGCACGGTGTCCTAATGCCTTTTTTTTTTCCTCCCTCTGCAGACCCAGAACATACAGTACAGTGAGGCCAGAGCTACAGTACCTGGCATTGTTCACATTTAGGGTCCAATCCCTGATATATTTTGGATAGTATTAATTTATATATATCATTTTCAGCTGAATTACAGTGTGTTTTACACAAATGGAAGAAGAATGAATGTTGTGTTCCACTCACCATCTGAGACATTGATTGAGAGGTCTTTTCTCCCAGCATTTCATCAGGTGGTCTATTGCAGTAAACACTGTGGCAATATCTGATAAAGCCTGAAAATGCTGCCAATGTTATTTTCCTTTCTAGTTAAAATACATTATGATGGGGTGTTGATGGTAGATTAGGGAAATGCTTTTTTGCAAAATTCCTAATTTGTTAATTGGTGACTCTGGCCCGGTGTGAGTGTGAATGTGAGTGTAGGTGTAAAAGCAAGTCCTTTCCTTGACTGATGCCCCATTCAGATTTGGGTCCTGCCTTGTGCCCAAGGCTGCTGAGAGAGGCATTGGTCACCCACAGCCCTGAATTGGATTAAGTAAGCTTGGGAATTTTTTATTATTTTATACACAAATTAGTTTATTACTGAGTGAATACCATTAACTAATTTTAAATCCCATGGTCAGAATTGCACTTTCCTTTTCAGTTCTTCTTTTTCCACTATTTATTGTACCGATTAGCTAGAAAGAGAAAGATAAATAAATATATATAAAAAAATAAATAAATAAAAAAGCATGTCTTCTTTGTCTGTCTGGGCCAAACAGAGTACAGTAGGCCTGTAGTGTCCCAAGCATGTCTTGTGAGTCAGTCCCAAGGAATGCGTCTGCCAAACATCATGAGCCCCCCTGCTGTCTTTTCACACCTCTTCTTGGCTACCTTGTAGTGCCTGTGGTTTATTTTCCCCTTCCATACTGGTACACTTAGTTACAAGTGCTCTTCCAAGTGACACGCTAGACGTCAGTGACAATTACATTCTCTCTTTCTCAGATGATCACTGCTTTCCATTACTATTCTGCTTCCCTGGGCATGAGGACATTTGGTGGACTGGAAGGAACATACAGCTGTGCCCATAAGTTTACATACCCTGGCAGAATTTGAGAAATATTGGACATTGTTTGGAAAATATTAGTAATCATGCAGAAAATGTTCCTTTTGATTAGGGAGTGTGCTCAGGTGAAGAAGTTTATTATCACATGCTGTAACTGTGTGTGCAATTCTTAAATCATAGTGATAATTGAAATCACCCCAATGGGCCTGATCAAAAGCTTACATTCCCTTGAATGTTGGGGATGATAATATACACACAAGTTGACACACACCGGTTCAAATTAATGGTAAGTAAGGTAGAGTGTCCTCTTGGATTGTAATCAGTGTCTGTGTATAAATAGTCCATTTAAATTAATGCTGAGCTGCACTGACTTTGCTGGATACCAAGCAATGGGGAAAGAAAAAGAAGTGCCAAAGGACCTGTAAGAGAAGGTTGTTGGATTGTATAAATGAGGAAAAGGATATAAAAAGACATGCAGAGATCTGCAAATGCCTGTCAGTAGTGTTAGACTCCAATAAAGTGTAGACGTTTGGGGTTCTGTTGTTACCAGGCCACGGTCAGGTAGACCAACCAAGATTTCATCCACAGCTGCCAGGATCATATGTCGAGCTGTCAAGAAAAACCCACAAGCCACTTCAGCTGATATACGGGCTTCTCTGGAAACAAGTGGTGTTGCTGTTTCAAAATACACAATAAAGAGGTACTTGAACAAAATGGTCTGCACGGGCGAGTTGCAAGAAAAAAGGCATTACTGTGCCAACACCACAAAACAGCCCACTTACAATATGCCACACAGCATCTAGACTGGCCTCAAAACTTCTGGAACAAAGTTATTTGGAGTGATGAGACCAAAATTGAACTTTATGGTCGAAACCATGAATTCTATGTTTGGAGAGGACAGAACAAGACCCATGACGAAAAGTACACTATCCCTACTGTGGAGGTGGGTCTCTGATGTTCTGGGGGTGCTGACCAGCTGTCAAATCCTCATCCTAAAGCCACTCCTGGTCCTCAGAAGTCAGCCAACATCACTTCATCTTGCAGCCCTCAAGATCCTATCTCCTTCTGATGTCATTTCTGGCTCCCAGAATTCCATCATCCCATTCCATCTACTAGTTATATATGGCTGCCATTTTTCATTTTTTCCTCAGTTTTGTTTTGAGCTCACAAATGTAAAGACCTACCCAACCAACCTTTTTTCAAGTATGGGGTGGATACTCAAAACTTTCACTTTGTCGTGTGTATTCTTTAACAGTGTCTCTGAATCCGTGTTTTGCTATGTTTCTGTCATTCCAACAGGTGGTGCATTGCAAGCATTTCTAGTAATGAAATTTGCCTTACAAACATTTGTGGTAGTGCATTTTATTACTACAAATGTTGGCAATGTGCCACCTGTTGGAATGAGAAATGCAATGCATTGTACTACTACATCTGTTACAAAATCCATTCTAATGCAGGGTGCACTGCAAACACTATCGCTGAGGTCAACATTGATTATTTAAATTTCAGCCCATCATAGACAGGTAGCACAGCCAATTTTAGTTCAAGTCTGCAAGATAACAAAATGTTGAAAAACTAAAGGGATCTGATTATTTTCTTAATCCCCTGTATACCAGGAGTTGGGTTCAGACTCCCCAAAGACAATCATCCAAATGACCATAAGTCCAAAGCCTAACCACGCAGGCACTCAGGTAGAGCAAGCGGATGGATGGAGGTGCAGGCTGTCTTGTGTCAGAATGGGGCATCTAAAGCAGGGGAGGAAACAATGAAGTGAAATGGACAGCAGAGTCAGAATAAAAGAAGTGAGACAGGTGAGCATCAGACAGGCTCAACAACAAGCAGTTGCCAAGATTCAAGTTTACACAGAAAATGGAATAATAATAATAATAATAATAATAATAATAATAATAATAATAATAATAATAATAATAATAATAATAATAATAATAATAATAACAACTAGGGGGCTTTGCCTCCTGCTTGCTTCACTCGCCAACCCCCCTGCCTGCGCTACACGTCTCTGCCACTCAGGTATGTGGATTTCACTTTCACCAAACAGCAAATCTCTTAATTCTCACGGGTAGGCATCTTCATTGGTAAGAAACACTACTTTTCCCTGATGGCAACAGAAATTAGACGATCTACAAGTCTCCGACTTAAAGTTTAAAGCCACACAATATCTACATACATCTGTCATATCACCTATGTCCATATATTCAATCTCATTTTCGCTTTTACCTTTTCGTCAATATCGCACTGAATTTTGATTCCGTGTTTGGAATTGCATTATGACAACACAACATATAACTGCCCGTGAGTGAATATCATTTATTTCTCTCTACACAAACTGTGTCTGACAATAGCATTCACACAAATGAGAAATGATTGAACCGTGTGAGTGGTTGTAAATGTTTTAGATGTGGGCAGGACTTTTCCAGATCTCTTTGCATAAAGTCTTGTCTCGCGGGGCTTGAAATTTTCTCTAGAGGGATTTCACTTTCACCAAACAACAAATCTTTTTAATTCTCGTGGATAGGCATCTTCATTGGTAAGAAACACTACTTTTCCCTGATGGTAACACGAATTAGATGATCTACAGGTCTCAGGCTTAAAGTTTAAATCCGAACAATATATCTCTTTTTGCTGTTCTGTTATTTCACTGAGTAATAATTTCCATTTGTTTGCACTAATGCGATCTTTGCTATCATTTTTTTGAGACTTTCGAATTTTAGTACTTTCATTATTTCCAACCTGCTTTGCATGTATATCGCACCAACCTTTTTTGAATTCTTTACGATGTTCTACTTTGTCATCTACTCTTTATCTTTTATTTCCGGTAGCGGGCGTGGTTAAATCTCTTGGCACAAAGTCTCGTCTCTTGGAACATGAAAGTGTCTATTTATAACCCTAATAATTTAGTATAATTTTCTGAGAGGAACCCTGAATTATTAAAATGTATGGGGATTCTCGTTAGCCCTTAAATTCCATAAAAAATATAACTGACGGTTAATAATCCTTTTTTTCAAATTTACTTTAAAGTGTTTTATTTGTTTATTGGGCAGTCTGAGATATACCTTATCTTGAGTTTTACTTGGTTTAGGGGTTAAAAATAGGACTGGGATAATAAATGGATAGAAAGTAAGTTTTTAGAAATTGAAATAGGAAGGTTTTATTGCATTAGGGAATTGAATTGGCCAATTATGTCTATGTAAAAAATTGCAGCGGTACTTAGATATAATGCTCTCCTATGCAGTGAACCCATGCATTTGTGCCCTCGTGATACTCATCCTCCATTAACCCTAACCTAACCAATTTGCTCCTTTTTAATTAATGATATATCATAGATGCATATTTTATTACACCTACTTAACTTTTATCGACATTTATCTAACTCTATATTTTTTTTTCTAGTATCAGAATGTAGTTTAAGTTAATTTGTTTTGGTTTCAATTGATGTATTTTTCATATTTTGAATTCTTGCTTTCTTATTTTCACATCTTCACGCCCCCCTTTTTGTTACTCCACCCACCCCACAGTTTGAGAACCACTGACGTAGGTGGAAGTAAGCAGACCGGGTGATGTTATTAATGTGAGAGTGGAAAGATAGAGTACTGTCGAGGATGACATGCAGACTCTTGACCTGAGATGAAGGGGAAACAAAGGAGTTATCAATAACAAGTGAAAGATTATCGGCTTTGGATAATGATGATTTTGTACCAATGAGGAGAACCTCAGTTTTGTCACTGTTTAATTTAAGATAATTTGAAGAAAACCAGGATTTGATTTCAGCAATGCAGTCAATAAGCAAAGATGGTGGAAAAGAAGAGGTGGGTTTACTAACAAGGTAGAGCTGGGTGTCTTCAGCATAACAGTGAAAAATAATGTTATTTTTACAAAAGATATTGCCAAGGAGAAGAGGGTAAATAATAAAAAGAACAGGCCCAAGGACAGAGCCCTGGGGCACACCTGAAATAATGCAATAAACAAATATGGAGCCCTTCAGCAGTTTGACTAATGAATCCTCACAATGTCCTTAAAGAGGGTGGCCATTATCTGTAATGAAATCCACTTTAGGGCACCCCCAGACTATAAACCAGTTTATTTTTTTTATGTGAGCCTAATGGTAGCTTAATGCATTCTGGCTGTGCTCCCAATAAATTGGGTGATTTAAGTTTAGGCTTATGCCAAGACAGAGGATAACATTAGACACTTCCTGGTGCCAATCAATCATCATGACACTCCTGACTTCTGTTTTGGACTAATTTGTTAGATTTATGGAGTGGCTTGACTACTTTATGTGTTTAGAGGATTACTTTTAATTTCAATCTTTTGCATTAAATGGAAAAGTCAGTTAAATCACAGCACTTTCAGACATGCCGGGCAGATCTTTGGCTTTATGCCTCCAAGAATATGACATTAATCAGGAGCTTCCAGGTGAACTTTTAATTTCTTTTACTTGTTCCGATTAATCTACCCAGTTTCTCTAGTGTGAGGCTGAGCCTCCTAGTAGACATCAGCAGCTATCTTTACAGACCCTTTGTGCTTGGGGGGGGCTCATCTGTCTAAGAACAGGAAAGTTGCCTCACTGTCAGATGGCTCTGTCACCTCATTTCTATACTTACGGACCCCTCAAAGCCACCTCCTGACAACAAGACATGCTGAGACCATCTGGACTAGAGGCAGCTCCCCCATTTACTCTCTTGTGTCTAATATTTCATTAGGCAGTCTCAACATTTCATATTTTAGTAACCTTAGAAAATGTATGACAGGAGGATTCTAACACATTGAAACTTGTGTATAGGGGGATTTTGTGGCCAATCTAGGTATTTAAAAAAGGGGTCCATGTATTATTATTATTATTATTATTATTATTAAAATTATTATTATTAAGGATATTCAGTGCATGTGTTGACAATAACCCCAAACTAATGGATACACTCTGACTTTTTGAACCTTTTAACAAACATTAGCTGGTCATCTTATGGTGTATTATCCATTGGAGATAGTCCCACGTAACTGTCTGCATTTCTGAAGCACTCTGTATTGGAGGTGGAGGGTGGTGCAGTGGGTAGCACTTGGGTTTGCTTGGGCTTGAATCCCATGACCAGACACTCTCTTAAGCCACATTTTGTGACTACTACTCATTGGGCTTGTTCAGCTTGCTGACTGCAGATGCTGATTACTCCAGACCATTTCAATTTCCATGACTGAAAATCACTGGACATACAGTGGGTATGGAAAGTATTCAGACCCCCTTCAATTTTTCACTCTTTGTCATATTGCAGCCATTTGCTAAAATCATTTAAATTAATTTTTTCCCTCATTAATGTACACACAGCACCCCATATTGACTGACAAAAAAAAGAATTTTTGAAATTGTTGCAGATTTATTAAAAAAGAAAAACTGAAATATCACATGGTCCTAAGTATTCAGACCCTTTGCTCAGTATTTAGTAGAAGCACCCTTTTGAGCTAATACAGCCATGAGTCTTCTTGGGAAAGATGCAACAAGTTTTTCACACCTGGATTTGGGGATCCTCTGCCATTCCTCCTTGCAGATCCTCTCCAGTTCTGTCAGGTTGGATGGTAAACGTTGGTGGACAGCCATTTTTAGGTCTCTCCAGGGATGCTCAATTGGGTTTAAGTCAGGGCTCTGGCTGGGCCATTCAAGAACAGTCACAGAGTTGTTGTGAAGCCACTCCTTCGTTATTTTAGCTGTGTGCTTAGGGTCATTGTCTTGTTGGAAGGTAAACCTTCGGCCCAGTCTGAGGTCCTTAGCACTCTGGAGAAGGTTTTTGTCCAGGATATCCCTGTACTTGGCCGCATTCATCTTTCCCTCGATTGCAACCAGTCGTCCTGTCCCTGCAGCTGAAAAACACCCCCACAGCATGATGCTGCCACCGCCATGCTTCACTGTGGGGACTGTATTGGACAAGTGATGAGCAGTGCCTGGTTGTCTCCACACATACCGCTTAGAATTAAGGCCAAAAAGTTCTATCTTGGTCTCATCAGACCAGAGAATCTTATTTCTCACCATCTCAGAGCCCTTCAGGTGTCTTTTAGCAAACTCCATGCGGGCTGTCATGTGTCTTGCACTGAGGTATGTGTGAAGACAACCAGGCACTGCTCATCACTTGTCCAATACAATCCCTACAGTGAAGCATGGCGGTGGCAGCATCATGCTGTGGGGGTGTTTTTCAGCTGCAGAGCTCCAGAGTGCTAAGGACCTCAGACTTAGCCGAAGGTTTACCTTCCAACAAGACAATGACCCTAAGCACACAGCTAAAATAACGAAGGAGTGGCTTCACAACAACTCTGTGACTGTTCTTGAATGGCCCAGCCAGAGCTCTGACTTAAACCCAATGAAGCATCTCTGGAGAGACCTAAAAATGGCTGTCCACCAACGTTTACCATCCAACCTGACAGAACTGGAGAGGATCTGCAAGGAGGAATGGCAGAGGATCCCCAAATCCAGGTGTGAAAAACTTGTTGCATCTTTCCCAAGAAGACTCATGGCTGTATTAGCTCAAAAGGGTGCTTCTACTAAATACTGAGCAAAGGGTCTGAATACTTAGGACCATGTGATATTTCAGTTTTTCTTTTTTAATAAATCTGCAACAATTTCAAAAATTCTTTTTTTTTGTCTGTCAATATGGGGTGCAGTGTGTACATTAATGAGGGAAAAAATTAATTTAAATGATTTTAGCAAATGGCTGCAATATGACAAAGAGTGAAAAATTGAAGGGGGTCTGAATACTTTCCATACCCACTGTATCAAGTTTAATGACTGCAGATGATAGTTTGCTGCCTGACGGAGCCTCTGCTGTACGAAGGGTAACAGGTACAACAAGTTCAGGCACAACCTCATCCCTTTGTTTAAATTGTTTCCATTCTGTCGTGATACATAGAACATGAGACATCAGACTGATGAGCTTCTCTTCTGTTAGTGAGGTCCAAGACCCCTGCCTTCCTTATCTCTCATCAAGCTATGCATTGTGCTTCTGGATGAGCGTTCATTGGTTGCCAGCTCTCAAGCACATAGAGCTGACTCTTCAACTAAAGAGAAAATCAAACCTGTTTGTTTTGTCAGGGTTAAGTTGCAAACTGGTTGGACCGAGTCACTGTTTGTGTCAGACTAAACGATAGATTTCACAGGACTTGCTAAGATTATGTAACATTATATGAAATTAGGTGACATGGCTTTTAGTGAGCTCTGCATGTTCACTTTTATTCCCACAGCACATACAGGGGCATGTTAGGTTTTCTGTCAATTCCAAATTTGAATCCTCATAGCAGGAACTGAAAAAAAAATGACATGATGATTATAATTATTGTCTGGTGTCATTTTATGCTGATTGGATGGACGGACAGATGGATGGAGTCTTTCCTTGATTATTAGAATTAATAACATGCAGTGTTTGTGAATGATGATGTCCTTACAGATTCTTCATCATCCACCTTTGTCCCACTCCTTGGATTCATAGAAAGATTGTTGGCATTTTTACTTTCGTCAAGTGGTCCTTGGCAGAGGGGTGGCTCTGAGGTTAGGGATCTGCACCGGCAGAAGTGATTCCATGATGTTGGGCCCTTTGAGCAAGGCCCTAAACCTACAGTTGCTCCATCCTAGGTATGACTTTAACCTGCATACAGCCCTTCAAGTAGGCTCTACAACTTTCAGGGGTGGGAGTTGGTGGCAGGATTGACACTTCAGACACTGTAAAAAACCTCACACTGTTCCATTCCATTCAAACTAGTGTGGTGCTGAGGTGTCATCTGTTGCACAGCTGCACTCGGGTCCTAAATTGGGATTCTGAGGTCGTTTGTTGTGTGGTGGGCGCAGCAATGTGCTGTATCAGTGCCTGCTCCTATCCCCTCTCTCAAGTGGTCCTCAAGCCTTCTTGAGATTTTAAAACTCAGCTCTCTTTCTGTGACTGCATACTGTGGATGCTGCAGCACATCGTTTGTCTCCTCTGGTGCTTAGCATGTTGTATCCAGCCATTGTCCTTCTTGCCAGGCTCAGCCAATTAATTAATTTCTTTATCATCCATCCATTATGCAACCCGCTATATCCTAACTACAGGGTCACAGGGGTCTGCTGGAGCCAATCCCAGCCAACACAGGGTGCAAGGCAGAAAACAAACCCCAGGCAGGGCTCCAGCCCACCGCAGGGCGCACGCACACACACACACGCACACACACACACACGCACATGCACGCACACACACACCCACACACCCACCAAGCATATCTAAGGACAATTTAGGATTGCCAATGCACCTAACCTACATGTCTTTGGACTGTGGGAGGAAACCCACGTAGACACAGGGAGAACATGCAAACTCCACGCATGGAGGACCCGGAAGCGAACCTAGATCTTCTAAGTGCAAGGCAGCAGCGCAATTTACCCATTGCGCCATTGTGCCGCCCTTAATTTCTTTATCTTGAATCAAATGAGTTATACAAATCACACATTTACAGTACATCTGTTTGCAGAGTTCAAAAATGTCTACTCTGGCAGATTAAGTGACTCATGAAGGATCACCTGGTGAGTCAGTGGTGATGACTTAATCTGGAACTGCGTACTATAGAACAAAGAATGCAAGAAAATTTGACAAACCTCTACTACGTTCATCTGCTGAGCTAATGGCTCCAGCTGTTGGAATATGTCACCCATGTACATGTGAAAAGTTGTCAGGTTTCTTCTCCTCGATCATTTGCTAGTTTGTTTCACATTCTTATGACTCTTTATGAGAAGACGTGCTCCCTGGACTCTGCACTTAATGCACTTCACCTTAATTCCCACCAGTGGTGTTGGGTGTGTGAATCACTACTTAGCTGAAAGAATGCAACTGCGGCCACTTTATTAATACCTTTGAGAAATCAGGGACCTAAATGAGGTCCTCATGCAGCCTTCTCTGATTCTTACAGTTGGACGGGTCCTTTAGTCTCAGGATGGACTTCATTGTTCTTCCCTGCACAACAGGGCTGGATTAAGACCTTTAGAGGCCTTAAGCACTTAGAAATTTATGGTGCCTCCCCATAGATAACTAATTCAAAATATAAATAATATTAAACCATAAAATAAAATTTTATTTTTCCAAAATTATCGTGCATCTGTCAATTCTGCGCTGCACTCACTCTCAGCGGACGACTGAACAAGACAGCTGATATGACCAAGACAAGAATGATCATGTGAGCCTCGGTGGACCGTGAGGCAGTTATCAGATTCTGATTTTGTTGTATTCCCAAGATTAATATATATCATTAACCTCTATTGTTACTATTTTATTATTATTATTTGTATTATTGTATATATATGTACTGTAGCCTGCAGGGGGCACTCCAGCTCCCCAAACACCCAATACAAGCATGCTCAGACACAAGTATACAAGGCAAATAGTCGATTATTGTGGGAAACTCTTTCCCATGCGTTTTCCACCACAGCCACAAGTGCAATTACGTACAAGCACAATACAGCACAACTTTATTTATCTTCATCTTGTCTCCTTCTCTGCCTCCTCCTCTTCTCCATGCTAATGTTGTCCTCCTCCTCCCAACTCCGGCTCCTTGGTGTGAGGCGGGCAGCTCCTTTATCTAATCCCCGACATTGCTTTCAGTGATATGACGCTGCAGCTCCAAAGCACTTCTGTGTGAGGTTGGAGCCCTACAGAGTAGGGACTCCCAAATCCTGCAGCTCCCCCTGGTGGTCCCCACCGGACCCAACACGGCTGTCCCCAATGCCTATATTACCCAACATGCCTTGTGTGCTTGCTTGTAGGGATCTGAGCCTGGGCTCACTAGCATCCTGGGTGAGACAAGGACCTGTGTAAGCTGTCTCCTCCTGTCCGTCGATAATGAGGGCATCCAGTTGGGTATGGACACCGAGTGTCCCTTATAGTATGTAATTTTTTCATTTAATATGGGAGTCCCTTTTTGTGGAACTTGGTTCAGATGCACCACTTGCAGTTCTCAACTATATGGTTCATGGTAAATCCAGCAATGGAAAATTTCTGTGGTGCCCCACATTCCCTTGATACACTAAGCACAGGCTTATTTTACTTAATGGTTAATCCAGGCCTGCTGCACAGCCTCTGGTGCTGCTGTGTTATTCTGACATTATTAGCAGAAATGCACACAGGACTCCAGATGTGGTCTCAGTAGCACATTATACAGTGTGAACATGACTTTCATTATTTACCTTCAACAGTTTTTTAAATCAAATCAAAAATGAAACCAAATTTAATTTGTCACATACAATTATACACACAATTCAGTATGTAATGAAATGCTTAGATTCTAACTTCAACACTGTACATTTAATAGAATATATATGGACAATAAACAATAATGAACAGTGGTAATGCACAGTGGTAGCGGTGCTGCTTTCCAGTAAGGGGACCAGCCAGCGTTCACATCTCAGGTCCTCCCATTGTGGAGTTTACAGGTTCTCCTGCAGTCCAATGACATGCAGGTTAGTCAGCCAGGGGACACTCATCTGGCCCGTGTGTGTGTGTGTGTGTGTGTATGTGTGTTCACCCTCTGATGGATTGACACTCTGTCCAGAGATTTGTTCCTGCCTTGCAGCTTCATGGGATTGACTCCAGCCCCCTCATGCCCTGTTAAGCAGGCTTAGAAAATGGCTTCATACAATAATTCATCCATCCATCCATTTTCTAACCCGCTGAATCCGAACACAGGGTCACGGGGGTCTGCTGGAGCCAATCCCAGCCAACACAGGGCACAAGGCAGGAACCAATCCTAGGAAGGGTGCCAACACACCGCAGGACACACACAAACACACCCAGCACACACTAGGGCCAATTTAGAATCGCCAATCCACCTAACCTGCATGTCTTTGGACTGTGGGAGGAAACCGGAGCGCCCGGAGGAAACCCACGCAGACAAGGGGAGAACATGCAAACTCCACGCAGGGAGGACCCGGGAAGTGTACCCGGGTCCCCAGGTCTCCCAACTGTGAGGCAGCAGCGCTACCCACTGCGCCACTGTGCCGCCCATACAATAATTCACTAATTTAAAAATATTATTAAAAATCATGATGTTAAATGACAACAATATTATGTATTTTATTAAAATTATAACAATATGTAACAGATAAGTAAACAATTAATGGATAAAAAGCTTAAATAACTTAATATAAGAGACTTAACAAAAGGGTATCATGGCACTCTAGACACTGTACTTGTTTATAAAGTAACCTCCTTCTTGGTCTCCATAAACTGGTCTTCAGACAGCAGTAGCATTTACCTGAGAAGGGGCCATTACAGATTCCCACCAGGGAAGGATAAAAAATAACTTAAGACAAAATACCCAACAGTAACCTAAAAACCTATTGACCTATTAAACTCTACTTGTTTAAACCGAAAAGGTTCAACTTTTTCAAATCTCTGCCTGGATCATATCTCTTCAGGCTTGGAGACAGTCTCGTTGCTCCTCTTTGGATCTTCTCCGACACTGCTATGCCTTTTTTGTAAAATAAAGGATGTTGATGGAGAAGTATAGAGAAGGCCAGAAGGAGTTGCATCTTTGTGGATCTGGAGAAAGCATATGACAGGGTGCCTCGAGAGGAGCTGCGGTATTGTATGAGGAAGTCAGGAGTGGCAGAGAAGTAAGTAAGAGTTGTACAGGATATGTACGAGGAAAGTGTGACAGAGGTGAGGTCTGTGGTAGGTGTGACGGATGCATTCAAGGTGGATGTGGGATTACATCAGGGATCGGCTCTGAGCCCTTTCTTATTTGCAATGGTGATGGACAGGTTGACAGATGAGATTAGACAGGAGTCCCCATGGACTATGATGTTCGCTGATGACATTGTGATCTGTAGCAATAGTAGGGAGCAGGTGGAGGAGACCCTGGAGAGGTGGAGATATGCTCTAGAGAGGAGAGAAATGAAGGTCAGTAGGAAGAACACAGAAAACGTGTGTGTGAATGAGAGGGAGGTCAGTGGAATGGTGAGGATGCAGGGAGTAGAGTTGGTGAAGGTGGATGAGTTTAAATACTTAGGATCAACAGTACCGAGTAATGGGGATTGTGGAAGAGAGGTGAAAAAGAGAGTGCAGGCAGGGTGGAATGGGTGGAGAAGAATGCCAGGAGTGATTTGTGACAGATGGGTATCAGCAAGAGTGAAAGGGAAGGTCTACAGGACGGTAGTGAGACCAGCTATGTTATATGGGCTGGAGACGGTGGCACTGACCAGAAAGTAGAAGACAGAGCTGGAGGTGACAGAGTTAAAGATGCTAAGATTTGCATTGGGTGTGACGAGGATGGATAGGATTAGAAATGAGGACATTAGAGGGTCAGCTCAGGTTGGACGGTTGGGAGACAAAGTCAGAGAGGCGAGATTGCGTTGGTTTGGACATGTGCAGAGGAGAGATGCTGGGTATATTGGGAGAAGGATGCTAAGGATAGAGCTGCCAGGCAAGAGGAAAAGAGGAAGGCCTCAGAGGAGGTTTATGGATGTGGTGAGAGAGGATATGCAGGTGATGGGTGTAACAGAACAAGATGCAGAAGACAGAATGATATGGAAGAAGATGATTCGCTGTGGCAACCCCTAACGGGAGCAGCCGAAAGGAGAAGAAGAAAGGCCAGGACTGCACACAGAACTCCAGAAGAGGCCTCAGTAGTGCATTGTAAAGCTTGAGCAGAACCTCCTTGGACTTGTACTCTACACATCAGGGCACTAGATAACCTCACATCTTATTAGATGCTTCTGTAGACTGTCTTGATGGAGACAGTGATGGTCCATTATGACTCCCAGGTCCTTTTCCTAAGGGGTACTTTCAAGTTTCAGAGTTCTCATTGTGTATTCAAACCTTTAAATTACTTTAATACTGTACATTTGCTTACATCAAATTTTATCTGCCCAAGCCAGTGTTCTGTTCATGTGACTCTGTGATGACTTGGCTGATTCTACTTTATCTGCCCTTCCATCTGCTCTGGGTCTTAACTAGGTAAGGTCTAATTGTTTTGTAGCATTAGAAGAGCAAAATACTTGGTTTTTGATTTTCAACATCCACACTGACTTGGTTGTGAATAAAGTAATGTAAACTATAAAGCACAACTGGCAGAACTTGTAACTGGCATATTCGAGTACACAGAAGCTAATCTTTGCTCAATTAAAATATCTGCACAATAGTAAACCACCTTTCTAGTTCAGGCTCCTTGTGTGTATTTGTTCATATAATATATGAATATATATGTTACGGCCAAAACCTGAAGTTAGGCCAGTTCCCGAATTGGTCGGCTATTTCACATTTTGGCCAAGAGGTGTGGCCAAAGTCCGAATTACTAGAAATGACCAGTGTATATGCTACTTTTGCCGGCGAAGTGGTGAGAACTTCCTTGGCATATTTTCGATGTGCTGATGTAAGACTGTCTGCGGGTCTTGTTCAGAAAGCAGACGCCACTTGAGATGGCCTTCCCCTCTCCCAAACACTAACTTTAAGGTCAATAAAATAGGTCCCTGATGTTAAGTCATTATTTTAGGGCTAAAATGATAACAGAAATGTGAAACCTATTTATATACCTAATCTTAATTATTGTGAAACAACCAAGTGGCGTCAAGGCGCTATATAAATAAAATGTATTATTATTATTATTATTAAGAGCCGCGAAGGCTACACTCGATGCAATTGCACAACATATCCCTGCTCATGCCTTTTTTCTTGCGACTTTGGCCAATCGCCCCATGCTATTTTGCAAACTGGCTTGCCAAATCCCGAAATCAAGGAATAGATCGGACATTAGCCGGTCAATTTACAGTGACATTGGCCATTTCCCGATTTGGCTGGACACTTCCCGCTTTGGCCGATTTTGGGTTTTGGCCGTAACATATATATATTGTAAAATAAACAACAAAAACAGCATAAAGGTTTGGGGTTGTCCGGCCCTGTGTACTGTACAGTTTGAGAAAAACAGGTCAAAGATTTTTCCAAATAAATCAGACAGTCAAAATGGCGAAGTGGGGAACATTTATGGAGTGGGACTGGAATTGACAGAGAGGAATGCTGGGAAGGAACCGAGGTGGTGGATGGGTGTCATGACGTCATCAGAGGTAGACGGAAGGAAGGGAAAGAACACGGAAGTGGCAGTACATGGTCAGGGAGTATGGTTAGATTCATGAAGGCGCTGCTTCTTTCTTTCTGTAGGAACAAAGAGACAGAGGTTAGTACCCCACTTTACCCCTTGGCATGAGTTTTTGCACTGCAGTTCGGGTCTTTACGCGGCTCCCTATGCGCGCGTGCATGACAATAAACATATATATACTGTATATTACATAGTTTACTGTCAAATAATGCAAAGAGTACGCAACACATGTTTCGCCCTTATTTGGGCTCATCAGGCGTACACACTCCACTGCATATATATATGAATAACACTTCTCTGTTTTCAATCCTTCCTTAGATTTTGCATTTCTGCTATATGTCTTTCAGAAATTTGTAATTATTGAGAAGTGCACTGGGCTATTAAATTGAAATGAGCTTAATATGAAGCTATTACTTGGAATATAGCTCCTTTTACAAGTAAAATCATCACCAAATTATTTAGAGATTTAACATGGAAAGAAAAATCCAAATTAAAAAATAAATGTAGAAAAGAGGGGGTGGGGCTTAACTAGGGAAAGGACAATATCAAAGGCGACATTAACATCTGGGCCTCACATTCCTTGTGCTGAAAGATAAAAGAAGGCAAACAAAGAAAAACAGGAAATGTTACTTAGTAAAAGAGTCTTAGCATCGAGCAAACTTCACAGCGTTTGAGTCGAGCAAAACCTGACAGGAATATCTGTAAGAGTTAACAAGACCAGCATTCTTAAAGTCAGTCAACAGTTTTATTCTCCTCCTCTGCCTTAGACTCCTTCTTGCATAGACTGCTGACATCATAACTCTCTCTGATATTTTAGCATTGATTGGTGAAGTTATATAGTATGTTACAGTTAAAGGTGCTATCGAAATCAGCCAACCCATTGAATTTGAACCAGCAGAATTCTTGTCACTTTCATTTGCTATTTTGGCTTTAAACATGGAGACTTTTTCTGTTGCTTTCTTATCCTTTTCATATACCTTATTTGTACATACACAACTCAGTTGACTTTATGATCTGTATCAGCTTTTGTCTACAAGTTCTAGCACATTGCTTGGTAATGCACACAGCCTACAATGGAAAGCAATATTGCATCATTAAAAAAAGATGCGTGTGTGTGTGTGTGTGTGTATATACTGTATATATATATATATATATATATATATATATATATATATATATATATATATATATATATATATATATATATATATACTGTATACACACATATATATATATTGTATATATATAGTCATACCCTTGTGCATAGGAGACAGTTTAGGGCTCAAATAATGTTATGTCACAGCCAGACCAGAGGTTGGCATTGCCATCTAATGCTTTCTCTTCTTCTCCCTTTACAGAGATGATGAAAAACCTGCCACTCAGTGACCTCATTTCCAGTCCCTCAACCCATCCACCAATGAAGTCACTTCGAGTCTCCAGAGCACCCCTACTGACGACCTCACTTAAACTCTTCTTAAACTCTCCTCTTCCTGTTGCCACCATATTTATGTCTCATATCCATCTGTGTTAGTCAGTTCTGTTTTGAGATGTACTTTACTTTGCCATTTATCAACAGCTTTATATATATATATATATATATATATATATATATATATATATATATATATATATATATATATATATATATTATATATAAACGTCTACACGTGGAAGTGTGTTTGTCTTTCTGTCTGGCCCATAAGTGCAAGTCTATAGCGTGAAGCGCAAAGAAAGTGACTCTGTCGCCAAAGTGAAACCGCCGCAGCTGATACATCACATCAGCAAAATGAAACCTCCAAGGAGAGAAAAAATAGCTTAGCTGTTCATAGACAATTGACGCAAGCACATCGGCAAAACGAAACTGACGTGGATAGATTGAAGTGCCACAATCCATGGTTTCTAGGAGCGTGGGCTTTTTACAGTACGGGCTTAAACAGCTAGTATATATATATATATATATATATATATATATATATATATATATATATATATATATATATATATATATACTATATAAACTATATAAACTCCATATATATATATATATGTGTATAAGTTGCATAAAGTTTTGGGGTTTTCCGGCCCTGTATACTGTATAGTATTTGAAAAAACAAATAATGCGGTCAGTGATATGACTTTACAACAGACAGAGAGCATATGTTGGAGGGACCATTTATGGGGTGGGACCGGAAACTGGTGAATGGAATCCTGGGAAGGAACTGAGGTGCAGTATGGAAGCCATGACATCTTCAGGAGGGGACCAGGGGAAGGGATGGAATGCATAAGTGGTGGCGCGTGGTTTAGGGAATCCGGGCAAAGTTATGGCGCCGTTGTTTCTGCCTTTCTGTGAAGATAAAGGAAAGAAAAGTTAGTACCCCGCCTCTGTCCCCTGGCACAATATTTTACATTACTCATCAGGTCTTTATGCGGCTCCCTATGCATGTGTGACCATATATATATATATAAATATATATATATATGTATATATATATATATATATATATATATATATATATATATATATATATATATATATATAGTCCTGCGGTGGGTTGGCACCCTGCCCGGGATTGGTTCCTGTCTTGTGCCCTGTGTTGGCTGGGATTGGCTCCAGCAGACCCCTGTGACCCTGTGTTTGGATTCAGCGGGTTGGAAAATGGATGGATGGATGGATGGATATATATATACAGTATAATTCTCATAAAAATTAAAGGAACACTTTTTAATGAGAGTATAGCATCAAGTCAATAAAAAAAAAGAAAAATGAACTCACAGCTACAAAAATGGTTGACATCAGCTGTTTCAAGCAAAAGTAGTACTCGGAGTCATTTCGTCCTCCTCCAAGTCTGGTCCTTTACTGAACACCAACTTCTAATACCTTTAGGATTTTTGAATCACCATCCCTAAAGAGAACTGGGTTTCTTGTTGTCCAGCCAGTGAGCTGGAATTAATGACAGAGCCCTCTCTATACACAAGGGGGTATGTAGCCTTGTATATATATATGTGCCTCATCCCCTTGTGTGGCTTTGGTCATAAAGAAAACGCTCTTCTATAAGCATTCTAATGCAAAAGAAACACAACCTCAGAATGTCAAATGTAGTTTCAGCCATTCTGAAAAGACATTGTCTTTTCGAAAACAATGTTTCGAAATGGGGACATGGGGAGAACATGCAAACTCCATGTAGGGAGGACCCGGGAAGTGAACCCAGGTCTCCTTACTGCAAGGGTGCAGCACTACCACTGCACCACCATGCCACCCCAAAAGATAAATATAACAAGATAAAATATTAAATGAAAAAATATGATACAAGGGCAATACAAAACTCTAAAGAGATAGTAGGATTAAAATGTTCAGGCAGTCTAGTGTGCAAATATACATAGATACTGAGTAGAAGCACAGACCTGATTAGTGCACGTGGTAAAAACTATTTAGGTGACGTGTTGTTTTAGCTTTCACTGTATGAAGACATTTGCAGGACGGAGGTCTTTGGTGAGGTGATGCCCTGGGTGAGTCGGATCAGCAATGATCTTTGTGGCCCTCTTCCTTACCCAGGACTCATACAGGACTTCAATGTGTGGTAAGTTAGAGCCTAAGATCAGTTCACAGCCTTTGATGATGTGTTGCAGATTAGCCTTGGCCTGAACAGGGGCATCAACAAACCAGACATTAACAGATGAGGTCAGAATGGACTCAATGATGGCTCTACATGTACACATATACACTTATTAACAGTTTTGAATCACCCACTGACAATCCCCTTGGAGGTTTTCTCATTTTTTTTTCTTATGCAACATTGGATCTCATTGGATATACAGTAATTTGGCTTTTTTGTATTAACAAGAAAAGACTCGTTTAACTCAAAGAAACAACAAATCACTACAGAGTTGTCTAAATTAATTACAAATACAAAACACAAAATACTGTACTCAATCACATAAGTATTCACCCCCTTCAAGTCAGTATTTAGTAGAAGCACCTTTATCAGCCATGACAGCCTTGGGTCTGTGAGCACAGCTCTCTCTCTCTATCAACTTCGCTCATCTCCATGCTGACATTTTCCCCATTCTTCTTTGTACAACTGATCAGGCTCTGTCAGGTTACATGGCCATTATGAGCAAACAGCCTTGTTTATGTCCAGCCACAACTTCTCAGTCAGATTGAGATGTGGACATTAACATTGTTTTTATCTCATCCATGTGTGGCTTTCGCTTTGTACTTTGTGTTGTTGTCTTGCTGGAAACAAATCTTTTTTTTTTGTTCATTATTTCACCTTCTACAATTTTTTGTATTAGGAATTTGTTCGTTTTCGCATACCCCTTGGGGTCAGAGCGCAGGGTCAGCCATTCTACAGCACCCCTGGAACAATTACAGGTTAAGGGTCTTGCTCAAGGGCCCAGCAGAGTAGAATCTCTTTTGGCAATGATGGGGATTCGAACCGGCAACCTTCTGGAAACCAGCACAGATCCTTAGCCTCAGAGCCACTCCCAATATCCAGGTTTCTTACAGACTCCCATCAGGTTTTCTTCCAGAATTTCCTCATATTTTGTTGTGTTCATTTCAGTCTTCTAGGGCCTGCTGCTGAGACGCATCCCTACAGTGTGATGTTTCCACCACCACACTTCATGGCAGGGATGGTGAGTTTTTGATAATATGCCATGTAACAGGGTGTTTAGTCTGATGGCCAAAAAGTTTCATTTTGGTCTCATTACACCACAGAGTCACCCATGTACTTTCTGGTAAACTCTAGACAAGATATCAAGGTGTGTTTTTTTTAACAGTCGCTTTCTCTTTGCTACTCTTCCAGAAAGCTTGGACTGTTCAAGCACCTGGGAAACAGTTGTTGTCTCTCCAGTCTCAGTGATGGTAGCTTGTAACTCCTTCAGCGTTCTCATGAATCACTTGGGGGTCTCCCTTACTCGTCGTCTTCTTGCATGACCACTCATGTTTTGTGGGTGGCCTGCTCTAGTGGATTTCCAGGTGTGCCATACTTTTTCCATTTCTTAATGGCTGGTTGAACTGGATGCCAGGTGATATTAATTGACTTTCTTGTCTCCATCCCCTGATTTGTGGTTTTCAATCCCCTTTTCACGGAGTTGGCTGGAGTGTTCTTTTGCCTCCATTATGTAGTTACCGACTGACTACAAGCTGGTCCTTTCACTTTCAGGTGCATTTTTACTCCAATCAGTTGCAACCCCAGACAGGTGACATCAGTTGAACTAATCATGTGACCTCTGAAACCAATGGGCTGCACCAGTGAGGATTTAGGGGTTTCATATTAAATTGGTGAAATAATTATGTGGTCAATTATTTGTGTTTTATATTTGTTTTTTACTTAGGCCACTTTCTAAATATCTGTTTTCACTTTGACATTGTGTTGTAACCACAAGGGGGTGTCAGAGAGCTCCAAACCACAGACCCAGCAACACACCACACATTAATAGAAGAAAATAAAGGCTATTTATTCCACACTACACCTTTACAGACCTCCTTCTATCAATGTGCCACAATTATACAATAAACTGACGTCTTCCTCCTTCCGTCGTCCAGTTGAGTGTTGCCCACTGCGTCCCAAGTCTGACTCAACTGTGTAAAGGCAGCTGGCTCCATTTTATGCCAGACCCAGGAATGTTTCCAGTTTCATGCCATGTCTTCCAGGGAGCACATAAGGAAAGTAGGGAGGTCCTCCTCTGACAGCGCCCTCTATCAATCGTCAGAGACCCCGACAGGGCTGCATTTCTGTCTCCCAAGCACCCCTGAGGGTGTCCCATCTAGGTTCCCACATGAGGACCACTCTCGGTTTCTGCTAGTCCCTCCATTAACTTATACCAGCAGGGAACAAAGTTATTTATTTGTTCTGTCGGCCAATCCGCCTGCGTCGTTGTACTGGCCTTCCGTCCAGGTAATGGCTTCTTCCCTGTCTCATCTGGGATGCCCGTTCTCCTTCTACACTGCAGTTCAGGGTTTAAAAGGCCAAATTATATCCACTGTGATTTGATGTTGAATAACGAAAAAAATGTGAAAACTTCCAAGGTGATTAATACTTTATAATGGCACTGTGGACAGAGAACACTGGAATCACTAGACACAAACTGCTAATCTAAAATGCATGTGAACAGTTTTCTGGTGTTTTTCACTGAAGACTGCAGGGGGTCTTAATATCCGACTGCATTTTATTTGAGACAATGAGTCAAATTAACCATCCAGACACTTTACCTGCCGCCTGTCAAGTCGTTACACACATTTTCCACAAGTGATTCATTGAATTTCAATTACTCAGATGGTTCGAAACGCAGAGAAAAAAAAATACAATAAAGGAACAGATTCTGTCCCTCCTTAACATTCTTCTTTTATTTGTGTAATTTCATGCTTAAAGCCTTTCGTCATCATTACTGCACCTCCCTCAGCCCCGAGGTTAATCTTCCCACCACACTTAAAATTCTTTCTCGTCTTCACGGCGTATTTGGATGGATACATCTGAATTCATTGACATCAAGTCTGACAATAGATCATCCCTTGTTTTATATTACACCTTCCATAGTTAAAATTAAAATAAATGACTTGATGTGGTGGGTGGCACAGGGAGCTTCAATGTGGTGCTCGGTTGTTGCTTGTGTGCGGTTTTGCCAGTGCCCCCCATGTGCGTCTAGGCTTTTCTTGAGCCTCTCAATGATTTGATTTTTAACCTTACATACATTAGAGGGTCAGCTCAAGTTGGAAGGTTGGGAGACAAAGTCAGAGAGGCGAGATTGTGTTGGTTTGGACATGTGCAGAGGAGAGATGCTGGGTATATTGGGAGAAGGATAATAAGGATAGAGCTGCCAGGGAAGAAGAAAAGAGGAAGGCCTAAGTGAAGGTTTATGGATGTGGTGAGAGAGGACATACAGGTGATTGGTGTAACAGAACAAGATGCAGAGGACAGAAAGATATGGAAGAAGATGATTCGCTGTGGTGACCACTAACAGGCGCGGCCGAAAAAGAAGAAGAAGTCTTAACAGTGCGTGCTTTCTATCCAGATTTAGCCCCTGCCTTGCACTAGATGTTGCCAGGATGTTCTCCAGCACTGCGCCACTATGAAGCTCTTAATTGAACAGATGGTGTGTGGGGATGTTATGTAATATTCAACTGATATAATCATTCAACTATACACAGTTAAAAATTCATTGTACACATCGTAAAAGCAAATATACTCTCACTCAGCCAATTCTTAGGACCACCATGTCAATACTGCATAGGGCCTCCTTTTGCACTCAAAACAGCCTCAGTTCTTCATGGCATGGAGATATACCTTTGAGTTTCTGGTCCATGTTGACATGATGGCTTCCCACAGTTTCTGTGCCACATTCTCCCATTCTACCCCATCTCAGTGGTGTTCTGTTGGATTCACAACTGGTGACTAGGAAGGCCAGTGGAGAACACTGAACTCATTTTCATGTCCATGAAACCAGTTCACTTTGTGACATGATACATCACCATGCTGCAAGTAGCTATTAGAAGGTGGGTAGATTGTGGCCATGAAGGGATGCACAATGTTGGACATAATACTCAGATAGGCTGTGGCATTCATCCAATGAGTGATTTGTATTAACGGGCTCAAAGTGTGCCAACAAAACATTCCCCACACCAGTGCAGCGCTACCACCAGTCTGGACTGTTGACATAAGGCAGGATGGATACATGGATTCATGCTGCTGACATCAAATTCCGACCCAACCATCTGTGTGCCTCAGCAGAAATCGAGATTCGTCAGACCAGCCTGTGGTTTTCCAGTCTTCAGCTGTCCAGTTTTGGTGGGCCTGTGCCCGCTGCAACCTCAGCTTTCTGTTCTTAGCTGACAGGAGTGGAACACAATGTGGTCTTCTGCTTTTGTAGCCCATCCACCTTAAGGTTTGATGTGTTGTGGAATCTGAGATGTTTCTCTGCTCACCACAGCGGTACAGCGGAGTGTTTATCTGAGTTACCATAGCCTTTTTGACAGCTCAGACCAGTCTGACCATTCTCCTCTGACCTCTCTCATCAACAAGGTGTTTCCATCTGCAGAACTGACGTTCACTGGATGTTTTTGTTTTTTCACACCATTTTGAATAAACTCTAGACACTGCTGTTAGAAAATTAGAAGAATCTAGACAAGAACGGGCCATTTAGCCCAACAAAGCTCGCCAGTCTTAGCCACTTAATTCTCTTAAAAGTTGTAAATGAAAATCCCAGGAGATCATCAGCCTGCCTGGCACCACTAATTATGACATTATGAATCTATGAGATCTCCTTTTTTCCCTATTCTGGTGTTTGATGTGGACATTAACAGAAGCTCCTGGCTTATATCTAATGTTTGGCTCATTAGATACTTACATGGATTAACAGGTGTGCAGTTGTTTGTAAAAATTTGTTCAGAGAGTGTAAAGTAAAAAGTACTTCATGTCTAGCGATTCATATTATTGTGAAAAGCAATATGCAAAAATATACATTTAAATTGTATATAAAACATAAAATTACATAAGATAATGTCAGAGTGATGAAATGTTTGAATTTGAGTTACCCCCGTGTTGTCGCCATCACAATGCCTCAGTACAGAATACAAGTGGTTCATCACTGTTGATAAAATGAGCTAACGTGTTTAAAGGTACTGGGATCCACAGAGAAGCAGAGGTCTGTAAAACAGAGTGTTACACTCGCTGCAAGTAAAACACCTGTGCTGACTCACCACTATACAGTATATAGGCAGGCAGTCTGGGGTAGTAGTTAAGACTTTGGATTTCACACTGAGGTTCTGGGTTCAAACCCCAGCTAGCGACACTATGTGACCACGAGCAAGACACTTCACCTTCCTGTGCTCCACCTGGAAAAACAAAAGAAGTGAAATCAACACTTCTCAGATGTTGTGAGGCATCAATCAGATAATAAGTAATAACCTCTGAGGCATGGAGAACAGTATAACATAATAGTGAAACATAAGTGACTGCCTCTGCCTCCTAGTCCTGTTTCTGCTTCATCACAGGCTTGATACACAGCTATATGAAGACAGTGTGCCCTTTCCATGCCTGATTTGTTCTGCTGTTCCCTGTCATATCCAAAGTACTTCATGGTCAATTAACAGGCAAGTCTACATTGGCCCAGTGATGAACTGGCACTGCTCCTCAGGTTGGTTCTTGTTATCCAAGCTTTAGAAAAAATATTTCAGAAGATAAAAAGGATGGCATCTTTTGTGTATGTGCATTTCATTTATAGTGCCTTACCATTTACAAGCAAATGCGTTTAACTGACCACATACAGTACAGTACACTCTTACAGATATGCAGCACTGCCTTGGTGCAAAAGACAGGGCTGCTCTGCTGCTGCTGCCTTTTGCATTAGGAGAATGAGCAAGAGAGACATTCCTCCATCAGAGAGAGCATGTCTGAAAGCTTTCTCCAGGCTGTTTGTTTATATTGGGATTAGAGGTGCATTTGGATCTCATCCTGCTTTCCACTCAGAGGCAGGAATTATGTTTGTCATTCCATTCATCTGTCTGAGAAATGGTTAGAAGCTGCTGTGACTATCTATCTATCTATCTATCTATCTATCTATCTATCTATCTATCTATCTATCTATCTATCTATCTATCTATCTATCTATCTATCTATCTATCTATCTATCTATCTATCTATCTATCTATCTATCTATCTATTATATAGTGCCTTTTCTATCTATCTATCTATCTATCTATCTATCTATCTATCTATCTATCTATCTATCTATCTATCTATCTATCTATCTATCTATCTATCTATCTATCTATCTATCTATCTATCTATCTAGAATTTTTATTTTTGTTTCCCAGCTTGGTCACAGTGTGTGTAAACTTTTCATGAAATTCCATTACCTGTGTGGGTTTTCTCATGGATTCCTTGTGCCCTGTGTTGGTTGGGATTGGCTCCAGCAGACCCCCGTGACCCTGTGTTCGGATTCAGCGGGTTGGAAAATGGATGGATGGATGGATTCCACTTTTCATCCAAAGATGTCTAAGTTATGTTGATTCATAACTATAAATCGGGTCTATGTGAGTGGAGTTGTGGACAGCATCATGCCATGAGATCAGGAAAAGACTTATAAGGGGCTTGAACCATTGTTTGGGCCCAATCTCAGTATTCTGAAAGAACCATTGAATAACTAGTATTTTATGTTAAAGCTTAAGAGTCGCCTAAACTTGAATATGCACCACACAAGAGCAACAAGTAGTGTGAGAGTACGCAATAGGTGTGTGGAAATCAGCAAAAACCACAGAAATAGCATCTGAGATTGTGAATGATAAAGAACAAGAGAGACAGGGACAGATATCAAAGATTACTATTAGACAATTAGACTTTAGACAATTTGTAAATTTCCCCTTGGGATTAATAAAGTATCTATCTATCTATCTATCTATCTATCTATCTATCTATCTATCTATCTATCTATCTATCTATCTATCTATCTATCTATCTATCTATCTATCTATTATATAGTGCCTTTCCTATCTATCTATCTATCTATCTATCTATCTATCTATCTATCTATCTATCTATCTATCTATCTATCTATCTATCTATCTATCTATCTATCTATCTATAGTGCCTTTTGTCTATCTATCTATCTATCTATCTATCTATCTATCTATCTATCTATCTATCTATCTATCTATCTATCTATCTATCTATCTATCTATCTATCTATCTATCTATCTATCTATCTATCTATCTATCTATGTTGGACAGAAGTGATGGATGTACAGGGCAAGGCCACCTTCCAAAATTGCATTCTCCCCAGCATGCTGAATGGCAGAACACCTGGACCACTATGCCCATTCATGTGCCTGCAGGGCATGCTGGGAAGTGCAGTCCCTTCTGGGTTCCATGGGTGCTAGTAAGGGACAGGGAAGGACTGTCCCTACATTTTGGGGCTCCCACCTGACCTGGGAGTGTTTCCTCCTCGTAATGTACTCCTGGTTCCAGCATAAAAAGGGCCTTTTCACTTCATTCAGAAAGTGAGATTTGGGAGGGAAACGGACAATGCTTGCCTGGAGGAGAAAAAGAAAAAGTGAAGAAACGAACTGAAAAGAGAAGGAAAAAAACAAAAAAGGGTGTTGGTTGTTGTGAGATCTGTAAGCAGACATTTTGTTTATTTTAAAGGTCATTTTTGAACCCAGGACTTTTGGTGCAGTTGTTTCTGAGGTTTGTTTTTGGTCGGGTTTGGTTTCTGTGACACCCCCTAGTGGCCACTCTATTTATCTCTATTTTATAATGCTTTTATCTTTATCTGCCTTATTTATCTTTCTATATATCTACTGAGCAAAATGTGACTTTAAATGTTCCAGCACACAGTCCAACTAAAAAGTTGCTCAGAGTCTGAGATAACGTCCCTAAAGTATCTTTTCTTACAGAATGAAATTCAGTGTAGTAAAGTTGAATCTGATTTTTTGAGCAAACTGCAGAGGCTCTGTGATTGTTTCTTTCTTACAGTTTTAAAGACATTCAGTTCAAACGTGTATTACAGCTTTCCAGAGTTTTCTCAATTATTATTTATTTCAAGTGATGTGGTCAGCTGGAGTGAACCTTATCGACTCTCAGAGGTCAGTCATTCTGGATATGGAAGACCACCAGCCAGATGTGGGCCGAGGGTGAGCTGGCCCAGGAATGAAACGCAGATTCTCACTGTTTATGTTACGACAAAGCCGCTCTGGAAGTCAGTGGAAAACATCTGGGGGAGAAATAACCACAGGCTTCAAAACAGTCGTCTCCTCTGAGCCACCTGATAAAAAGAAAATACAGATATGGATATTAGTCAATGGCAAAGACATTTCTAAAGCGCTCTTCAGATTACTCAGAATGCTGCTTGTGCCTGTTTTGTAATTAGAATGAGATGGCGATAGAGTGGCGTTTTGAAAACGTTATAAATCAGGGGTCGAGGGTCACTGGAAGCAGCAACAAGCAGTCATTAACTCTTGACCTGCCATGCTGTAATCATCAGATACATTTGGAACATGTCCTGTTTTCCACTCACAGTAATAAATTCTGCTTACCCTCCAATCCATCTGTCTATCTTGTAAAAAGCTGGCAGCCAAGATTTATTGTAATGAACTGCAGATTACACTGCGATATTTGAAAACACATTAAGGACTATACATAAAAAAATGAGTAATGTAAATTCAGGATTGCAATCATAAAGTATGCCAACCTGAAGCTCCGTCTTATAGCAGCCTTGTGGCGCAGTATGTACAGGGCCCAATGCCCGATTCTTGTGATTTATAATAATAACTAGGGGGGCAAGCCCCCCCTTACATCTATGGCGCCCAACCCCCAACTGCTGCTCGCGTTGTGAAGAGGGGGACTCAACACAACCCAAGGAGACGCTGTCACTCCTCCGAAACCCCCTCTTAAACGGTGATACAGTGGGAAACAAGTCGTTTTTTTTTCACCTCCTCTTTGCTCGATCAGCTGCTGGCTTGCTGCTGCTGCTGTGCCGTGTGATCTGCATCTCGCATGGCACTTCGAACATTTAAAAGCCTTAACAGCAGTTGTCCTACTCTTTGTCTTTTATTTCCGGCCCCAGGCGTGGTTAAATCTCTTGGCACTCTTGGATAAGTCTCATGATATTTTTTAGTTTATAATTTAAAAAGGAATAAGAATCTGAAAATCTAACAACATCACATTAATATTCGATAAATTCTGAAAAGAATGATACCAAACATATATATGTAGGTTTTAAAATAAGCCAGATTTAAAGCATGACAAAAAACGTGACATAAAATCGTTACACAAAATTGATGCACTTTTAGGCATAGGATTTTATATATAGAGAGAGTAGATAGTAATTTATTTTATTTAAAGGCGCCTTTCAAGGCACACAAGGACACCTTACAGGGCATATTAATAACAAAACTCACAACATAAAATTTATAAAAAATTACAGTACAATAAAACCAGAACAAATACAATAATAAAATTAAATTTAAATTTATCAGCTAAAATTATCAGACAAAACAAGCCAGCTTAAAAAGATGTGTTTTAAGATGAGACTTAAAGGAAGGAAAGAAGAGCATCAATGTTCCGAATGTCTTGTGGGAGAGAGTTCCAGAGGCGAGGGGCCACTCGACTGAAAGCTCTAAACCCCCACAGTAGTCAAGCGAGCAGGAGCTTTAATAAGATTGACAGAGGAAGAAGATCTAAGGATACGAGAAGGAATGGAGATGTGAAGGAGATCAGAAAGATAAGGAGGTGCCTGATTATGAAGGGTCTTGTAAGTAAGAGGCAGAATCTTAAAATCAATGTGATATTTAATAAGCCAGTGAAGCTGTTGAAGGACAGGAGTGACATGTTCTATGGAAGGGGTTCTGGTAATAATACGAGCGGCAACAGGATTCTGAACCAATTGGAGTTTGTAAAGGAGTTTGTGAGGAAGACCAGAAAGGATAGAACTACAATAATCAATACGAGACGTAACTAGAGCATGAATAAGAATAGCAGTGCTGGTAGCTGAAAGAGGTGGACGTAAACGGCTGATATTATGCAGATGGAAATATGCAGACTGAGTGACATTATTAATATTTGCCTCAAATTTTAAGGTACTATCGAGAATAACACCTAAGCTCTTAACCTGGGAGGAAGAACAGATTAGAGAATTATCAACAGTCAATGAAATATTATCACATTTATCTAAAACAGATTTAGTTCCTACCAGAAGAACCTCTGTTTTATCACTATTTAATTTAAGAAAATTAGGCATTTAGGCATGTCCTCCGCCTCTCTCATTTGGTTTTCTTCTTCTGGTTTTCCTCTTCTATCCCTAAAAAACGTACAGCAATTGCAAATCTCAACTGGCATCCATGTGTGTGCCCTCCGCCAGACAGTCTTGCTCTTTAGGCAAAGTGCTGCCAGGATAGCAAGGCCTCTGAAGTGGACTGTTAACAACGTGTACTTTTTCATTTAGAACTTTTTAAGTAAAAAATTTTAAGTTAAGTCAAAGCCTTCAAAACAGATGAGTTAGCGATGAGAGGAATGAGGTGAACTGCCGCACAGGCCACGTCTGTGACCGCCATCAGCAACCATAATAGCGCAATAACTGCACTTGAGTTATAAAATAAAATGGAGCAGACTGCTTTGCTGGACCAAGTTGTGGAATTTGTATACAACTGAACAGTGTGTGTGTGTGTTTTCATACAGCATTTTGAATAGACATTGATACACCATTAAATTGATTTTAAAATACAGCCAAGCCATTACTAGCACTGTTAAAGGCTATTACTGAATGAAATGGTGGAGTTTTCATTTATTGTTCACAAATAACTGCAAACTCTCATTTTTAGCAGCCATTCCTTCAGTGTCCTAATAGTCAACTCCCTTAGCTCATCCTCAGTTATCCATATTACTAACCGAGAATGCTAAACCGGATGGACGCAGGGACATCCGGCCATGGGCCGTAGCCGCAAAAAGACGTACTGCGCAGGCGCACCAAGAAATGAGGCTCCGCGAGAGACGGACGCGACCACAGAAAAAAGGAGTCAAACGCAGGCGACGCAAAGCGCCGCACAAAACCCATTGCACACGAAACTAGCACACAAAAAAAAGAAGCCGCTCGCACCCACCTGCAATCCAACCCCCCTCCACAGGCACCGGACAGAACATACACAAAGAGGACAATTCAACAAGCACCTGGGACACAAAAAAAAGAACCCAAAACCATCCCACCCACCCTACAAGCAACGGACGGGACACACACAAAGAGGAGGATTCAACAAGCCCCTGGCACACAAAAAGAAAGAAGAAGCTCGCGCACCACCAATCCCCCCCCCTCCCGCTCAGACACCGAAAAAGCACACGGCGCCGCACGAATCACAATGCACACGAAACGGGACCCACACAAACAGGAGGATTTAACAAGCTCCTAACGCAACAAAAAAAAGAAGCCGTGACCGCCACGCCAAGCCCATTAGAGACGAGACATGGCACAAGAAACGTTCACAACAACGACGAATCAGACCCACAAACACAATAACATCAATAAGAAGTGACACCCAAAGCCCCATTTCTAAAGGAACCGTCCATATTAAACATACGTCATCTCAACACCTTCACACTAGGCAGCATAGGTGGATCTCCTTACAATAAAGCACTATTAACCGTTCAACTGCAGAAAAGGCTCCATATTAACAGTGAGTGCGATCCTCCTTATTACTTATCCATATTTCGCATGCTGAGGAACAAACAAGTCATGAATACACGCTCACGGGTACAAAACGATTCGGCTCGGATAACGGGACCAAACACACGAACCCGCATGAAAAAAAAAATACACAGCGGCTCATCTGCATTACATCCTACAATAGTTCATTTGATTTTGCATCTACCGGAGTAAATATCATGTCACCAAAAGGCAATGACCCATACTGCTTTCGCGTATGTGGACAAATATTACATCACATTGGAACAGTGCACCCTGAAACAAATCAAGAACGCAAATATGCACAAATCACGTCGGCACCTACAAAGCTATTCTGAAACCGCAAAAGAAAAAATGTCTCGGCTCCAAAAACACATGTCACTCCTTATTCCAAATACCGGTCCCAATCACATAAACATTGGTATCCACTATGACAATTCACAGTAACAATGCACGTGACATCCGTCTTGCCACACTATTAATTATAGATGAATGTACAATGGCATCCAGTCACTTACTCAACACCATTGATAAACTTCTACAAACGTTGATGAATAAGAATATTCTCTTTGCGAGAAAGGTACTTTTATTAGGAGAAGATTTTAGACAATGCTTAACTATTACTCCACTAACAATCCGCTCAGCTATTGTTCAGTCCACCTTAAAATACGCGGACAATTGGCATTGCGTTGATGAAAAATAATATTCCCTTTGGAGTGAAGGTACTTTTATTAGGAGTAGATTTTACACAGTGCTTAGCTATTGCTCCACATACCGTGCGCTCAGCTATTGTTCAGTCCACCTTAAAATACGCAACGACGTCATATAAACAACACGAGACCGAACTACAATACATATACAGGCGCGAGACCTGATTGGTGATAATACGAAGAAACGAACAGTCCGCATAGTAACAGTGAGTTCGAGCCTACTTATTACTTATCCATATTCCTCACGATAAAGATCAAACAAGTCATCAATTCACGATCATGGGTACAAAACTAGACGGCTCGAGTAACGGGACCACAAACACGAACCCGCATCAAACAAAAAAATTCACCTCGGCGCGCTTCTAAAACAGCGGAACAAAAAATGTTACGCGAACAATTAGCTTGGCTTTCTAAAGATACACTTGGTACAAAACATGCGATTTCCAGATCACGAATATAACAATTGGTTATTACAACTAGAACATTGTACCCTCACCAATACAGATGGACTTCACCCAGATATTATTACAATTCCTCAACCCAAAATCTGCGACGACTTACTTACGGAGATATTTGGAACAGCGGTCTCATTAGACAAAATGCCCCTTTTAACACAACGCACTATATTATGTCCAAAAAAAAACAGGGTTTATCCAATGGCACACGTTTAGTCGTCAACACCATGATACACAAGGTTATTCAAGCAACAGTTCTTACAAGATCACATGCTAACAATACCGTTCTCATTCTTAGAATTGACCTTACGAGTTCTGACCTAGAATTACCTTTTACATTGAAACGCAGACAGTTCCCCATTAAACCTGCATTTGCCATGACCATCAACAAATCACAAGGACAAACCATGGACAAGGTTGGCATCTACCTCTCTGAGCCCGTTTTTGGACATGGACAACTTTATGTTGCCTTCTCACGTGTTCGACGTTCATCTGACGTTAAAGTTAAAGTTATAAATGCTCCATGCCAAGGAAGACTCATTCAAGGACAGGACACCATCTTTACTACTAATGTTGTGTACAAAGAAATATTCCACTAAACCATTACTCTGTGCCAAACACTGTATTTTTGGCTTTCTATATACATCATCCACACCTGCACACTAGAGATAGATAGATAGATAGATAGATAGATAGATAGATAGATAGATAGATAGATAGATAGATAGATAGATAGATAGATAGATAGATAGATAGATAGATAGATAGATAGATAGATAGATAGATAGATAGATAGAAACTTTATTAATCCCAATGGGAAATTCACATTCTTCAGCAGCAGCATACTGATACAATAAATAATATTAAATTAAAGAATGATAATAATACAGGTGAAAAAAAACAGACAATAACTATGTATAATGTTAAATATTAACGTTTACCCCCCCTGGTGGAATTAAAGAGTCGCATAGTTTGGGGGAGGAACGATCTCCTCAATCTGTCTGTGGAGCAGGACAGTGACAGCAGTCTGTTGCTGAAGCTGCTCTTCTGTCTGGAGATGACATTATTTAGTGGATGCAGTGGATTCTCCATAATTGATAGGAGCCTGCTGAGCGCCCTTCGCTCTGCCACAGATGTTAAACTGTCCAGCTCCATGCCAACAATAGAGCCTGCCTTCCTCACCAGTTTGTCCAGGCGTGAGGCGTCTTTCCTCTTAAAGCTGCCTCCCCAGCACACCACTGCGTAGAAGAGGGCGCTCGCCACAACTGTTTGATAGAACATCTGCAGCATCTTATTGCAGATGTTGAAGGAAGCCAGCCTTCTAAGGAAGTATAACCGGCTTTGTCCTTTCTTGCACAGCGCATCAGTATTGGCAGTCCAGTCTAATTTATCATCCAGCTGCACTCCCAGATATTTATAGGTCTGCACCATCTGCACACAGTCACCTTTGATGATCACTGGGTCTATGAGGGGTCTGGGCCTCCTAAAATCCACCACCAGCTCCTTTGTTTTGCTGGTGTTCAGGTGTAGGTGGTTTGAGTCGCACCATTTAACAAAGTCATTGATTAGGTCCCTATACTCCTCCTCCAGCCCACTCCTGATGCAGCCCACGATAGCAGTGTCATCAGCGAACTTTTGCACATGGCAGGACTCTGAGTTGTATTGGAAGTCCGATGTATATAGACTGAACAGGACCGGAGAAAGTACAGTCCCTTGTGGCGCTCCTGTGTTTCTGACCACAATGTCAGACGTGCAGTTCCCAAGACGCACATACTGAGGTCTGTCTTTAAGATAGTCCACGATCCATGCCACTAGGTATGAATCTAATTCCATCTCTGTCAGCTTGTCCCTAAGGAGCAGAGGTTGGATTGTGTTGAAGGTGCTAGAGAAGTCTAGAAACATAATTCTTACAGCACCACTGCCTCTGTCCAAGTGAGAGAGGGATCGGTGTAGCATATAGATGATGGCATCCTCCGCTCCCACCTTCTCCTGATATGCAAACTGCAGAGGGTCAAGGGCGTGTTGAACCTGTGGCCTAAGGTGGTGAAGCAGCAGCCTCTCCATGGTCTTCATCACATGTGATGTCAGAGCGACAGGCCGAAAGTCATTCAGCTCACTAGGACGTGATACCTTTGGGACTGGGGTGATACAAGATGTTTT
The DNA here is from genome assembly GCF_900747795.2 of Erpetoichthys calabaricus. Taxonomy (NCBI): domain Eukaryota; kingdom Metazoa; phylum Chordata; class Cladistia; order Polypteriformes; family Polypteridae; genus Erpetoichthys; species Erpetoichthys calabaricus. The sequence goes on from NC_041394.2 coordinate 31,836,299, forward strand.
CCAAAGCCTCGGGACTCTCCCCTGTTCCAGGCTCAGGTTGAAGATGCGCTGTAGAGGACCCTCCAGCTCCGATGCACAGACCTTCAGCAGTCGTGGCGATACTCCATCTGGACCCGCTGCTTTGCTGGCACGAAGTCTCCTCAGCTCTCTGCTCACTTGCGCTGTTGTAATTATGGGTGGGGATGTCTTTCCTATGCTGGTATCAGCAGAAGGATGTGTGGAGGGTGCAGTACTTCGAGGTGAGAGTGAGAGTGGATTAAGATGGTCAAACCTGTTAAAAAAGTTGTTCATTTGGTTTGCTCTCTTCACGTCTCTCTCAATGGTGGTACCCCACTTCGAGCTGCAGCCAGTGATGATCTTCATCCCATCCCACACTTCCTTCATGCTGTTATTCTGCAACTTTTGCTCCAGCTTTCTCCTGTACTGCTCCTTCGCCGCCCTGAGTTGGACTCGGAGTTCCTTCTGCATGCGCTTGAGCTCATGCTGATCACCGTCTTTAAAAGCCCTTTTCTTCTGATTCAAAAGGCCCTTGATGTCACTTGTAATCCATGGCTTGTTGTTAGCATAGCAGCGTACTGTTCTTACTGGAACTACAATGTCCATACAGAAGTTGATGTAGTCAGTAGTGCAGTCAACAACTTCCTCAATGTTCTCACTATGAGATCCCTGCAGGATATCCCAGTCTGTAGTTCCGAAACATTCTCTCAGAGTATTCTCAGCCTCCGGAGTCCACTTCCTGAATGATCGTGTGGTTACAGGTAGGACTCTCACTTCTGGTTTATAGTGAGGCTGAAGCAGAACCAGGTTATGATCTGCTTTCCCAAGCGCAGGCAGCGGGGTGGCGCTGTATGCGTCTTTAACGTTTGCATAAAGTAAATCAATAGTCTTATTTCCCTGAGTGTTACAGTGCACATACTGGGAGAATGCAGGTAATGTTTTGTCCAGCGTCACATGGTTAAAGTCTCCAGCGATTAGCACAAGCGCCTCAGGGTGCTGCGTTTGTAACTTAGCAACAGCGGAATGGATGATGTCACTCGCTGACTCCACGTCTGCCCGAGGAGGAATGTATACAATAACAACAATGACATGTCCAAACTCTCTGGGCAAATAGTAGGGACGTAAACTTACGGCCAACAGTTCGATATCCCTGCAGCAAGTGGAGATTTTGACGTTAACATGTCCAGAGTGACACCACCGTGTATTAACATAGAGAGCGAGTCCTCCTCCTTTGTGCTTACCACAGGTACTTGCATCTCTGTCCGCTCTAACTGTGCTAAACCCGGGTAGCTCCACGTTGGCATCTAGGATGGTGTTATTTAGCCAGGTTTCGCAAAAACACAACAAACTGCATTCTCTGTAGGTCCTTACATTTTTCACCAGCGCAGCCAGTTCGTCGATCTTATTTGAGATTGAGTTTACATTCCCCAGAATCACAGAAGGCACCGAAGGCTTGAAACGCCACTTTCTCGCAAGCCGCTTCTTTTTTAGCTTAGCGCCGGCTCTGCTATTCTATATCTAATTCATACATCTCACTCTTTGTCATGCCCCAACGCCAGGGGTTGGCGAGCGAAGCGAGCAGGGGGCGGAGCCCCCTAGTTATAATTCTAATTGGTTATTAGAGAAACATTTGTAATTGCAGTAGCACTGCCGACACCCGTTATTCTGTCCCATAAGGCAAGTGAATTAATTGTCTTTCCTTGGGTTGCAAGGTACTGGCATTCCCAAAGTTCAGTTCTGTGTTGGCCAAAATGAAACAGCTTTCTCAAGAAATCCAGCCATCCATTCTCCAACCCGCTATATCCTAACTACAGGGTCACGGGGGTCTGCTGGAGCCAATCCCAGCCAACACAGGGCGCAACGCAGGAAACAAACCCCAGGCAGGGCGCCAGGGCGTGCACACACACACACCAGGGACAATTTAGAATTGCCAATGCACCTAACCTGCATGTCTTTGGACTGTGGGAGGAAACCCATGCAGACACGGGGGGAACATTCAAACTCCACGCGGGGAGGACCCGGGAAACGAACCCAGGTCTCTTAACTGTGAGGCAGCAGCGCTACCCACTGCGCCACCGTGCCGCCCTGCTCAAGAAAATGTTTATTGTGTTTTTTTTTTCGCAAAATGAACAATTGCCAAGAAACTGAAGATTTTGTAGAAAGGTGTCTATTACAGTCTTGAGAGGAGAGAGCAAACTGGATCTAACCAAGACAGTATAACCGCGCAGGAGGATATGGTCATCCGAATGTGTAATGTGGCAAACAAACGGCGTACAGGTTCTCAGTTGACTTGTCCACTAAGCCAGTGTCATCTGCAGCAGAGCACAAACGACTTGACAATACGCTTTTTCTGTTATCTTCCCTCCAATGCCCGTGCCCATGTTAACATCTTCTTTTTATTCGCCAGTTTTAGATAAGGGTTGCACAGTGCCAGTGCTGTGGCCTGGCAGTAAGAAGACCCAGGTTTGCATCTGGGGTCTTCCTTGCATGAAGTTTGCATGCTCTCCCTGTGTCTGCATGTGTCTAAAACCTGCAGGTTAGGTGGATTGGTGGCCCGGCTGTATGTGTTCACCCGGTGATGGACTGGCACCCCTGTCTAGGGTTTGTTCCTGCCTTCTGCTAGCTGGCATAGGCTCCAGCACCCACCCCACCCCCCCATACCACGACACTGTTCAAGGCCTAAGCAGGTTTGAAAATGACTGAGACTACGGCTTTCTCTTTGAAACTCTTCCTCTAAGGCCCACATCCCATTGCAGACGACGCTGATATTTGGTGTGTATGGAAGTTACATCCAAATGATTTGGTTTGGAGTCGTGTTGGATCAGCACTGAAATTCTGAATTTGGTATCAATACGAGCTTTTGAGCGTCACCACCAGTATCAAAGCAAGTAATGGATAATTGTCCCCTTCTTACTCTATCCAGCCTCCCTCTTGCACTGCACGTGTCCCACCCGGTCTGCTTCCCCTCTTGTGGCTCGTAATCACACACCTCCATGGCCTGCTGAACGGGAATCCAAGCAGCAGTTCTCCTTTGAATCATACAGCATGTTGAAGTGGGGGCAGGGGGGATTTACTCTGGGAAGTCTCCATTGTGATAAAAACAAAGGGGGGACCTCTCCACGAAGTCACTAGCACATCATATGGGTGGGAGGGCCTGAGAAGTCTCCATTGTGACAAAAGAGGGAGGGAGGGTCTCTCCCTGTTGAGTCTCCAGCACATTGAAAATGGGGGACAGGTGGGTGTTGTTCCCCGGTGGACATTAAAGAGCAGGGGGTGGTAGGTCTCTTTGGAGATTCAACCACGTTAGAGACTGGAGTGACGAATAGCTGAAGACAAGGATTACTTCTGGTACCAAATTTACTGAAATGATGGTACCATCCCATTTTAAACCTTGTGTGTTTCTGTACTTTTTCAGTTCATGGTAAACCATGTAACCCTAGTTTGGAGTAAAGGTCCATGGGCCGGGTGAACTCCCACAGGTTAGCATTTGGGTGTTAACCACTGAGATAGACAGACAGCTGGAGTACCTCCATGAGTGCCAGCTTCTCACTTCATCATCTGTCATGAGCGGGTGCCTGAGGATCACCTTCACGGCTCAACTGAGGTACGTAGCTGGGGGTCTTGTCTCTTTAAGCTCAAAAAGTGGTGTTGTATTCACACCTGAACTTTCCAACCTGACCTGCTTAAACAAGCATTGCTGTGAGAAGCTTGCTAGGCTTTACGAGGCGGCTACTGTTTGATTTTTGATTTCAGCTTATGTGGTGCCATCATGCCTTTATTTTATTATTTTTTTGTGTTCCAAAATTAGCCCAGTTGTCTCCCCACCTAATCCCTTGGACTCAGGCTTTTACACATCTTATTCAAGCAGTATTGCTTTACAAAGTTTGCATAATAAATAATACCTTACCCTGTATACTCCTTACCCTTGTAACCAGAACATTCTAGCATACATACACACACACACACACACACACACACACACACAAAAGTGTGCTGATCTGCTGTCAGGGCTGCAGGGCTGAAAGCATCCTGGGAAGGGCTGCCAGTAAATGAGTCAGAATACTGGCCAACATGCATCACCTGTTGTGTTCTCCAACCGTAATACAGTGCCATTCAACCTTTTACTAAAAATTTCCCACCGTCTTTCGGCAGTACAGTCTTGCTGTTGCTTGTTACACAATATTAGCTTTTTTCATTTAAATGTGATTTATTTTCTCTAGATGGAAATGTGGGAAACACAGACGTACAGCATTAATCCACTGACAGGTTTAACAAATTTCACCTATCAGATTTAGACGACATCTATTCCATGTATCCATTCGCTTTTTGAATTGAGCTCCTTTTATCACAAATTCACCCTGGCAGCATGAGCCAACACTGGATGGGTGCCCTAATCAGCACAAGTTTGGCCGGACTTCAGCATGGGGTCCTGTTGGGCTGAACAGAACCTGAAATGAATCAAAATGTACTTGCGGCTAGACTGGAGGATCCGATCCAGTCGTCTTTACCCTCTTTATCGTCACCCCTGAGATAATTGGTCTTCATTTAGAGACACGCATACCGTCATCCCCAGGTTTACGTGTCTCCAGTAACCTACAGGTACTGACAAAGTCAAAGTCTTACACACACACTACAGTATGTTGTGAAATGCTTAGTCACTAAACTCCATTAAGGAGGAAATTTAAAGGACAATAACAATAATACATGACTTTATAATTATCAATTATTGTGTTAAATGAGCACAATAGTATACTATTGTCTTTTAAATATCCTCTTAACCCTTCACTACTCGCACCAGTTGTGATCTCACATGTACTCACACGGTGTACCAGTGTTAAAATGGTTATTTATATGCACACTGTCAGGTTGTAATATATAATATTGCAATAATTTTAAATTGCACATGTTTTTATTGTAATTTAATACCATATTACTGAACAGTATGACACAGTCTAGAACTATCTGAAAATAAACCTGATCCACTCGTCCAGTGCGCATTTGTCACCCGGCACATTTTCATCCACTGCAGGATTCGCACATGGATCATGTGTATTTAATTTTATGGCTTGTTAGGTTCTTATATCGTAGATTTTGTTCCTTTCCAAGGAAATCATCCAAATTATTTGAAGCCTAAAATGGATAATTTTCAGTTTGTTAAATTTTTCTATTAAGTGTTTTACTAAATGAAATAGTGAATGATGAATCCACACAGGTGTAAATGGAAATAAGTTAGATGGAGAACTGCTGGCTCCTTTGTCATTTATATCGTAAGGAGCCACTAAAACACTGAATGCAGCTGTTTAAGACTGAAATAAGCCATTAAGGGTGGGGAACCTGAACAAGCGAGACCACTAAAATCAAGCATCAAAAAGTCACTTGAGCAATAAGTGTGTCATCAGCAATAATTGATGTCTCATTAAGAAACTGGGTTGGAACAAAAACCTGCAGTTACTGTGGCCATCCAGGACCGTCATTGCCCACCTTTAGATCATAGAACTATATCTGGCATGAGCATTGAGCTAGAAAACTCCTCCAGGAATTCTAGTTGCTTGTTGAGATCCACACTCATCTCCCAGACCACACTAATGTCAGGTCTCCTGTGCTGGCTGATGTTCTGCTAGAGCTTTCTTCTGGTTTGACAAATCTGATGAAGTAGGACGCTTTGGTTTTCATTTTATTTCGACTCCTCTTCTTCTCCTCTTCCAGGCATGTTGCCACTTCAGCCAAGATCTGCTCATGCCTCCACCTGAACTTCCCTTCAGCAAGGCTTGACCGGCAGGTTAATAGAACGTGCTCAAGGCTTGCTGGTCTATGGGCACAGTATGGATTTTCCTTTAGATCCTGCCAACATAGATTTGTTGGTGTGGGTAAGACTTTGTATGTGGAACATGGAAGGAATTTGACTCAACCCTTTATTTTTCCTCCATGTATCCTCACGTCCTTCTAGCCCAGAGATCTTCCTTGGGCGATGTGTCCAACATCCTTGCTGTTTCATACCTGATCACGTAAGACTGGCCAGGTGTTTCAAGTGTTTTTCCACTCACTTTCCTTCTCTCTCTTTCAAATTAGATAGCTGAAGACTCAGACCCTCTTTGTTTTTCGTGCTCTCATGACTCTCAGGTCTAGATAGATAGATAGATCGATCGATCGATAGATCGATCGATCGATCCTTTATTAATCCCAAGGGGAAATTTACAAATTGTCTAAAGTCTAATTGTCTAATAGTAATCTTTGATATCTGTCCCTGTCTCTCTTGTTCTTTATCATTCACAATCTCAGATGCTATTTCTGTGGTTTTTGCTGATTTCCACACACCTATTGCGTACTCTCACACTACTTGTTGCTCTTGTGTGGTGCATATTCAAGTTTAGGCGACTCTTAAGCTTTAACATAAAATACTAGTTATTCAATGGTTCTTTCAGAATACTGGGATTGGGCCCAAACAATGGTTCAAGCCCCTTATAAGTCTTTTCCTGATATCTTTGGATGAAAAGTGGAATCCCATGAGAAAACCCACACAGGTAATGGAATTTCATGAAAAGTTTACACACACTGTGACCAAGCTGGGAAACAAAAACAAAAATTCTCCAGAAACGATGAGGCACCAGCCCTGAGCACTGTAACACCATTCCCCCTGAAATAAGATGTCCAGGTACAAGAACCAGAGTCTATTCTAGCAGCACTGGACATGAATACAACAACCAAACCATGACAGGGTGCCAGTCAACCACAAGACACACACACAACAAGTAATTGAAAATCAAAAATTAACCTAGCTGGATATCTGGGGGTTGTCTGTGGGGGCTTAATGAGGAGAAGACCCAAGTGCACAAAGGATTAATACACAAACTCCATACGTTGTCCAGGGTAGACTCTAGAACTGTGACACAGCAGCCATAATTGCACTAAATTGAATCACAAATCAAAGAATGATCCTGATTGTTTTGCCTTTACTAAGGACATCACCTCTCAGTACACAGTGTGAAATAAGAGAGAAGGCAGAAAGAGAGTTGGGGATCCACCCCATATATTATACACACTTGCAAGCAAAATAGCGCCAGAGTACTGTCTGGGTCAGCGTCCAAATAGGGACAGGATAGGAAGGAAAGTGCTTGGCTTTTATGGTAGCCGGGGAGGAAGGGATGGGTCTGTGAGGGTTCAAGCTGGAAGTGAGGTCAGAAGGAGGCGGGGCTAGGAAGGGAGTGCAGGAACTGGTGAAGTTTTATGAGGTGTTTCTGTTCAGGTGACCTGCAGAAGAGGAAAAAAGAAGAAAGGCTAGTGTACTCCGTCAATCCCTGCCCTCGTTTGTTTGCTCTCCCCTTATCAAACTATGATGGTAATGATTTCCCACCGTTTACGGAACTAAAAGTGCACACGCTCTGTACACCAAGGTGTACACATGCTCCTTAAAGTCCGCAGACATGATTTGTGCTATTAAAGGGGCACTTGCGACAGACACAGAGGGAAGAACATGTTGTCCAAGTCTAATAATAATAACTACCTGTTATGAACAATGAGGGGCGATGTTTCTGTACCACACCTAGGTTTCCAAATGGGCTTTGACCAGCACTGGTAGCCAGTTGCAGTCTAGTTGATCTCAGTCATTAAATGGTCATCTTCATGGGTGTTACTAAGATAATGCAAAGGAAGGCTACCGCTGAATACAGCTGGAAATGTCATCTAGTGTGACATACTGTAGTCTCATCTTCTCTAATGGCAGTTTGTCTCTCCTCCCCTCATCTTTTCTCCTGTCATCTGCCATTCTTCACTCATTTCTCTTCTATTTATGTTACCTGCCCTTTCCTTTTCAGTTGCACACCTGATGAAGGCTACAAATACAAAGGAAACATTGTGTCTTTAGCCGTCTCTCCTTATCAGCACAGAAATAATGCTTATCCTTTTCTTCCTTTACCAAAAAATGAAGATTAATTTTATCAGTTGCAGTGGTAGTGCTGCTGCCTCACAGTTAGGAGACCTAGGTTCGCTTTCCGGGTCCTCCCTGAGTGGAGTTTGCATGTTCTCCCTGTATCTGTGTGGGTTTCCTCTCACAGTCCAAAGACATGCAGGTTAGGTGCACTGGCGATCCTAAATTGTCCCTAGCTGTGTGCTTGGTGTGTGTGTGTGTGTGTCCTGCGGTGGGCTGGCACCCTGCCCAGGGTTTGTTTCCTGCCTTGTGCCCTGTGTTGGCTGGGATTGGCTCCAGCAGACCCCTGTGACCCTATAGTTAGGATGTAGTGGGATGGATAATGGATGGAATTTTATCAGTCTGGCGCTGTAACTCTAGTCAGTAATCTAATGTTGCCTGCTATTACTGTAAAGGAGCTTTAAGCTGATTGATTTGGTTATTTCAGGGGTGTCTGGCTCCGATCCTGGTGGGATGCAGTGGCTGGAGGCTTTCATTTTAGTGTTCTATTCAGGAAACATTTGTATCCAGTGTTATATATACCTGTTGTTTCTTCCTGATGACTCTGTGAATCACCTTGAGCATGGGAAAGGCGCTATATAAATGTGTTATTATTTATCATTATTATTATTATTAAACCCTTTTCTTAATTAGTGACCAAATGTATTACTATTATTATTATTATTATTATTATTATTATTATTATAACTCTTTTCTTAATCAGTGACCAGTTTGGGAAATGCCCCATATAAATGTGTTATTATAATAATAATAATAATAATAATAATAATAATAATAATAATAATAATTATTATTATCATTGGCGGCACAATGGCGCAGTGGGTAGCGCTGCTGCCTCACAGTTAGGAGACCTGGGTTCACTTCCCGGGTCCTCCCTGCGTGGAGTTTGCATGTTCTCCTCGTGTCTGCGTGGGTTTCCTCCGGGCGCTCCGGTTTCATCCCACAGTCCAAAGACATGCAGGTTAGGTGCATTGGAGATTCTAAATTGGCCCTAGTGTGTGCTTGGTGTGTGGGTGTGTTTGTGTGTGTCCTGCGGTGGGTTGGCACCCTGCCCGGGATTGGTTCCTGCCTTGTGCCCTGTGTTGGCTGGGATTGGCTCCAGCAGACCCCCGTGACCCTGTGTTCGGATTCAGCAGGTTGGAAAATGGATGGATGGATGTATTACTATTATTATTATCATTATTATTATTATAACTCTTTTCTTAATCAGTGATCAGTTTGGGAAATGCCCCATATAAATGTGTTATTATAATAATAATAATATTGTTGTTGTTGTTGTTGTTGTCATTGGCGGCACAGTGGCGCAGTGGTAGCACTGCTGCCTCGCAGATAGACCCGGGTTCACATCCCGGGACCTCCCTGCGTGGAGTTTGCATGTTCTCCCTGTGTCTGCTCCGGTTTCATCCCACAGTCAAAAGACATGCAGGTTAGGTACATTGGCGATTCTAAATTGTCCCTAGTGTGTGCTTGGTGTGTGGGTGTGTGTGTGTGTGTCCTGTGGTGGGCTGGCGCCCTACCTGGGGTTTGGTTCCTGCCTTGCGCCCTGTGTTGGCTGGGATTGGCAGCAGACCCCGTGACCCTGTGTTCGGATTCAGCGGGTTGGAAAATGGATGGATTATTATCATTATAACCCTTTTCTTAATTAGTGACCAAATGTATCATTATTATTATTATAACTCTTTTATTAATCAGTGACCAGTTTCTGCTGCTATTAACTTCTTTTGCGTCATTTGTAATTTGTAATTAAGACGCCGACTCTTTCATTGTTTCTTTTTTTTCTTAATTAGCAGTCAAACAATAATGAGACACAAAGTGAGCCAACACATGACCAGCTAACCAGTGTCCATCATATCATGTCTGAAAATAAAGAACGGTGAAGGTCTCATTAATGTTGATCTGCTCAGGTCCGTAAAACATTCTGATGGTTCTCTTAGAAAAAAAGAAAATCAATCGTTTTGCAAATGTCTGCTGCGGGAGAATGAGAGCACCAGCAAGCCATGCAAGTAAATAACGGGTTTAATTAACAACAAGAGTCGTCTTCTAATTAAGAAACTGGTAGGAGAGAAATAGGTTGAAGTTAGCTGGTCATCTGTTGGCTCACTTCACATTTCAGTTTTGTTTATCTGCCATTTAAGGAAAAACAAATCTATTTAGAGGAGGATGTCTTTAAAAACACGGCTATTAAAACGAAGAAGTAAAAGTCAGAATTGTTCCCGGATGAAGAAAATGACAGGAAGGGAAATCAGCAGCCACTGCGGCCCTCCAGGATCGGAGATGGACATCCCTGAGTTGTTTCATCCATTTTCGGAAGCTGGCTATTTAATTAAACAGTGTCTCATTCAAAGTGAGGGCATCAGTGATTCGTAGGACACAGTCACTCACATCCACACTTAGTGGTGCAGACAGCCCCTCTTTAACGTATCACGCACGCCTTGACAATGACATTGGCCAGTGCGACATTCGAACCCAACTTGCTTTGCACAGTATAAGTGTCACCGCTTGTACAACTCGTTGCTGCGGGTTACGCAGCTTAAAAATAACACCAATAAAAATTCCGTCTTGTTTTAGTTAAACTCCCAGACCCGGCACACACACACACACACGTCAGCAGTAAAGTAAAGCGCCCAATATGTTGGTCGAGTGCACATCTGCAGCCTCGCCGCAGCCCGCAAAGGGTTAAGTCACGCTTGGGACGGACGCCACTCGCGTTGCTTCTTAACAAGCCGGCGCAGTTTGGCTGGAGCTGCGGCGCCGCACAGCGTAGCCTCCTCCGGACCGGTGCACATTTGGACGAAACTGCCAGCACTGTCAAGTACATCCTGCGGAGGAATGAACGGTGCAGAGCGCTGCCAGGTTCGCGTACCTGCTGCTAGTGCTCCGGAGCAGAAGGGGAGCGAAACCGGGCAAGTGGACTAATTTTAAGGAGGACTCGGTGCTGCCACTGCACAAATGCCTCTTCATGCATTCAGGAAAATGTTTTCCCTTGGAGCGAGCCTCTGGTTTATAGCGACATTGTAGCGAAGGACTCTATTGTTCCTCTCTTTAGCGTTTAAACTTTTAGTTGGCTGGGCGGTGCCGCAGTGCCCTCAGAGAAGACGAATCTTCAGAGTTTACAGAGCGGTTTTTAGTGTCAGGCTGCCCTGATAATCTTTCCTAGTAGATAACGGAGAGACCGAAGTGGAGTTCATTAAGGCGGTTTATGGGTCAGTTAGTGATCACCCTGGAAGTAACATGGCCTGGGGGATTTTTTGAACAATTTTAGGGTCATCCGTGGTTACCATTCCTGGGAAACATTCGGGACTTTCTGGGGGCAGAGGATGAAATGTTTTGTGCTAATCAATTATGAGTCAGTCGTGTCCTGGGCAGCTTGTGTGGAATATTAAAAATGAAGTTGTGACCAGACTCTGTTTGAACCGTTTCAGAGACGGTTGCGTCAAGAGCACAATTTAGACTCGTTTAAATCCGTTAGTTTGATAAGCCTTTCTTTTATGTACCCCAGAGGTTCGGGGTTGCATTCTAATTAGGGGAACGAACTGCGTAGCGGCCGTCGTCACCTGTACTAATAACTCGGAGTGTTAACATTTTGAGAGATATTTGCAGGTCATCTTGTTGAATATGTTTTTTTTCGTACGTGCGGTTGTCCTGCTGTTAAAGTCTTCGATTGTTTGCTTGTAACCCCCCCTCCCCCGCCCCTTAGTCTTTTGTTAGATGTTTGCAAGTTATCTTTATTTTGTGAGACATTTGCAAGTCATTTTTTTTGGTTAGTCACGGACAGTTAGGACAGTTTGATTTTTTCCGTAGATATTTACAAGTCAGAATATTTTACTGTTTTTCTTGGATTTTTTTTGTTATTGTGGGGACATGTACAGATCGGTTTGTTTTGCCAATAATTTTTGTGGGGTAGCAACAGGTCCGATTGTTGGCTTCGAGTGTTTTATGGAAGAGTTAGCGGCCAGATTTTTTTTTAAATTATTTGTTAGCCCTGAGCATTTTTGTCGAGCAGTTCCAACTCATCATGTGCTGTCATTCTGATCTTTTTTTTTTTTTAACCCGGACGGGATCGTGACTCCAAACAGACTCGTCGGTCGCTGTTAGTCATCGCGCGGCTGGCTGGCTGGCTGGCACACCTGGCGTTTGCTAAGGTGACTCGAGACACTCGCTCCCCGTCTCGGGGAGGATACACAGTTCAGGAAATACGCTGACCTTTCAGTTCCTCTTTTTTTCTTATTTTGCGGCCACTTCTGTGGCAGAGCCCTAAGGAAACAACAGACTGATCCCATCTGTGGGACTGAAATTGAATAAGCTGCAGGGGGAAGACGTCGCGATTTCATGGAACGCAGAACAGGCTGAAGAGAAACGCTCGGCGTCTCTGCACTGCGGATCGTTTTGTTTTCTTTCACGTGTGCCCCCTTCGTTCGCGAGAATTTGGCATCGGCAGCACTGGATCTGCACTCCCGGCGCTCCAGAACTTTACTTTTGAAGGGGATGTGAACTTGTTAACGACTTCGGGTTCGCAGACGGATCACTAGAAACTGGAGCCTCTCTGCTAGCCAGACGAGGTTGGGAAAACTTTGAAATTCCCAGTGCAAGAGGAGAGAAGAAGAAGTTCAGAGAAGGGAGGGTCGGCCAACATTTAGTAAATGCCAGTTGGCTACAAAGCAGTTTGAGAAGAGTATTGCATCTTCTAAAGTTTAAACAATCGTGGGATTAAAAAAAAAAAAGATTCTGTTTTCAATTTGCGAAATGCGGTGAACTTGACGGGAACTTTCATTGAAGGCAGAAGGGATTACAGTATACAAACTCTGGAGGTCTGCGTCTCAAGTGATAACAGTTTGGACAAACTTTGGTTTTTGGGGGAAAACACTTCGCTGGATGCCGCGGATTACCACGCATGTGAAGGTATGTACTTCTTTTGTTCGTGAAACCGGAGTAAAAACGAAACATTTGTGTTCTTTACAGGCATCTTAAAGTGTAAAACCCCACGGATTACGGGGCACAGAGGTCAGGTCAGGGCGCTGTATCCGTCCAGAGAGACATTTTAAGGAGAATGAGGTGTTGACGCTTTAAAAATAAAATCAAATGAACATCTCCATCATGTCTGTAATCTAATCAAAGCATCCATCGGTTGTCCGCACACTTCAAAATAAAAGTTCCAAAGCGGCTCTTCAGTGCGATGCCGCAGCTCTGGGGTGTCCAACTCCAAACCCTAAGTGCTGCTGACGATTCAAATGTTCATTGTAACCGTACTCGTTTTTGCTGTTAATTGACTTCTTTTGTTTTAATTTTAATTGACTCCAGACTTCTTAATTATTCTTTTTTTTTCTTTAATTTGCATCCAAGCAATAATGAGATGTAAACTGAGCTAAGGCATGACTATCATACAACATCTAAAACGATCTTGGTAATGTTGAGCTGCTCAGGTCCACCAAACATTTCTGATGGTGCTCTTGAAAGAAAGAAAACCAAACAATGTTGGAAATGTCTGCTGTGGTATGAACACCAACAAGGAATGAAATTAAATAACAGGCTCAAAGATCAAGCAGAATAGTTGGGAATTTGAGGCTGGTGATCTGTTGGCTCACTTTACATCTCATTTGGTTTGGCTGCCATTTAAGGAAAAAAGAAGACATTTAGAGGACAGAGTCTTAATAAAGAAAGCCATTAAAATAAAGGGGTCAATTAACAGTAGAAATATTGGTCACAGATTAAGAAAGCGGCAGGATTGGAGATGGACAGCCTCTGCCATAAGGGGGAGCCATTTTTGGATGAACCATCCACATCCCCGGCTGGTGCCTTCAATAAGGCGAATTAGGCATTGAAACCCCAGCCGCATGGGTTAGCTACCAAACACTAAGAAGCTTGGCACTGTCTACATGAAGGTTCCAGAGATGACCTTCAATTTAGGGTGGCACAGTGGCAGTGCTGCTGCCTTGCAATAATGAGACCAGTGTTCACATCCCAGGTCCATCCTGTGTCTCCCCATGTCTTTGTGGGTTCCCTCCCACAATCCACAGACATTCAGGTTAGTGGATTGGAAATACAAAATTGGCCCCAGTGTGTGGTTGGGGAGTGGGTGTGTGTGTGTGTGGTGTGTGTGTTTTCACAGTGTGATGGACTGGCGCGCCCTCTGTTCAGGGTTTCTTCCTGTCTTGTGCCCTGTATTGGTCAGTATAGGCTCCAGCACCCCAAGATAATTGACTGATTGACTTAATTTACATCCGTATCAGGTTTGAAAAATACCCATGAGGAAGATGTTAACAAATTGTGAAATACCAATGGGTTCCTGATTTTATAAAGGACCTCTAGCTGAATAGCAAAGGTTTTCTTGATCTGTCAGTACTCTGTGGTGTGTGATGGAAGGTAAGAATGGGCTGGGATGGACGATCAGTGGTCCAGCCAAAAGGCCCTCGTAACAGACGGATGGGCATTCCGACTTGGATGACTAGTACCCTTTTTCCTAGATGAGGAGATCTAACAGAAGTACAGGGGGGGTAGACTGTTTACCAGAGCAGTGTCAAATGTGTGTCTGGGATTCTTGAGTTGCCCCCTATAGGCCTTCTATACATTACAGAATTCTCTTCTTGTCCACATTTCAAAGTCCGAAGACCTGATTTCCCATGCACAGAGAGCCCTTCCCAGAATGAAATGGTTCTTTGTCAAGCACTGATTCTGCAAGAGACCACACAACCCAGTCAAGTGCCATTAAAGAGCAGTAAGAGTGAAGCCACACAGAACAATATCAGATCTCCAGCCTTGAGACACTCGGTGACAAATATTTGCACATTGGATTGCAAGGAAACTGACTACTCTGATTGCGATATAATGGCCAGACACACCTCTTGTGACAAAAAAAAAATGTTTGGCAATTCCCCCCCGTTTCTGTGCCCAGATTTTCAGTGCGGGGTTTCAAGGAGCTGGAGCTGGGACAAAGCGGAATCCTAATTTGTGACTTTGAACCTGACATTATTTGGGAGATGAGAGAGTTTGTGTTGCCAGACCCACCCAAGAGTTGAACCGAGATGGCCACAGTACCCAGACTGGTTCTTTAATGGCACTTGTGTGGTTCCTTGTAGAACCTTTGCATAACTAAGAGCCGTTTCTTTCCGGGAAGGGTTCTTTGCATTTGACACTGGCATTTTGGATTTTGAAAAGGTTCCTGATATGTGAACAAAACAGAAATCTTTGCTAGTTAGCAGGACACTGAGAGATGATGAAAACCTGAGCTTAGCTATTGCTGTCTCTTTACCATCAGGGTCCCTCTTATATTTCACAAATCTGTTCTCATCTAATCATGGAGCCTGTTCAGGATCTGAATTAACTAATATTCTTTCTGGAACCTTCATGTGAATGGTTCTTTTGGAAGCCAAATTGGCATCAACTCTGAACTTTCATTTTTAAGAGTCTGCTGCGACTCCATAATGCTGCCCACCAGCTGTTCATTTAAAAATCATCGGATCAGCATGTCCTTATCTGTGGTTAATGCCTTTAATTTAAACACAATGTAAATGTGAGCAAATCCAAATAGAAAGCCCACGTCTCTCTTCTCTGCGATTTGAACTGAGGGGTGTGGTCCTTGTTACTGGAGGGCATCTGGCAAACAATGCGCCCAGGCAGTGCGGTTTTAATGTGTTTCTACTTAGAACAATGAGAGGCTGATGCTTTCAAAATGTTTGTGTTTAACAGTGGGGTAATGATTAGTTCTCATTAGCAAAATCGGTCGTACCATCCGCTTGCCCATCAGATACACACAAGAAACGCAGTTTTGAGGGGTAAAATTATCCTCGGAAAACCTCGACCTGTCGGAAATAAGTCAGGAAGGAAAATGCTAATTAAAGAACAAAAGAAAATGTTTTAGGGCCTTTGATTCGAAACAGTTTAATTCAGATTCTCCTAATGTGCTTTAAACTAAATTAGAGATCTGAAGGTCCCTGAGGTGTCGCTCACAACCTCACGACTGGATGTGTAAGGAAATACTTTTTTAAGGTTCGCCCTGAATTTTACCCTTCGCCAACTTGCATCTGTGCCCCGGTGCTCTGGTTTCAAAGTAACAGCTGGCATCGGCCTCAGTTATTCCCTTCCTAATTCTAAATCTATCATGCGTGTCTTTCCTTAATCTCCATTTGTCAGACTGCAGAATAACTTTAGAAGTGCCAAACAAGCAGGAGGCGGCTATTTGAAGTTTTCTATGTCTTGAAATATTTTACGCATCCAAACATGTATTGTGCAATAAAGTATGTGCAGTGTTTTATAGTGTCAAACAACTAATGTGTGTGTAATGTAGCTATTTATGAGAAAAACATTATGAAATATTCCTGAAGTGGGAACACTTGCATAATAACAGTGTTATTGTTTAAGAACGTGACTGAAGGAACTGACTGGGAGCGACAACACAGTAGACAGTCCAGTAGTGCATAAGGCCACAGCAGAAGGTCTCGGAGCACTTCATTATTAACTAAAAAAAGCAAATACAGTAAACTACCGTGCCCTCCATAATGTTTGGGACAGACACATTTCTCATTGATTTACCCCACTGTGCCACAGTTTAAAACTACAAATCAAAAACTTGAGACATGGGCTTAGTGATATTAGTGAGACACTACACATTGGAGCTGCTTGGGGTTTATTTAAGATTTCGTTGTTAACTGTAAAAAGTAAATATAGTAAACTACCGTGCCCTCCATAATGTTTGGGACAGACACATTTCTCATTGATTTACCCCTCTGCACTACAGTTTAAAATTACAAATTAAACACTTCAGACATTGTGATTAAAGTGCACATTATAGACTTTCATTTAAGGGGGTTTACATAAATTTCGGTCACCCCATGTAGTAATGACAACACTTTTTCTGCACGGGCCCCCCATGTCAGGGCGCTGTAATGTTTTGGGATGTAACAATGGCTGGTCTATTAAAAACATCATATTTAATACTTTGTCACATGTCACACGTCCCCTGCTGACTGCTTGAAGTCTGAGACTCGTAGACATCACCAGGTGCTGAGAGTACTGATGCTCTGCCAGGCCTCTAATGCAGCCATCTTCAGCTCCTGCTTGTTTTGGGGGCTTGTCCCCTTAAGTTTTTTCTCTTTGGCATATGGATGGCTTGCTCAACTAGATTGAAATTGGGTGACTAGTTTGGTCATTCATGAATTTTCAGTTTTTTAGCTCTGACAAACTCCTGTGTTCAGCCTTAGCAGTTTGTTTGGATCTTTATCTTGTTGGAGGAGGAAGTGCCGTCCAATGAGTTTGGGGGCATTGACTGGAGTTTGAGCAGATCAGATGCTTCTGTACACCTCAGGATTCATTGTGCAGCTGCCGCCAGGGTCTGTGACAGCCATACGTGCCCAAGCCATAACACCACCGCCACACCACCACCACGTTTAACGGATGAGGTGGTTCGGACAGTTCCCTTTTGTCTCCACACTTTGCTCCTGCCACCACTCTGACACAGGTTCAGGACCCTTTTCCCAGAATTCTGCAGGCTTTTTGAAATCATTTTTCACAAACTGTAATCTGGTCATCCTGTGTTTGTGGCTAACTAGTGGTTTGCGTCTTGAGGTGTGGCCTTCGTATTTCTGTTCATGAAGTCCACTGCAGATAGTCGTCTCTGACACATCCACATCTGCCTCCTGAAGACTGTTTCTGATCTGTCGGACAGGCGTTTGGGGCTTTTTCTTTATCATAGTGAGGATTCTTCTGAAATCAGCAGTGGTGGTCCTCCTTGGTCTACCAATCCCTTTGTGATTGCTGAGCTCACCAGTGTGTTCTTTCTTCTTGATGGTATTCCAGACAGTTGATTTAGGGAATCCTAAGGTTTTACTGTTGTGTCTGATGGCTTGATTCTTGTTCTTAAAAAGCTTCTTTGACTTTCACTGGCACAGCTCTTGGTCTCATGTTGAACAATGGCAACTACAGACTCCAAAGGGGAGACGTCTCGCAAGCTGAGGTATCCTATGAAGCAATGAAACCCACCTGAGGAATCACAAACACCTGTGACGCCAATTGTCCCAAACATTATGGTACCCTGAAATGGAGGACCATATATATAAAGTGTTGTCATCTCTACATGGTGTGACTGGTATCTCGCCTGAATTGTTTGATTTGTAATCTTAAACTGTAGAGCGGGGTGACACAGTGGCGCTAGATAGCACTGCTGCCTCACAGTAAGGAGAGGTGTTATTATAATGTGTTATTATAATAATAATAATAATAATAATAATAATAATAATAATAATAATAATAATTATTATTATTATCATTGGCGGCACAATGGCGCAGTGGGTAGCGCTGCTGCCTCACAGTTAGGAGACCCGGGTTCACTTCCCGTGTCCTCCCTGCGTGGAGTTTGCATGTTCTCCCCATGTCTGCGTGGGTTTCCTCCGGGTACTCTGGTTTCCTCCCACAGTCCAAAGACATGCAGTTTAGGTGCATTGGCGATTCTAAATTGTCCCTGGTGTGTGTGCGTGTGTTCTGCGGTGGGCTGGCACCCTGCCCGGGGTTTGTTTCCTGCCTTGAGCCCTGTGTTGACTGGGATTGGCTCTAGCAGACCCCCGTGACCCTGTAGTTAGGATATAGTGGGTTGGAGAATGACTGACTGAGTGTGGAGCAGAAGGCTAAATCAAGGAAAGATTGGTCTTTGTCCTAACAACTATGGAGTGCAATGTAGGGTGGCATGGTGACAGAGTGGCTCGTGTTGTCAAATCAATCAATCAGTCAGTTTATTCAGCCTTTATGTGGCAGAGCACAATTTACCTTGTGCTCCATTTGCAAGACTGTGCACAGACCCTGGTTGAAGTTCTAGCTGTGGTGCTTTCCATGTTTATGTGTTCTTCCCTTTTAAATTGTTCTCTTATCTGTGAGTCTGCCTTGAAGTAAAATGTCACCCTGTTCAGGGATGGTTCCAGCAATAAGGATTGGTACTCCCATCAACCTGATTTAACAGAAAGTGGAGCTCAGAGAATGAAACGGTGGATGGTTTTGTAACATTTGAACTGTTGTCGGCTCTTATTAACACCTAAGGAGATTACACACTGGTCATGTTTGTCAAGATGAACCTCATAATGGTAAAGATGAGAGTTAAAATGCAAATACAACTGTCCTATTGGATAAGCAAGTCTCACACTGTTAACTCATTAGTGGATTAACCATCCATCTTCCAAATCTATGTCATCCAGAGCAGGGTCACAGGGTAGCTGAAGCGTTTCCCAGCAAGCATTGGGTGCAAAGCAGGAACAATCCTTGGACAAGTCGCCACTCTGTCCCATGGGACAATTTACCATTGCCAATCAAAGTATCTGGCATATCTTTGGACTGTGGGAGAAAACTGGAGCAGCTGAGGGAAACTGAATACAGGCTCAGGGAGAACATGCAGGCTCTACACTGGGAGGACCTGGGATGTGAACCTCGGCCTTAGCTGTTAGTGTGAATTTTGAAATTCATATGTAAATTTAGGTTGGATAAATGCGGTTCTGCTGAGAAGATCCATCTGTGTGACAATGTCAGTTGCTTCATTGCTTGTAAACTGGAGAATTATAAAATACAGGGCTTCAAGTCGGTGTTGTCAGTTTTAATAATACATACAATATGTTTATTATATAATGAAACACTAAGATCTGTGGGTGTGTGGTGATGTGCTCAAAAGAGGAAGTTCAAGTGTGAGACACATGAGGAGGAGTAAAGGAGTATGAAGCATGCTGAGAGTAGCCTTCAAAGATGGGAAATATACAACCAGACAGGAAGTGAGAAGGGCACCTCAAAAATAATGACAAGGGTTTGAGAAGCAGGCTTTGTGGGAACACACTTGAGAAAGGGAGCACCGGTTAAGAGACATTCACACACGCAAATAACAGAGGAAAGCTGCAGATACATGTAGGGCAAGACATGGCAAATATTTGTTAATTATTCTATTATCTGTCTTTGACAAGTACTGTGGTTAGTTTTACTATTTGAAAAAATGCAATGGTCTGTGTGTGCCTGGTCCCTATGTGCAAACTTAATTGGTCAGTTTGGCTTTCGTGATGCAATCAAAAGTGGAAGTGCAAGAATGAGGCACACGTAGAGACGTTAAGGTGTAGGAGGCACACTGAGAGTCGCCTTCAAACACAAGAAGTATAAACGCGGGCAGGCATCTCAGAATGCTGGCATCTGAGAAGCAGGCTTGACAAGAGGGAGAGCCAGGCAAGAGAGGGTCAGACACTTCAGGATACCAAGGAAAAGTGCTGAAGGTACATGTAAGGCAAGACATATCAAATACTTTAAAATGTATTCTACTTCCTGTCTTTGGCAGGTGGTGTGACTAGAATGTACTTGTTTACTGGCATTCAGTCCAGGGTTGGTTCTAGCCTGGCCTAAGTCGTCCTGTCATAAATTTGAGCTTCGCGTGACCATGAATTGGACTATTTAGTTAAGGAATAGATGTACTGAGTCTGCTGGAATACTGGCATCCCTGCCCAGTTTGGTTCCTAGGTGTCAAAGCTTCTGCGATTGGCTCCAGCTCTCCAAGACCCTGAATTAGATTGAGCAGTTAAAGAATGGAGAGGCATACTTGTACACTGGCATGCTGTCAGGAATGGTTTCTGGCTTGTGTCACAAGATACGCTTATTGGACGGATTCCACATCTGTCAGTGACCAAGTGTTTCACTTTTTAAGTCGAGTTAAAGGTATAGGGTTGAATTTTTCAATTGTTCAGTCCAGTGCAGTTCCTTTCCTTCTGATCTGATTCTACCCCTGTATCTTGTGTATACTCCTTCCTTCCTGGGACACCCCATTCATTCTCTGAGTTGTGGCTATTATTCTTTGACTTCAAAAAATGTTAACAAAGCTTAGACTGCATAGTAAAGCCCTTTTTATTTCACTCAACATGTAAGCAAGTGCCTGTATACAGCGGACATCGCTTAGTCTTGAAGACATCTTGCAAGCTCTGGATTTTCTTTCAAGTCCCTCAGTTCTGATATATGAACTTTTAGCTATGATTATCTCACCATCATTAATTACATATATATATATATATATATATATATATATATATATATATATATATATATATATATATATATATGGTTTGAAATAGTTTACTGTCAAATAATGCAAATAGTACGCGACACGTGTTTCACCCTAATTCTGGGCTCATCAGGCATACACACTCACTGCACCCCCTCTTGGGAATCGAACCTCGGACATCAGCATTAGAGGCTTCGCCACACCGTGTGGTTCGTTCATTTGACAGCATGTAGATCGGGGTACAGTAATCCCTCGCTACTTCGCGGTTCACTTTTCGCGGAGTCACGACTTCGTGGATTTTATATGTAAGCATATCTAAATTCTGCGGACAATGGGTCTTTTTACTTGCTTCCTCAGTTGGTTTGCCCAGTTGATTTCATACAAGAGATGCTATTGGCGGATGGCTGAGAAACTACCCAATCAGAGCACGCAGTTAAGTTCCTGTGTGCTGCTGATTGGCTCAGTGACGGAGTACTGCATTAACCAGGAAGTCTCATCTCACTCATTCAGCATTAACGTGCTACTGCTTCAGGGGTCGTGTCCAAGCGGCAACAGAAGATGCAAATGATTGTAGAAAAGGTAAAAGTTTTGGATATGTTGAAGGAAGGGAACAGCTACACCGCTGCAGGACATCGATTCTTTTTATTTAAAAAGGAGGAAAAGCATATAAGATCTACGGCCGCAGTGTCCTTTAACCAGGGTGCAAAATGAGTTGCAAGTGGACGTGATAAGGCAGTAGTCTGGATGGAATCTGCTTTAGGAATCTTTGCAGCAAGGTCGACGACGTCATGACCGCCTACAAGCTGCTACGTGTACTTCGCTATACAGTAAGTATAAACTTATCTACCGATTTCATATTGTTTAGCAGTTGTCCCTGTTTTTAATAGAGTAAATGGTGGGTTGTAAACAATACAGGGAGGGTTTAAAAACGTTCAAATACACGTTAAATAATTAAATAAATATAGTGTCCCTACTTCACGGAAATTCAGTTATCGCGGTCAGCCTTGGAACCTATCTCCCACGATAAGTGAGGGATTACTGTAATTACATTCATAGCATTCGTAGTCTGAATCACAATCTGATTGTATGGGTGGTTACCTACCAGGTAACGCTTGTGGTTGGTCTGCAAGTTGGCTAACATCCGCCACGGTGCCCTCTTTCAGTTGCGAGAAGCAGATCATAGAATGGTTCAAATAGTTTACTAGCTGCATATGGTCTTCGGGACAAAAAACAACCTGAAGACCCCCTAGCAGTTTTACTATATTCATGAACTTGGAGAGGCGTCAGCTAACTCTTAAGAATTATTCAGTGCAGAGGATGTGGATCCACCTTGTGCTTTCTGCGCTACTGGCTTTCATAAGAAGACACTGGCGATCCCATATCTTAGCCGTATCACTGGCATATGGGTCTCCTTAATCTTTGTCTCAAGAAAATACCTCCAGGTAGACAAATGTTTTTAGTGAAAACTTCAAGCCTTGCCTTCTGTTGCTGAGGTGTTTCACTTGCACATTGTTGTGCGGCAGCATTTGGTGCACGTGGTCTTTCATAGTGGGAAATGAGGAGCATGCAAATGCCGAAATAATGTAAAAGTGCATGCATGTGCCATCTTGTGGCTGTGGTTGAGAGCGAGCAGAGCAGACTTCTCCATTCACACACACACACATATATACACATAAACAGGCCTTTCGTTTATGTATGTCATATATATATATATATTGTGAAACTACTCAGACTACATGGCAAGAAGGTTTGGGGACTGCCAGCTGTATACTTGAATTTGGCTGTCAAAAAGAGAAGGATTGGTTGTACAAGTCTTTACAGACTTCAGTCCAAAACAGAGCTGGCAGGTGCAAAAGATGGCAGCTTTAAATGACATCGTCTGGGCAGAAGCGGAAGTGACTTCATCCTGGCCGGAACCAGAAGTGATGTCGTCTGAGCAGGGAGCGGGAGTGATGTTATTAGGCCCGGAGCCGGAATTGATGTCATCGAGCCCAGGTGGAATTTCCCATATTTGGTCTGGAAAGGAAAAAGAGGAAGGATTACTGCGCTCTGCCATCACCTGGTCTGGCGTGGAATTATCCTTTCTTGAGCCCTTTAGCTGCCTCCCATGTGCACGTCTGTCACTATATATACTGTGATATATGGCCTGCAGTTTATCCCGGCCAATACCTCCACACCGCTAGATGGAGTCCTCCCTGCAACATGGAGGGGCCCCGAATTCCCGAAGGGCATCATGGACATTGGAGTTTTACTTCACAGCCCTGCTGGATACCATGGGGGCCGCCAGGGGACACTGCAGGGAGGCACGGGGATTTGTATTTTCCATATAGCCCGGAAGTACTACCTCGTCACGGGGACAAAAGAAGTGAAGTACTTCCGGGCTGAAGAAAAAGAAGATGATTTCATCTGACCCGGAAGTGCTATGAAATCATGTGGACTGAGGGACAGAGGTACTTCCGGGTCGAGGAATATAAAAGGACTTTGGGAAACCCCAGCAGTGAGCCGAGTTGGGTGGGTGTGGAATGGAGCTGCTGGGAGTGGAGGATTAGGATTTTTGATTGATTAATGTATTGATTTATTGAGTATTGTGGAGTGGAGGTGCTTTGTGCACAGTATTATTATAATAAATTTAATTATTGGACTTTTAACTAGTGTCAGAACGTGTTGTCTGCGGGTTCAGGGGTCGACAGCGCCCCCTATCTGTCACAATACGTATGTATGTATATGTATATATACGTTTATGTATATATATATATATATATATATATATATATATATACACACAGTATAATGTATGCTACATGTATGTATGTATACTAGAGGGATTACCCCCTGCTCACTTCACTCTCCAACCCCCCTGGCCTGTGCTACGTACCAGCCACTTTGTGTCTCTGACGCTCGTGTTGTGAAGAGGGGAGCTGAACGCACCCCAAGGAGAGCCTGCTTTGTAGGTTAATAAAAGGATTTCACATTCAATCCTGTAAGACACAGGGAGCCAGTGGAGGTGAAGGCGAAGCAGGATGGGTGTCATGTCTGCGTTCGGACTCTGGCAGCAGAGTTTTGAATCAGCTTGAGCTGTGATATAAGATTTGAAGGGACCAAGGATGTGAAACCCAGCCTTGTAGACCACCATGTCATCTCTAATAAACATCACTGTAGTGTAATGTGCAGACAGAGCAGAGCTGCTTCTTTACGATGTGCGCACTAACAAGCTAAATTTATTATTGGTATAGGCGCTAACAGGAAATTGTGGGGTTTATATAGCATGTCTTAACACAATCCCATGCCACATTTTAAATTTAGTTCAGCTGTTGTGTTATTTCTAGCATGTTTGCACATAGAGGGTACGTGGACCGTTAGCTGCTTAGGCCTTCACCATGAGCCAGTGCTGGAGGTTTTATATAGTGACTGTTCCATAGTGAATGCCATATTTTCACACGTATACAACAGTAAGTTTCTTAAGCTCTGACTTTGAGCTGATGTTGAGGTCTGAACAGGCTTAGAAAATGAACACCGTCCCAGAATGCATTGCGGACACATTTCTACGATGTCTGCAGTGACAGATTAAGTAACTTGTTTGGGTCCTCATGG
This sequence comes from Erpetoichthys calabaricus, assembly GCF_900747795.2. Taxonomy (NCBI): domain Eukaryota; kingdom Metazoa; phylum Chordata; class Cladistia; order Polypteriformes; family Polypteridae; genus Erpetoichthys; species Erpetoichthys calabaricus. The sequence continues at coordinate 31,860,811 of NC_041394.2, forward strand.
TGAGGTGGTGCATTGAAGTTTTATAAGGTCATGCAGAAGACAAAGTCCTGTGTCCTGTCTGTGTGGACAGCGCATTTAGTACTAAGTAAAGCCCTATATAAATGTAAAAAAATATTATTTATTAATTTCTTTTTAGGGATTAGAGAAGTATATCAAATCAAAATCAAGAACTCAAAGAGCCTTGAAAGGTGAACATTATCCCAGAATGCCATGCAGGTACAGGTTGTTGTCATGTGCCTACTGTGTGTACACTTGTAGGTGAAGTAAACAGCTTAGGGTCTCACAGAAAGTTGGCGGTGAAGGTTGAATGGCCAGCCTTGTGCTGGTAGTCCATCATCTTAGCCAATCATCACATAAAACAAAAAGGCTTACAGAAACAGCTTGAAGAAATGACAGATTAAATTTATTAAAGCGCCACAAAGGCAAGATTGTTTAACAAGTGGCTTTCAGAGATGCTGTTACCATTCTTAGCTGCTGAACAAGTGATTTGTCTAAAGTAAAACATGATCAGGTAATTTTGTGGCCTGTATCCATGAAGCAGGGATGTGATGACATCCGTGTCCACTTGCTTAGGTGACTGGGGAGGAACAAGAAAATGAGTGGTTTGAAATGGAGAGTGATATTCTGATGATTTAGAAGTGCTGAGAGTGTAATTCATCATGTTTTACACAAAACCAGCATACAGGCAGGGCTACATTGAGATGAAACATTCAGTGTCCACCAAGGGCTCGGTATGTGACCCCACAAGCAAGATGTATGAAAAGGCAACGCACCTGATATAAAAAATGATATAAAAACTGCAAGGCAATTGCATTATATCATACATGGAAAGAACTTTGTTGATGATGGACATTTAAACTGCATGACCGAGGATGGCACTGCACACTCATAGCTCCAGCATCCTAAGGCTGAATTCCATTTACTAATCTTTATCCAAGATCACAAGGGATGGACATCTATCTATCTATCTATCTATCTATCTATCTATCTATCTATCTATCTATCTATCTATCTATCTATCTATCTATCTATCTATCTATCTATCTATCTATCTATCTATCTATCTATCTATCTATCTATCTATCTATCTATCTATCTGGCGTAGTGTAAGTGCGGTGTGTGTGTGTGAGTCTAGTGTCCTATCCATTTCAGTTTTGCTTTGCATATGCTCTTCAGTGACTGCAGGCCCAGAGCACTGTGACAAATTCACAGATAGATACAAATGTAAACTTTACAAATTACTAATTATAGAATGAGTACACATAAAGACGCACTTTTGTTTCCCAGACAGGAAAACAAAGTAATTTGAAACTGATTAACATAAATGGAAACTAACAATAACTGTCTATGCATTAATTGTTGAACTTTGGCCAGTTGACAAAAAAAAATCCATATAGCTGCATCCCTGGAGAAAATAAAACTGGGGGGTCCAAAGTTAATTATAATAGGCAAATTCAGGCTCTGTAAGACACGGTCAGAGTCCTTGAGACCTCAGCCAACTGGCCACCCACCCACTGCTGGGCATATTCGCAGTTGCTGATCTCATTGCTGCATGATGACTGAATTTTGCAGCCCATGTCACATTTACTGACTGAGAGTTGATCTTCCAGCACAGTCATGCTCGCCCCTTTTCCTGACAGTCAATAGCGTGCTGAATGATGGAGCCAGTGCTGTTTGAAGGGTTAACAGCTGCAGCAAGTTCAACAGCAATCTCTGCCCTTTATTTCCTTTTCAATTTGTTATGGAATGCAAAATATGAGACATCAGAGTGAAAGCTTCTCTGCTGTTTGTGATGTCTGCAGCTCCTGTGCTACCTGATGGAGCCAGCACTGTACAGAGATTGCATAGCTGAGATGCATTTAGCCACAGTCTCTGACTTTTTCTATTCTGTTTTCATACATTAAACATGAGCCATTAGAGGGATGAGCTTCTCTTATTATCTGAGATGTTCAAAACACACGTGTTCCTTATTCCTGGTTGCTGCATTCTATGCATTGTAGTGCCGGCTGAAAGCTTATTGGTTCTCAACTCTTACACACAAAGAGCCCCTCCAATCAAAGAAAAAAACAAACCCGTTCAATTTTACCTTAGACATTGTAGACTAGTTGGTTTTTGTCATTATTTTGTATGTCACAAAATAGACAATCATTGTCTTCATGGGAGTGCCCTGATGACTGCCTCTGACTGGCTACGATTATGTAAACGAAGGGCAAACCTGAAAAGTCATCTAATGTGACATCCACATTAGTTTAACTTGATGGTGCTGGGATTGAGCCCATTAGGTTTTAATTTCTCCTTGGGGACAAATAACAAGTATCTATCTATCTATCTATCTATCTATCTATCTATCTATCTATCTATCTATCTATCTATCTATCTATCTATCTATCTATCTATCTATCTATCTATCTATCTATCTATCTATCTATCTATCTATCTATCTATTATAGTGCCTTACATGTCTGTCTGTATGTCTGTCTGTGACTCTTTATTGAAGAAAGTAGTTTCAACAAAGTAAATGAGTAGATTTTGACGTTTCTGTCGCTTACCTAATCTCAGTGTGACTGAGCAGATGGCCCCCTCTGGTCCTTGTCTTATCCAGGCAGTGTGGCTCACTAGTTAATACACTGGACTGTATACCACAGGGCTTCCTATTCAGTGTCAGCCTCTCTCTGTGACCATGAGAAAGTCACTTCACTCGCCAAGTGACACATTTACAGTTTTATACTATCTGTGTATAGAGATTTGAAATGCCCTTATAGTACCTTTCTGTATTTGCAGTGATTGCCATGCTACATGTCTGTCCACATTATATCAAACTGGCATTGATGCATCCTGGGTTTTAATTTCAAATGTTTGGAGTGTAAAGGGTGAATGCTGATCATTTTTTGTTCTCTCCTTCTTAGCAGATATTGTTATCCATGTCTTCGTCGTATTATTTTGCTGGAGGTGGCATTCAGTTTAGCAGACCATTTTTGCTTCATTGTTTTTTGTACTTTTTGGAAATGGTCGAATGGTTTTGTTTAAAGTATAAATCAAAAAAATGCCTCACAAACAGCAGAATATTTTGGATGTCACTGCCCTGACAATATGTTGTATGTGTTGAGTGTTGAGCCGATAATGAAAGCCAGAGCCGCTGGACCGCTCAAAGGTTTTGTCTATGGTGACATGTAGGGCTGCCAGTATGAGTGTTACAGAGGAGACCTACAACAGATCAGTAACACAGAGACTGACTGACTCTTGAATGACCCACTGAGACTCTCTCAGCAATGTTTTAGGAGCTTATATATCCTGGGCAGATTGAGTTCTGAATATATATGGCAGAATTGTCTATATATACAGTATATATAATAATAATAATAATAATAAATTTTATTTATATTGCACTTTATATTTTAGCAATCCCAAAGTGCTACAGAGTAAAAATAGAATAATAAAATAAAAAAAAGAACAGAAGAGTCTATAAAATACTTTAACAAAATGACTTTCTAAAAAGATGAGTTTTTAGGTTTCGCTTAAAGGCCTCAGTCGACTGTGGGGCTCTCAGGTAATCAGCGAGGGCATTCCACAGCCTCGGCGCCACCGATGAAAACGCCCTGTCACCCATGCTGCTGAGCTTAGTTCTGGGGACTTGAAGAGTGTTAGTGAGTACAGAGCGGAGGGAACGTAAGGAGTTATGGGGGGTAAGGAGTTCCTGTAGATATATATATATATATATATATATATATATATATATATATATATATATATAAAATCTTGGGTTGAGACATAATCATCTCGGAGAGACATATTTACGTCACGCGAGACTAGACATTACAACCTTGGGAGGCAAGACCCATGCCTTGTCTCGCGGCGAGACAAAAGGACAGTTGCTGTACAGGCTTTTAAATGATCGATGCGCAGCATGACAAGCAGAACACATAGCTCGGCAGCAGGAGCAGCAAGGCAGCAGCTGAATCATCCGCATCTCCTTAGCGTGCGTTCAACCCCCCGTTTACAATGCGAGCGGCAGTGACGCGAAGTGGCTGGTGCGTAGCACGCCCCGGGGAGAAGAGGGGGTGGGCTAGCGAAGCAAGCAGGTGGCAGAGCCCCCTAGTATATTCATATATATATAAATTGCTAAGGGCTGTCTGTCTGCCACTCACATAACTCTATTAGGCCTTACCTTGATCTTGATCTCGGTTGAGTGCTCATGTCGTGATATGCTGAGCACAACCCATGAACTGGTTTTGCAGGCTGCTTTGGCCACAAAATTGATGTCCAGGTACTTCTCATGCCAAGCGTTGGTTTGTTCACACACTGTGGCTGACAGTGTACCACATTACACAGGTTGATTAAATGTTTTCATCACAAATGCCAGTCTTATACTTCAAGCGCAACAGAATGTCATACATAAGCAAGGAATTGGAGGTGTGGTCCTCCTCTGCAATGTTGTTTGGCTTTGGGTCCTTCTCACAATAAGTGACAACATGCATGGCAAGAAAAAACAGGCTGCATGTAGACTGAGCACATCGTTTAGGAAAACAGCCGCAGCCACATCAGAGGGCAGTGAAGCAAATTGCACAAGGTGACTGATCAGCATGGCAGAGGTGGAGAGCGCAAACTGCTGCTACTCAGGGATGGGATCAGCTGAACATGAGGGAAATTACAGAAAATGATTATGTGAAAGGAGGAAGATAAATGACAGTAACACCCTAAAAAAATGATCAGTGTTGACGCAAACTACATAGGCAAAATGATCAAAAAGGCGACCACCTGCTGATCGTGAAACAAATGGCAGAAACTGATAACGTGATCAGAAGAAGAAGAATGACAGGTCCAGCATCCGCAAAGTTATCGGTGTTCATATCTTTCTTATGACCAATTATATAGGCACAATGACCAAAAAAGTGACATGCCTGCTGAGCATGGAGCAAATTGCAGAAGCTAGGAACATGATGGGATGTAGAAGAAGAATGACAGCTCTGGGATCCACTTCCCATCATGCACATGCTGTAACCATCATGCACTACTGGAGCTGCAGCCTCAATCTTGGGAGGACCAGAGGTGGTCCACATCTTTTCCTGTCTACGAATTGCACCACTGACTTTGCTAATGGCGAGCCAAATTAATATTCTGAGATACTTCAAAGTACATTTCCCATATCCTCACATGCAATTTAGTTTGCCATATAGCTGAAACTCGTTTTAAAATTTCTCAAATAAGTTCTACAATATTTTAAGACATCTACAATACACAAATCCATCCACTTCCCTAATCCACTTGTCAAGGGCAGAGTCACACGGAAGCTCGAGTTGATCGCAGTAAGCATCTCCAGACACGATGCTCGTCCATCACACACTAGCGCTAGTGTAGCAACAACAATTTGCCTAAGATGCATCTTTTTGGACTGTGAGAGGAAACCGGACCACCCAGAGGAACCTAGGCGGATACAGGGAGAACATACATACCTTACACAGGGAGTGCCTGGAACTTGAACCCAAGTCTCCTCAGTGTCAGGCAGCAGTGCTACTGCTTTGCGACTGTCTATAGTGGACGATATTCATTACAAAGTAACTCTGATTAGAAAAACTTCTAAGAATGAGAAGTCGCAAACTGACATCCTATGCAAATTACGATATATGAAATTGATTCAAGATCTCAAAATCACCTTCTGTAAAATTTCCTTTTTCTTTTGAATAGAAATTCCGGTCTATTTTAAGATATCTAGAAACACATTTGTTTTATCTTTAATTGTATTTTAGATATCTCAGATACATTAAATAACTTCCTGTCATTTTAAAGGCATGTGAAATTTGAAGTATCGTGAAGTGTAACGTTTTTCAGTTTCATGAAGTCCATTTTATGATCCCTCAGATGGCAGAGAAATCCATTTGAAGTGATCAGGAAAGTAGATTTTTAGATAACTGAAATGTGCATTAATGTGACAAAATCTAAAATTCCTTTCAAGAAGTCTTGATTGCAGTTTTTGAGATTTCCTGAAGTAACACCCAGGCCATTGTGAGAGAACTGAAATGCAAGATATCTTAAAATAACTTCTCGTGCAGTGCCAGACACTCTATGTCAAATGCAATTTAAGATATCTTAAAAGCTCTATTGAAAACAGGAACTTTTACAGGAAGTCATTTTGAGATATCTTGAATTCTATTTCAGAAATTTACGTTAGTGTAAGGTAGTTTGAAATTCTCTGAATTGATGCATTAGGAGTTATTTCAAGGTATTTCAGAGTGACCAGGATGTTACATAAAGGTCTAAAAAATTATTTGAGATGCATTGAAGATACTGTATCTTGAATTTCATTTCTGGCATTGGGGCGTCCCACCAAATGTAAAAATAAATGGGGGGATTGTATTGGATTGGGGAGATTTCGGCATACAGATTTGAAAAGAATGATGGGATCGTCATGGCCTACCTACTGTCGTGGCCTCTCACCACATGCAAACACTATGTTTTTTAACTTGACATTCTCTGTTCAATAACTGAAAAATAAATTCTGCTTAAAATCAATAGTGAAAAATTAAAATGAGCAGATTATTATATCCATGCCATCTAAATTAGTGAATACCAAGATAATTGGCACAAATCTTTTACAGCTGCATTTGTAAAAACACAACTGTTAGAAAATCACTTTGTCGGGTTTGTAACATTTGTTGCCTCACAATGTCACTGTAAGGAGGAGACATCAGCTACTTACTGAACAGTAATATATACAATATATACTCACAGATAAGTTCTCCCATGGATAAGTTGGGACTAGATTTTACCGTATAATTTCTGGTATTTTATAATGTCGGTCATATAAGTCGAATGCGGAAAACTCACGCTGTTGGTACAAGGGATTATAATATGCTAACGTCCTCCTGAGAGAGTAACCATGTTATCAATGTGGGTGAGGCAATGAACTGTATCAGTGCCTACTCCTAATCTCTCTCTGTCTCTCTATTGTGCCTGCGTGACCACACAGTAATACCCGAACTATTCCGAAGTGACGTTTGCACTGTTTTGTGTTTTCTGTGTCTCACACCCTCATACACCTTTAACATAAGAGCATCTACGATGGAGCGTTCAATCAGAAGAAAGTACGGAGCTGGTTTTAAATTAAAAGTTGTTGAAGTGGTGAAAGAAATTGGTAACATCCTTTTCATATCCTCTTCCAGTTATCTGATAATTGTGTTCAAGTCAAAGAGCCTTATTGATTTGTAAATGCAGTGGGGCATATAATTTGACTTCTTCCAACCCTTCATGATGACTTTTCCCAGTTAAAAAAATCCTTTCTTCAAGATAAAAAGATATCTACAACATGCAATCGGAGAGTTTATTACATTTGGTTCACTTGAATGTTTGCTGTGTGAAATACAATCAGACTAACTGGAAATTTAAGCAAAGTAAGTAATCATGTCCTAATTTGGGACAATGCAACAGGACAAAGAGTATGGAAATGCCATTAAACAGCCTTTGAGGTGTTATTTTCATGGTGACTTGCCAAAGTAATCAGACCTTGTTGTTGTTTCGCCCGTGTAGTCTTCCAGAATTACCCAGTGGACTGGAGTGACCATAGCTGCAGTAATCACTCATAAGTGGAAACCGCGTCCAATTCACTCTCACACCATTCAAATATGTGAGGTATGTTGCTTTCACTACACTCGTTACATTTTATTTGTTATCCTAACAGACAGTACTTTGCTTGAAAAAAAAAATCTGATATCAACTCAAATTAATATTTACCAGTTTGTTTTCTTCAGTGACTTATACTCTTTTAGCAGACCCACTCACAGGGTGTCTCAGCAATTGTGGTCTCCAGTTATACTATTAGAGATTGCGTCTTCAGAGTGCTCTGCATTGTGCTTCAAAGCATTGTGGGCTGAACCACACAAATGTGTGGCTGATGTGGATTGTTTTGAAACACTAAAGAAAATACATTTTATTTTGGAAAGAACATAGGCTGCAGCTCCTTTTATCACCTTTTGTAGACTAGTCACAGATGGTTAGAAATGGATGGCTGGGTGGACAGGCGAAGGCAGCCATGTTCTTAACATTTTGTGCAAAGCTTCCATTCCTTTACTAGGGGCAAAATGTGATTCAGCTTCAGAGCCTCTTTCTCTCTCTCATAATTGGATAGCAGTTGTCTCTGTTACAAAAGAAAGTTTTAAATTGGTTTGTGAGAAAGAAAAAGGAAAATGTGAATGACAATTAAACCACCAACTTGTACCACAAGAGTGATGTGTGTGGGTGGAAACCCTCTACGTGACTCCCCTTGTGAAACAGCAGCGCTACCGCTGTGCCACCGTGCCCCCACTTGTTTAATACATACTTTAATGCATTTCATCATGTAAATGATAAAAGTATACAGCTTAATACTGTAAAATGTTCAGACAGCTATAATATCATGAATGTAATGTATTTTGTGTGCCTACGCACTCCTGTTGGCGTAAGAGAAAGCCCGTTTACGAAGTACTTAGAGATTAACAACTGGGTTGGGGAGCACTTAGAATATTTAGCATTTAAAGTGCTAATTTAGTTACGATGGAGTTTGAGAAACTCTAGTTAATTAAACATCCATTTTAAGACAAAGTTTATGACATTCTGTTTAAACGACAAGATTAAAGTTGAAATTTTGTGACTGCAGTCGACATTTCAATTTTAATCTCGACATAGACTTTTTTTTTCCATGTCCCTATTTTTTTTTCTCTTCTCTTTGGCCCTAATACGACACTCAGATGGTGGGACTGTGACTCAATTTTTCATGTCAACTTTGGTATTTGACCAATTCTTTTTTTATTTTGGGCAGTGTTCAACTTTCTGAACCTGAACTTTTGAGTATCTTCACCACACTGCGCCACTCCATCAATTTCCTTTTGTTGCTTATACCACTGCTTAAGCCACCAAATAGTATGTTTTTTCTTGCTTCCACTTCACTGAGCAGGACCTCCATTTCACATTCACTGAAATTCTTCTTTTTGCTTTGTGCCCTCCCCCATCATAACCTATAGAAAGCTTTAGATTAGTCAAAAATTTTGATCTCCAGTTTTCGACGGATCTTGATGTTTTAGAGTCCCCTGATACTGAAAACATTGAAATCTTCATGATGGGTGTGTGTCCGTCTCTGGAGTGTGTGTGTGTGTGTGTCTGTGTGTCATAGTTTCTTTAGGACGGTCTAGAGCTAAAACGGCTGGAAGGAAAAATGCCAAACTCGAAACTTTAGCCGGTTATGAGATGATAATGTGCTGATTATTTGAGCCAAATCATGCAAGAGAAAGAGGCAATGCAGAGGAACCCTCAAATACCGTAATTCTGCAATCAATTATGAATTCTTCTCATCATTTGCTATCATAGTGACCTATTTTATGATCAGAAAGATCAGCATCAGAGTGGTAAATAATTTTTGAAATGTTATAGAATAGTTTGGGTAACCTGGGTCCAAGGGTGCAAAGCCTACTTATGCTCACGTCCGAATTTTTTACCATTGCTTCTGCCATCTTTTAACAACACACTGATGGAAGGGCTATTTATATTGATTTGCATGTTCAAATAGGGGTAATTCTGGGAGGAGTCAGGGTGGGGCTGAAGATGTGTGCACGTGCGTTAAAATTCACGTTGATTGGGATTTATAAAGGGGAATTGCGTAGAACTTTACTTATGCACAGTATTACGCATGTAAATTTTATAGCGCATAGGCACATTTCTAGGTTTGTATGCCATGTTTTAGTGTGAAATCTACACAAGGCAATTATACACGAGGGCACTGATGATTTTTTGAATTTTTAATAATTATTCTGGAGCTGTTTTATTAAAGATATACATCCAATTGGGAGTTTTCCTACCCAAGGAATTTACTTTGTAATGTTTATTTTGTCCTAGTAGGTCTCTGTAAAGGCTTAACATTTTACTTATTGTTACATTATGTCACTATTTCGTTTTGTTTTGGGTGCAACCATCTTGGGTACTTTTGCATTGGTTGTTAAAACCATACAAGGTCATTTTTCCCAGAAGGAGCTGCAGGTGACGTCAAATGAGTGATCCTCTAAAGGGTCGGCACACGCATCCTGTAATTATCTGAAATTTGGAAAAACTTAATCTGTGTCTGCTGAGACAGTTTTTTTGAGATGAAGGGACACCACGGAGATGTCACATCAAGCAGACTTGTAATGAGAAGAGGCAAAGGTCAGAACTGAGTAGATCATAATAAACCTGCAAGGAAAATTCGAGGGTAAGTTGAAAGAGAAGTCTGGAACAGAAGGAAGTCGACAACGGAAGTGAAGCCTAGCACTAGGCCTGCTTGATAAATGAACTAATACTCTAGTAGAAGGTTTTTAGATAGAATTTATCCTCCAAGGGATTAAGCTACATTGCAGAGCCACTGTATTTATAGTGGAACTTACGCATTTGTCATTGAAGCAACTCTCACGGTCACGTGCCACATTAAGTCCATGTCTGTAATGACAAAATAGAAATTAGACTTTATATATGACAGCGTTTGGTTACCAATTCTAGTTAAAGTTTTTAAATTTGTTTCCATGTCTTTCAGGCTTTAAGACTTCAACTTTTGGTTAGTGTAAAGGCTTCAATGACAGGGCTTTTACATTTTCTGGTTATGACTTTGGCCTGATGTTTGACTACGCTATGCTTCTGGTCCTCTTTCATTAAAAAATATTGCCGTCTCTCACTCCAAGATAGTACAACAACAACAACAACAACATTTATTTATATAGCACATTTTCATACAAAAAGTAGCTCAAAGTGCTTTACATAATGAAGAAAAAAAGAATAAAAGACAAAAAAGAAATTAAAATAAGACAACCTTAGTTAACATAATAAGGAGTAAGGTCCGATGGCCAGGGTGGACAGAAAAAACAAAAAAAAACTCCAGAAAGCTGGAGAAAAAAATAAAATCTGTAGGGGTTCCAGGCCACGAGACCGCCCAGTCCCCTTTGGGCATTCTACCTAACATAAATGAAATAGTCCTCTTTGTAGTTAGGGTTCTCACGGAGTCACTTGATGCTGATGGTTATACAGACTTCTGGCTTTTAATCCATCCATCATTGTTGGAACATCATGGTGCTTTGGGTAGATGGTGGTGGCACAAGCCACCACCAATAGGACACCGGAAAAGGAAACAGAAGAGAGAGTAGGGGTTAGTACAAATTTTGAATGAATAGTTATTATAATGAATTGGATATACAGAGTGTCAGGATTAAATTACAGTGAAGTTATGAGAAGGCCATGTTAAAGTAATGTGTTTTCAGTAGTTTTTTAAAGTGCTCCACTGTATTAGCCTGGCGAATTCCTACTGGCAGGCTATTCCAGATTTTAGGTGCATAACAGCAGAAGGCCGCCTCACCACTTCTTTTAAGTTTTGCTCTTGGAATTCTAAGGAGACACTCAGTTGAGGATCTGAGGTTGCGATTTGGAATATAAGGTGTCAGACATTCCGATATATAAGACGGGGCGAGATTATTTAAAGCTTTATAAACCATAAGCAGAATTTTAAAGTCAATTCTGAATGACACAGGTAACCAGTGTAGTGACATCAAAACTGGAGAAATGTGTTCGGATTTTCTTTTCCTGGTAAGGATTCTAGCAGCTGCATTCTGCACTAACTGCAAACGATTGATGTCTTTTTTGGGGAGTCCTGAGAGGAGTGCATTACAGTAATCTAGCCGACTAAAGACAAACGCATGAACTAATTTCTCTGCATCTTTCGATGATATAAGAGGTCTAACTTTTGCTATGTTCCTTAGGTGAAAAAATGCTGTCCTAGTGATTTTATTAATATGCGATTTAAAATTCAGATTACAATCAACGGTTACCCCTAAGCTTTTTACCTCCGATTTGACTTTTAATCCTAATGCATCCAGTTTATTTCTAATAGCCTCATTGTATCCATTATTGCCAATCACTAAGATTTCGGTTTTTTCTTTATTTAATTTGAGAAAGTTACTATTCATCCATTCTGAGATACAGGTTAGACGAACAACTGATTCGTCACATCATAGCACTCTCAAAAGCAGGTGCAAACCATGGATTTTTATTTCTGAATTGAGTGGGTTAAAAGTAGCACTAATGAAAGCCTGTTTTTGCATTGGACAAGAATCTGAATTTTCATGTTTTATTAAATAGTTTTTTAAAGAATAGTCAGGATATGCATTGTGCTGAAATTCTAACTCTGTATTGTATTATCAGATGTCAACAAATTTGTTTAAGATATTTTGAGTTGCTACATATATTGTATTTGTCTAAATGTTACTCAGTTTGCCATATTATTCACAGCCAACTGTGGCATAAAGTAACAGTAGTGCTTCAATCTTAAATTATAATAAAAAAACTATAAAAAAATAAAAAGCACTCTGGTGTTACTTGCATGAACACTGCTGGCTGCCCATTCTTTTTATATTCACTTTGGTTTTCTTGCTGACATTTATAGGCTGGGGAGCACCATCAGCATGAATGAGTGTTAACAGTCCAGGCTGGCCGTGGTGGTGTAACGGCATGAGGAATGTTTTCCTGGCACTTTGGGCTCATTAATGATATCAGTCATCGCTAGAATGCCATGGCCCATTTGAGTATTGTTGCTTGACATTGGCACCCCTTAATGGCCACAATTTACCCATCTTCTAAGGCCTACTTCCAGCATGATAATGCACCAATTCACAAAGTAAAAGTCATCTCAATCTGGTTTCATACTGCCGCACATGGATGGGAGGCTTAGAATTTGAAGCCAACTGCAGAAATCCACCCAACCTGCTTTGTGTTAAAAGCTCAGATTGTTGATGATGGTATAATGGTGAGGAGAATGTTTTTATGGCACACTTTGGGTCCATTAGTACAAATTCAATCATCCCTCAATGTCATGGCCTAGTTGACTATGTGCATCCCTTCATGGCCATAATTTTCCCATCTTCTAATGGCTACATTCAGCATGATAATGTATCATGCAACAAACTAAAAGTCATCTCCAAGTGGTTTCATGCTCATGAAAATGAGTTTATTGTTCAGTAGTGGCCATCCAAGTCACTGGATTTGAATACCTTTGAGATGTGGTAGGACAGGAGATTCGCAGCAGAAACTGTGTGATGCTATCATGTCAACATGGACCAGAATCTCAAAGGAATGTTTCCTCACATTTTCTGGTATCCATGGCATAAAGATCTGAGGGTGTTTTAAGGGCAGAGGATATACAGATTATGGAAATGTTGAATATGTATAGTCAAAGATTATGGAAATGTTGAATATGTATAGTCAAAGAAAGAAAGAACGCAAATACATTGCATCCATCCATCTATCCATACCATCCATTTTCTACACCCTTCTATCCAGAGTAGGGTTGTGGGGAAGCTGGAGCCTATCATAGCAAGCAGTGGGCTTGAGACAGAGGCAGAGACAATCCCTGAACTACAAGTCCGTCCATTGCACGGTGAACGCAAATACTTTTATAATAGAAATGAAAAGAATAGAATGTTAAAAAACAGGACATGCATTTCAATGTTCTGTTTTAATAATAGATCTAGATGTCACATTCTGTACAATTGAAAGGTCACAGTGTTGTTATATTTATGTGATAAAGTCTGTTACAGGCAGGCATTCTGAATAAATCACTCAAAGCCTACTGAAGACAATTGTAAAAAAGATTCCTGTGTAGTATATGGCACATCTCACGCCTCCCTGTAAAAAGCTTTACAAACAGTTGCACCGTATGAATATAATCAGTGAAGTCTTACTGCATTAAACTTCATATTTCTATCTAGAAAAAAATCTAGTTAGAGATTAAACTTCATATTTCTATCTAGAAAAAAATCTAGTTAGAGACAGCTATGGGAATTTATTGGAATTTGTCAAGGGAATGGCACTGTTTACTGGCAGGAGCCTGATGAGTTGCTTGGCCAGTGAGACACCTAATGTACCTCCAAGGGTTGGTCTTCCTGTCAAGATATCTCTTAGATGGGGGACGTGACACAGGCCAGTGCAAGACAAGATCTGAGATGAAATATTTACAGATATTTATATATGGAGTAATGCTAACACACTAATGAGATATCATAAAGACTTATTACTTTAAGGTCAACAGTAGACCATTCGGGTTGCAGTGTCGCTAGGAGCCACCTAGTGGAAATCTATCCTGCTGTTCCTTGGCCAATGGCAGGTCTACTCTGGACCCTGATGTTTTTCTGGGCAGGACCAGAAATGAGACTACCCTTGACCCAGGATCTGGAGATCTTTGGTTTGAGAGGAAAGGTGTTGGCATAAGTTGGGTTAGTGGGAGGCATGGTGGTCAGAGCTGGGTTATGGGAAAATGCTTGAAAGGGAACTGTCCTGTGTAGGTGGGCTTATTTTCTGTTTTGTACTTTTGTGTTCTCATGGTGTTTAATAACCCTCCACACCCTCCATTTTTTTTGGATTTGTGTAAAAAAAAAGATACTTAATAAAGACCCATATTGTCCATAATTTCAATCAGCTTTTAGCAGTTAATAACCCTCATCATTTATTTTATACAGTGGTATAGTGTTTTTCATATCACAGAATATGGGAAGAATGGAGAGTGCCCCATTACAAACTTTCAGGCAGTATGTTCTTTTTATCAGCTTCCCATATGTTCCACATTGACCCCACTGAGTTAATGGACATGTAGTGCTTCTTGCCTCTTGATGACTACACTGGCATTTCAAGGAGCTCCCCAGATACCACTGTGGCCTTTGCTCTGTTTTTTTGCCATGATTTTGTCCCTTTTCGTTACTTTGGAAAGATGGCTGTAAGAGATGCTTTTAGTATTTTAGTAGCAAAAGAATAATCTGCATTTTTATTACTCTTTAATTTAACTTATTACTTAATAAGTTAATTTATTTAATTTAATTTAATACTCTTTAATTTAAATATTGTTTTTTGTATCAGTATGCTTCTGCTGGAGTATGTGAATTTTCCCTTGGGATTAATAAAGTATCTATCTATCTATCTATCTATCTATCTATCTATCTATCTATCTATCTATCTATCTATCTATCTATCTATCTATCTATCTATCTATCTATCTATCTATCTATCTACAGTGGTGTGAAAAACTATTTGCCCCCTTCCTGATTTCTTATTCTTTTGCATGTTTGTCACACAAAATGTTTCTGATCATCAAACACATTTAACCATTAGTCAAATATAACACAAGTAAACACAAAATGCAGTTTGTAAATGGTGGTTTTTATTATTTAGGGAGAAAAAAAAATCCAAACCTACATGGCCCTGTGTGAAAAAGTAATTGCCCCCTGAACCTAATAACTGGTTGGGCCACCCTTAGCAGCAATAACTGCAATCAAGCGTTTGCGATAACTTGCAATGAGTCTTTTACAGCGCTCTGGAGGAATTTTGGCCCACTCATCTTTGCAAAATTGTTGTAATTCAGCTTTATTTGAGGGTTTTCTAGCATGAACCGCCTTTTTAAGGTCATGCCATAGCATCTCAATTGGATTCAGGTCAGGACTTTGACTAGGCCACTCCAAAGTCTTCATTTTGTTTTTCTTCAGCCATTCAGAGGTGGATTTGCTGGTGTGTTTTGGGTCATTGTCCTGTTGCAGCACCCAAGATCGCTTCAGCTTGAGTTGACGAACAGATGGCCGGACATTCTCCTTCAGGATTTTTTGGTAGACAGTAGAATTCATGGTTCCATCTATCACAGCAAGCCTTCCAGGTCCTGAAGCAGCAAAACAACCCCAGACCATCACACTACCACCACCCTATTTTACTGTTGGTATGATGTTCTTTTTCTGAAATGCTGTGTTCCTTTTACGCCAGATGTAACGGGACATTTGCCTTCCAAAAAGTTCAACTTTTGTCTCATCAGTCCACAAGGTATTTTCCCAAAAGTCTTGGCAATCATTGAGATGTTTCTTAGCAAAATTGAGACGAGCCCTAATGTTCTTTTTGCTTAACAGTGGTTTGCGTCTTGGAAATCTGCCATGCAGGCCGTTTTTGCCCAGTCTCTTTCTTATGGTGGAGTCGTGAACACTGACCTTAATTGAGGCAAGTGAGGCCTGCAGTTCTTTAGACGTTGTCCTGGGGTCTTTTGTGACCTCTCGGATGAGTCGTCTCTGCGCTCTTGGGGTAATTTTGGTCGGCCGGCCACTCCTGGGAAGGTTCACCACTGTTCCATGTTTTTGCCATTTGTGGATAATGGCTCTCACTGTGGTTCGCTGGAGTCCCAAAGCTTTAGAAATGGCTTTATAACCTTTACCAGACTGATAGATCTCAATTACTTCTGTTCTCATTTGTTCCTGAATTTCTTTGGATCTTGGCATGATGTCTAGCTTTTGAGGTGCTTTTGGTCTACTTCTCTGTGTCAGGCAGCTCCTATTTAAGTGATTTCTTGATTGAAACAGGTGTGGCAGTAATCAGGCCTGGGGGTGGCTACGGAAATTGAACTCAGGTGTGATACACCACAGTTAGGTTATTTTTTAACAAGGGGGCAATTACTTTTTCACACAGGGCCATGTAGGTTTGGATTTTTTTTCTCCCCAAATAATAAAAACCATCATTTAAAAACTGCATTTTGTGTTTACTTGTGTTATATTTGACTAATGGTTAAATGTGTTTGATGATAAGAAACATTTTGTGTGACAAACATGCAAAAGAATAAGAAATCAGGAAGGGGGCAAATAGTTTAATAGTTTTTCACACCAATCTATCTATCTATCTATCTATCTATCTATCTATCTATCTATCTATCTATCTATCTATCTATCTATCTATCTATCTATCTATCTATCTATCTATCTATCTATCTATCTATCTATCTATCTATCTATCTATCTATCTATCTAATCAGGGAGAGGTGAAGTGCATCAGAAATAGTAGAGGAGAACTAGAAAATACAGACTAAAATAGTAAATGATTCACACTTGCATTTTCTGTAGTTTTCATGTGCCATCCAAAAGTAACAGGGACTACTAAGGAGGTACTGAGTGATATGGAAGTGTAGAAGGAGAAGTACTGCTCAGACTAAATAGGCTGAAATCAAATAAATCACCAGGACCAGATAATATTTACCCTCGAGTTCTCAAGGAGGTTAGCGAGTATGTATATAAACACTTTTAACATATATTTTTAGGAAGGTATTGCGCACTTGGCAAATTCTTAAAGCCTAGAAAATACTATCCTCTTATATAATAAAGGGCGATTAGGCAAATCCAGGCAATAGTAGCCTGGTAAGCTTAACGTGATTACAGGTAAATCAATGTAAGGAATTATTATGGAAAAGATTAAATAAAAAATAAGTTTTTCTGAACAGTCAGCGTGGGTTCAGTAGAGGGAAGGCCAGTAGAGGGAAGGCCATGTTTTACTAACATGCTGGAATTCTATGAGGAAGCAACAAAAGGAAATGATTAGAGCAGTGCATATTTTTTTATTTATGATGATTGTCAGAAAAAATTTGCTAAGGTGCTACATGAAAGGATGGGCATCAAACTAAAAGTGTTGTGTGTAGATGGATGCAGAATTAGCTCAGACTTGGGAAACTGGGAGTTATGGTGTGAGGAACCTTATCAGAATTGGGTGATGTTAAGAGTGGGCCCCTCAGGGGTCAGTGCCAGGGCTACTGCTATTTTTAATACATATATAAATGATTTGGATAGAAATATAAGTAACAAGCTGGTTAAGTTTGCAGATGATACCAAGCCAGGTGGATTGGCAAGTAATTTGGAATCCATTAAATCATTACAGAAGGACTTGGACAGCATATAGGCTTGGACAGATCTGTGGCAAATAATGTCAGTATCACACATAGGAAGTAAAAATGTTAAGTTTGGATACACAATGTGAGGTCTCCTGATTAAAAGTACACCTTAAGAGAAGGACTACACTCGATACTATCAACTGCCTGACAGTGTTCAGAAGACAGCTAACAGAAAGTCAGGTTATATAGCGCCCTGATATGTAGAGTACAAGTCAAGCTGAAACTTTATATTGCACTGCTGAGGCCTCATCTGGAGTACTGTTTGCAGTTTTGGTCTCCATATTACAAAATAGACACAGCAGAGCTAGAAAAAATCTAGAGAAGAGTGACTAGGCCGATTCCAGGGCTACAGGGGGAACGAGTTATTAGGAAAGGTTACAGGAGCCGAACCTTTTCAGCTTAAGCAAAAGGAGATTAAGAGGAGACTTGATTGAAGTGTTCAGAATAATGAAGGGAATTATTCCAGTGGATTGAGGCTGTGACTTTAAAATGTGCTCAACAAGAACATGGGGACACAGTCGGAAACTTGTCAAGGGTAAATTTCACACAAACATTTGGGCGTTTTTCTTTGCTCAGAGAATTAGACACATGGAATAAGTTGCCAAATAGTGTGGTAGACAGTAGGACTTTAGGGACCTTCAAAACTCAATGTTGTTATGAGGGAAATAAGTGGATTGGATTGGTGGGCTTTGTTTGTGCCGAACAACCTGTTCTCATCCAACGTTTTTCTGATTTTCTGATTATAGACATTTGCCTTGTTTCAGATCCAGTCTGTTTCACAATGACCATCAAGTATTAGAAAAATATGTGACACAGAAGGTCAGTCTATCAACCTTTATTTTATACCAGTAACGGCGCACTGCATATCGTGCAATGAATACACTTGACTTGAGCATTCCTAGTTCTCATCCTCTTTCTTTGTACGTTTAGCATTTGTTTGCTCAGAGGTTGTTGCGCTTTCTGCTTCCTGAGCAGCTCTTGTTTTCTTCTTTTAACATTAAAACTGATTAAGTCAGTGTTTGTGTTGCAATTACTTAGTACTTTATCTTTAATTTTTCACTTAAGCTGGCACTTAAGTGTACAATCTGCCTCAAGAATGATTTAAGATTTGAAGAGGTAGGGGAAGTGACGGCAAAGGTGGTAGGAATGAGAACGGACACTTGCGCATGTGCTGCACAGCCACCCTGCTGACCACTGCCGAGAGTTGATTCTACAATAAATAAAATAAAAATAAAAAGAGGAATAACCTTGGAGGTCAATCATCACCCTGAAAGCAGATAACAGATATCATGTAGTATATGTGTACCAAATTTCAGGTCAACAGGTCAAACGGTTTGCGAGCTACAGGTGATTTAAAATCCTGGACAGACAAACGGGCAGCCGCTGTAGCGTATTATATATGAAGATGGTATCTTTAGCACTGTGTAATATCACAAGGTGCTTAACGTGATTAACAAGACACACAGCGTGGGATAGTGTTGCGTCAGGAATTATCATCCTGGAGCACTATCTATCGTTCACGGCTTCTTGCATTTTTTTTATTATCTTGTTGATATAGTGTCTCTACTTTTGCCCATCTGAACTAAATTGACTGAATCATTTGCATTGAGCCACCCAGCTGTCATAAACAAGCAGCCAGAGGGTCGGGAGTGTGTCTCTGAGACAACATGTAAAGTAGGACTTGCCAGGACTCATTTGGCACTCAGGTAGGCCTTACAGGCTGCTTAGTGCTGTCCAGGGATTGCTAAGCATTTACAGATCTTGCTGGCACCTCTCCTGCTTACTTACGAAGGGGTCCGTGTGTGAGTGTGTGTATGCGTGCATGTGAGCGTGTTTTTATCGCTCCCGTGAGTGCTTGTTAGCGTGCAACTCCACTGTCTGAATGCTATACAGTAGTGGGGCCTGTTTTCTCCTAAGGACTTGGGTCAGAAAAAAGTATGCTAGTTCTTGGTGAAGTCAGATGAGTGTCTTCACTCAGCTCTGTTCAAGGATGGAGTGGGGGTAGTTGACAAGATTTCCATCTTTTGAACTGCTGCTTCATATAAAACACACATTTCTGGAATTTCCCAGCTTCCTCCTTTCCTAAAGGACAAGTCTCCTAGGGGGATAAGGGAACGTCAGCTTTCTCAATGGGTTAGGATTCTGAGGTTTTGTTTTCTGTAAACCCATTTTTCGAGAACAGCTGCAGCAACAGATTTCCGTTCTTTCTTTGAGAGTGTGTCACTGAGTCGTCATGCCAGACTGTTTCTCTGATGAGGCTTTGTGATCCCTAAAAATCCCAGAGTTGTCTGTCCATGTTGCTTTGTTCAGGTTCTGCCAATGGCTCATTTATGAGGTACTGTAGTCTTCAAAAGTGGAGGTACTGCTTGATCCCCCTCTCTTATACATCGCAATACAATACAATTTATTTTTGTATAGCTCAAAAATGCTCCAATGGGCTTTAACAGGCCCTGCCTTTTGACAGCCCCCCAGCCTTGACTCTGTGACAAGAAAAAACTCCCAAAAAAGATACACCAGTAGGAAAAAAATGTAAGAAACCTCGGGAAAGGCAGTTCAAAGAGAGACCCCTTTCCAGGTAATCCTCAATACAATATAATAGTAAAATAAAAATATTACAAGTACAGAGCAGAATTTAACAGTAGAAGATATCACATAATATGAATTGGAGTTGTTCAGAGTCCTAGAGACCTGGGCCATCAAGCTGCCTGTTGACCATTCCACAGCTGAGACAGCGCTGGGCCTGCCAATCCGATGAAAGGACCCCTCTACTCGACTCTTATTTCTCTGTCTTTTAATGATCCAGGTTTCTCCTTAAGACCTGTCTTATTAGACAGTAAAATATTATCATTAACAACATGACTAAGAGTTTACTCCTGACTCTTGTGACTCACGAGAGGCTTCTTGTTTTTAATGTTCAGGTCAAGTCCACTAGATGCCCTGGAGTGAGGACTCTGGGCTGTCTAAACCAACATTTGTCGTCCTATATAACCTCGGTACCCAGTTCTATCTTTATAACTTTACTGGTGACCCACAGGCAATTGAAGTGAAGGTGTACCCCTTGGGGAACTGGGTCCCAAATTGGTGGTTATCATGCATTGCTGCTTTTGATGTTGAGTCACAATTGCCACTAGTGATATCCTGAATCCTAAAAGTTGCCATCATGTGGTTCAGAGTCCCTGCTTTAAACTACACACTGGCCATCTATAGGTGTGTTCTAATCTCATTCCTTACCACTAGGGGTCTCCAAAGCAACCATCCATGGCTGTGCAAGATTGTTCATTGTAAACCCCAGCAATGCACTGCATCAGTTCCTGCAGGTATTATAATGGCAAGAACATGTGGCAAATAAAAACGTCCAAAAGCATAAAATGCATATGGAAGATATGGGGCACTCATGAGAAAGACACCAAAAAGGTCACAGATTATAAAAAAAAAGGAATTCATTTGTTATGTTCAAAGGAAATAATGAACAGATATGTAGTAAATGATAAACGTGATGCTACTCATGGCTTCACTTAACACGTCTCACTGCAATACCACATCAGATACTCCTGCCTGTTCCTTTCTTCTCGCCAGTCTTTAGCTCTCAGTTACTAAAGCCAGTTGAACTCCTGTCCATCATTTCCTACTGACTCCAGGTTTTCTGATTAAGAAATTAGAAGAAACAATTCAGGGGTGGACACCCTAAACACAGTTGGAAGACTTTTGTCCATCATCTTAGGAATGCCTCTGGTGTCCCCCGTGGTATTCAAGAGTTCAACATGTCCTGAAAGGGTTTGAGGCCTACAAAATGTGGCCATAAAACAGGGAAGCTGAGAAGAGGCTCACTCCAAGCCAACCAGTCCCCCAGTTGCTACCTGCGGGCTTTGGCCTACACAGGCCTAAAATGAAGAACCAAAATAGGCATTCCCAGAAATATATCAAAAGATCCTACAAGGGAGTGGGTGACTGTAAACGTCTGGCTTATGAATAAAAAGGGCAGTGAAGAATTTTTAGGAAAATAAAAATTTCTTAATAAAATAGAAAAATAATACAAAATGCTTGAAAGGGCAAATTCATTTGCTTAAAGTGAATGTAAAGTCCCAGTACTTGGCAAATCCAAGAAAAACAGTACGGAAAAATCCAATAAAAAGAAGAATCAAACATAAGCAATACTTACTCGGCTAGAAAATGAGCTTTGCACCATTCTAATCTACTCAAAACGAGTTCAGCTCCTATTTCAGTTCCCTTCACGGAAATGATGGCTAAGTGAACTCTGCGAGATTCATTCATCACTAGTGATCTTGAACACTGAATTTCAATGTAATTGACTTTATTTTTTCTGTGATGTATTAGATAGGTCTGCATCCTCATAGCTCAAAATTTCTGAGATCCAAGTTCTAACCTGACAGTGTGAGGCTTATGCTCTTTACTGAGTTTTGTTCTCTGTAAACTGGCCCTTGTGTTGCCCTATGTTGGACTGGCAGCCCATTAAGTGTTGCTTCCTACCTTGCAAATGGTGCTTCCCATGACCTTCAACTGGATAAGTAGTCAACAAAAATCAGTGCATGAATTTGTTATAACTGTCTATATAGAACATCAGTCCTGTTTCCTGAGCCTGCAGTTTCCTTTTTAGAAATGCAAGGTGGCAGATGTTTGGGTGCAATTCATGAACCAACTATGAATGGGATATCAGTGTTTTGTAGGGCGCGTGCAGGCACTCAATCATGCATTTGCTCCTCAAAGTTTTTTTGGTCTGGTGGTTGGGGAAGTTGTGTTAGAGGTTGGATAGCTCAAAATGTGATCCCCAATACTGAGTGACCCCGAAACATCTCACTTTAACAATTGGATCCCAGGCATATTAAGTGAGATGTTCAGGGTCACACAATATTAGGGATTCAGTTGTTATATACACTTGAAATATAGCTGCTACTTAATAAAGCATCTGTAATATAAAGTGTGAATGTGTTGAGGCTCTTGTCAACCTAAACTTCATCCTGTTTTACTGATGTAGGAGAGAACTTGCACAGCTGTAGAAAGTTCAAGTGGGCATAGAGACAACATGTAGCCTGGGATTTGATTGCAGGTCTTGAGGTGTATGAAGAAACAGTACAAGTGGCATTCCAAGTTGTTTATTCACTGGGATTGTACATCTGGTATCGGGGCCCCCTCGTGAAATAATTAAAAGTGCCGCATTTTCTTGGTTGTGCATGAAGGGTACAAGAGATTCACAAGACTGATTAGAAAATTGGGGCTGTGTACACAGAAGAAGGAGCAGTCATTTTGGACCAGCTCTTGGTTTTTGTCCTTTTCCTTACTCAGTCACAAGCAGTGGGTACTGACCAAAGAGATATGGTGGAGGCAAGGTTGATGTACAGGGAGCAGAAATTAGGTTTCTATAGATGGATGGATAGACAGAGAGACAGACAGACAGACAGACAGACAGATAGTGTGACAATAATACAACATAGACATCATAAAGATATGGGCCAGCCACCCATATATTGTTTTCTCAGCTGCAAAAGGTTAAGTTTTTGAGCATGATGTGCATAGAACAGAGTCCACAACAGGACTGAATACAATAGACAAAGATGGAGGCTTTAAAGGCCCGTAGAAGAAATCATGTCATCAAAAGGGCCGGAACCAGAAGTGACGTCAGTAAAGTGGCCGGCTTCAGAAATGATGTCAGCAAAGGGGCCGGCTTCGGAAGTGACGTCAGCAAAGGGGCCGGCTTTGGAGTGATGTCAGCAAAGGGGCCGGAACCAGAAGTGACGTCAGTAAAGGGGCTGGCTTCAGAAGTGATGTCAGCAAAGGGGCCGGCTCCGGAAGTGATGTCTTCTGAAGTGCCGGAACCTTGCAGGATTTCCCGGGAAAGGTCTGTAAGGAACTGAGAAAGACAGTCGGCGCATTCCGCCGCCCCCCGGTCAGATGGTTTATTACCATTACACAGACCCTTTAGCTGCCTCCTACTCTCACGTGTGTGACAATAGATAGATGGATAGATCAAAAAATTCTGAAACGTAAAACAACCCACTTTATTGTAAAACTTACAACTGTTCCATTTAGTCTTCTTCAGCATACCCTCCTTGAGACGTGACACACTTGTCCCACCACTGTGAACACTTCCTGTACTCATCTTTTGTTATAGTGTCTAGAACCTCCTGTGTTTTTTCCTGGATTCCTTCCATGGTTGTAAACCTTATTCCCTTCAGTCTTAATTTTAATTTCAGGAAAAAAACAGAAGTCAGAGAAAAGATCTGGCAAATACAGGGGATGTGAACCAACCACCACATTGTTTTTGGTCAAAACTCTGACTGACAGTGCAGTGTGTGGAGGTGCATTGTCATGGTGCAAAATGTAGCTTTAGGCCACGTCACTTCTCCAGACAATTTTTCCTGATGCTTTTGCATAGATCTCGCATAGATCTCAGAGCCTCAGTGGTTCAATGTTATGTCGCAGTTTAACTGTCTGCTCTTGGGGAACAAACTCTTTATTAACGAGTCCGTTAATGTTGAAAAATATGATCATCATTGTCTGTTGAAAATCTCCCATAATAGCTTGAAGAAAAAAAATAGCCAAATCACGTGCACAATTGTAGAATGAATGCCAAAAATACACACTCGATCAACTCGGGATGATGCCAGACTGAATAACCAGACATAACCAGGCATTCAATACCCAGCAGCATATTTGAGTCAAACTACACCTCGCCTTACTCCCATGCTTCTGTCTGACAACCCCAAGAGAGACATAGATAGATAGATAGATAGATAGATAGATAGATAGATAGATAGATAGATAGATAGATAGATATTACTTTGTCCCAAATCTATGTCTAATGTAAACACAAGTTCAATAAATGTAGAAGTATCATAATAAACAGTTAAAAAACCCTCATCCAACTTATATAAGAATTACAAAAAAATAAAGAAAAACCTTATGACTTGGCTAATGGTGAGGCACAACAAAAGCAGGCACAACAAAAGCGCATTACCGGTAGTGTTTAGGAACCCCAGCAGTGTTTCATGACACACTTCTACTGAGTAATTCATTGACTAAAAGTACTCAGTGCTAGTGTGTCATGGACAGGAGGGTCCAGAGTGTGTCCCATAACTGAGCCTGCCTTCTTAATCAGCTTATTGATTCAATGGGCTCTTGACGTGATCTTACTATCCCAGCACACCACAGTGTAAAAAATCACACTGGTGATCCCAGAGATATCGAATAGGCATTATGAATAGACATGTTTCCCATGAAAGATGAAGGGCAGCTGGGGTCCTACATGTTGAGAAGTGTCAGTTAAGGCAGATGGTGTGACATAATGCTGGAAGACTCAGGCTATAATTTCTGAATTTCTGTCTTGACTCTGGATGAGTGGCTTATCTACCTGTACTTTTATTGTAAAAAAATGGGAATAGTTGTACTGCTATGCCAGAAGATGACACTATTAAATGGCACTATACCAAATACAGTGGCTATCCAATAAGAATGTACCATTGTGCCACCTTGTTGGCATTGTACTGAGAATGGCGCACAGAGAAGACACATTGAGGCAAGCCCAGGATGCACAGCTAAAAAATGTCATAAATGCCTGGCATTCCATCAGGAATAGCCGGAATCTGTTGCTGTGGGAAGAGACATCTGGTGTACTCTGCTCAGTTTGTTTCAACCACAGTACTTTTCAGGAAAAGATAGATGGCTGGACAATGCTTGAGTGGAAAGCTTGAATTGCCAAGGCCAGGCATATCTGCAATCTATCTATTTATTGCTGGAATGATTTGGAATCTTGGGGGGGTAGTGAAGGATTGGAGGTGGATGGGCTTCATTTTTTTTGCAGTTGCCAGTTCTTTGGAAATATAACACAGGAGTCATGTGTTTAGCTGAAGCAAGTTTAAAGGAGAGGAGTTTTTAAAGAGAGAGTGCACAGTGTTATACATGCTGGCTGTATGAGTGATCTGAGGGCCGGAGGTCAGTCTGCCTGGCACTTCTTTCCATAGGAACATTAACCCTTTTTCTTTATATATATATATATATATATATATATATATATATATATATATATATATATAAAATGTGTGTGTATATATATATATAATGTATATACAATGTATATATTGGGCTGGCCTGACATAATCTTGCCTTGTTCACCTGTTCATCATTGGTTTGTTGATTGTGACAATGGTCTCATTAGCTACATGCTCTATTGTTTTTTCATGTAAAACTTCTTTAGACTTCAGAAGAAAATGATGGACACACTCAGCCAGGTCTTCCTAATGTTTCCCTTACTTTTATTGATTCCTTCTATCATTAATATGAGGACCAAATGGCCAGGGGTGAAGACTGGGAATGAAAGAGTTAATCTGACCCTTGCCTCACCCTGGCTCTCGAGTTGCCAGATGTGGCAATATTTGAGTTCTCACAATTACCACCCCCCCCCCCCCCCCCCCCCCTTTAACAAACCCATTAACTGGAGGGGGAAGAGTCTTTCCTTGTTTAAAGGTAATGATTGGCCAAAACCCATCCTGGAATTCTGGGAATTTCCTGAAAGGTCCTGGGAACCAAATCTCTGACTGCTGCTCAGTTGGACGACTCATCGAGGGCAGCAGATGGCAAAATTGCAGCACCATTTGGGCACACAGAGGATTACATTAGATGTACAACATTATGAAAGGTACTGTTGTAACCCATTGATGCACCTCCTCCAACTGGCCAGAGAGAGCAAAGATCAAATCAGATTGCTATGGATTAGACATCAATGTCCAGAGGATCTGCTGTGAGATTCTCCTATGACAAGAAGCCACCTTTGACTTGGCAAGGTTACACAGCCTGCTACATCATTAGGGACTACATCTTCTACATTTCTTTTTAGTACACAACATCACCATACAGATTAATGGCTGACGTGTAAATCCCACAATGGGTCTCTTCCATTTTAGATCTGCTGTCCCAATATTTAATTCTCTTAAAACTGACTGCACTGCACCTGCTGTTCATCAGCTCCTCCTGCCCATCTGCTCTGAGGTGCATGTATTTAATTGTGCTTCTTATTCTTTTTTGATGGCAGGACATTTGCAGGCTCTACTCAAGTCTTAATATTCTTCTGCCATTTATCTTGGCTTACAATTTGACCTGCTCATACTTTGTAGATGGTGCCCTAATAATATTGTCTCAAAGGCTGGTTTCCACCTTTTGGCAGTAGGCTGTAGCAAGTCAACTAATGAATTGAATGACATTTGGACTTACAGTACACTTACTGAACAAATTCTTAGGACCATTGTACTAATACTAGGTAGGGCCTCCTTGTTTCTCTAAAAAGCAGCCTCAGTTCTTCAAAACATTCTTTTGAGATTCTGGTCCATGGTGACCTGACTGCATCACACAATTTCTGCAGCTGTGAATCTCCCATTGCACCACATCCTGAAAGTGTTCTGTTGGATTCAGATCCAGTGACTGGGAAGGCCACTGAAGAACACTGAACCCATTGTCATGTTCATGAAACCAGTTTGAGATGACTTTTGCTTCATCTTGCTGGAAGAAGCCATTAGAAGATGGGTCAATTTTGGCCATGAATTTTGGCACATGGTAAACAACAACACTCAACTAGGCCATGGTGTCAAGTGATGATTGATTGGCCTTAACTGGCCGAAAGTATACCAAGAAAACATTCCCAACACCATTGCAGAACCACCACCACCAGCCTGGACTGTTGACACAAGGCAGGTTGGATGCATGGATTCATGCTGTCGGCACCAAAGTCTGACCCCACCATCTAGCTGTATGGTACAAATTGAGGTTTATCAAAACAGGCAATGTTTTTCCAGTCTTTAGCTGTTAAGTTTTGGTGGATCTGTGCCCACTGCAGTAATAGCTTTTTGTTCTTGGCAGACAGGGGTGGAACCTAATGTGGTCTTCTGCTGTTGTAGCCCCTTCACCTTAAAGTTTGACGTGTTGTGCATCCTGAGAGGCCTTTCTGCTCACCACCATCATACAGAGTGGTTAGCCATTCTGTCAGCTCAAACCAGTCTGGCCATTCTCCTCTGACCCCTCTCATCACACCATTCTGATTACTCTTTAGAGACTCTGAATGAAAATCCCAGGAGATCAGCAGGTACAGAAATACTTCAGCCAACCCAGATAACACAGTTTACATCACTGAGATCACATTTTATCCCATTCTGGTGTTTGTTGTGAACATTAATTGAAGCTCCTGACCTGTATCTTCATATTTTTACACACTGCACTTCTGCAACAGGATTGGATGATTAGATGATTGCGTGTGTAAACAAGTGGACAAGCTCTTCTAATAATTTGCTCAGTGAGTGCATACATGTTATTCATTTGCAAAGCATTCGACTGGCATTCCATCTGAGAGACGTGTCTGGGATAAGCGTCACTTCCTCTTTGTCTGGTAACAGAAAAGCGGGTTCATAAATAGGATGGATGGATGGATGGATGGATGGATGGATGAGTTTTAAAATGTTTGTCGACTTTGATCTGACATGAGTTTTCAGGGATATTTGATAACTTGATTAAAATTTCAAACAAGCAGTTGGAGCTGAATTGTGTGTGTATTTAATAACCGTCCAATCAGTTCACGGCTGTTGGACATGAGTGTTACGGAGGCCACAACTCAAAGAATAAAACCTCTTTGTGTGGGATCAGATCACCCTGTAGGGCCTAGCAGATGATAATGAATCAAATTGGGAATGTCCAGGATATGGTAGACTCCTCCTTCACTCAGCTTGTATAGGCACTGTCCAGATGTGGGAGGCCTGTCCCAATGATATGTCGAGCCGCCTTCACCACACAATGCCAATCCTTTCACTCAGCAGCCAGGAGAGGATGCTCCTGATGGAGCTATGGATGGAGTCCACCATAAATTGTTGAGTAAGCTGGGCCTGTTTCGTTTCCTAAGGAAGCTGAGTCTCTGTTGGGCCTTTTTCACCAGCTTAGAGTTGTTAAGGGACAATGTCAGCCAAGGGGCAATGTCCGCTGTCTTGTTATGTAAACTTCAAGGTGTTGTGGTAGAAGTTCACATTCCACTACTTATTTGTGAATGTGGAGGGGGTGGTGGTGATTTATGTCCTTAATTTCTTTGAAGTCTATTATGATCTCCTTTGTTTTGGTGGTGTTTAGGACCAGGATGTTTTCTTTACACCACTCATTCCTGTAGGCCACTTCTTCCCCATCTGAAATTAATCATACTATTGTGGTGTCAACAATGAATTTAATTATATTATTATTGGATGAGTGAATAGGGGTGCAGTCATTGATTGATGAAGAGAGTGAGGAGCATTGGCCATGCGGTGTTCCCATGTTCAGGATGACAGTAGTAGAAGTGTGATTCTCAATCCTGACAGGCTTTGGTCTGTTCAGCAGGAAGTCCATGGCCCAGGAGCAGAGATAAGTGTCCAGACTTGGGTTACTAAATTTATTGACACGTTTGTGAGGGTTATGGTATTAAATGTAGAGTCAAAAGTCCACCAATATAGGACCCTTATGTCAGGGCTTGGCTGTTCTAGCTTATTTGGTATGAACTGAATCTCTAAGTGCATAGCAGGGTGGAGAAGTGGTTAGTGCTGCTGCCTAATGCATCCAGAATCTTTTGAGTTGAACCCGCACCCGGTGAATGTGCAATTGTAGCTGTAGCTGCTTTTGTTCTCCTCCAAGTATGCCAGTTTCTTTTCTCATCTCCAGAGATGTGGTAGTTGAAATAGACAGACAGACAGACTGACAGACAGACAGACTGACTGACTATATAATAGATAGATAGTGTAACAAAGGCGCTATATAGGCGCCTGACCCGACACAGATGGACACAGAGGCATGTATAAAACAAACAAGACTTATTTTCTTCACCCATGGACGCACGTCATCCCCATGACCCACAGGCAATACACAGTCCATACAGCACAATTCCAACACTAACACAATCTTTTCTCTCTTTACCACCACTCCTCCTCAGGCTTAGTCCTCCTCCTCCCGACTCTCGCTCCCGAATGGTGGTGGCTGGCCTTTTTATATCCCACCCGGAAGCATTCCAGGTGCTTGACCACCTGGACCTAATTGCACTTCCGGGTGGGGCTGAAGATTCTTCCAGCCGGGCTGCTGACTCCATGCAGCTCCCTCTAGAGGCCATCCGAGCCCCCAACCAGGCTGTGGAGGATTCCATCTCCCATGGAGACATGCGACAGATTGGGGAATCACTGTCCACCAGGGAGGCTGCCAACAAACATCCCGGGGGAGGTATTGAGCTGCCCATTGTTGCTCCCCCGGAACAGATGCAGCAGGGGCGTCCCTGCCGGGCATGGGACCAGGCTGTCCGCCACAATAGATTATGGAAAAAGATGATCCGTGGTGGCAACACCTAACAGTAGCAACAGATGGAAGAAGAATATAACAGATGGACTGACGGATGGACGGATGGATGGATAGATAGATGGATGACTATACAATGACCCATGTGGGTGTTAGGAGCAGCAGAAGGAAGAAGAATATAACAGACAGACAGACAGACAGACAGACAGACAGACAGACAGACAGATCGATGACTATATAGTGACCCATGTGGGTGTGTGTGGCAGTGTGCCCTTTGATAGACTGGTCCCTTATTTTGAGAGTATCCTTCCTTTGGGCTCAGTGCTGCCAGGGTAGGCTCCGACCCTGCCAAAGCCCCCCAAAATGGATTAAATGAGTCTGAAAATGTTGTTGCATGATATTTTAAATACTCAACTTCCCATCACCTTCCTAATCCATTAATCCATCTATTTTGAAGTCACTTTATCCTTTACAAGATCATTGAGCTAAAAATCCTTTCTTGGCAGCACAAGGCACAAGGCAGAAACCACCCTGGACAAGATGCAAGTCCATTGATGAACGGGTGGCTCAGTCCTTCTAATGATGGCTAGCTGGTACACTAGTTAGTGTTACTGCTTCAGAGCTTTTAGACCTGGGTTCAATTTCTATGTAGGGTGCCCTCTGTAAGCAGTTTTCATATCCTCCCTCTGTCCAAGTGTCAGTTTGTGTTCACTGAACCAGCTTCACCACCTGATGCAGATCCTTCTACTCAGTGACTGGAGCAGATGCTCCTGATGATGGTGTGGTAGAAGTAGAAGTTAATCAGAACTTATAGAGGAAGTTGGGCCTGTTTCAGCTTCCTAAGCAAGGAGCGATTCTGCTGGGCCTTTTTCACCAGGTAAGAGATGTTAATGTGCTCAGTGGCGGCATGGTGTCCAATCCAGGGTTGCAGAGTACACTGTAGCTGCCTAAGAAACTTTATTTTTTCTTGTAACTGTGATAGGGTAGCACAGTTGCTGACGGATAGCTTAGCCTATGTTGTGAATGTCTACAGACTGGCACAACAGGAGGCAGGAGAGTCTGATTACTTTCTTGCAGAAAGATGCCAAGTCCCTGTTAAAACCCTCATCACTCCAGACACATTGGCAGCCTTTTGAGAGGCCAGCATAGCCGACGTGTCTGCATGTTTGTTTTTGTAACTCGTCCATCCACCCCCAAGCATCCAACTTATGCCATGTCGAGGTCAGACATGTAACATGGAAAGGAGTGAAGGTCAAAGGTTATCAGGCACTAGGGAGGTTGCTGGTTTTGGGTGGGTGTAAGTAAGGAATTACTACTACAGCATTTAAGGTTGGGTGGGGGGGCAGAATGTGGAGTGTCTAAGAGAAATGTCGTCAATTAACTTGTTAACTCCCAGAGATGCAGAGAATGTTAATGAATTTTGGATAATTCACTTCCTGAGTAATCCTTTTATCTTATAGTCAGGAAAGATTAAGTGTTTAAAATTTGCCAGCCTGGCATTGGGCACTGCTAACTGGGTCAAAAGTTATGAGGTTCTAAAAAGTAGCTGAAGTTGTTCATCAGTGAACCTCTTGCACACTTTAATGCATTGCCATGAAGCCTCTCATTATCAGTGACCGCAAGCTTGGAGACCAATACATGAAATATCAAGCAGATGACAGTGAATGTCCTGTGTGACTGATTGGCAGGTTGGTTCCTAATCCAGTGCATCAGCTTACTATGGCTCTGATGTGGATATGTAGGTTGGGAAATGGATGGATGAACATCATTTTAAGATATGCAGTAATACGGCCCAAAATCTGGTGTCCTACTCTCATGTTGCTGTCAGAACAGACCAACCATAATATCTGCACTCTGAAAAAAATCAGGCAGGTATGGATACTAGGGGGCTCTCCAGCTCCCTAAACCCAACACAAGCAGACACAGATGAAAAGGCAATGAGTCTTTTATTTTGGGAAAACTCTTCTTTTGTAAGGGTTTCCCACCACCTCAGCCACGAGCACAACCAACACAATACAGCACACTCTTTGTCTTTTCTCTCTCGCTGTCTCTCACTGCCTTCTCCGTTCGTCTCACAAGCTTCATCCTCCTCCTCCCTGCTCAGGCTCCATGATGGGAGGCAGGCGGCTCCTTTTATTTTCGCTACCCCAGTCGTGCTGCTGATCTTCTGGACATGTGGTCTGTCAGCAGTTCCTGGTGAGGTGGAAACCGCATGATGTAGTGACTCCCTGATCCTGTAGCTCCTCCTGGTGGCTCCCACGGGACCCAACAGGGCTGTCCTCTGGGACTAGAATAGCCAGCATACCTGTGTGGGACTCTGAGCCTAGGCTCGCTGCCATCTAGTGTCCTGGGGGAGATAAAGCCCTGTATAAGCTGTTTCCCCATGTCCTTCCACCCTGAGGGTGTCTTGGCTGTCCTTCTTACGGGGAAAATCCATCCATCCATCCATTTTCCAACCCGCTGAATCCAAACACAGGGTCACGGGGGTCTGCTGGAGCCAATCCCAGCCAACACAGGGCACAAGGCAGGAACCAATTCTGGGCAGGGTGCCAACCCACCGCAGTCTTACGGGGAAAAATTAAATTTTATTTTATCTGTAATTATTTATGGTTAGGTTTGCTAGCAGCAGCAGTACTAACTTGAAACACCCAACCCCACCTATTAAGATGTCTACATGACATAAATTGAAACTTTGGTTTCTGACCTCACCTGTTTGTAATTGAAGTTTCATTTTGCATGTTAGTTCATTGGCTCAGCCACTCAGGGCCCCAGTTAATAATGAAATGTAATCTCATAATTTATGGACAAATAAATGCAGCCATAACAGCACAATTTCCGTGTGCTTTACAGCATCCTTGTTCTAGTAGCTATTATTTGTTCCTATCTGTTCATCCATTTTCTAAGATCACTTTATCCTGAGCAGTGTCACAGGAAGTTGTAGGGCACAAGGCAGGAACAACCCCTGGTCAGAGTGCTGGTCCATCACACACACACACATACACTAGAGGTCAATTTGGCATTGCCAGACCACCTTATCTTCATGTCTTTGGACTGTGGGAGAGCACCCGGAGGAAACCCACCCTACACGGTCACAGCGAGAACATGCAAACTCTGCACGGGAAGGACCCGGCCTCGTTGCTGTGAGGCAGCAGCACTGTCACTGCACCACCGTGCCATCCACTATTATTCTTCATCTCTGAAATGAGATTTATTACAACAAAATGTAGCTTTGTGCTTTAATATGTACTTGTTGACTCTGAGGGTAACAGCAACAACATTTATTTATTTTGCATACAAAAGATGTGGCTCAAAGAGCTTTACAAGATGAAGAAAGAGAAAAAAGACAAAATATAAAAATAAAATTAGGCAATACTAATTAACATAGAATGAAAGTAAGGTCCGATGGGCAAGGAGGACAGAAAAACAAAAGAAAAAAAACTCCAGACGACTAAAGAAAAAAAAAATCTGCAGGGGTTCCAGGCCACGAGACCACCCAGCCCCCTCTAACATAAATGATCTCAATCAGTCCTCATGGTTTTCAGGCTTCATGGGGAACAATTAGACGTTAACGGACATGTGGACCTCTGGTCTTCAATCCATCAGTGTGGGGACATCACGGTGCTTTGATCAGGTGGTGGTGGCGCAGATCAACACCACAGAAAACTAGAAAAAGAACAGCAGAGAAAGTAGGGGGTTAGTACGAATTGTGGAGCCACCATGAATGATATTGATAATTAAACGCATATACAGAATATCATTTAAAACTAAAATGAAACTATGAGAAAGACATGTTAAAATAATGAATTTTTAGCAGTTTTTAAAATGCTCCACCATATTAGCTTGGTGAATATTCCAGATTTTAGGTGCATAACAGCAGAAGGCCGCCTCACCACATCTTTTTAAGTTTAGCTCTTGGAATTTTAAGCAGACACTCATTTGAAGATTTGGAGTGTAAGGTGAAAGTGATGTGTTGCATTTTTTGGACACATAAGAGAGACTTATCACTGTACCCTATACACTTGACAATACTTTTATTGTGCTGTAATTATAAGCGGGAGTCACAATGGACAGTTTTGTTATAGTATAACAGGTAGAGTTTACTTATTGTTCATTCATGTAGTCCTCCATTTCCAAAAGCCATCCATTTATTGTTTTTCTGAAATGTTTTTTTTTTGCCAACTCTGGACAGGATGCCAGTCATTCAGAAGGACACTAATCTTACATATGCCAACATTCTCACGTACACCATCACTCTTTTGGAGAAAGCCATTTATTTCTGGCTGCTTATCTTTAAACTGCAACTTTAGAGAAAGTCAGCAGAGACTTGCGGAGAACATAAAAACTCCATCCAGATAACTGACCCCAGGACCATAGAGACATGAGGCTCATTCAGCTTTCCTGTTTAGCTGTTTCTGCTCTACAAGAACAATACCTGGAATTGTGGGGCTTTTCAGAGACTTTTGGCTCTTTTGTCTCTAATGGTTAAGGCTGTCGACTTGTTTCAGTCTACAAATAAACAATTACGTCATAGCCACAGACTTGAGAGGCTAGACACATAGCAACAGTTCAACTTTCGGCTCATCCTAAAAACTGACCAGTTACACAAAGCTAGCAATTAACCTCAAAATGGAAAGAAGTATAACCTATTAATGTAAAATTCAGTTAATCCTAGAAATTCTTTTGAGAAGTAAATGGCAGCTCTTATTAAGGGAGCATTTCATTTACAGACAGCAAAAATATGAAGCCTTCCAGGACTCGCCTCAGTCAGCACTGCAATGTGCCTTTGCCAATCTTCTGCTCTTCTGTCAAATTCCCTTATGCTTCTACAGGAAATGAGGCCTAGAAATGAAATCTTAGGACTAAAAAAATACACCCGTCCATCAATCTATAGTACAGTGCCCTCCATAATGTTTGGGACAAAATCCCATTTCTCATTGATTTACCTTTCTGCTCCACAGTTTAAAATGAACAAATCAAACACTTCAGACATTTGTGACTTTCATTTAAAGGGATTTGCATTCACACTTTTTCTGCATTGTCCCCCCATAATGCACCATAATTATGCGACATAGCAATGTCCGGTCTATTAAAGTCATCATATTTAGTACTTTGTCTCATATACCCCTGCACACAATGACTGCTTGAAGTTTGTGACTCGTAAACAGTAAATGCTCTGCCAGGCCCCAATGCAGCCATTTTCAGCTCATTCTTGTTTCGGGGGCTTGTCCCCTTAAGTTTTCTCTTCAGCATATGGAAGGCCCGCTCAACTGGATTTAAATTGGGTGACTGGCTTGATCATTCAAGAGTTGCCCATATTGTAGCTTTGTAAAGCTCCTGTGTTGCCTTAGCAGCATGTTTGGCTCATTATCTCATTGTAGGATGAAGTCCCGTCCAGTGAGTTTGGAGGAAATGATGAACCCCCGGGCGTCAGAACGCCCAAACCCCAACACGAACACAGATTCAGTCTCTGGTTCAAATAAAGGTTGTTTATTAACCATAAATACCTTTGTTATGGTACAAAAAGCACAACCCACCAGTTTTTCTTCTCCTCCTACTTACTCTCTCACAACCACCCTGCCCTCCTCCAGTCAAGTGTTGCCTCTTTACCTCCCAGCTCTGACTTGCCTAAATAAGGGAGTGCGGTCCCTTTTATTACAGACCCTGGAGTACTTCCGGTTCCAGGGCGATTGCCTGTACAGAAGTCCATAATAGGCAGCTTGTCTCCCTACAGCGCCCTCTCATGTTACCCAGACACCCCAGCAGAGCTGCTCTGCTGGACTACATATCCCGGCATGCCCTGCTGGTTCCTTACGGTGCACTGAACTCCGGGGCTGCTGCCATCTAGAGTGTTGGGGGAATAAAAAGCCTCCATCTACATTTTCTTTTTTTAATGGGCTGTGCGTCCACCTTTTCTGATTCTTCCTTCCAGGTCTATTCCTTTTCCTGGCCGGAATGTCCGTCCAGCCCGTGTGGCATCTACAAGGCATTAACTGGAACTTGAGCAGATTAGATGTTTCTGCACACCTCATTGTGCCACTGTGTGCCCAGTACCTGTGGCAGCCATATGTGCCCAAGCCGTAACACCCCACATCACCACCACATTTAACAGATGAGGTGATCTGCTTTGGATATCGGGCAGTTCCTTTTCCTTTCTACACTTTGCTCTTGCCATCACTCAGACGCAGGTTCATCTTTGTTTCGTCTGTCCACAGGAACCTGTTTCCCAGAATTCTGCAGGCTCTTTGAAGTCCTTTTTCACAAACTGTAATCTGATCATCCTGTTTTTGTGGCTAACTAGTGGTTTGCATCTTGCAGTGTGGCCTCTGTATTTCTGTTCATGAAGTCTTCTACAGATAGTCATCTCTGACACAGCCACATCTCCTTCCTGAAGACTGTTTTTGATCTGTCGCACAGGCATTTGGGGCTTTTCCTTTACCATAGTGAGGATTCTTCTCTCATCAGCAATGGAGATCTTCCTTGGCCTTCCAGTCCCTTTGTGGTTACAGAGGCCACCAGTGTGCTCTTTCTTTTTAATGATATCCCAGTTACTTTAGGTAACTATTAGGTTTTACTGATGTCTCTGATTTTATTCTTGTTCTTCAGCCTCATGATGGTCTTTCATTGAAACAGCTCTTGTTGTCATGTTGAACAATGGCAACTAGAGATTCCAAAAGGGAGAAGCAAGCCGAGGCATCTTATGAACCAATGAAACCCACCTGAGTATTCAAATACCCTCAAATTAAAGTCTGCAATGTGCACTTAATCACATCTGAGTTGTTTGATTTGTAATCAAGGAAAAATGTGTCTTTGTCCCAAACATTATGGAGGACACTCTGCCTGTCTGTCTGTCTGTCTGTCTGTCTGCCTGCCTGCCTGTCTGTCTGTCTGTGTGGGCGGGTGGGCGTGTTCTTGAATGCAGACAGCATGGCCACCTAGTACATAAAGTTTTGAGTTGTTATCTGGCAAGCCTACCAGCTAGACTCCCATCACTGACCCACTGTTGGACCTTGAATATATCATTTTACAAGCCATGTTTTTCTCTCTTATCTCTCCATGCACACACTTGTAAGATTAACTCTAACCCAAGAGGTTTCCAGTTCCCAACACTGATAACCTGTGTGAGCTGACTTTGACCTCACATACTAAGACTGTCTATCTATCTATCTGGTCAAGCAATGTGCTCCGTTTAGAAGATACCACCATGGGCCTCATTTATAAACCTTTGTGTTGATCCGATCATGAAAATCTGCGCATGCCCAAAAAAACTGGGAAATGTTTATGCCAAAAAAATGGTGTCCAAATCAGCTCACTTGCTTTTTATGTCTTTGAATTGTTGGTATTTCATTAGTTTCACTTTTATTTCTGAACCTCTGTAAAAACAATATTTGGTATCTTTCGAGTCCCAATGTGCTGAATCTTTTAAATGAGGTCCATTTGATGTGTATCATGACTTTGTACCAATTATTCAGGATTGGTTTCTCTGTTTAGCATTTCAGCACAGACCAAACAATCCACATCATCAGCTGTCAATAATTTCTTTTGCAAAGTAACCAATAAATGCGTGTGTGGTATTTCTCTTTCTTTGCGCTAATGCAATGTTTACTTTGGTTGTTTTGACACTGTCGTTTTTTTCTGCTTTCATATTCTGTATCTTGCTCTGCATGTGTTTCGTGCCTACTTTTTTTTTAAGCTTTTGCATTTGTAGGAGCCTGCGTTGTTTTGAACCCGTGCTTGCCCTGCTTCTGCGGTTTGAGACGCGCGTTGTAGGCGTCCATGTTCATTGCATGTGTCTACGCAGGCTCGTTTCTGTAGCTCCGTTAGTGGAGCTGTATGGTTTTGGAGCTGAGACAGTTATGCTTCCGTGGTTTCAGACGCGCGTTGTAGGCGCCTACATGTATTGTGGAGCTGTATAGTTTTGGAGACGTGATCGTGACTCCAGTAGTTCTCCGTTGTGTACTGTTAGTAATAACCTCTTTATGACGTTTTACTTTGTTTTCTACTCTGTATTTCATTTCTGACCTCGCTTTATCCTGACACCTGGTCCGTGGTGATTATATTTTCCTTTTTTCGAGTAATAATTTCCATTTGTTTGCGATACTGTGATCTTTACCGTACTGTTAATAATGCATCTCTGTAATGTGATTCACCTATGCTGTATAGTTTGGACGTGTGAGGATGACGTATGTTTAATACGGAGCGTTCGCCCGTGTCAATCTGGGGCCCCCCACTGTTAATACGGAGCGCTTTCTGAACTATTATGCGGTGCATTGTGGACCACTGCAGACTCCATAGTGTTTCCCATTTCACTTTGTATCTCGGTTAGTCGAGCTCTTTCTTTTTGGAGTTATGTCTGCCTGGTTTGCGGCATTTTAGACGCACATTGTAGGCGCCTGCGTTCATTAATTATATCCAGGCAGGCGCGTGTTTGTATCTCGGTCACTCAAGCTGTTTCGTTTTGAACCCATGCCTGCTTTGCCTCCGCAGTTTGAGACGCACGTTGTAGGCGTCTACGTTCATTAGATCTGTCCACGCGGGCTCGTTGTTGTAGCTGTTAGTTGTTGAGCTGTTTGGTTTTGGAGCCAAGACAGTTTTGCTTCCGCGGTTTCAGACGCGTGTCCGTACCATCTCGGGTTTGATGTATGAGCCTTTGTGGACTCCGTAGTGTGTCCCGTTTCACTCTGGGGCGGGGCGTTGACTGCTCTTGTTTTACTGTGTCTCCTGCGTCCACGGGCATGTACCTGCGTCCATATCCGGTTTACCATTCTCGGTTAGTAATATAGATAAGCACCACAAACCTGGTATAGGTGTATTGAATGAGTGCGTAATTGAATCAGAATGCATAAGTAGGCCTCGAGCTGTAGTCGAAATCGCCTTTCACGCCTCTAGAGCTTTAATCGAAGTCGCCTTTCTCTTTGAATTTTTGCGGCCATAAATCCGCCACCTGCCACAATGTTGGGGTTGGATGTCGGTCTTGTAAGGTTTTTTGGCCAGCTGCGCAGAAGGCGACTGCGCAGAAGGCAACTGCGCATTCGGCTTCGGACGGACATGAGTGAGTGAGGAGGCAGGCGAATTATGTATTAAGATTCTAGCTGATACTGTATGATCCTCAGGAGGGAATGATGGGTACAGCTACAATATCACTGCCATAGCACTGATAAGAGAAACCAGGGGTCAGGATGATGGGGCCTAGTGAGAAGGTTTATGGAGAGTAGAGGAGAGGGGCAGAGACCACTAATGACCCTTGAGACACCCTTGTGTTTGGCTAGTGCACCATTGACATCTCTTCTTGAGAGGACACGCAGTAGGACCTGCTCAGGAGGTGCGATTCACACCATATGAGAGGTGTCCCATTTATGCCAAGGTCAACGAGGGTGAAAAGGAGGATCTGGTAGTTGACCATATTGAAGACAGAGAAGAGAACTAGCAGGAATAGGACAGATGACATGTCGGTAGTTTTATCTAGCCGTAACGTATTTACAGAGGTCAGTAGAGCTGTCTTGGTGGAATGGCCACTCTCCAGGCCTGAAGGATTAGGATCAAGTGCATTGTGAAGTTTAAAGTTTTGTTTACACTTCATCTTCTGCAATGTTGTCAGATGCAGGTTTTCATACTGTTCTTCCTCTTATTCTCTCAGCAGGCTTTCCTGTGGTGAATTCCACCCCACCATGCCTGAGGGGGCGCGCCGGTTGAGCCAGAAGAAGACCGGCAGCCAAGGTGAGAGAAATTCATTGCAGTTTCTCAGTAAGAAATGAAAAATGATTTTAATGCAATAACAGAATTTTTAGGAAAGGTGGCTAAGAGAAGTAGCGGCCTTGTATTATGCCAGTTTGCACTTCTAACTCAAAGCTCCAGGATGAACTGACTTGATCTCCAGCGCAGTCATTGGCTTGTTCTCCCATCATCCTCATGGATGTTTTCCTGGTGTGGTGTGAATAAATATATATGTGTGTGCCCGCGTGTGCCATGTGATTAACTGGTGTCCAGTTCAAGGAAATCTCCTTTTCTGTGGCCATTGCTGCTAGGACAGATTCAGAATTTTAGTTTGAAAATGAACATTTATCTTATATTACATTTTACCACCTTGCTTGACCGAATTATATTGTCATGTGCTTTGTCAGACTGTATGGGTTAAAGTTCAGCCTTTGGATTGCAAATCAGTTGCTGTCTACCTAGTTGACAAGCTTAAAGCAGGCTCAGGTCACACACTTTACCCACCGGAAGTCTACAACTGATGGCAATTTTTGGACAATGCTGCACATCCTCTCCTTGACACTAAAATTTAGGATTTTTATTCAACCAAATATTCAGCTGAAGGGTGTCAAGATATTCTACTGGGGCTCCTCCATGCCAGTGGCAATGCGTCTTCTCTCTGTGACTGCTGCTCTTTACTTTAGCCAAGTCTTTTTATAATGTGTGTGTGTGTGTGTGTGTGTGTGTGTGTGTGTGTGTGTGCGTGTGTGTGTGTGTGTTTAAGGGGGGTTAATTATTATTTGTCATAATATGTCTGTATTTCTTGAACTTCTGTAAAAGCTAAATTTCCTCTTTGGACAAACAGAGTAGATGCACTACTGGTGTTCATTTATACCAACGGCAATGCAGTTTTATTGTGCCTCACCATTAACCAAGTCATAAGGATTTTTTCTTAATTTTTTTGCAATTCTTGTGTATGAGGGTTTTAACTGGGTGGCACGGTAGAGCAATGAGTAGCGCTGCTGCCTCGCAGTTAGGAGACCAGGGTTCGCTTCCTGAGTCTCTCCCAGTTCTCCCACTGTCTACATGGGCTTCCTCCCACAGTCCAAAGACATGCAGGTTAGGTACATTGGCGATTCTAAATTGTGCTTGGTGTGTGTGTGTGTGTGCCCTGTGTTGGCTGGGACTGGCTCCAGCAGACCCCCATGACCCTGTAGTTAGGATATAGCAGGTTGGATAATGGATGGATGGAGGGTTTTAACTGCTTATTATAATAATTATATATTTATTGAACTTACATTAAACTTCCACTTGGCACAAACTACTATCTATCTATCTATCTATCTATCTATCTATCTATCTATCTATCTATCTATCTATCTATCTATCTATCTATCTATCTATCTATCTATTATATAGTGCCTTTCATATCTATCTATCTATCTATCTATCTATCTATCTATCTATCTATCTATCTATCTATCTATCTATCTATCTATCTATCTATCTATCTATCTATCTATCTATCTATCTATCTCTGTTGTGTCTTGTATTTCAGTCTATGCATACATAAAGGCAGTGTAGCTGATTTTTGACTACGGTATTAAGATATTAACTTCAGTGCTGCCTGCCAGTTCAGTCTGCTCCACCACCTCACAGAGTTGCATTTAGTGAATCCCCTTAACCTGCTATTGCTCACATTTTCAGGAAAAGCATTTAAACATGGTTTACCCTAACATTCTCAAGCTCTCCTAATACAGTTCATGGTTGTGGATGGCTGAAGCCTGGTAACTCCATTTACTTGGCACAATGGGGTATCAATCTGGTAGCCCCTTTTAATTGGCACAATGGCACAACAAAAACAATGCTGTCCACAATATAAGAGTTTTCTCTTCTGGTAGCTCTCACACATGAGCTCATTTGGTATCGACTCCTTGTTGCAAAGGAGACACTACATTCTGAGGCTGTCCCTTTTCATGGCATCCTGACTTAGGGGTGGCTTCTGCTGTGGATGTCACGTTTGGGGCTGGGTGCCATCACTATGTGTCTCCTTGGGGCTGTTGGGGAAGCAGAAGACACCATTAGCGACATGGCCCCCTCTTGTCCCTGAGTGGTATTGCTTACCTCAGCTGAGTTCTAATGGTGATCCCCAGTTGCACACGTGTGACAGTCTTTAAGAAGCGTTTGAAGACTCTCTTGTGTGGTGAATTTCTGTTTAATTGACATTAGCTGTTTTGTAACACTGGTTCCCGAAAAGTCCCCCAGACTGCTGTTTACTCAATTACAGTATGTAGGCATATTTTGTAGGGTCGCTTTGGATAAAAGGATCTACTAAGCAAATAAATGTAAATGTAATGTAATGTTTATAGCCCCTTTGAGTTTGGATGTTAATTATGTCTCTGCATGGCTCTCCTACTGCCCACATCAGTCAGCAGGATTTAGCTCACAGACTACTGGTCACCTTTCGTGGCCCTGAAATGTGCTATTTTCCTCATTTGCAACCCGCCCGTCCTGTTTTAAACTGTCTGTAATCACAGCCAAACCCAAAATGCACACATACAATGATTTAATGAGAGAGTGTGGTTGCACAAAGTTTCTTTTTGAGGATCCTCTGACCCAGAACTACTGCAGAGAAAGCTGAATTCAATGTGCAGAAGAACAAAGGAAATGAAATTTTTAGAAAAATGATGCAAATCTCCGCATCAGTAGTCTGGAGACTGCTGTGGCCTGCAGCAGGGCTGGTGACTGGCATACTGTATATATATATATATATATATATATATATATATATATATATATATTCTGTAGCTTTAAATTCTTCAGTTGACTGCAAATGCTGAAGCTGGGCTAAACTCCCACAGATAGGTGCTGACGTATTTTAACTTTTTTGACATTAAAGGTCTGGAAGTTCCTCTCACCCAGCGCTAGACGCTTGCATACAACTTTGTTGTGGGCTTTGATCTGATTACATAATCACATTAAAGCAAAGTATGCAAGTGTGTGTAAGTAAGCATGCTGTCAGTTTATCGTGGGATGAATAAGATTCAAGAAAACACACAGAATTAGTTGTCATTGTCATCATGGTAGAGCGTGTTGAAGCAGAGTTGGGCCACAGCTAGCCCATGTCACACTGCACACTGTTTGAGTGGATGTCTGGCCTTAGTGAAACTTTACTGTAAATGTCATTTTTACCGTCTCAGATGTTACAACATTCTGTCACCATGTGTAGCAGGAAGACAAGTCACACTTCCAAGTATTAATTCTGTTAGACCTCAGTGCAGCATTTGACACAGTCAGACATGACATTCTACTATCTAGAATGGAGAACATGCTGGGTATCTCTGACACTGCCCTCCAGTGGTTCAAGTCCTATCTGACTGATTGTCTTGGCAACAGCCGGTCCAGCACAGCGCCAGTCATACAAGGAGTTCCTCAGGGTTCTGTCCTCGGCCCTCTTCTCTTCTGTATCTATGTGCCTCCCCTTGGCCATATTATTCATAGCTTTGGACCAGGTTATTATTTTTATGCAGATGATACTCAACTCTAAATTCAATGTTAAAAAAGTGAAACTTCATCAGTGCTTCCTCAGCTCACAACTTGCCTCAGTTAAATTAAAACCTGAATAGAGCAGAACTCTTTAAAATTAAATTGCAGCAAAACTGATCTCCTACAAATTGGAACTAAAGCACAACTTAAGAAAATGAGCTCCTCCTCAGTCACTCTTGATGGTGATCTCATCAGACCATCTTCTGATGCAAGGAATCTTGTGGTGTAATTTTTGATTCCTTCCTTTCTAATTGTAACCACATAAACCACATTAAG
The DNA here is from genome assembly GCF_900747795.2 of Erpetoichthys calabaricus. Classification (NCBI taxonomy): domain Eukaryota; kingdom Metazoa; phylum Chordata; class Cladistia; order Polypteriformes; family Polypteridae; genus Erpetoichthys; species Erpetoichthys calabaricus. The sequence continues at coordinate 31,904,330 of NC_041394.2, forward strand.
AAACTTTCCTACTTTCACCTCCATTGTATATATCCTGTGCTCGCTCATTCCTCTCCTTTTCTAACACCGAGAAACGTGTCCATGCTTTTATCACATCCCGCATCGATTATTGTAATTCTCTACTGGCAGGTGCCCCTTCTAATCTTATATCACAGCTCCAGTTCATTCAAAATTCTGCCTTGAGAATTTGTCCTGACCTGTTGTCCTGACACAGACCGGCAACAGCAGAGCACATGACACCCATTCTGCTTCACCTTCACTGGCTCCCTGTGTCTTACAGGATTGAATATAACATTTTATAATTAATCTACAAAGCTTTAAATGGCCTTGCACTGGACTACAGGTGCATCTCAATAAATTAGAATATCATTGAAAAGTTACATCCATATTACTAACTGAAGGTTGTAAACCGGATAGGCGCAGGGCTCACCGGATGTACGGCATCCCCGGATGTATGGAATCCCCGAATCCCCAAAGGTCCATGCTGTGACAACGCTCAAACCAAAAGTCCATGCTGTGACAATGCACGCGCCTACAATGCGCTTGCGAAAGGAGTCACGGCTCAAAAACGAAAGGATTCACGTCTCAAACCGCGGGGCGCAGGGCTCACCAACTAACAACAGAAATGACAATATTCAGCGCATATTTCAATCGCATGGCTCACCGGATGTACGGCATCCCTGGATGTACGGAATCCCCGAATCCCCAAAGGTCCATGCTGTGACAACGTGCGCGGCTCAAACCAAGAGTCATGGCTCAAAAACGAAAGGATTCACGGGCTCAAACCAAAGGTCCATGCTGTGACAACGCGTGCGCCTACAACGCGCTTGCAAAAGGAGTCACGGCTCAAAACCGAAAGGATTCATGTCTCAAACCGCGGGGCGCAGGGCTCACCGGATGTACAGAATCCCCAAAGGTCCATGCTGTGACAACGCGCGTGGCTCAAACCAAAGGTCCATGCTGTGAGCGCGCCTACAACGCGCTTGCGAAAGGAGTCACGGCTCAAAAACGAAACGAGTCACAGCTCAAACCAACTAACAACAGAAACGACAATATTCAGCGCATATTTCTATCGCATTCCAGTATTATGGTATTACAGTACGGAAACCCCACACGTCCACACTACACAGCATATGTACGCTGGCACCTACAACGCCAGCGCCTATACAGTAATAATAAGCCACAGAAAATACAGAGACGAGAGCAGATGGATAAACACAATAAACGAACGCTCCGCATTAAACGAAAGTGCCATTATAATTCATAACAGTAAATGACGTATATCTAACGGAGTCACAGCTCCAAAAAGAAACAGCTGAACTAACGGAAATACACACACGATCCCGCATGGATAGACACAATGAATGCAGGCGCCTACAACGCACTTCTAAAACACCAGAAGCAAAAGGCTCACAGCTCCAGAACGAAAGAGCTCAACTAACACAAATACAAAAACGAGCCTGCATGGATAGACACAATGAATGCAGGCGCCTACACTGCGCATCTGAAACACCACCAGAAAAGGACTCACGGCTCCACAAAGAACGAGCTCAAGTCACGGAAATACAAAAACGAAACCGCATGGATAGACACAATGAACGCAGGCGGCTACAGCGCGCATCTGAAACACCACCAGAATATGCCACTTGAGATTGTACAACCCGCTGTACGCTCCAAAGCAAATCCCGGGGGATTACATTTCATAGGTATGGCTGAACAATTCTTTTGGCTATATATGGCCGTTAGGAAATCCTGTTGTTTAATTGTTCCTTGAGCTACGCCAGGCTACGCTAGCAAAGCTATGCATGTAGGTGCTCAAGTGAGCCTCCAAACAACGTGTTGGCTACACGTCTATAGTCACTATATTGAATGTTGTTAGCTATTAACATGTCTCACACCTGATGATGTTCTTTCTCAAGGAGCACATTTACGAAACACACTTTCAAAGTGACAACCATCATTGTATGCTCATGTCTTTAGTTCTGTCTGTCCTCCACAAACTAAGGCTGCACCATAGTACCGGAGTGAATACTCTCATATTACAAGATCTGAGTGAGCGAGAGGGGTATGAAAGCAGTCCCCAGCATGTTACGTATATGGGAGAAATGGTTAAAAATAATTAGAATCATTGTTATTTACTACCTGCCAGTATTGGTGTATACATGGATATGTATAATTGAATTTAAACGATTCGCCGTGATCTGTTGTATGTGAACAATACCGTCTTATACATTACTGATTGTTCATCACCGTACACAGTTTACACGTCTAACTGTATTAAACACCACAAGCAAAGGAGTCATGGCTCCAAACAGAAATAACCAAGTGATTGCACTGCTTCCTAGAGAAAGCCGACTCTTTCTATGTACTGACAATGTTGATTCTGAAGACGTAACTGACCATCTTAATTTCCCATTAGAATATTTAAACACTATTAACCCTACCGGATTACCACAACACAATCTTAACCTTAAAGTGGCGACAATAGTCATGCTATTAGACGCCTTAATACTAAGAACACCACAACGAAACAGCTCAATTAACAGAAATACAAATCTGAGCCCATTGCGAACAACATAGCCACAGTGAAAACAAAAACGAGATGAATCACCGCATATTTCAATCACATTACAGTGTTACTCTTAATAAACAAGCTTTACTTTCAGTCATACTATGAAGATGCAGCCCCCACCCTCCATCGTGTGTCATCCCTCCAACGATTATATGGAATGCCAGTCGTTCTCTTGCGATTCGTTAGAGAATCGGGGGTTTACTGGTTATTTCAGTAATTCAAATCAAAAAGTGAAACTCATACATAATCAGCAAAATCAAAATAAACAAATGCTTGAAATATAAAAGAAATAAATGCTTGAAATATATCACTCTGTGTGTAATGTATGAGTTTCACTTTTTGAATTGAATTACTGAAATACATTAACTTTTCGATAATATTCTAATTTATTGAGATGCACCTGTACATCAGTGACCTTCTCCATCACTAGGCTCCTGTTTGCCTACTAAGGATCTCTGATTCTAGCAATCTTGTTGTGCCCCATGCTAACCTGCACTCTATGGGTGACAGCAGGGACTTTACTGATATAAGCACCACGACTTTGGAGTGACCTACCAGAATGAATGAGATCAGCTGACTCCATTCATTCTTTTAAAAAACAACTTAAAACTTGTCTGTTCAAGAAGGCTTTTAACTTAACCTGACATTCTGCTTCCTCTTTCCAGTCTTCCTCTCTGTCCAGATGCTCAGTATAATTTACATGTGTGTTATATCACAACTGATATTATTTTCTAGCCTTTTCTTTTAGTATTGAATTTAGTATTGAATTTAGTATTTTACTCTGGTTTATTGTCTTTTATTCTCTTTAATGCCTTTGTATATCTTGTATCTATCTTGTTTTAATGTTCTACTCAGGAAACATCTTTATGCAATGTTTCATTTACCTGCTGTTTCTTTATGAGATTGTGAAGTGCCTTTAGCATGGGAAAAGCACTACATAAATACAATTTATTATTATTATTATTATTAATTCATAATAATATTAATAATAAAAGAGCTGGCAAGACCTGCAGTCCTGGATGAAGGACTTCATGAAGGTAGTGCTTAGTGGCTCAGGGATTGCATGAATTGGACAACCTGATTCATTATGTGACTTTTGTGGTGTAGCTCTTTACTTGTAAAGTGACTTTTATATCGATTTTCAGAAGGCTTTTGATAGGGTACCACATAAAAGGCCTAGTGATCAAACTACAAGAAGTGGGGACTCAGGGTGTGGTCTGTAGGTGGCTAAAATGTGACTCAAGCACAGGAAGCAAAGGACTATGGTGACAGGAACTTGTTCAGAATAAAGGTGGTGTCCCTCGGGGTCAGTGCTGAGTTCTTTTTAATATACATAAATGGTCTGGATAAGACTATCTATCTATCTATCTATTGTGGAATATGGCCCGGACACAGACAGGTAGACATGTTTAAAAGCACCACCACATGTTTATATACACTACCAATATTTACAATAATAAGTGCACACAACCCACAAACTCTCCCAAAGTCCAGGCCTCTCTATCCGATGCCTCCTTTCTCCTGACCACCTCCACCCCTCTCCTCCGAGCTCTGACCTTTTCCACCCGACTCCAGCTCTCGAATGGAGGGAGACGGCCCCTTTTATAGTCACCCAGATGTGCTCCAGGTGCCTTCCGACAATCTTCCGCCAGCACTCCCCACTGAGGCGGAAGTGCCGGCTGCGCACCCGGAAGCACTCCGGGTGCCCCCGATCCTCCGGGTGTGGCGTAAGTGCTGAGGTCCAGGGTTCCAAAGGCATTGGGGCGCCCCCTGGCAGTGACCACGGGCCCCTACAGAGCTGAGCCTCAAAGCTCTGTACCCGTGGTCCCTATAGCCACTAGGGTGGTCGCCCCCAAGTGGTCTGGTGGAGGCGTAAGCCCTCCTCTGGTCCTCCTGGGCATCCCGGCCGGGTAACACCCCCAGCCACCTGCGACTCTATCTATCTATCTATCTATCTATCTATCTATCTATCTATCTATCTATCTATCTATCTATCTATCTGTCTGTCTGTCTGTCTGTCTGTCTGTCTGTCTGTCTGTCTGTCTGTCTGTCTGTCTGTCTGTCTGTCTGTCTGAGCAATCTGATTGATCAGTTTGACTTTGGTGTGATTGGCCAGTTTGGCTTTGGTGACACACCAAAAGAGGAAGTGCGAGTCCGAGAAGCATGAGGAGAAGTAAGGCGTATGAGGCGTGCTGAAGAGTCATCTTCAAAGATGGCAAGTATAAAACCAGACAGGTGGTGAGAAATGTGCTTCACAAATAATGACGAGTCTGAGAAGGAGGCTTTATGGGAACACGCTTGAGAGACAGAGCACCACTTAAGAGACATTCACACATGCAAATACAGAGGAAAGGTGCAGAAGGTAAACATAAGGCAAGAGAAAGAAAATATTGTTCATTATTCTGTTACTTGTCTTTGACAGGTACAGTGGCTTAGTAATCAATAAGCTGGTTAAGTCTGCAGTGGATACCAAACTTGGTGGAAGGGCAGATAATGTAAAGTCAGCTAAATTGTTTTAAAGGAATTTGGACAGCATGTAGGCTTGAGCAGATTTGTGGCAGATGAAATTTAATGTCTGTAAATGTAGGACTAAAAATGTGTGTTTTGAATACATAATGGGAATTCTGAAAATCGAAAGTACACCTTATGAGAAAGATTTAGTAGCGGTAGTGGACTGGACACAGTCAAATGGCAGACAGTATTCAGAAGCAATCAGTAAGGCTAATAGGATATTAAGTTATATAGCGCCCTACTCTAAAGTACAAGTCAAGGGAGGTTTTTATACAAAACTGATGAGGCATTATCTCGAGTATTGTGTTCATTTGTGGTCTTCAGTTTACAAATAACGGTAAAGCATTGCTAGAAAAGGGCCAGAAAAGAGCAACTAGACTGATCCTGGGACTAAGAATTATGAACTGTGAGGAAAGACTGTACGGGTTGAACCTTTTCAGTTTAAGCAAATGGAGATGAATCTCCTTGGCGTAAACACTGAACGTGATTTGCGGTTGAAAGTGCAGTTAAACCCGAGTCACACTCGGGGTGACAAGTAATGACATGCATTATAGTGTTAAGCCTGAATAACTCTCAGGACAGTATTCAGCTGCCATCTAGTGGATAAAAAAATTATATGCTATTGGCTACTGCTTTGGAATCTCTTAACTTATCTATCAGTATTAATGAGTAAGGTGGGGCCTCCAAAGAAAAACACAATGGCAAATGAAAAACTATAAAGGAAGTTTTAGAATGAACTGAAACTAAACCATTGCATGAATTGAGCAATTGTAGTAACAATGTGAATTGGTCATCAAACATTGGCACGGATAGTGATACTGACTCATACAGCACTGTACAAACAAGCGGCTGGGATATGCCCAGCGGATGTGGTCACATGAAGCTTCACCATGGTGTGACAGTAGCTGTGTGATAAAAAGGCCTAACGGTTGCAGTCAAGTACAAGGACAAGCAAGATGTTAACCCCCTTTGGTTACAATGCAGCAAATGTCAATGTTTGTGTCAGAAGAAATGTGGAAGTCAGTGGGCCTGTATCGATTGTGCAGGTCAAGCACTGACATCATATGGTTAAGCAACAAAAAAATATTCTAAGAAAAGTGTGCAAAGAAACACACGTCTACTGTGACCGATTGAAACATCGAGCTGTGTGTTGGTGACATGTCACGCGGCTATTACATACTAAATCCGCAACAGTACAGCACTGGAGACTAGACGTACCCTTCTTATTGTATGTATGTTGATGTTTTGGTGTTTACGTGTTTATGCTACACATAATAACATTTTTTCTTGCTGAAAAGAATTGAACCTTTTTGGCTCATTCTTCCTGTGGTAAACATCCCGCTAAGGAGATAACAATGTCACATGGTTGAAGTATTTAAAGTTATAAAAGGAATAAGTGCAGAGAATCCCAGCTATTCATTTAGAATACATTTTGCAACAACAGCATGGCAGCACGTTTGGAAACTTAAGGGAAAATTTTGTACTAATTTTTCTTAACTCAAAGAACCATAGACACATGGACTAAATTACCAAGTAGTGTGGTAAAGAGCAGGACTTTAGGGACCATCAGATGCCAATTTAATGTTTTTTTGGACAGTCCAGGTTAATTGGATGGTTGAACTTGTTGGGCTGAATGGCCTGTTGTCATCAGAACATTTCTAATCTTCTTATGCTCCAGTGCTCTGATTTCATTTTAGCAAGCTACTATGTTAAGACAAAGGGTGTTTAATCACTTAGATTAATGATGGACCATTAATGAACACTCAGTAAAGAAGCATAACCTGTGGTGAAGTGAGTAAGGGGTCTGTGTGCTTGTTTTTATTTAAACAACGTGGCTCAGGTTTGATTTTTGGGGATGCGCACTACTGGAAAACTTTGCGACTGTGGGGTGTTTAATTGGGAATTTGGCTGATTGCGCAATCACATGGAAACATGATCAGCTCAGCTGGTTTCCTCATTGAAACTCCATGGGTTGTTTGGGTAAGCACCTGCACCTACACAGTATAAAAAGCCTGAGTAGGACAGAGAGGAGGAGGAGGAGGTCTGATTGGTGAAAAGAAAGAAACAGAATCAGATGAGCAGCATTGCGAAGGTGAGGTGAGGTGAGGTGAGGTGACAAAGCGGCTGGGTAGAACATGTGAAGGATGTGAGTGAGAGGCGATCGGATCACTCCTGCTGAACAGCCAAGAGCAGAAGCCATTGAATGCTCCAAGGCAGGTTGCAGTTGCTGACAGAGGTGTCAGGAAGAGGGAGTGGGGCTCAGCACGTCTTGGTGGACACCAATGGAAGGTGGCCAGGATGGGTAGTCACAGGTTGACTGCGTTTGTCAGGGTCTCGCTATACACGCCTGGGAAAAGGGTGAGCCTGGATGTGACATGGTTGTGAGAGAGATAAAGGCCAATTCTGATAATCTTTAGTTTTAATGGATTTTCTATTACTTCTGTTTACGGATTTTAACTTTGCTCACACAGGACTGGGTTATATTGGATAATTTACTAATTATTGCACTGTACTATTTACTAGACGCTGATTCATTGTTGAATAAAACACATGATAAACACATTCACCGCCTACCTTATTTTTTCGTGTTGTCGTTGCACCAGTCCCATCTTGGTTTCATGACAATTGATGTTCCGGGAACAGAAAAATGCCAGGTTGTGGGAAACCCTGGGCATCACATGACCCAAACTAGGCCAGAAAAGACGCAGGGAGTCCCCATTGGGCATTATAGTCTCTGCAATGTTTCTGTCTTTGGCTGAAAAAATAAAAGTGAAGTACAGCATGTTGAAGAGGCTACCTGAGGAAAGATGAGCTCATCCTGCAACCCCCTACCTTACAGCAGCCACTAGCCTCTCCCAGTGCTGGAGGAGAGTGCCCCCGGAGTGCAAATTATCATCATTACATGGCGTGTGGCTTCCAGGCCCTCAGCTGCACACTTGTCCTGTGGGTTCAGTAATTACAGGCCTTCGGATTCATTGGGCTGGTTTCATTTCAGGCCTCTGTGATTTGGAAACACAAAACAAGAATAAAAATAACCTGACCGGCACCCTGTGGCCAGCAGCCCGTAGCCAGAGTCTGATCTGCTTTTGTTGTAACCCCCTTTCTTTTGGGACAATGCTTCCCACCAGCTTTCTCTGGGGCTCCGGCTTCATTCGGACCACAAGAATGTGGAACTTGTCAGGCATGGTGAGAAGCTTCCACTTGCTCTGCATTACTCATTTGTGTTGCTTTTGTTCCAATTTTCTTTTTTTTTTAGAGTAAATGATATTCCAGATTCTTGAATTGTTCTTTGAATATGTGGGCTTTCTAAGAAGGATTCAGTCAGGCTGCATTTCATAAAGGGCACTTCATGTGACGTGCCATCAGGAGGTCGATTACATAACTAAATATAATGACAATGATATGGCAGAGCCTCATGAAGAAAGAAATTCTGTCCATCCACCCAGCCATTTATCCTTCTGTCCATTCATTCATTTTTCCAGTTTAGTAGCCACTTGATTTGATTCAGGGACAATGGGACCAGTGACTACTGAGCATAATTTCAATTGGAGAAATACTAAAGCAATTGGAGAAAACATGAATTGAATAATCATTCTAAAAGGGGCAATGTTCATATTTGTTAAATGTTGGGACACTTGCATGTCTGAGCCCAGGTTTCTCCAACTCCGGTCCTTGAGAGCTGCTGTGGCTACCAGTTTTCGTTCTAACCTTTTTCTTAATTAGAGAGCGGGTTTTACTTCTAATTACCATCTTTTGCCCAAATTGTAATTGACTTGCTATTTAAGACTCGGGCTCCTTATTTGCTTCTGTTGTTTTCCTTAATTAGCAGCCACACAAGACTGTGATACAGAATGAGCCAACACATGACCAACAACCTGTGTCACCAACCTGTGTCCACCATACAATATCTCTCTATCTTCTTCTATAATATGCTACCATGGCTGTTCGTTTGTCCAGGATTTTAAATCACCTGTAGCTCGCAAACTGTTTCACCTATTGACTTGAAATTTGGTACACATATACTACATGACGTCTACTATCCGCTTTTGGGGTGATGATTTTATTACTCTTATTTTTATTTTATTTTACTGTAGAATCAGCTCTTGGCAGTGTGCAGCTGGGCGGCCATGCGGCGCATGTGTACGGGCGCCGTTCTCATTCCCTACCACTTTTGCTAATCATTCTTGAGGCAAAAGTGCCAGATTAAGTGAAAAATTAAAGAAAACGTACTAAGTAATTGCAACACAAAAACTAACTTAAATCAGTTTTAACGCGAAAAGAAGGGAAGCAGCGGGATGCTAGGGTGGAGAAAAGAAGAGCTGCTCAGGAAGCAGCAAGCACATCAACCTCTGAGCAAACGAATGCTAAACGTACAGAGGAAGAGGATGAAAACTAGGAATGCTCAAGTCAAGTGTATTCGCAGTGCGTTACTGGTATATATATAAAATCTAACATGTCTGTCTATCTGTATGTCTGTCCACTTTTCACAAGAGAACTACTTAATGGATTTAGATCGGGTTCTTTTCTATAATTTGCTTGAACATTCCGGTTGATTTAGCTTCTGTCATCTCTCTATGTACCATAGTTTGCTTGTGGTACCACTTTATTTGAGCGAATCCGAGAGAGAGGCTGTAGACCAAACCCACTCACGCACCAGCCTCAGAGGTGTACCTTTGCCTCCGCTTAGCTAGTGATACCTATTTTTTTATTGGTTTTTAAAGTTTTTGGAGCCGCAGGGGTCGGCTAGTCTGAAAATAAAGAAAGGGGAAGGTCTCAGTAACATTGATCTGCTTAAGTTCACAAAAAATTTAGAAAACAGAAAATCAACAGTTTTGGACATGTCAGCTCTGGCAGAATGAGAGCAGCAATAAGCCATGGAATTAAACAACAAGTTTAATTAGCAACAAGAATTAGCTTCTAATTAAGAAAGTGGTTGGAGTGAAATTGGTTGGAGTTGGAGGTGAAGGTAGCTGGTCATCTGTTGGCTCACTTCACATCTCATTTCTGCTTGGGCGCTGTTAAAAGAAAAAAATGAAGCAATTCAGGGGAGAGACTCTTAAAGAACAAGTCAATTAAATTAAAGGTAAAATAAGCAAATTAGACTAAAACTGCTCACTAATTAAGAAAGGGGCCAGAATGAGAACCTGCAGCCACAGTAGTGCTCCAGGACTGGAGTTGGAGACCCCTGTCCTAGCCACTAGGTCACACTTGAAATTGTTACATTGGCTGATTATCATGTTGACCAGGAGACTGAATCAGTAATCTAATGCTTCATAGTTCACCTGTCCACACTACTACATGAAGAAGAGTTGCCTCAAAAACTTGCATATTGTAATCTTTTAAGTTAGCCAATAGAAGGTGTCATTTTGCTTGACACCTCACTACATCCATAAAGGCTAACACGGTACAACACCCTGGTACTCTATAAAAAACACAGATACTAGTCTCCATTTCTGTCGATCTGTATCTTAAAACTACAAGGGGGCGCCAGAAAGACCCAAACTACAGGCACGGTAGCACAGCACACACTGTGTGAATAAAATAATGGATATTTATTCCACAAAAAACACATTTTCACAATCTTCACCCCCGTTATCAACCACAATGCACATTGAAAAATCTGTATAAATCAATTCTTCCTCCTTCTCTTCCATTTGAGTGTTGCCTTCCCAGCTCTGACTCAGCTTAAGTGAGGCAGCAGAACCATTCTATGTTGGACTCAGAACATGCCAGGTCTTCTGGGAAGCATTTCTGTGCCATAGAAAAGAAGGGAGGTCCTCCCCTGACAGCGCCCTGTAATGGTAGTCAGGGACCCTGACAGGGCTGCACTTCTGGACTCAAAAGTCCCAAGCGTCCTTGTGTGTGTCCCGACTGGGTTCCCATATGAGGACCTCTGCCATCTAGCATATGGGGAATGGAACAACTCCTGATTCTCTGCTTTTATTTGCACTATTATATTGTATTGAGGATTACTTGTGTCATGTTCTGTGTATTGTATTGTATTGATCCCCTTCTTTTTGACACCCACTGCATGCCCAACCTACCTGGAAAGGGGTCTCTCTTTGAACTGCTTTTCCCAAGGTTTCTTCTATTTTTTCCCTACAAAGGTTTTTTTGGGAGTTTTTCCTTGTCTTCTTAGAGAGTGAAGGCTGGGGGGCTATCAAAAGACCTGACCTGTTAAAGCCCATTGCAGCACTCCTTGTGTGATTTTGGGCCATACAAAAATTGTTATTGTATCAGTCCTTCCATTAAACCATTCCGACCTAGTATAAATTTATTTCCTCGTCCTGCTGGCCTCCCGTCTAGGTAACGAAACCTCCTCCACCTTTGCCGGGATGCCCATTCTCCTCCTACAAGCTCTCTCTGTTATGTTGCGTCTTTTACTTCAATCTGTACATGCATAGTGGAGCTGTTTTTTGACTAAGGCATTGGCTGCAAGTTCAGTCCACACTACCAACTCATTGAGTGACCTCTAGTGAGTCCCCTTGACCTGCCACTGCTATCGGGTCTCACACGGGAGCTCATTTGGTCGAATTTAGACACCACCATCCATCAAGTGATACACTTGGGACACTTCATCAATGACAGTACCAGGGGTCATTATGGGTTTCAGGTCTTTCAATATCAAATGCACTCACCCAGGTGACCCAACTTGGAACAATCATTTCTCAGTTTCGTGTCCAAGTAGTAGGTGACCACAAATTGCCCCTCCAATTCCACAGCCATCTCTGTTGTTTCCCTGCTGGTCTTTCCTCTGGGTGACCCAACAATGCCACAGGTTGAAGGCATGGAGATTGACCTGAAAAACCTCTGCAGCCCACTTCTGTGGACTCACAATGTGCACACCACCCCTGTCCACAGCACTTCTTCTTCACCACTTCTGTTTACTTGGCTTTCTTCCTTTGGCTGGCTTCATCCAACTTGCTCCTTTCAAGACTGTTTAAAATATTACGATTTATGACCACCACTAAATTTTTTATGCCCACTATTTATTTTCTTATAACCACTGCTAATTATCGCACAGCCATAATTCAATATCTTACAACCAGCATAAAAAGTTTACTTACACCACAAAATTTCTGACATTCAGTCTTTGATATTGTTTTCTTACTGCATAAGCACAATCGATCAAATGGAAACTTAAGTTGTGGCTTTTTCACTGGAACCTCCATCATTGTGTGCACCACAAAGGTCTCCTTGTTTCTTGCCTTCAGCCTCATTGCTTTTCTACTGTGGGTATTTAACCTTGTTGTCTTGCTCTTTACTTGTTGTTTATCTCTCTCTGTATCTTCATTATTGAGCCTTTATTATTGGGTGTCTCTGCCTTCATTTCCACTAACTGGGGTCCCTTAGGATCTCTGTGAGGATTATGATGACTTACCCAACATCTTTTCCCCCGTTTGGTCTGTCTTAAAGTCTGTGGCTTCCTTACCAATTGCAGTCTTTACCATTTTCCCTTTTCTCACTTCTGATTCCTTAGCTGCTCTCAATGGGCTGAAAACCCCTTCAAGTCTCCAAACGCTTCCCACTATTGGGCTTTTGGGCCCTCAGAATTACTTTACACCATCTAGAGGTCCTTTCACACTCAACCAACTCTTTGTATCACCTCAGATTATCATGATGTGAGCCTTGTTATAGAACAGTATGGCAAATATTTAGGAGTAGTTCAGATATGTTACAAATATCCCTCCTCCCATCTCAGGTTGTCTACCTGTATTCTACAAATCCATCTACCAGACGCCATCTGAATGCTTTGGGTTTTTGTCCTCGTTATACTCACATATCACTATGTGGGTATTTGTACTTTCTTGTATACATACTATAGTATAGAGAAAGTATAGCAATCGTGAAAAAATTCGACTTAGATTTTGACGAATCTTGACGTTTCCGACTTTCCTGAGTCCGAAAATACCATTTTTGAAATTGTCTGTCTGTGTGTAAATACAATAATTCAAACGCTTTGCCCTCGGTAAATGAGATTTTGTACACCTGGTTTATATGAAAAATAAGGAATCCTATCAACTTTTGGGCCACTTACAGCAACTGGAAGTGGTACTTTAACTGAATACTTTCACAAATTTTCAAGTAAACTATGGTTTTAATTATAGATAGATGATTCAGATTTTGTATATATATACAGTCATATGAAAAAGTTTGGGAACCCTTCTCTGCCTGCATAATAATTTACTTTCAACAAAAAAGATAACAGTGGTATGTTTTTTCATTTCCCAGGAACATCTGAGTACTGGGGTGTTTTCCGAACAAAGATTGTTAGTGAAGCAGTATTTAGTTGTATGAAATTAAATCAAATATGAAAAACTAGCTGTGCAGAAATGTGGGTCCCCTTGTAATTTTGCTGATTTGAATCCTGTCACTGCTCAATACTGATTAATTGCAACACCAAATTGGTGGGATTAGCTCGTTAAGTCTTGAACTTCATAGACAGGTGTGTCCAATCATGAGATATAAAGGTATTTAAGGTGGTCAATTACAAGTTGCACTTCCCTTTGACTCTCCTCTGAAGAGTGACAGCATGGGATCCTCAAAGCAACTCTCCAAAGATCTGAAATCAAAGATTGTTCAGTCTCATGGTTTAGGGGAAGGCTACAAAAAGCTATCTCAGAGGTTTAAACTGTCAGTTTCAACTGTAAGGAATGGAATCAGGAAATGGAAGGCCACAGGCGCAGTTACTGTTAAACCCAGCAGGTCTGGCAGGCCAAGAAAAATACATGAGCGGCATACGAGCGGGATTGTGAGAATGGTTACAGACAACCCAAAGATCACCTCCACAGACCTGCAAGAACATCTTGCTGCAGATTTTGTATCTGTACATCGTTCTACAATTCAGTGCAATTTGCACAGAACATCTGTATGGCAGGGTGATGAGAAAGAAGCCCTTTCTGCACTCACGCCACAAACAGAGTCACTTGTTGTATGCAAATGCTCATTTAGACAAGCCAGATTCATTTTGGAACAAAGTGCTTTGGAGAAAAATTGAGTTATTTGGTCATAACAAAAATCGCTTTGCATGGCGGAAGAAGAACACCGCATACCAAGAAAAACACCTGCTACTTACTGTCAAATTTGGTGGAGGTTCCATCATGCTGTGGGGCTGTGTGGCTAGTTCAGGGACTGGGGCCCTTGTTAAAGTCGAGGGTCAGATGAATTCAACCCAATATCAACAAATTCTTCAGGATAATGTTCAAGTATCAGTCACAAAGTTCAACTTACGCAGGGGTTGGATATTCCAACAAGACAATGACCCAAAACACAGTTTGAAATCTACAAAGGCATTCATGCAGAGGGAGAAGTACAATGTTCTGGAATGGCCATCACAGTCCCCTGACTTGAAAATCTTCGAAAATCTATGGGATGATTTGAAGCAGGCTGTCCATGCTCGGCAGCCATCAAATTTAACTGAACTTGAGAGATTTTGTATGGAAGAATGGTCAGAAATACCTCCATCCAGAATCCAGACACTCATCAAAGGCTATAGGAGGCTTCTAGAGGCTGTTATATTTGAAAAAGAAGGCTCAAGTAAGTATTGATGTAATATTTCTGTTGGGGTGCCCAAAGTTTTCCACCTGTCTAATTTTGTTATGATGCATATTGTATATTTTCTGTTAATCCAATAAACTTAATGTCACCGCTGAAATACTACTGTTTCCATAAGGCATGTCATATATTAAAAGGAAGTTGCTACTTTGAAAGCTCAGCCAATGATAAACAAAAATCCAAAGAATTAAGATGGGTTCCCAAACTTTTCCATATGACTGTATATATAATGATAAAAAGCAAACAGATATGAAATTTGAGAAAAATTACTCAACCGGAAGTAGTATTTTACTCATCCGGAAGAAGTATTTTATTTAAGCAACCATCTCAATTTTTTGTATCATGGAAATATAAATGTGTACACGATATTAAAAACATATTCTTTCAATAACCATTATTAATTTTATTTTAATTTATACATCATCAGTTTAACAATTACGTGTAAACGTTGAACATCCCATGTAAGTATAAAGATGTAATGGGAATAATAAGCTGCTACGTCCCCGTCATGTTCCTGGTAATACATATAATTTTATATAACTTTTTTTTCTGCCATCATTATCATAATTAAATTTAGTTAAATGCATTTTTACCCATAGCAATTTATTGTAACAAATATTATATTCTAACTTTTTACCCATAGCAATTTATTGCAACAAATATTATATTCTAACACTTTTTCTTTGTTTTTAGGTGACTATAACTCCTTTTACTTTGCACATAATCTTGGTAATGCATATGTAATCATGAAAAAATTCCATCACCGTTTTTTGACCTCCCTTAGTGTGAGAATATCTTCTCTCTCTATATATAAAATCCAACATCTGTCTGTCTGTATGCCTGTCCGCTTTTCACGAGAGAACTATTTAACGGATTTAGAAATGGGTTTTTTTGTATCATTTTTGAAGATTCCGGCTGATTTTGTAACTTCTCTCATTGCACTATGTGTTATAGTTCGCTTGCGGTACCGATTTATTTGTACGAATCCGAGAGACACCCAGTAGGACAAGGGTTTAACTAGTGAGCGAGAGAACTACTTAACGGATTTAGATCCCTCCTCACTGTCATGTTTCACTACTACGTAGGGGGCGACTAGTTTTAATATAAAGTTTGAATATAAATACAGATAAATGATTGTGCATTGATATTATCAATTAGTTATGATGAAAAACAAAGAGATATGATATTTGAGAAATATTGTGCAACTTGAAGTAGTTCTGATGACCTTTTCTTCTGTCTCACTGTATGAGAAAGTCGAGGGGAGTACACTCCCAATTTTTAGTATTTTTAACTAGAAATAGTAAGTTTTAAGATCTTTTGGTAGGCCGCACTTCCCGAGTGACCCACTGTTTGGTTTCTTTTGGAGACCACTTAGAGACATCAAAGTAGGACATCTGGTCATCCACATCAATAAGATTATGTTGAGCTGGTTTGGTTTGGAATCTCTCCCTGGGCAGATTCCAAAAGAAGTGTACCAGGCATGGCATGTCTCAGGATGTTGTGAAATAATGGGGACAGTCGTGAGGGTTAAGTGGATGAAAAGTTAAGTGAAGTGAAAATCAAATTTATCTACCCATATTAATATATGGTATCAGTGGTTCACTGGTGGGGTCCAACTGGCCGCCTCGCTAGGCGTAGACGTGCTGTGGAAATTTTTCAGCCGGGACTGAGTGCAAATTGGACATCTGGCTAAGGAGTGTTGCCTTTCTGCTGTTCAGTCTATGGAGATTGGCTTGGCAGAAGTGTGCTGCACTCTGGTCCCCTTACATAGACCCCAATGAGATGGATTTCAAGTGGGAAATGAGCTATACAGACATTGGCATAGTGGGACCCTGACAGTTCTGCTATATGGTCCGTAAAATGGGTATGAGAGAGAGAGAGAACTGAATTGTTTTTCTTCAGAATGCCATGCACTCCCTGGCACAAATCTCAAATGCAGCCACACACATGGAGCTCACTACACCCCTGGACAGACGCCCATGCAAAATTAATTTTAACAATGATGTTGTTGAGCTGGTACAGAAATGATCAAAGCTGACTGTGCTCTGATGTCCATTTTGCTGTGCGTGGGATAAAGAATGACCCTCAAATTACTTTGCACTTCTTTCCAAGCCACGCCTGCACCTCCATGTTGCTTGGTAACAACCACGGAACTAGCATTTCTCTTTACTTTGATCCGTGGGTGCATCCAGTGGTGGTGTGTGCAGGAAAGAAAAGAAAAGAAAAAGAGAAGATTTTGGGCATCACAGCATCTGGTAGGGGAGAAGATGGAGAGCAACAGAAAATTAGGACAAGAAGTGAGCTAGCGAGGCTTCTACTCTAACATCTGCCAGTTGTTTTCTTTCTCAGAAACTGGCATGCAGTAATGTGAATGTTAGGAGTAACTCATCTTTGTTAAAGATCATACATTATACCGTAGACACTGAAACGGAAAGTGGTGAAAGAAGATGGCTCTTGATTCCATGATAAGTAGATAACATGGTCTACTGTAATACTGTGTAAATATATATATATATATATATATATATATATATATATATATATATATATATATATATATATATATATATATTCATTCCAAGCCTCACTTTTCCAAAACATGTAACATGGGTGTGTAACGTGGCCAGGAAAGAAGACTATTAAAAGCAGGCAAAAGGTTAGGATGCCAGATATATACCCATGCAGCATTGAAAACAAAAACTAATATGGCTCTTAACAGCCTCTTCTTTAAGAGTGATACTATGGAGATGGGGGCTCTGTCCTCCTCTCTGGCAGGTCAAAAACTGACAACACAATCCCTGATCAGCTGCTCATTGCATCACTGCCGCAAGAAGGGGCGGAGTCTTGTCAGATCCTTGTGGGCAGAGTTAACCATCATCCTCTGGCAGCCTTTCAATGCTATGGGGAAAGAGAAGATACTATTAGCATTAGCTTCCCCTCTCTTCCTGGGGTGGTACTGCTTATGTCACCAGAGCCAGGAAAGTGGTCCGCAGGTGCACAAGTAAAACTGCAGACTGATTGAACCCATTACATTTAGCTCTTGTATGCATCATAGATAAATGGATGTCATTCTGATTTGTGGCCTTGGGTTTCTTCTATCAGGGTGCACATGCAATGTTAGTGGTCAAGCAGGCCTCTTTTTCTGCATCTCACCATAATGCTTCTCTCCAAATTGGCACATAAATTACAAGTGCCTAAACCATTCATCCATTTTCTGTATCTATTTAGTCTATTAGAAGATGTCAGGATTGTAAAAGAACAGCTTCCATATTTCCATAGTGTGGACCTTTTTGAAATGAGAGGCCCCAAGAGTCATTTTGGCTTAGTTGTGAGGAACAAACCAGCAACCTTGGGGTTTACAGTCTAGTGACTTACCATATATACAGTACGTCATACATTTAACTCATATAGCGTCATTCAATTTGTGAAGACCACTTAATGAAACATAAAGTATAGTATCAAAGGGCCCTGTTTTGTTCAGTCCAAACCATTATCTAGACTTGCATATTTCAGGTTTATGGTTTCAAAAGATGTCAGGAAACCACCCTGGATTGGACATCCCAGGGCACACCAACACACAATCCCATGGACCTTTCCCATATAAATATTTAATTCAAACACGGTTTAACTGCAGCTTGATAATATCATTTTTTTTACAATAATAATCTGCAGATTTACATTTACATTTATTTGCTTAGCAGACATTTTTATTCAAAGCTAGATCAACATTATCGAGTAATATCAGTCTGGTGGACTGTTTGGGAACTTGTGTTACAGGACAAGGGAACAAAATTGATCACCACAAGTGAAGACCTCAGAACAAAATGCAAGTTACACTTCCTAGGTCACAAAACCCAACAGCTCATATCAGTTAGACAGAAATTCACCGAATAAGAGAGTCAGAATTTCAAACGGAGGTGGGCAGCTCATTCCACCAGCCAGGAGTTAAACATCAAAGAGGTCTGGACTGAGATTTGATACCACGAACAGTTGGCTTCACCAGATATTTACATTTGTTTATTTGGGCAAAGCCTTTATCCAAAGCGACTTGCCACTTTTGAGATACAATTGGTTACGTTTCTTTTTTATCTCCTGATTGGAGCACGGGCAGGTGAACTGACTTTCTCAGGGCCACACAGTGTCAGGATTTGAACCCACAACCTCAGGGTTTGTAGTCCAAAGCCTTAACCACTACACCACACTATCATTCATCAGCAGAACCAAGTCGCTGAGAAGGAGCATAGGTCCTCACAGGTGTCTCCATATTCTTATGTAAGTGCTGATCCATTGACTTCTTTGTAAGCAAGCATCAAGGATTTGAACTGAGTGTGTGCCACTGCAGGGAGCCAATGTAGGGATCTGAAAAGAGGAGTGACATGTTTTCCTCAGCCAATTGAACACTAGACGTGCTGCTGCATTTTCAATCCTCTGCAGTGGCTTGGTGGCACATGCCAGTCCTCCTGCCAGTAGTGACGAGACCAAAGCCTGGACCAGGAGCTGTGCTGCAAAAATCAGGTAGGTATACTGTAGTCTGATCTTGTGGATATTGTATAGAGTGAATCTGCAAGACAATAGGACAACTGGTCCTATTGGTTGCACTCTGACCTGGCAGGTTTTAGCGATAATGAACTGAGTTGAACAGAGGTGGGGTGCTGAATAGATAGATAGGCAAGCTGGGATAGCAAGAAGGTCCATCTTTGCCAAGTTGAGCTAGAGATGGTGTTCCTTCAGAGACTTACAGAGATTCTAGGTGATACCATGTGGTCCAGCAGCTACATATCATCAACATAGTACTGATAACATTAGTTCTGTCAAATCAGTCCCATATGTACTTACATATTTGCTTTCCTCTTCTATTCATTTCCAGAGAAGTGGTATTTTTTTGTACTTCTATGATTTACTTACCTAACACAACAGGAGAAGGGTGCTGCTGTACGAGTTGCCTGGACACTGCACTCTTCCCCTGCTATTATATTGGGGATCTGAGCAGCTGACAGACGAGTAATAGAGGAAAACATGGAAAACATACAAGTTGGTGTAACTACCTCAAGGTAAAATTGAAACAGCAAATTTTCTTAGTTGAAATCGTACAGAACGTTTCTCTGTTTTAAGATAGGCTAGGGGGCTTTGCCCCCTGCTTGCTTCGCTCGCCAACCCGCGGGTTTGGTTAACCAATATACAATTTAAAGAGATTGCTATTTTCATTTATTTTTTATTTTTTAATATTTGCCAGTAATAAAGCTGTAGTGAATGAGTTAATCCCTCCCCCTCCAAGGACTGCTTGTGCCGTGCTGCGTAATCTGCATGTCGCGCTGGACCACAAATGTCCAAAACACACACTCTTAACTTCCTTTATCTCTTTACAATATCACACAATGCACTAAACAGCCACAAATTCATCAGAGTCCTTTCTTCTCTTTATTCTTTCTCAATTCTTCTGCTGTCTCTACTCCTCTCCTTGCAAGCTCCGTCCTCTTCCTCCCGACTCCGGCTCATCTAATGGAGTAAGGCAGACCATGCCCCGGATGTGCTCCAGGTGCTCGGTGATGATCTTCCAGCAGCAGTTCCTAGTGTAGCCAAAGTGTTGCATGGGTACCCGGAAGCACTCCGGTATACTTAGTTCCTGTTCCGGCAGCACATTCCTGGAAGGCTCTGTAATCATCTGGGCGCCCCCTGGTGGTGGCCACAGGACCCCAACTGGGTTGAGCTTCTAAGGTCTGATCCCGTGGCCCCGATGCAGACCAGGGCAGCCGCCCTCTTGTGGCCTGGTGTAAGTATTGACCCTTTCCCGGTCCTTCCAGGCGTCCCGGCTAGGCAGGATCTCTAGCCATTCGCCACACCGGATGTTTGTTTTTCGCATTATTCTCATTAACTCTTATGTGTGAAAAATCCCAATCTAAAGCAGCCCGTCTCGCACTAACAGTCCCGCCACGATCCAAATCACTGAGATCACATTCTTTCCCAATTCTGACATTGATATGAACATTAACTGAAGGCACTGGCCTGTAATAAGGTGTTCCCAGAATGCATATGGCACCTTTTAGCATAAAAACTATCACAAATTGCTTAGGAAAGCTTTTATTAATATTACAAAGCAACAATTTAAGAACCTACTAGCAGACCAAGAGGGAAATTACAATTTACCGAACATAATATGTGTGTGTGGGGAGAGAAGATCAGAAAGTGAAGTTCATGTTGTTGCTGTAAGTAACTCCTGTATTTGTGACACTTGCGCTTGTCTTGTCTGGACTCACTGTTCTAACGCTAGCATCGTTAAAGCTGACGGGACACTGAATGAGGTCTGAAGCAGATACAAGGAAAGGACCAGACAAGGCAAGTGCAAGTGTCAAGTGCAAAGGAGTTACTTACAGTAACAACAACAACTTCACTTTCCAATCTCCACTCCGCACACACACACACACACACACACACCCACACACACACTCAGAATGAAAAGGTAAGCAGCACTCCGATACAGGAAGCAGCAGTCACACTGTGGCACGAGGCGTTCTCAGCTGCTCTTTCTTTATGTCTGCTGCCGTTAAGCTCCCCCTGGGAGGGGTGCATCTGGGCGTTCACGTTTGAAGTCTACAGATTTTTAGGTAACATCTTTTAAATTTTCTTCTTTCATCCTTTTATCTTTTATGTTTTATGCTAATTGGCTTATCGACTGGGAGCATGCCAACATGCTTATGTCCATTGACACGTGTTGCTTGGCAGGGGCTCTCTTTGGCATGTAAAGCAGCTGTGCAGTGTGGGGTGTTGTCTTAGAGATTAAGAGGGTCTCCTTAGCCTGAT
Source organism: Erpetoichthys calabaricus (assembly GCF_900747795.2). Classification (NCBI taxonomy): domain Eukaryota; kingdom Metazoa; phylum Chordata; class Cladistia; order Polypteriformes; family Polypteridae; genus Erpetoichthys; species Erpetoichthys calabaricus. The sequence goes on from NC_041394.2 coordinate 31,925,766, forward strand.
GGCTGCTTGGTGCTGATGTAAGCTACCAGGCTTCTAACAGTAGTCCAGCATTTGTTAATAATATGGAAAGCTGAGCTTAACACTGTGAGCAGAGGGCACTCGCCTGGGATGTATGGTAATTTGTAATTGTGTCAAGACCCCTGCAATAAAACGGGGCAAGTTTGCAAACTGCTTTGTGCTGGTGTTCAGTATAGAAAGATGCCATGTAACCTAAAGAATGTTTGCATTGACTGATGTCCTAATATTAATAAATACTGTCATCCTAATACTGGCTCCCTTGCAACCCCTGGTCAGGAAAGCACTAGACCCTCTGAAGTTTGTCTATCAGGACCATTTGGGTCAGATGCTGCTGTCATTTATCTACTAAACAGAGCCTACTCCATCTGGAGGGACTGGGTAGCAGGGTGAGGGTCTTGTTTTTTGACTTTACTAGTGCATTCAGCACCAGATAACCCAAACTGATGGGATGTGGGGAGCTCCGGTCAATGTGGGTTGATGCTACTGCTGTGTTATAGATATTGGACTACTTAACTGTTAAGACAGAGTACTGTGCACAGTTTTGGCCTCCAGGCTACAAAAAGGACATAGCAGCACTAGAAAAGGTCCAGAGAAGAGCGATGAGGCTGATACCAGGGCTACAGGGGATGAATTATGAGGAAAGATTAAAAGAGCTGAGCCTTTACAGTTTAAGCAAAAGAAGATTAAGAGGTGACTTGATTGAAGTGTTTAAAATTATGAAGGGAATTAGTCCAGTGGATCGAGACTGTTATTTTAAAATGAGTTCATCAAGAACACGGGGACACAGTTGGAAACTTGTTAAGGGTAAATTTCGCACAAACAACACAAAGAACAATAGACACTTGGAATAAGATACCAAGTAGTGTGGCAGACAGTAAGACTTTAGGGACTTTCAAAACTCGACTTGGTGTTTTTTTTGGAAGAAATAAGTGGATAGGACTGGCGAGCTTTGTTGGGCTGAATGGCCTGTATTTGTCTAGAGTGTTCTAATGTTCTAACTGTGTATCTGACACGGTCAGGAGTAGCACAGGGGTTTCACAGGATCTGTACCGGCTCCCTTCCTGTTTACCCAGTACACCTCAGACTCTAGATACAATACTGAATCAGGTTATCTGCAGAAATTTTCCGATGACACGGTTATAGTTGGGTGTATACTGGAAGTGGTGGGAAGGAGAATAAATACAAGACACTAGTGGAGGACTTTGTTAAATGGTGGAAACTGAGTCACCTGCGGCTTAACATCAGTAAGACAAAGAAGATAATTGTAGACTTCAGGAGAGTCAAGCCCACTCTGCCCCCAGTTCTCATTGATGATGAAAATGTGGAGATGTTGAGGATATACAAGAACCTCATGGTGCATCTGAATGACAGGCTTGAGTGGAGTACCAACACAGAGGTCATCCATATATACGAAGGGTCAGAGTTGCTTAAGTTTTCTGAAGAGGCTAAGGTTGTTTGGTGTATGCAGGTCACTCTACTAGTCTGTGGTGGCCAGTGTCACTTTCTATGCAGTAGTGTGCTGAGGAAATGGCATTAATGCAGGTGATGCCAGCACACTAAATATGCTGATTAAAAAGGCTGGAGGAAGTGGTGGAAAAAAGGACACTCAGTGAACTGCTTACTATCCTGGACGATGACTCAGCTGAACAGAGGAGCACATTCAGTTACAAATTGAGTTGACTATAATAATACATTTTATTTATATAGCGCCTTTCCCATGTTCAAGGCACTTCACAGAGTTTAAGATAGAACGGCAGGGTATATAGCATTGTACAAACCAGATAAATAAATAAAGAAGATAATGACAGTGAATTCAGAGAAAAAAAAGCTCTAACAGATAATATAACTGATGGTCTAGCACACACACACACACACACAGGTTACATGAGCATCTTGACAGAGAGGTAAACTGAGAGAGGGGTAATAAAGTCAAGTAGAGCTAAAAGCCCTCCTGAACAGATGAGTTTTGAGTTGTTTTTTAAAAGAATTCATGGAGTCAGCTGACCTGATTAGTTTTGGTAGGTCATTCCAGAGTCTGGGCGCTATACAGCTGAAGGCCCTGTCACCCATGGAGTGTAGATTAGTGTGGGGTACAACAAGATTGCCAAAATCAGAGGACCTTAGTAGGCGGACAGGCACATAGTGATGGAGAAGGTCACTGATGTAGTTTGGCTATGTTGCTCCAAGGAGCACTATGTGAGGTTATTTCTATACTCAGACATCAGGATCTGTAATGTGTCACCCCACCGCCGAGGTGGTCTTGTTCCTTTTGTGCTGAATGGTACTGAGGGGGTCTAACAGACATCTTGACAGACAGTAATGCTATGCATAATATATTGTGGCAATGACAGACATCCTGTACTGTGAAACTGTATAGTGACTATCTACCTACCTGCCTACCTGCCTACCTACCTACCTACCTACCTTCCTGCGTGCCTGTCTGTCTGCCTGCCTGCCTGTCTGTCTGTCTGGTGTGAGTAAATATATATGTGTGTGCCCGAGTGTGCCATATGATTAACTGGTGTCTGTTTCAAGGAAATCTCCTTTCTTGTGGCCATTGCTGCTGGGAACGGCTCAGAATTTTAGGACTTTCTTTTTGTTTGAACATGCATATAGTTTATCTTATATTACATTTTGCCACCTTGCTTGACTGAATTATATTGTCAGGTGCTTTGTCAGGCTGTGTGTGTTAAAGTTCTGCCTTTGGATTGGAAATCAATCGCTATCTACCTAGTCAACAAGCTTAAAGCAGGCTCAGTTACCAGTCACACACTTAACCCACCGGAAGTCCATAACTGATGGCCATTAAGAGCAATGCTGCACATCCTCTCCCTGACTCTAAAATGTAGGATTTTTATTCAACAAAATATTTAGCTGAAGGGTATTAAAAACTCTACTATGGCACCTCCATACCAGTGGCAAAGAGTCTTCATTTTGTCTCTCCGTGATACCACTCTTTTCTTTAGCCAAGTCATTTTATAATTTGTGTGTTTTGTTTATTATATTTCTATATTTCTTGAACCTCTGTAAAAGCAAAATTTCCGCTTTGGAGAAACAGAGTATCTATCTATCTATCTATCTATCTATCTATCTATCTATCTATCTATCTATCTATCTATCTATCTGTCTGTCTGTCTGTCTGTCTGTCTGTCTGTCTGTCTGTCTGTCTGTCTGTCTGCCTGCCTGCCTGCCTGCCTGTCTGTTATATAGTGCCTTTCATCTATCTATCTATCTATCTATCTATCTATCTATCTATCTATCTATCTATCTATCTATCTGTCTGTCTGTCTGTCTGTCTGTCTGTCTGTCTGTCTGCCTGCCTGCCTGCCTGCCTGCCTGCCTGCCTGCCTGCCTGCCTGTTATATAGTGCCTTTCATCTATCTATCTATCTATCTATCTATCTATCTATCTATCTATCTATCTATCTATCTATCTATCTATCTATCTGTCTGTCTGTCTGTCTGTCTGTCTGTCTGTCTGTCTGTCTGTCTGTCTGTTATATAGTGCCTTTCATCTATCTATCTATCTATCTATCTATCTATCTATCTATCTATCTATCTATCTATCTATCTATCTATCTGTCTGTCTGTCTGTCTGTCTGTCTGTCTGTCTGTCTGTCTGTCTGTCTGTCTGTCTGCCTGCCTGCCTGCCTGCCTGCCTGCCTGTCTGTTATATAGTGACTTTCATCTATCTATCTATCTATCTATCTATCTATCTATCTATCTATCTATCTATCTATCTATCTATCTATCTGTCTGTCTGTCTGTCTGTCTGTCTGTCTGTCTGTCTGTCTGTCTGTCTGTCTGTCTGCCTGCCTGCCTGCCTGCCTGCCTGTCTGTTATATAGTGCCTTTTTTATCTATCTATCTATCTATCTATCTATCTATCTATCTATCTATCTATCTATCTATCTATCTATCTATCTATCTATCTATCTGTCTGTCTGTCTGTCTGTCTGTCTGTCTGTCTGTCTGTCTGTTATATAGTGCCTTTCATCTATCTATCTATCTATCTATCTATCTATCTATCTATCTATCTATCTATCTATCTATCTATCTATCTATCTATCTATCTATCTATCTATCTATCTATCTATCTATCTATCTATCTATCTATCTATCTATCTATCTATCTAAAGCCATATCAGTGTGTTGTTCTTGTAATTCAGTTATAAGTGCATAATCTGAAATGCAAATCAACACTAATACCCCTCTGAGTTGCACCCTTCTGTTGTCCTAGACAGGCCAAATAAATCCAATTCACTTGTCCCCTGCCAATTCCAGAACAATTCACTGCCCAGTGTATGTTGGGTCACCATCTCTTTGGCAGGGAGTGTTAGTTTCCCAATATAAAGGCCACCTTCCAGTTCCAATGAACAAACCAGAACTGATTCTGTCAATAGCCCTATTTGGACGGGTTTAGTTTTACAAGAGGTGATGGGATAAAGTCATTATTACCGGAGGACCTCTGTAATTTTAGTCCCATCCAAATTGCTCATGTTAGTAACTTCTCAAAGATTGCACCTTCACATCTTTGTTAAGATTAAGACTTTTTTACTGTCCATAAAAAATAGTCCCATGTAAATTAACATGTCTGTAAAACTGTGGGTTGAGTGATTCAGACGGGACTAAAATCAAGGGTCCTCCAATGATGTTGACTATACCCAGTTCCAGAAGTGGGAAAAAAAACTCAGTATTCCTTGTTGTGCTTGCTGAGTAACAGGGGGATTTGAGTATCCCCTTGGAGGTCCAGAGGTACGCTGATATTCGCAATTTATATTGAAATGTGGGGGTCCCTTGGAGTTACAAATGGACATATCGCCATTATAAATGTGGTCTGAATTGACAGTGCACAATGTTACGCATACTCATGAGGTGAGAATGGAGAAATGCCGGTACAGAGTAATGGAACATATTGGCCCAGTTGACTTTGGCCCACCTCCTGATGTAAAACTAAGTGTTAATGACAATAAATTTAGGAAGTCCAGTTCCCTGTTTTGGCTGTACCCATGTCTGAATTGGCGAGGAAGTATGGCGTGTATATGATTTGAACAACAGCTTTTGAGTGCCATATGACCAGAGACTGCACCGTTAGAATATCTTGCCAGTGCTGTTCTATGTGTCAGACTCTTGGTGACCGGTGTCATTAGGTAAACCTTCTCTACCGACAGTGACTGTTCATGATTCCAGGAGCTGGTTCTTGAGGCCATGTTGGTAATGAGGTGGCACTAGAGTGGATAAATGTGATTTTGCTGTCAAAAAAGTGATGCATGACCGCTTGTGACCATGATAACGTACCTGTAATTGGAGGCCTAAAGACAAATAAAAAAAAGTTACAAATGAATGGAAAAATGCCAAGGATAGATGAGGATGGTGGGTTTGATTTATCCATCATATAACTGATGTCTGCAGTGCGCTTAGCTTATGAGTTTAGGGATCGAGCTTATTGCCTTTACTTCTATATGTATACTGCAGCTGTGACCATCATTTGCACTTTCTCATTTCCAGAACATCCCACTGATACCTGCCTGCTGCATGATGCATGAAATTCTGACTTTTTACTTTTCAAAAGTCTCCAAAGTCTCAGTCAACACTGTTTGTGTGTGAGTGGCGCCCCCTATCTGGCCTTCTTTGCTAAGGTCTAAGGTGGCCTTCTTAGCGCTCATAATGAGTAGAGATTCTCACCTTGGCTCTTCAACAGTTTCACTTGATCTTTAACCCTTGCCCTCTGGATGACCCATCCTAATTGTACTTCACAGTTTTTTGATGTTGTTGTGTTATTATTGTATACGGTGATTGCGATTGCTTGAAAGGTGCTATACAATCTTTCTCAAATCCCACCCTCTCAAATTTAGCGCTTGCCGGAAGGTGCAGACTCAATTGCACTTCACTCAGCTCATTGAATTTTGTCTAAATATGGAGTTCTTGTCAATTTGTTTTCTTTTTTTTTGTGGTTTAATCAAAAGACGGCAGCATGGGTTTGTTGTACTTTTTATAGCAGGAAACAGAAGAGGAAGCAGGTTCTCCATTGTGTGCACACCCTCCTCTGCGGTGTTCTGCTCCGTTGCTCCACCAGCACCTAACAAGACAGCCGAGTTGTGGCACAATAACCTTAAACTCAACTTACTCAGTTCATGGTTATTGGGGGCAGCACACATCCTGGCAGCATCAGGCGCAAGGCAGGAATCTGCAGTTGACGGGTTGTCAGTTCATCAGAGATGCCATTGAAGCACACGTCCACAGGCCACTTTAGAATCACATTTTTTGACTTGTGAATGTGGGGGCAAAGCTAATAGACCTAAAAGAAACCCATACAGACACGGGAAGATGGTCCACACTGACGATGACTGGGCTTTGAACCCATGGATCCATGATGCAGTCATTGTGATACTACACTGTCTGAGATAGCAGATGACCACCAAAAGTTCAGAGTCTGCTCCTTGAGCACAACAGGAGATCAAACAAACTCTTTAGAATGCAAATTTACGCCCAGTTTCGCAACACCATATTCTCTTCAATGCAGTGTGTATTATTATTATTACTTTAATTTTTTTAAGAGATAAAGTTGGCTGACTGACTACAAGGTGTGCACAGCGTTTATGGCCTGTGACTTGTTAAATATGCATTTACACCTTTATCTGAGGTGACTTACAACATTTATTATGATACAGTTGGTTACATTTCTTTTGGATTTGCAATTGGAGCACAGCAGGCAGATGGAGTGACTTGCTCGAGGTCACACATTGCCAGTAGCAGGATTTGAACTGGCAACCTCAGGGTTTGAAGTCCAAAGCCTTAACCACTACACCACACCAGTAAATCCATTGCTTCTACTAGCCGTGACATCATGAGAATTCTCTGTGCCTCTTCTCTTGGTGGCTCTTTCAGGGATGGGATGCAATGATGTGCTGATCACCTTTGTCACAAAGGAGCAATCTGTTAAAAAAATAAAATGTGTGGCCAGGCACCTGAAAGAGAAACCAAGAAAAAATCAAACAAAAACAAAAGACACACACACACACACACACATGCAGGGGAGATACAATACTAAAGACTAATAAGAGACAACTACAGATATAAAAATGTATGGACAGGCTCAAAAGAAATTTCTAGAAAACACACTGGAGATGTCCAGGAGGAAAGACAAGCATCCTTGCCAGGATGGAGGAGAATTTTTTTCCCATAATGCAGCGTTTCTCAACTTTTAAGTATTTGCGACCCGAGTTTTCATAACAGTTTTAATCACGCCCCCCTAAGGTTTTTTTGAAAGGAGCCCACTAATACCAATTTTTTCTTTTTAAATTAATGATATATCATAGATGCATATTTTATTATGGGCGGCACAGTGTAGCGCTGCTGCCTCACAGTTAGGAGACTTGGGTTCGCTTCCCTCATCCTCCCTGCGTGGAGTTTGCGTGTTCTCCCCGTCTCTGCGTGGGTTTCCTCTGGGTGCTCTGGTTTCCTCCCACAGTCCAAAGACATGCAGGTTAGGTGCATTGGTGATCCTAAATTGTCCTTGGTGTGTGTGTGCACCCTGTGGTGGGCTGGCACCCTGCCCAGGGTTTGTTTCCTGACTTGTGCCCTGTGTTGGCTGGGATTGGGTCCAGCAGACCCCTGTGACCCTGTAGTTAGGATATACAGTGGACCCTTGACTTACGAACTCGAGGGCTGGTTGTAACTCAAGTTGGTTGTAAGTCAAGACTATTCGTCCTCACAGGTGGCACAGTGGTAGTGCTGCTGCTTTGCAGTAAGGAGACTGTGTGAGATTGTGGGTTCGCTTCCCGTTTCCTCCCTGTGTGGATAGTGCTTTGAGTACTGAGAAAAGCGCTATATAAATGTAATGAATTATTATTTTTCCCATAAGACATAATGGAAATGCCCTTAATGTGTTCCGAACCTCCCACAGCAACACTTAGAACTTTTTTTTAATAAAAAAGGGTTGTATAATGTGCATAATTTACCAAAAACACCAATAATTTTTCTAATGTACTAACCAAAAAGTTATAAAAAGTGCCTAGCCTACCAGAAACAACAATTTCATACTGTACTCACCATTTAAGTTGACATCTTTGGCTTGCGGGAAGGAAGCATTATGAGAATGAAATGGAAGGTGGTTATTGTTTGGAAGGAGTTTCCTTATACAAATCTTTTCTTTGTAAAATTGTCGAGATGGTAGATTTCGACATGCTGTACATATTAGCGACATCGATCACACGAATGCCACTCTCATATTTCCACACAATTTCCTTCTTTGTTTCGATTGTGATCGCTTTCTTTACCTTCGTTACCTTCTATTCCTTCCTTAGCAATTATCGAAATAAATTATATAAATCACTGCACTGACCGAAATTACGTCCACAAACATATGTATCTGGACTCTGACTGACGCTTACAAATGGTCTCGGCTGTTTGTTTACAGTCGCACAAGCAGATACACGTGACCGCATTCAGGTCATAACGCAAGACGTTGGTCGTAATTCAAAACAAAAATTTTGGTCGTAAACCAAGTTGTTCGCATGTCAGGCCGGTCGTATATCAAGGGTCGACTGTAGCGGGTTTGATGATGGATGGATGGATGGATGGATATTTTATTATACCTACTTAACTTTTATCGACATTTATCTAACTCTATATTTATTTTTCTAGTATCAGAATGTAGTTTAGTTTATTTGTTTTGGTTTCAATAGATGTATTTTTCATATTTTTGATTCTTGTTTTCTATTTTTCACATCTTCGTTCCCCCCTTTTTGTTACTTCGCACCCCCCTAGGGGGGCCCGCCCCACAGATTGAGAACCACTGCCATAATGGAATGATGGTATGATTACGGACACTACCCAGCTGTGATGCCTTAAAATTTTCATCCTAGCTGGGACGTTTTTAAGGAAGAGTGGACTGATGAGAGCTGGAAGGCAAGAGTGGTTCATCCTCGCCAATCATCCCCGGTTTGGACACCTGCAGGGCTGCGTGGGAATTGGAGAACAGAAGTGCAGCCCCATAGGGGTCCTTGGGTGACAATAGTGGACCCTGCTGGGGGATGACCTCTCTGGTTTCCAGATGACCTGGAACCATAATGTGCCACAGGAAGTATTAGCGGGTACAGCTTAAAAGGAGCCCACTGCCACATCTCAGGGAAGCCTTGATAATGAAAGGTGGAAAGAGACTAATCTATCAGGGCCATGTGTTCCACCAGTACAATAGGTGGCAGCAGCAACTGTGCCTCTCTGGTGGGTCTTCCATATACAAGCTTGCAGGGTAGTTCTGATGGGCAGCCGTTCTGGGTTTTATGGGATCCACCAGAGGGAGTTGTGAGGAAAAGTTTTCCTCATTTTAGGGAGGTTCTGCCTGACCTGGAAGTGCTTCCTGGATGCAGTGCGGTAGCACTGGAAGTACTCCCAGGTCCAGCTTAAAAGGAGCCCACTGCCATGCTGCCATACCTTGGGAAGAGGAGGAGAGAAAGGGAGTAAAGTACATTTAATTAGCTGTAGTGGTTGTTATTTCAGAGCTGTGTGGATTAAAAATCCTTTATTTGAACCCGGAGTGGTGTTGAGTCTTATGTGTCTGGGATTAGGAGGCTCTGTGTGCTCAGTGTCGCCTTCTACTCTTCACAACACCTAGCTCTCTGAATGTGACAATTGAGTGAAATGTGCAGGCTGGTTAGGGACAAGCCCAGAGTAAAAGAGAAACCAGCCCAGATAACAACCTTAAAAATTCAACTTGGATGAAATATGCATTGGTCAGACACTAAAATATAGATAACGTTAAAAAAAATACAATAATTGGCACGGCGTAATATTCAGGTGTGTTCTGGGACTGAACTGATTTGAAGTCTGGAGCATTGCACTTGCTTTAGTTACTTCATCTCAGAGTCGATTACAGTAATCCCTCCTCCATCGTGGGGGTTGCGTTCCAGAGCCACCCGCGAAATAAGAAAATCTGCGAAGTAGAAACCATATGTTTATATGGTTATTTTTATATTGTCATGCTTGGGTCACAGATTTGAGCAGAAACACAGGGGGTTGTAGAGAGATAGGAACGTTATTCAAACACTGCAAACAAACATTTGTCTCTTTTTCAAAAGTTTAAACTGTGCTCCATGACAAGACAGAGATGACAGTTCTGTCTCACAATTAAAAGAATGCAAACATATCTTCCTCTTCAAAGGAGTGTGCATCAGGAGCAGATAATGTCAGAAAGAGACAGAGGAAAGCAAACAAATCAATAGGGCTGTTTGGCTTTTAAGTATGCGAAGCACCGCCGGTACAAAGCTGTTGAAGGCGGCAGCTCACACCCCCTCCGTCAGGAGCAGGGAGAGAGAGAGAGAGAGAGAGAGAGACAGAGAAAAACAAACAATTAAAAATCAATATGTGCCCTTTGAGCTTTTAAGTATGCGAAGCACCGTGCAGCATGTCGCTTCAGGAAGCAGCTGCACACAGAAGGTAGCAACGTGAAGATAATCTTTCAGCATTTTTAGACGAGCGTCTGTATCGTCTAGGTGTGCGAACAGCCCCCCTGCTCAATCCCCCTACGTCAGGATCAGAAAAAGTCAGCGCAAGAGAGAGGGAGAGAAAAGTAAGTTGGGTAGCTTCTCAGCCATCTGCCAATAGCGTCCCTTTTATGAAATCAACTGGGCAAACCAACTGAGGAAGCATGTACCAGAAATTAAAAGACCCATTGTTCGCAGAAATCCGCGAACCAGCAAAAAATCTGCGATATATATTTAAATATGCTTACATATAAAATCCACGATAGAGTGAAGCCGCAAAAGGCAAAGCACGATATAGCGAGGGATCACTGTATTATATTTCTATTAAATATTTTTGCAACAGTGAGTCATATTCAAAAATAATCACAGTAATCAAATTCAATTGCATGTGTTAGTGGACTCCATTAAAATGTGCTTTTCATAAACTCTTTACAATGTCATGTAGTTAAACATGTAAGCTTGTAGTGGCGCAATAGATTTCATAACAATAACAGCAATTTATTTCTTGTGTAACCTCAAAATCATACATGGAATGCCTCAGTGGGCTTTAAACAGGCCCAGTTTTGTGACAGCCCCTCAGCCTTGACTCTCTAAGAAGACGGGAAAAACTAAACCCCCCTCCCCAAAAAAAAGGCAGATTCCAACTCAAGTGAAGAGAGGCTGGCATTGATTGCTGTGTGTGTTATTGGTAAGAGGGTGGGTGACTAAAAGTCACCATCGATACCACCCTGTGAAAGGAGAGAAGCAGCTGAAATACGTTCTCCAACCAGTTATCGACAGTAGTTAAAACCCAGTAATTCATGGAAATTTTATAAATATCTAAGAGTTTGGAAAGGCGCTGATTTATTGTATAACGACAAAATCAAAGGTGACTATTAGATTTTGATTCCTGTTGAAAGAGCATACACAGAAGCAAAAGCAGCTCTTGGGGCAATGATAAACCAGAAGCCGGTGTGCTCTGTCATCCCTTATACCGCTATGTTATTTCAGCACATGTTAATGGCAATCGTGCCCTGTCCTTGGTATTTGCCGCACAATCAGCCTCACACTGTGTAACATGGCAGGATCTTTGTTGTGTGTCCAGCAGCTCCGATCTTCAGTCCACTGATCAGCCGAGATTCCCTTTCTTCTTTGTGTCTGTCACTTAGGGGAGCTGCACCTTTATCGTGTAGTTCATTACGTCAAACAGGGTTTAGCTGTAGGTTGATAAACGTTGATTATTTATAATAATAATCTGCAGATATTAGTTTGCTCATTTCAGTCTTATGCTTGCTTACATAACTGTTTTCCTCTCGCATTCATTTCCAGAGAAGTGACTTTTTTTTTACTTTTTATGTCATTGTCCATAAAGCAGAAGGAGAGGTGCTTCTATTTGAGCTACTTGTGCACATGCCTGCCCTTTCCCTGGCACTGGATTACGAAACCAAGCGGCTGTCGGACAAGTTAAAGACAAAAATTTGCAAAGTAATTGGTGTGTCGGTTGAACTGAAACAGTAAATTAATTTAAATTGACATTGCACAGAACTTTACTTTGTTTTTAAATAGTGATGCCAGCAGGAGGCGCTAAGCTCCCCAAAACCAACACAGGCAGATGTAAGACACAAGTTCAGCAACACACGTTTATTTTTCTTGTGGGAAACAATTCCCTCATTTCCCACATGATCAGAACAGTACAAAAGCCCAATTAGCAGTTTCTTTCTTTCTTTCTTTCTTTCTTTCTTTCTTTCTTTCTTTCTTTCTTTCTTTCTTTCTTTCTTTCTTTCTTTCTTTCTTTCTTTCTTTCTTTCTTTCTTTCTTTCTTTCTTTCTTTCTTTCTTTCTTTCTGTCATCTTCCACCTCCCGAAACTGGCTCCTGGAATAAAGACAGCAGGCTTCTTTTATGCTACACCCAGGAGTTGCCTTGTTAGCGTGGTGCTGAAGCCCGACAAAGTAGGTCTTCGCACTCCCTGCAGCACCCACAGAACCCAACAGAGCTGTGCCGAACTCTTAAGTCAAATGGAGCCTTATGGTAATCCGAGGCACTGCTGCAATCCAGGGGGGCTGCCATCTGGCACTCTGGCTGAGATAATGCCCTGTGCAAGTCCTCTCCCTTGGTCCTTCCTTTATGAAGGAGTCCTGGCCAGGGAAGGGTCCTAACTATCCACCACAATAGTTGAGTTTGCAGGTACATTATTGCTTTTCAGTGGGAGATTTTCAAATTTTAAAACTCACACAATCTGAGGTATCTGAACATCTATCTATATATATAATTCACTAAGCCGACAGAACAGGCAAGACAACCATGGGATATGCACGATATAGCCATGCCCGTCAACTCACAGAGCCACGGCCACCAACTCTAAGACCATGGGACGAGAATGCCTAGCCTGACTGTTACCAACGTGTAAAACCATCGCAGCTTTTAACTCACAAACTGCAACAACTCACCAAACAAGAACACCCTGTCTCTCGAGGCATTCACACTGCCGGAAGACAACCATGGGATACGCAAAAAATAGCCATGTCAGTCAACTCACAAAGCCCAGCCCACCAACTCACGCCCACCAACTCAAGCACGCATCCACCCATGCTCTCAAGGCATTCAAAGTGCCTGCTCATGTGCTCGGACGCAACAACTCACCAACTCGCTTTCATCTCTGTTACAGTACACATGCACCACTGAGCCACGCTAACTTTTCATTATTCTTTCTATATGTAATCCACCAAGTCATCCAACCATGGGATACAAACGACAGCGCACCGCCCAACAACTCGAACCGATACAGAGACACGCCCACCAACTCTAAGAGCATGGGACGAGAACGCCTGCCCGCCCGCCCGCCCGCCTGACTGTTACCAGTGTTTACCGCAATGTACTGGAGTGTAAAACCATCACAACTGCTAACTCACAAACTGCAACAATTCACCAAACACTGCATCAGATGCTTTCTATATCTAAGAAGATATATAGATACTCATTATTCCCCGGCACGCGTCCACCCACACTCTCAAGACATTCACAGTGTCTGCTCATGTGCCCGGACACAACAACTCACCACACACAAATTTTGCTTAATTTGATTCAACACAGGAAACCTCACCCGGCCCGGACACGGAGAGGATTGACAAATTGATAGCTCTTTCTCGATTCTGTGTGTGGTGGTGCATGGATGTTCTTAGTTGGTGGAGCGATTTGTCTGGATAATTCCAAAAACGAATGAGACTCCCTACTGCTAAATAGTTACACGATCGCCAGGCGGTCGGTGTCCAACTTCTTAGAGGGACAAGTGGCTTTCAGCCACATGAGATTGAGCATTAACAGGTCTGTGATGCCCTTGGATCCGGTACTGCACACGCGCTACACTGAATGGATCAACGTGTGTCTACCCGGCGCCGACAGCCGCGGGTAAGCCATTGAACCCCATTCGTGATGGGGACCGGGGCTTGCAATTGTTCCCCACGAACGAGGAATTCCCAGTAAGTGCGGGTCATATGCTCGCACTGATTACGTCCCTACCCTTTATACACAACCCCCCCTTCGCTACTACCATAGTCGGGTGACTTGGTGGATTATATATAGAAAAGCAGCCAGAACCGCAAAGAACAATGAAAAGACAACGTGGCTCAGAGGTGCATGTGGACTGTAGCAGAGACAAAAGCGACTCAGGTGAGGAGTTGGGGGCAGGCACATAATAATAAAAATAATAATTCATTACATTTATATAGCATGAGCAGGCAATGCGTACTGAACGATGATTGTATGTTGGTTTGTAGCATGAATTGTTGCAATGTTACTTTTCTTGGCGGTTTATTAAATTACGGATTTTTCAAATGTTCATTTTTTTCCCTGTGCTTAAAAATCATTAAAAAAGCGGCGTGATTATGCGGCGTATGCTACGCCGCGGGTTGGCTAGTCTATTATATAATGCCTTTCCTAACTATCTATTATATAGTGCCTTTAAATTTTTCCCTCTCCATTATATAGTGCCTTGTCTGTCTGTCTGTCTGTCTGTCTGTCTGTCTGTCTGTCTGTCTATCTATCTATCTATCTATCTATCTATCTATCTATCTATAATGAATAGACAATTAGGTCGGAGACAACTATTGTAAAAGTAAAATGTGTGAGCAGGTAGTTGTTTAAAGATGAGGATTCACTCAGAGATAATGTCAATAGAACGCGGTAGATGTTAGAGTGGACTGAGGACATGCAGTAGCAGTCCTTCATAATTAAGAATTTACTCACTGAGTGTACAATATGTGCCCAGGGAGAGAGAGCTTAAATTATTATGGACTGTCTCGATTTTTTATGTCCTTTTTAGGGAAGAGATACGTGGTTGGGAAATGTGCTACTTTTTTGTTGTTGTTATTTTCCACATGACAAAGTCACAAAACATTTTGCAATCTTTATCTAATGAGAGAAAAGAGACTGTACAAACTTAATGTCCATCAGTCTAAAGACTAAAATAAGCGAGTTTTGCTGAGTTGATTCTGTCCGTCTCCACACTTGCTCTTCCACGATTCTGCGAAATCCAACTGTGTTCATCCTGTAGTAGTCCAGGCTGAATCTATTAGGGTTGAATGTGTAATGGGGCTTTTTTTTTGTCAGAAGCCTTTGTCTCCATTTTTGGGTTGCTATGGCAGCACAAAGGAAAACTCAATTTTGTTTATGTAGAAAGAGCAATGGCTGGCCCGGCCACCCCCTCCCATCAAAGTCCCCGACTTGTGACTCCTGATGCACATCGGCTGCTCTCTGCTGGAGTTCAGTACGCTACACTGGGATTGGCGAGGGACAGAAGGCCAACCCCATGAGTGAGTCGGGGTAGTGGTGTGGGGAGGAGTGTGGGGTGTCGCCAATTACACAGAGAAGTTGTTGTATACTTAAAAAATGTGTTCTGGCAAAGGAACTGGTGAGTGATGAACTTCTAGCTGTGTCATACACTTGGGCTTGGAATGATTTAAGGGCTGTTGATAAAAACAATTCCCGCTGTTTCACTCTTCAGCAGGCGCAGTCAGTCATGCTTTATTTAAATGATTGATCTATCTGTATTTACTATAGTACATTAGTTTTAAAAAGTGCACTGTAATCATTTTCATTTGATATATCTGTTTTCATGGGGAAATATACCCTAAAGCATTTTACATGTAAAACAGTTAATTAATCCTAACGCTATATATAGTGACTTTAAGGTGAAAACCATCTCAGACTGCTTTATATGTACATTAATTAATCAATGCCAGTTAATTAAGCAGTCCCCCGAGATTGTCAACTGGAGTATTGGTCCCTGTTTTAAAGAAGGGAACTAGAGGGTGTAGGGGATCACACTACTCAGCCTCCCTGCTGCGGTTTAGAAAAGAGGGCCTGTTTGTAGGTCAAATCCCAGATTCAAGAGGGTCAGTGCAGATTTCATCCTGGTTGTGGAGCACTGGACCAGCTCTTTACCTTCACTAGAATTCTGGAGGGTTCAAGGGAGTGTGCCCCACCAGTCCACATGTGTTTTGTAGACTTGTGAAAGGCATACAGCCGTGTCCCTCAGGGGATATGGGGGACCAGGCCTGCTGTTACAGGCTATTCAGTCCCTGTACAACCAGAGTGAGAGCTTGGATAGAAATGTTCACAGTGGGAGTGAGACTCCATCATGGCTGGCATTTGACACCACTTTTTAGGTGTAGCCATGGGGGGGGTGGGTGGCCTAGTTTAGTGACCTCAGGACTGCATCTCTGCAGTTTGCAAATGATGTAGTCCTACTGGCTTCATCCAGTTGTGACCTCAGGTGCGTAGAGGGATGACTTGCGGCCGAGTGTGAAGTGGTCAGAATTAGGATCAGCACCTCCAAGGGTTTAGGATCAGCACCTCCAAGGGTGAAGCTATGGCTCTCATCGAGAAAAGGATGGGAAGGAGGTGAATTCTCTAGTGGAGGAGTTTACGTATCTTGAGGTTTTGGTTATGAGTGAGGGAAGAAGGAATCGATGAAGAGAAGTCAATCTAGGTTCCTGTCCTCAATTATGGCCACAGGCTTTGGGTAGAGATCAAAAGAGGTAGATCGCTGATACAAGCAACAGAAATGAGATTCCTTGTGTCTGGGCTCATGACCTCAAGATAAGATAAGGAGTGAAGACATTCGGGAAGAGCTCAAAGTAGAGCCGCTGCTCATCAACAACAAAAGAAGCCAATTGAGGTGGTTGGGGCACCTGATTAGGAGGCCTCCTGAATGCTTCCCCATGGGGGTGTTTCGACATGTCCAACCAGGACGAGACTTTGGGTAAGAGTTAGGACACGCTGGAAAGATTACACCTTGGCATCCCCTGGAGGAGCTGAAGGAGATGGAGGGGATAAGAGATGTCTGGGCATTTTTGCTAGACTGCTGCCCTTATCAACCTGAACCCAAATAAGTAGTAGAAAATGGATTTAGGATTGAACCTTGCATGAAGAATTCCAAAGCAGTTTATATATAAACCTCAGTGGCTAATATGATATGATGCCACCTTTCTCACAATTCAGTGCATTAAATTTCTGGTCTGCTTGATATCCCCCCGTCAACTGCAAGAGTTGGAAGAGTTCAGGAGCAACAACATCTTAGCCATACAAACTCAAAGAGCATGGTCACCGAGCGCTGAAGAGCGCAGCATGAAAAATCACCTATGATGTGTGGCATCATCACTCATAACAGAGTTCCAAACTGCCTCTGGAAGCAACATCGACACAAGGACTGTGGGACAGGAGCTTCATGAAATGGGTTGTCATGGCCGAGTAGCTGCACACAAGCCTAGGATCTCTATTTGTAATGCCAAGCATTGCCTAAGTAGCATAAAGCACACCTCCATTGGTCTCTGGAGCAGTGGAAACGTGTTGTCTGGAGTGATGAATCACGCTTCACATTATCTGGCAGTCTGATGGATGAATCTGTGCTTGGCAGATGCCAGGAGAACATGGTCTTCTGGACTACATAGAGCCTTCTGTAAAGTTTAGTGGAGAAGGGCTAATGGTCTGGCGCTGTTTTTCAGGGTTTGGGTTAGGCCACTTGGTTCAAGTGAAGTGATCTGTCAACACTACAGCATACAAAGGCATTTTAGATAATTGTGCACTTCCAACTTGGTGACAACAGTTTGGGGATGGCCCTTTTTGTGTTCCATCATGACTGTGCACAAAGTCAGGTCCATAATGATGTGGAGGAACTCAAATGGCCTGCGTAGCCCTACTGAACACCTTTAGGATGAACTGGAACACTGATTATCAGCCAGATCTTCTCGTACCTGACCACAAAAATGGTCTTTTGGCTTGATGCACACAATCAACTCCAAAATCTTGTGGAAAGCCTTCATAGTAGATCCTCAAAGGGTAAGGGGCTTAGGGAGGATGGGGGTTTGTGACTCCCAGTCAATGCCCATGGTTTTAAAATGGGAGGTCCAACAAGCTCATATAAGTGTGATGGCTGGGATATCTACAAACATTTTGCCATAGAGTGTAGATGTTTAAGTGTTCAGCTCATTGTGAGTTCCTGCCTTGTTTCTTGTTTTGCTTGGTTCAGCTCTCCGCCATTTTTGAGTTGGATTTTTTGGGTTCCAATACAAGTGTATCACTTTACTGCTCTTAAACTAAATCTTGAATACAGCCCAATAAGAGCTTTTTAGTCCTTGTGTTATTTAGCACCTTTCACTGAGGCCACGGCTGCAAGTTTCTTTACTGTAAGCAGCATGAGATGAACAAGGTGCAGTAGAAGACAAGATAATTTAAATACAATATAAATCAGCAGGAAATACTGAAACCCTGCAAAGAGCCTGCAGATATCCTGCGACTTAAACTGTAAGTTTGTTTATACTGCGTTTCACAGCTAACATGGTCACAAACTGCAGCAGAGGAGTAACTCAAATACAACACAAATCAGGAAAGGCTGGCAATGGCCCTGCTACTTACACAAAGCAAGTCTTAATTTTATACAGTGCTTATTCAAAGCTACCAGGAGTGTATGATGCTTTAGTAAGCCACACAAGACAATTCAAATTCAGAAAACCATAAATCAAATGAAACTGCTGTGAGCATGGGAGCAGCATCTAAATATCCTGTTTCTTTAGCAAAATGAAACTTTATTTTACATAACATCATTTTGTAGAGAATGTTGTTATGGGGCACTCTGTAAGTACAGAGCCATAATTCACTTTTTCTTTTTGTATAACTGGGACTTTCATAGAATCACATGAAGGGTCAAAGGAGAACTGGCACCCTGAAAGCTTTGGACTTCAAATTCACTGGACGCTGTGTGACCATCAGCCAGTTACTCCACCTGCCTGCACTCCAATGGGACAAGAAAGACTTGTAGCTAATTATCTCTGTCAAAAATGTTTTAAGGTGCCATGGATAAAAGCATCAGCCAAATAATAATAATAATAATAATTTCAGCTGGAACTGAACAAACAGAATATTCGAGTTGTATGATTGTAGGGGGCGGCACGGTGGCGCAGTAGCGCTGCTGCCTCGCAGTTAGGAGACCTGGGTTCACTTCCCGGGTCCTACCTGCGTGGAGTTTGCATGTTCTCCCTGTGTCTGCGTGGGTTTCCTCACACAGTCCAAAGACATGCAGGTTAGGCGTATCAGCGATCCTAAATTGTCCCTATTGTGTGCTTGGTGTGTGAGTGCGTGTGTGTGTGTGTGTGTGTGTGTGCACGCCCTGCGGTGGGCTGGTGCCCTGCCCGAGGTTTATTTCCTGCCTTGTGCCCTGTGTCGGCTGGGATTGGCTCCAGCAGACCACTGTGACCCTGTAGTTAGAATATAGCGGGTTGAATAATGGATGGATGGATGGATGGATGATTGTAGGTACTGGAACAAAGATGTCCGTCATGACAGAAATACAAGGCACATCTAAAACGCAAGAAAGGAAAAAAGTACTGTATGTGACTTTAGTTGAGACTTAAAGGGTGAAGTTTCAGGTGAATGTTAGGATCAGTCAAGCTCCATGGACAGACCTTAAGGGAAAAAATTGTGGGTATAATCAATATGTGAGACGCCCACAACAAATTCAGAAACATGAGGTGCTTTTTTTAATAATTACATGGTGGGAGATGTCTACCTTGCTTTCACACACTAAATTGGACCATCTTTACCTGACATTTCATCATTTCTACACTCTGCTCCTCCTTCACAAGGGGAACTGCATTATCTGCCTCCACTTCTCATTTTGTCTATTATTACTATATGTCAGAAGTTCATCTTTAGCTAATGGGACTGGCAAGTAACTTGTCCTGTGGTATCTCGGCACGATAGATAGATAGATAGATAGATAGATAGATAGATAGATAGATAGATAGATAGATAGATAGATAGATAGATAGATAGATAGATAGATAGATAGATAGATAGATAGATAGATAGATAGATAGATAGATAGATAGATCACGACCAAGAGTCGATACCAAATGAGCTCCCGTGCAAGAGCTGACGATTAGAAACCAGAAGAGAAAAGTCTCATATTATGGACAGCATCCTTTTTGTTGTGCCATTGTGCCAATTAAATGGGGGTACCAGACTGGTACCCCAAAAATTCTTGCTGCTTAGCTCTGGTTCCCTACAGCCAGTCACAACACTTTGATTCAGGTTTCTGAAAGGAGGTGGGCAGCTTGTTCCACACATGTAAAGAGTCTGGATTGAGATTTAATGTCATTCAGAGGTGGCATCACTCATAAAATGAAACATAGAAATAAACAGGCCATCCATTATGGGGATATAGCAACTAACCAGCATTGTATTAAGCACTTTTCTCAGTACATGACACTTTATACTCATGAGTGTTGTGACACAAGCACAGCTTCAGCCACCCACGACCATGAACTGTATTAGGAGGGCTTGAGAATGTTAAGGTAATTCATGTTTAAATGCTTTTTCTGCAAATGTGAGCAATAGCAGGTTAAGGGGACTCACTCAATATCACTCCATGAGGTGGTGGTGTAGACTGAACTGGCAGCATTGTAGTTAATATTTCAATCCCATAGTCAAAAATCAGCTACACTGCCTTTATGTATGCATAGACTGAAGTAAAAGACAACCTAATACAGACAGACAGACAGGAAAGGCATTATATGATAGATAGATAGATAGATAGATAGATAGATAGATAGATAGATAGATAGATAGATAGATAGATAGATAGATAGATAGATAGATAGATAGATAGATAGATAGATAGATAGATATCTCTGCTTTATAATTCACTGACTGTAAGTTCTCAATGATAGTTTATCAGAGGGAGGATGTGCAATGAAAAAGACCTGTGTGTGAATGGGGCAGTCCACTCTTTTCACGCTCAACCACAGCCACTAGATGGCGCATACATGAACTTCTACATTTTATAAGCGCTCGCATGCACCTCACTTCTCACTATGAAAGACCTGTGTGCATCAAACACCACTATGCAACAACGGCACCGTGCTAATGACACAGATGAAGAGACACATTGTCGAATAGAAGCAAACACCGCAGCTCAACAACGTGCAAGTGAAGTGGAGGGCAAGGCTTAAAGTTTTCACTAAAAATATTATCTATCTGGAAGTATTTTCTTGAGACAAAGATGAATAGGACTCGTATGCCAGCGATACAGCTAAGATATGGCATCGCCAGTGTCTTCTTACTAAAGCCAGTAGGGCATTAAGCACAAGTTGGGTCCACATCCTCTGCACTGGGTAATTTTTTAGACTTAGCTGATGCCTCTCCAAGTTCAGGTGCTACTATACCAGGACTGTCCTTTTTTTCTGTAACATGATGGCTGTGGAAGTTTCTGGAAGACTGCCATATAAGGAATGGCATGTGCCAAAGAGTTTGTCCCACTCCACCCTTTTGGCAACCATGGATAACCATGCTGACCACAAACAAAATCTGTGTTGTTTGGAGCAACAGTTGTATCTGTTAGGTACACCTGCCAGGAATCATTATATCTTGGTGGAGTCCATAGCCAGTTAGGTCTCCATTTTTCATTTCCCCTTTGAATCTTAATCTTGACACCGACTATATCATACATACCTGGAATGGCTGCACATTCTTGTGAAACAGATTCAGTTTTTATGTGTTTGTAAGGGTTGCTCTACCACAAAATAAGATCGTTTGGTTTGCTGCAAGGTTTCCTTCTCCTCTTTTGGAAAATACATCTCTATATGGTTCACGGTTTATGAGTTCAGTTTCCCTAACCCTAAACCTAACCTTTACTATCTTACAACTTTCAGTTTCATTCTCATCTGCCTTAATAAAAGATCAAGTGTCTGTGTGTCTGTCCAGTTGTTATGTCTCTGTTATATGCCATAGTATGGGATTTGTAAAAATGTTTGTCATGCGCCATCTGTTGAAATGAAAATGCAGTGCACTTAATTGTGATAAATGTATTACAAAATACAATCCAAAAGATGGTGCACTGCAAATGTCAATGCTGAATACACTGAATTCTATGTTGCTTAGATTTCAACCCATCTTAGGTGGGTAACGCAGTTAGATCGTTATTAAGACAATAGGTACTGTATTATTTCTGCTGGGACTGCTTCCCAAACCCAGGCTTCCCACTTTGTGCTTCATTTTGTTTTATTCACATCCGACCTTGCTTGGAGTCCTGAGAGCCTTTGTAAAATATTGCTGAAGTAAAGCAGAGATTGAGAAGAAGAATCTGGGGTTACGATTTTTTTCCCAACAGTTATTAGTTGATTCCCCACCTCTAGATCACTGTTTGACCCTGAGTCAGTCACTGAACCAGCCTGTACGGCAACTGTTAAAAAGAAAAGTGAAGATACTGTGACTCCTGGTGCTAAAGAGTCACCTAATGGTGCAGAGGCACAAAAATTGTCCATCGTAGTAACTTCTCATTTTTATGCTTACATTCTTGGTCTGAGTGATGTGACTGACACTCACTGACCCCAAATACTCTTTCTTGTTTATCATATTTCATTTATGTACTTAATTAGTTTTTGTTTTCTTTTTCTTTTTTTTGCAGCTCCCTCCCGGCCTTCATCCATTTCCTCTCTGAGCAGCATCTTCAGCAGGATGGCCTCTTCGGCGGAGCCAAGCTCAGCTGGTAGCTGCTCTTCCGTCAACACAGTGTGCTCTGACAGCGACCGCGCGGCCAGCCTCAGCTCTTCTGCCTCTTCAGCGTCTCTGCAGGACAGTCACAGCTCTTTTGGCAGTGGGGGATCATTGGGGGGATCCCTCCCTTATGGCAGCTCTCTGTCCTACCCACCTCCACATCGCAATGGCAGTGACATCAGCCTGGACCTGACTCCTGTCTGTCAGTTTGATGACCGAGG
This sequence comes from Erpetoichthys calabaricus, assembly GCF_900747795.2. Taxonomy (NCBI): domain Eukaryota; kingdom Metazoa; phylum Chordata; class Cladistia; order Polypteriformes; family Polypteridae; genus Erpetoichthys; species Erpetoichthys calabaricus. Next base: position 31,948,515 of record NC_041394.2, read on the forward strand.
AGGAACGGAGCTCTTGGTCACTCACAGTCATCAGAACTTGCCGTGGGTATGGCCAAGCAGTGAAGCTGCACGAGGGAAGCTGTCACGTGTCGACAGGGTGGTGCTAGAGATCGTGGAGACAGAGCGAGCCTACGTGCGAGATTTGAAAAGTGTTGTGGAGGTAAGAAACAGCATGTTTGTGGGCAATTCCAACTAACTGTGGACATGGTTATTTAGAAATTCCTGAGGAATCTTTGAAGTTTTATAAAACCTAGTAAGAGGCTTTAAATGTAATTAAGAATACAATATAAGAAATGGTCATTGTGTGGTACCAAGGTGTGAGGAGTGTACACAAAGAAGGTAGGACAAGGGTGACCCTGATCAGCTTCCCAATGTGTCTTAGAGGGGGCATTCAAGAGCAAAGCCACTTCTTCTCTCGATTCAATGAGTGACAACACTGGCAAAGGTTATCCTCAGTGAGCAAGGCTTGACCATGTATGATTATTGGCGTAGTTGGTAAGATCACAAGAGTGTTTGTTACTGTGTTAATAGTAAGTACTCCAAAATAGTCGTAGTACCACAAAGAGTGTCCTCAAAGTATTCGGACTCCTTCACTCTTTACACATTTTGTTAATGTTTCAGTGTTATGCTAAAATCTTTTAAATTCTTTTTTTTTCATCATCAAGCAACAATCAATTTCACGGAATGATAATGCGAAACAAGATTTTAGATTTTTTTGCAAAAGTGAGAATCCCATTTAAACAACTCTTCAGACCCCTTACTCAGTACTTAGCTGAAGCACCTACATCGGTGTGATGACAGCTTGGAGTCGTCTTTGGTCTGATATGACAAGCTTCACACACTTGGATTTGGGGATTTTCTGCCATTTTTCTCTGCAGATCTTCTAAAGTTCTGCCTGGTTGGATGGAGACCTTCAGTGGGCAGTTATTCTCAGGTGTCTCCTGAAATGTTCAATTGTGCTCTGCCTGGGCACTGAAGAACATTCACAGAGTTGACCTGAAGCTACTCCTGTGTTGTCCTTGCTTTGTGCTTTGGATTATTATCCTGTTGGAAGGTCAGAGGACCACAGTGCTCTGGAGTAGATTTTAGTTAAGGGTATCTCTGCACTTTGCTCCTTTCAGCTTTCCTTCAACCCTGTCTTGTCTCTCAGTCTGTGCTACTTAAAAACAACCCCACAGTGTGATGCTGCCACCACCATACCCCACATCTGGCATGGTATTGCTCAGGTGATGAGTGGTCCCTGGTTTTCTCCAGATGTAATAATTAGAACTGAGGCCAACAGTTCTATCTTGGTTTTAGCAGACCAGACAGTCTTTTTTAGGTACTTTTTTTGCAAACTCAAAGGTGCTTTCATGTATCATCTGACAATCTAACATGAAATCCAGATTAGTGGAGTGTTGCAGTGGTGGATGTCGTTCTGGACGTTTCTCACATTTCTCACTCCCCACATTGGTTCTCTGGAGCTTAGCCAGAGTGACTGTCGGGTTCTTGGTCACCTCTCTTACCTATGCCCTTCTACCTCGATTTCTTAGTTAGGTAGTGAGTCCAACTCTAGGAATAGTTGTGGTGGTTAAAAACATCCTACTTACATTTATCACTTGTGAGGTGTCATACAAACGAGCCAGAGACGTGAAAAAAAGTTTGGGGCAGCCACCCGTATATTGTGCCCTGGCTGCAGATGGGTAAATTGTTGAGTTGTTCACCAAACAGTCCAAAACAGAACTGACTTTAGGATGGTAAGATGGCAGCTATTTAAAGGCCGAGACAGAAAGTGACATCACATGGGACCAGAAGCAGAAGTGATGTCATTGGGACTGGAAGTGACGTCATCAACAACACCAGAACCAGAGGTGATATCGTCAGCACCGGAAGTGACGTCATCAGTGGTGACTGTACCGGAAGTGACGTCATCATAGGTGGCTGAAGAGAGTGGGATTTCCCATGGATGGTCTGCAGAGGATTGAGAGAGAAAGTCAGTGCAGTTTGCCACCCTCTGGTCTGGCGTGGTGCTACTATTATTCAGGCTCTTTAGCTGCCTCCCAATTGCACGTGTGTGACGGAGGTCAGTGCATTCCTTGGGAACATTCAGTGCTCCAGAAGTTTGTTTGAAGCCTTCTTCAGCTCTGTGACTCCACACAATCCCATCTATAAGCTCTACAGTCAATTTCTTTGACCCCATGGCTTGGCTTTTGCTCAGCTGTGGGCACCTTCATTAGACAGACCAGTGACTTTCCTAATTATCTCCAGTCAATTGAAGTCGACCACAGTTGGACTCCAAATAAGATTTGGAAACATCTCAGCGATGATCAGTGGAATGGGATGCAACCTCAGCCATATTCCCAGTGTCATAGCAAAGGGTCCAAATTCTTGCTTCAATGCTGTTTTCACTTTGTCATTTTGGAATATTGAGCGTTGCTCGATGAGGGAAAAAATAAAATAATTTAAACAATTTTAGCACAAGGCTGCAACATATTAAAATGTGTAAAAAGTGAGGGCGTCTGAGTACTTTCTGAAGGTGCTGTAGGTGGTTATATGACTGCTTCAAGGCTTTGGCTTGATGAGTCCTTTGTGCCTTAAGGTAGAAAACAGTAACAATGACTCGTGATCTTACCAACTACGCCAAAAATTATACTTGGCGAAGTCTTACTTACTGATGTTAACCTTAGCCAGTGTTATCACTTATTGAATCGAGAGAAGAAGTGGCTTAAAACAATGAACATCTGCCTTTTCTCTTGAGCACCACTCTAAGCCAATCAGGGCCTGAATACATTCCGAAGTGTTCATATATGTTCTGTATATCACAATGCCCTCAACAGTTTGATGCTTTGACCTTTACATCTGATTCACTCTTCCTGTGTGTGTTCTGATTATAAAAATTCCAAATATGTGCAGTTTTACAAGATGGTGTTGACTGTTGAAAGGTAATAAGTAAAATTAAGACTGTTTGTTAAATGATTTATATTATTATTGTAATTATTATTATTGTTTTCATTGTAAATATTCTTGTTAGTGGCCAACGTGGTAAGAAAACATCCAAATTAATGAACTTTTTAAAATACAGTGTATTGGCAAGCATGTAGCAAAATCTCTTGAGTAAGGCCCTGGACCGTACAGCATGGCTCCAGGATAAAAGTTCAGATCCCAGCCCGGTCAATGTGTGTGTGTGTGTGTGTGTGTGCGTGTGTGTGTGTGTGTGTGTGGGTGTGTGTGTGTGTGTGTGTGTGTGCTATTGTACTTCTCACTACTATGTAGTGTTTGCATTGGGTACCTCAATGTTCCTCCCACGTTCCAAGGATATGCAAGTTTCTTTAAATGTGACTCTTTAATTGGCTCTATTGTCAGTAAAAGGATTAGATAGATAGATAGATAGATAGATAGATAGATAGATAGATAGATAGATAGATAGATAGATAGATAGATAGATAGATAGATAGATAGATAGATAGATAGATAGATAGATACTTTATTAATCCCAAGGGGAAATTCACATACTCCAGCAGCAGCATACTGATAAAGAACAATATTAAATTAAAGAGTAATAAAAATGCAGGTAAAAATGACAATAACTGTGTATAATGTTAATATTTACCCCCCCCCGAGTGGAATTGCAGAGTCGCATATTGTGGGGGAGGAACAATCTCCTCAGTCTGTCGCTGAAGCTGCTCCTCTGTCTGGAGATAATACTGTTCAGTGGATGCAGTGGATTCTCCATAATTGATAGGAGCCTGCTGAGTGCCCGTCGCTCTGCCACGGATGTCAAACTGTCTAGCTCCGTGCTTACAATAGAGCCTGCCTTCCTCACCAGTTTGTCCAGGCGTGACCTTCCAGGCGTGATTAAGGCAACAGCCAGGCATAGACGTGATGACATCTCACAGCATGGTACATGTGCCTACATAGTCACCCATAACTTCCCAGTTTACACTTGGCCGTTATCATTAGGATTATCTGGAGTCTCAAGTGTGGCCTAAGAGTACTGGGTGAGAATTAGGGTAAATGGCCAAGCTGTTTCCTGAGCTTTGCTTATCAGTGACTAGGATGGGTGAGGGTGCTGATCTTCTGTTGACGTGCATTGTGTGCAAGTTAACCTGAAGGTTGATGACCTTGGGGCTGGTATTAGTAGTAACCCTTAAAAGACACCCAGCAGAGCTTGCGCTGTGGGCACAGCTGTTTCACCCCTGTCTTCTCCTCTGGCCAAATATAAGAATGAATGCGGTGTTGGGGTGAGGTTGTCCTGGGTAGGAGTGACTACAGTATGTCATAAATAAAAGCTCTCATCATGCCTGCTTGATGCCTCAGCAATTATGTTATGATAGGAAGAGGTCAGCACTTCTCTTTTGTTTGTTTTCTCACTCTTTTCCCACTGCTCTGTTGTTTCCTTCCTTCTCTAACTTCTAGGCGCCTGCTTTCAATTGCACGTCCTGCGGCATTTAGATGAACATCGAGGAAAGTCACTGAGGCCCTTGTACTTGTAAGTCAGCCAAGTAGGGCAGGAAATTGAGGTCAGGTCATGAGAGTGAGGGGACGAGGAGGTCTGCTTACTGCATCTCTCCCCCTCTCCTTCTAGGAGAAGCCACTCAGTATGCATCTGGGGGATCTGAAGGGGGACTCACCAGTGCGGGACATGGCTTTCCACAAAACTGCCTTACCTGCTTTTTGACAGGCACAGAGTAGAAAAGGCAGAGGGAGAGATGCAGACTTTGTCCGCTTGCCTTTCCTCTCTTGCTCCAGCTTCCAAAAAGCATGTCTTGTTCTTCTCATTTTGTTGGACTCCACCACAACTGTCTGATTTTATTTGTTGGAGCCCACCTATTTGTATTCCTTGTGTTCTCAGATAATAATTCAATTGAAACCATAGGACATTGTAATGCCAGTTGGGCATGTCACTTTTTCCACCTTATCTCATCCATGTCTCCACACAGGCTGCCCTCCACCCTTACTTTTGTTATCATGAAAGTTGATTTTATCCAAATCAACTTATAAATGACGGAAATACATGTAGTTGTTTCAATATTGGCAAAGGTGGAGTACTGGAATCTGAAATGACTCAGTAGGACTAGGAATGAAACCAACCTTATAATGCTATGCAGCTCAGTTCATAGCCACTAGGAAACAATTTACACACACACGCACACGCGCACACACACACACACACGCACACACACACACACATATATATATATATATATATATATATATACTGCTCACACAAATTAAAGGAACACTTTTGAATCAGAGTATAGCATCAAGTCAGTGAAACCTCTGGGCTATTGATCTGGTCAGTGAAGTAGCAGAGGAGCTTGTTGATCAGTTTCAGCTGCTTTGGTGTTAATGAAATGAACAACAGGTGCACTAGAGGGGCAACAAAGAGATGACCCCCAAAACAGGAATGAATGGTTTAACAGGTGGAGGGAGATCACTGAAATTTTTCCCTCTTCATCTTTTCTGACTGTTTTTTCACTAGTTTTGCATTTGGCTACGGTCAGTGTCACTACTGGTAACATGAGGCCATACCTGGACCCTACAGAGCTGACACAGGTAGTCCAACTTCTCCAGGACGGCACATCAGTACGTACCATTGCCAGAAGGTTTGCTTTATCCCCCAACACAGTCTCAAGGGCATGGAGGAGATTCCAGGAGACAGGCAATTACTCTAGGACTAAAGCTGGACAGGGCTGTAGAAAGTCCTTAACCCATCAACAGGACCGGTATCTGCTCCTTTGGGCAAGGAGAAACAGGATGAACACTGCAAGAGCCTATAAAATGACCCTCAGCAGGCCACTGGTGTGAATGTCTCTGACCAAACAATCAGAAACAGACTTCATGAGGGTGGCCTGAGGGCCTGACATCCTCTAGTGGGCCCTGTGCTCATTGCCCACCTGGCATCGTGGAGCTCGATTGGCATTTGCCACAGAATACCAGAATTGGCAAGTCCACCACTTGCACCCTGTGCTTTTCACTGATGAGAGCAGGTTCACCCTGAGAACATGTGACAGATGTGAAAGGGTCTGGAGAAGCCATGGAGAATGTAATGCTGCCTGTAACATCGTTCAACATGACGGGTTTGGTGGTGGGTCAGTGATGGTCTGGGGAGACATATCCATGGAGTGACGCACAGACCTCTACAGGCTAGATAACAGCACCTTGACTACCATTAGGTATCGGGATGAAATCCTTCAACCCATTGTCAGACCCTACGCTGGTGCAGTGGGTCCTGTGTTCTTCCTGGTGTACGACAGTGCCCTGCCTCATGTGGCAAGAGTATGCAGGCAGTTCCTGGAGGATGAAGGAATTGATACCATTGACTGGCTACCACACTCACTTGCCTGACCTAAATCCAATAGAACATCTCTGCGACATTATGTTTCGGTCCATCCACTGACAGACTGAGAAGATCGTTCCTCCCCCAAACTATGCGATTCTTCAATTCCACCCGGGGGTAAACGTTAACATTATACAAAGTTATTGTCTGTTTTTACCTGCATTGTTATCAATCTTTAATTTAATATTGTTTTTTGTATGCATATGCTGCTGCTAGAGTATGTGAATTTCCCCTTGGGATTAATAAAGTATCTCTATCTATCTATCTATCTATCTATCTATCTATCTATCTATCTATCTATCTATCTATCTATCTATCTATCTATCTATCTATCTATCTATCTATCTATCTATCTATCTATCTATCTATCTATCTATCTATCTATCTATCTATCTATCTATCTATCTATCTATCTATCTATCTATCTATCTATCTATCTATCTGACGCCACCAGGTTGCACCTCGGACTGCCCAGAAGTTCAGTGACACCATCTGTCGTTTCATTAGAAGCATGCCTCCACCGATGTTGTCAGGCATGCATACAACCATGTGAGGGCCATACAAACTACTGAGTATGATTTGGAGTTGCTGCAATGAAATTACGGCAAAATGAACTAGCTTGCTTGGCGCATCATTTTTTCACTTTGATTTTCGGGGTGTCTTTGAATTCAGCCCTCTGTAGGTTGATAATTTTCATTTCCATCAAACGATGTGGCTTCCTTTCATTCCTAACACATTACCATATCAGTCCATATCAGTAGAGATATCCAGCAGGATTTTTTCCCATTTAGATCTGATGTGTTTTCAAAGTGTTCCTTTAAATTTTTTGAACAGTTTATATATACAGTATATATATGTGTGTATACACAGGGATTCAGAATGTATTCAGACCTCTTCATTTTTCACACTTTTTGCTGTGCTGCAGCCTTGTGCTAAAGCCATTTAATTTTTTTCTCCATATCAACCAACATTCAATGACCTAGAATGACAAAGCGAAAATGAGATTGTAGCAAATTTAGCAAATTTATTAAAAATAAAAAACTGAAATATCACCCTGACATAGAAATTTCCTTAGCTAAGTGGAGGTAAGGTACACTCCAACATGTAGCAAGAGGAAGACCGACTAGAACGGAGGAGGTCCCACCTCCTCCCTTCGACCTGCAGCCGCTCTGTCAGGTTTGTGCAAATAAATCGGTTTCGCAAGTGTATATAATACTTAGCACGATGAGAGAAGTCACAAAATCAACTGGTATGTTCAAGAAAATTAATAAAAAAACCCGATCTAAATCCGTTAAATAGTTCTCTCATGAAAAGCGGACAGATATACAGACAGACATTGGATTTTTTGTATATATATATATATATATATATATATATATATGTGTGTGTGTGTATGTGTGTGTGAGTGTTTATAAATATTTTAATAGTTAAGATTATTTCATTGCACCTTTTCATATTGCACCTTTCTACCATTCCAAGATGGCTTTAGCTTCTCTATAATTTGTTCCATATTTACTTAGGCAGGGCAATGGCAAGTGAGGTGAGGTAACTTGCTCAGTAGTGTAAGATGAACCAGATACATTGTTCTGAGTAGCCCTGTTCCTTAGCCATTAGGCAGGCCTCATGCGCTACATCAACACCATCTCAAGGTCCTTTACCTTGTACCTTCTCCTGTATTTCCATAGGCAGACTGATGGCAGGTGCCGTGACTCAGTCTTGGTGACACTGTGAGTCAGTGATATGAATTGAACAGGCATACTTGACCACTTGGACAATATACAGTGCATCCAGAAAGTATTCACAGCACATCACTTTTTTCACATTTTGTTATGTTACAGCCTTATTCCAAAATGGATTAAATTCATTTCTTTCCTCAGAATTCTGCACACAACACCCCATAATGACCATATAGGCCTGATTGGTGGATTGCTGCAGAGATAGTTGTCCTTCTGGAAGGTTCTCCTCTCTCCACAGAGGACCTCTGGAGCTCTGACAGAGTGACCATCGGGTTCTTGGTCACCTCCCTGACTAAGGCCCTTCTCCCCCGATCGCTCAGTTTAGATGGCCGGCCAGCTCTAGGAAGAGTCCTGGTGGTTTTGAACTTCTTCCTCTTACGGATGATGGAGGCCACTGTGCTCATTGGGACCTTCAAAGCAGCAGAAATTTTTCTGTAACCTTTCCCAGATATATGCCTCGAGACAATCCTGTCTCGGAGGTCTACAGACAATTCCTTTGACTTCATGCTTGGTTTGTGCTCTGACATGAACTGTCAACTGTGGGACCTTATATAGACAGGTGTGTGCCTTTCCAAACCATGTCCAGTCAACTGAATTTACCACAGGTGGACTCCAATTAAGCTGCAGAAACATCTCAAGGATGATCAGGGGAAACAGGATGCACCTGAGCTCAATTTCGAGCTTCATGGAAAAGGCTGGGAATACTTATGTACATGTGCTTTCTCAGTTTTTTTATTTTTAATAAATTTGCAAAATCCTCAAGTAAACTTTTTTCACGTTGTCATTATGGGGTGTTGTGTGTAGAATTCTGAGGAAAAAAATGAATTTAATCCATTTTGGAATAAGGCTGTAACATAACAAAATGTGGAAAAAGTGATGCGCTGTGAATACTTTCCGGATGCATTGTGAAGCCTACCATGAAAAGCACTACAATATATAAAATATGAATTGGGTGTTGAGCCAGTCATTTAAAGTCATATTCACTTTGCTTAATAGCATTGTGTAAATGAAACCATTACATTTATTAAGTCGTATTTATCCAAAGCAATTTACTAAAACAGATGTTAAACTACAGACAGAGGCATTGCTGTTTTTAATTAACTGCACACTGCTAATGGTGGAGTGCCACAGTGATTGGTAGATGTTGCTTACAGCTGTTGGGGCCTGAGGCTGAGTCTGGGGTGGGGTGTCCACCTTGCCTAAATAAGCACAGGCTTTACCATCAATACCTTTGCTGTTAAGAATGTGGAGCCACTTTATTTCCTGCTGAGACTGATGTAGCTTGAAGATCTGGACTGCTGTTTTGTTTTCTCCTTCACATTCAGATGTTTTATTTCCAAAGTTAAAAATACATTACATTACCTCAGGATGACCACCTGCATGACCACCATGCATGGCGGCATGCTTTTATCTCATCCAATGTTTTCCTTTTTGCAACAGAAAAAATACAAAAATATGCTAGAATATGCGTGAACAGGAATATAAATCTGAAGACGCTACGGCCCTAGATGATGTAGTAGGCTCACTTTTGAAGTGTATGATTAAGTGAGCGCCGTCTCCTAGCACTCCCTTATTTGTCTAGTTGTGATGCTGCTCTGCTTTTAAGATTTCATCATCAGAATGGAATTCACTGATTCAAAGGAGCTCATGGCCACCGGCACATACACTGCACACCATTAATTCACAGATCAGCCAGAGCTCAGACCCTAACAGTAGGCTTCCAAGGGTTTTAGTGCTGGCAGTTAGCCGAAAAAAATCCCTTCTGGTAAACTCATTGAAGGTTTTTATTAGTGCAATCCAGTTATGAAGACACTCTATTAATTGCGTTTTCTGAAATTGTTTCTTCTAGGGATACATCCACACTAATAAGTTTTCATTTTAAAATAGTATTATTTATACTAGCACATACTATTGTTTTCACATTGTTTATAAAAAGTATCTTTGTCCACACTAAAACGAATAAAAATGCATATGACATAGATGTTTGGCTACACTGGGGATGCACATATTGGACAGAAAGAACACTGAAGAGATAGTAACGCTGTCGACCATGGGATTTATTGCAAAAGTGTAGCAAAACTGGTAAGTCATGTGCCTTTGGCTCACGCATGAAGCATTGAAACTGTACAAACTACAGATTCCTACAGATAAGCAACACGGCAAGAGCCATGGGAAGCAACTCCTCTGTGTGTGCTATCTGGGAATATGGTATTCTTCTGTGATGGGTGAGTAATCAGGCAATGAGACATTGTAATGAGCCGAATCCAATCAGCAAAGGGCACAAACAAATCCAAGTGGGATTAGATTCTAATTTTACACACCGGTACATTTTTACGCATTCACACTGTAATGCAGAGTCAGCGTTTTAAAAAATCTCTGTTTATTGGGAAGTGTGAATGAAAGGCAAAAATGGAGACTAATCTGTGTGTTTTTAAACAAAAATATAGCAGTGTGGATGTAACCTAAGGAAGAAGAGCCTTCAGAAACAATAGCTATTTTGATGCAATGATAGGCTATTAATTAAAAAAATAACTTACTTAGTCTTCACATTAGTTTTATTGTCAAATGCTACCAGGGTAGGCTGTAACTTAGGGAACCATAAAATGGTAATGGGGGATTCAGGAAAAGGAAGGATGGACGGATGAATGGATGGATGGATGGTTTGGTTCTTGATCTACTTAAATGGCTGATGTTACTTAAATGGCTGATGTTATCTTAAAGAGCAAGTACTTTCTTCTAAGTGTCTTGTCTGAAACCTCATAGTGTGAAGTAAGAGCTGATAGTACAAGTAATTCTGAAGATGGAAAGATCAGTACAGTATGAAGTGACCTCACAATACTTTGGGCCAGCACACGCCATGAGGAATGATAGTACAAGTAATTCTGAAGATGGAAAGATCAGTACAGTATGAAGTGACTTCACAATACTTTGGGCCAGCACACGCCATGAGGAATCTTCCAGAGTATGGCAGTACTGTTCTTGCACAAGAAAATCAAACAACTCATGCCAGTATGTTGGGGGGTGGTAAACATTGTTCCTCACTGTGTCTCTCAGAGTCTTTCAGTTGGGTTCAGAAATGGTGACCAAGAAAGTCATGACATAATGGAGAACTTTACACCATTAGGAGGCCAAACACAAGCGCACTGTGAAAAGGCACATTGTTGTCCTCTATGACAGCCCTGGAACATGGGATGAAGTCACAATTTGAAGTGGCTTTGCATTCCAATTGTTGCGAACATTAGGTAGGGACACATGTTCAGAGGGGCAAAGAGCACAAGTGGAATGACCAGGAGATAGAAAGTATCAAAAAAGGGAGCAGTGCTTCTGGAAACAAACCAAACTTATGGTCAAAATGAAAACAAAAAACTAAAGGGGTAGTCTAAAATATCAACGCTAGTCAAAAGGTCTTAATGCTAGTATGTTCTTGGAAGTATATTTCAGGAGAAATGTTTGCAATGAGAAGTCTAGCAAAATGACATATTTTATTGTAATATTTGTTATCTTTTTAGATATTTTTGCTTGACTTCTCAATGCACCCTTAATGGCTAACAAAGTACAGAACCCTGCTGTTAAAAATGTTTGAAATAAGGAATTGATATGAGGTTTGAATGTCAGGTGTGGAGAGTGGCCATCCTTTATAATGGCGTCATCATGGCATTAGTCATTGTAGCCTTGATGGTCACAGTACAGACAACAGACATCGTATTCACATGCCATCTGGATGCAATGCTCAAAACAAACGAAATAACTGCTTTCATGGCAAAAAACACTTGAAAACTGGTGTAACGTTACCATCAGAAGGATCAAAAAAATCAGCAGTCCTAATTCCCAAAACAAATTTAAATCCTCCATAGTAATGTATCTAACACCAAACAAATACAGCATCTTCATGGTTAACACAAAGCACTTGGGTCAATTGACCTCTTTGACGCTCCCTCACGATGCAGGTAATGTGCCACATTCGGGACTCCATGACCAACCGCTCATTAGACACAAAGTCAAACCTGCAGTACCTAAGGATTGTCTGAAGAGAGCACAGTGCAGAAGGAGTTCAGTCTTCGTCTCAGGTCACTGGATGGTGTCAATGTATCACAAACCATATAGCGAAGCAGGAAGCACCAGGACTCTAAAGAGTTGGACCTTTGTCCTTTTGCATAGATATCGGGAGCGCCACACACCCCTGTCCAGTGACCTCATGACCCCCATGCTTTCCCAATCCATCTACTGACTTTATAGGAAGAGTCACCAGAGACAAGAATGTTGCTGCCAAGGTAAGTAAACCTCTCGTCAAGGTCGACACTCTCTCCTCAGACAGCCTCTGTGGCTCCTCTAAGTTATCTGCTCTCTTGAGCAGGTCCAAGTCTAGGAGCTCTGTCATGCAGGACTGTGCTCTTTAGTGCGAGAGGTCATCTTCCAGGAGCTCTTGGATTTATATGTAAAGAGGCAGGGCTTCAATGACAATGGGAGACTCTAAGGTGCCCTTAATGGACGGCTTCTTTGAGCTACAGAGGAGAAAAGAGATGGTATTGTTAGTGGTGGCACCCCCTCTTGCTCTGATGGGGTATCACATACCCTTTTTGAGCTTGGAAGATGTTTCTTAGATGCCACAGCATAACACTGCTCTCTACAATGTTTTAAAGTGCAAATTAGAAGAGGTGCTTAATAAAACTTTAGGGTGCATGCTAGGAACAGAGCTCTAAATAGTTTGTGCTCAAGCCAAACTAACAAATTGTGCTGAATTGCAAGCTATGTATTAATCGACATTATTTATTTCATTATTTTTGTTTATTCTCACTGCAACCGTGCACTCATTTTTGTTTAGTTGTTTGGACCATAGCAGTAAACGGGGTGGCCCTGGTGGCACCCTAGCTTTTCTTTTGGGTCTTCATGGCCTCATTTGCCCCTCATTAGCAGATTTAAGTAAGGTGTGATCACTAAATTAGACCCACCGTTGTGCTGCTCTGTTTACTTCCCTAGAATAGTACTAGGGTGTTGTACCGTGTTAGCCATTATGAATGTAGAGAAAAACCAAGCAAAATGACACCTTTTATTGGCTAACTAAAAAGATTACAATATGCAAGCTTTCGAGGCAACTCAGGCCCCTTCTTCAGGCAAGATGTAATCTTCCCTAGAATAGTAATTGCTGTGAGAGCATTACATACATTAATGCTGATATAACTTTTTTACTTTTTATTTTTTACTTTGACACTCACTTGCCTGCATGCCGTGCTTTAAGTGTGCTGTCATTTATGAGTTACAAGCTTTTCTTTCTGACAATTCTGATCTTCAAATGCAGCACATTCCCTCCCGGCCCACTCTTCAGCACACAGTGCCTGAGGGGCCGACATGCGCTGAACCCTACTCTGGTGGTCTTGATTGCTGGCTTGAGTAAGGGCTTTGAGGATGTAGACCTCTCACTTATTTTTTTTTTTTTTTTCTGGGATGGAGAGGTAGCTGTGTTTCCCAGGATAAAGAAGGAGGAAGTGCGAAGGAAGAAGGATGCATTGAAATTAGACTAAAAGCGGACTAAAAGCAAAGTATCAGCTGAGCCCCCTGGGACAGTGACAGAGAGCAATATTAAAGGCAAGGGATGTGAGGAGGGCACCGCTCTCCAGTGAAGCATAGTTGAAAAATGAAGGAGCACAACAAACTTAATTTAAAAGAAAAAAAGACTGACAATCACAGCATTGACACCGTTAGCACTCGTGTTACCGTCCTTCAAATATGTGAATGGCAAATATGTGAACGGCAATGATTTAACCCAAAGCTCTAAACATGGTAGAATGGGTACATAACTGATGATAGCCTGCAGCTGGACCGAAGGACTGAATCCAGGAGGCACTTTTTTCAGCAAAGAGTTGTGGGAATCTGGAGTAAACTACTGAGACATGGAGCTGAAGCAGAAACCTTGAGAACCTTTAGGAAGAATCTGGATGAGCTATTGGGACAGCTTAGTTATCTATCAGCTAAACAAATGGGCTTGATGGACTGAATGGCCTCCTCTCGTTTGTCAGATTTCTTATGTTTTTATGCCAGTTGCATCACAGCTTCAGTACTCTTGTTTTCACCTGGTTTGCTTCCTGTGTGGAGTGCAACTGACATCCTCATTCCTGGATGGTCTTTTCTTTTAAGTTCTCCAGTTTTTCCTTCATATTATGAAGACGTGCATGTAACGTTACCTCAAAACACTGATTTGGCTCTTCATGAATGTGTGTGTGTGTGTGTGTGTTAGGCATCCATGTGAGTTGGCATCTACCTTGTGTTTAATAATGCCAGCATATGCACCGGCTTCCAGTGACTCTGAAGTTGCCAAACAGGATAGAAGTTGGACGGATTTAAAGAAAGGCACTATTTGGTATTATAACTGCTTTTTATACATTTCAGTCTCCAACTCACTCCATCTAAATTCATTACAATTATTATAATAATAATAATACATTTTATTTATATAGCGCCTTTCCCATGCTCAAGGCGCTTTTAAATGCTTTTAATATTCCACTGTATTTTGTTTGAAAGCAAAACTTGGCTTTAAAACAAAAATCATTCATCCTGTTGTAACAGACAGCCAGTAGCTCAATCCGGCCGGGACGTCCCTGAGATGGAAGGATGGGGGAAGGCAGCTTTTCTAGGACTCTGCCTCCCCCAAGATGCTAGATGGCTGCTTCCCTGGATTCCCGCAGGGCACTATGGGACATGTAATTTAATACCACAACCCTGCTGGTACCATGGGTGCCGCCAGGGGACGCTGCAAGAGAACCTGGGGAGTCATGTCTCACCCAGAACCCGGAAGTACTACCTAGTCACAGGGACGAAAGCTCAGAAGTACCTCTGGGCTGAAGAAAATTCAAGTTCTCTATCTGCTTCTGTCCTTCAGTCCACATGACTTGCCAGCACTTCCGTGTCGGGCACTGTTTGAAGGACTGTTGGGAACCCAGCAAATGAGCCAGAGTCAGGTGGTGGTGGACAAAGTTGTGTGGAGGAGAAAATAGGATGAGAGAAACAGAATTGTATTGATTATTGTCATTACTTGCCTGTTTGTTGTGGCTGTGGTGCTTGGGGAGCACTGTTATAAAAAGAAAATAATTAAAAGGATCTTCTTGGTGCTTCTACCTGGTGTCCTGAGTGTCTGTCTGCTGGGTTTAAAGGGGCAGTGCGTTCACACTGTATAGTAGCTAAAATCTACCAAGAAGGGCACTATAAAAACAGAGATCCATCTATCTGTTCAAAATTATTTTAATTTGCTTAATCCACTTCAGTGCTGCTTGGCTGGAGAACTGTCACAGAAGCATTGGAGTCAGGCGGGAATGAACCCTGCACTGGGCATCGGTTATTTTGACATTATTATAGTGTAGAGATTCCACTGAGCGGAGGACAACATCCAATTTATAAAATATGAATACTTCTTTACTTGATTTCTTACAATATTCCCTTAAAATTGTTGATTCTTCCAAACCAAAACCTAACTAGGAAAACATGAGCAGCCATTGGAAGATCCCAGGTTACAACAGGGGTTCTCAAACTCTGCTCCTTGCAAACTGAAGAAGCTTTAATGAACGAGGGGTATCATTCTGTCCTGTCTGTTGCTTGCTTGTTCAGCTAATAGCTAAGCTGTCCCAATATCTCATCCAGATTCTTCGTAATGGTTGTTAAGGTTCCTGCTTTTACTACATGGCCCTGTAGTTTATTCGAGTCCCACAACTCTTTGTGTAAAGAAGTGTTTCCTGGCTTTAATCTTAAATGCACTTCCCCTTAATCATCTCAGCTGTCCTCGAGTACATGATTCATCGTTAAGTCAAAAGAATTCTGCTGGACCTACGTTATCAATGCCTGGATTAGGTCCACACGCAGTCTCTTCTGCTCGAGACTAAACAAGTTTAATTCTCTGAGTCTGTCAAAGTCGGACAAGTCCTGAAGTCCTGGGATGGTCCTGGTTGCTCTCCTTTGCGCAGCTTTAAGTGCTGCTATGTCGTTATTGTGGCGTGGTGACCAGAACTGCACAAAATACTCCAGATGTGGTCTCACTAGTGCATTGTATAGTTTGAGCATAACTTCCCTTGATTTATATTCAGTTGTAAACAGTTTTTACGTTATAATCTTAACATTTTACTTGCATTTTTATTTGTTTGTGCAAATTGCTTGGATAATGAGAACATTGTGTTAATGTAAAACCCTAAATCCTTTTCTGAGGTTGCTTCTTGTATGACGGTGTCTTCCATCTTGTATTTATATTTGACATTCTTTTGGCCCACATGTAACACTCTAATCTTTTCTACATTAAACTACATTTTCCAGGTCTGGATGACATATTTGGACATCTTAGCTAGACAAGTGAGCTTGATGAACTGAATGGTCTCCTCTTGTTTATCAGATTTCATCTGTTCTATTTGAAACCTGGTTAAAACCAAGAAGCAGTCAATGTCCCTAAATGTAGAGTGTTGCAGTTGTGCTGCTGCCTCGCTGTATGGAGACTAGGGTTCATATCCCAGGTCCTCCCTGTATGGAGTTTGCACGTTCTTCTCCTCGTGTCTGTGTGTGTTTCCAGTTTCCTCCCACAGTCCAAAGACTTGTAGGTTAGGTGGGTTGGCGATGCTAAATTGGTGTGGTTAGGGTGTGTGTGTTTGGTGTGTGTGTGTTGACCAGTGATGGGCTGGCGACCTGTCCAGGGTCTGTTCCTGTCTTGTGCCTTATGTTGGCTGGGATAGGCAACAGCACCCCCCATGACTCTGTTCAGGACAAAGCGGGTTAGACAATGAATGAATAAAAGAATGAAAAATAGTGAATCTTAACAACTGTGTGATATAATATTGTGGCTAAAAGAGTTTTCAAATAGCAGCAATAACTGGTTTCTAATTAATACATTAGATAGAATGAACACTGAAGCTGCTGAAATCCTCCAAAAATTATTTTTCACCTTAAATATTTGATCATAATCTCATATGGCTTGCACATTGCACTCACTATGTACGGTATCCCAGTATCTTTTAACTGTTTTGTTTCTCCACATTCTCTGTTTGAGAGTACCAGTCAGTTTCTTTATAGCACCAAAGAGAAAGAGACCGGGTTCCAGTCTGGATATTAACAAGGATAAAAAAGAGACAGCATTGTGATAACATTGGATGGTCCTGCATGGGCACACATTAATTAGTCATTTATATAATCTTTATAGTGATCTTCATGACTAATAGGAGCAGAGTTCTAAAGTGTAATACGTATGTGTGTACACCTTGTGCCTTCTACAGGATTACCTGGGCTGCATCATTGACTGCGGAGACCTGCCCTTAAAGCCGGACGAGGTCAGTACGCTCTTCTGCAACATCGAGGACATCTACGAGTTTAACAGGTACTGAGGCCTCAACTTCTAAATCATTATGTATTTGACTATTTATTTATTTTACCATTTCAATCTCTGTCTCATGTGTACTCATCACAGATAAACAGATCATCACTGTCCTGGAGCACAAGTGACTAACAGAATAGTCAGAACCCCATCCACTGTGGAATCTTAACTTAATCTAAACAGAATTATTAGAAGCCAATGAAAATTTCTACACAGCAACCTAAAGTAATTACCAATTGTATAGAACTAATCAACTACATTCATTTATATATATACAGTATGTACATATATATATATTTTTCATACAAAGAATGAAACTCAAAGCTCAAAATGAAAGTTACAAGAAAAGAAAAAAAACATATAAAATTAGTTAAGAAAAAAAAGCTAAAATAAAAAAGAAAAGAAAAGAAATAAATTCATCCATACGATCTTAGAAAACATATTTAATTAGTAGAAGAGTAGAGCCGTTTTGTACAGTATCCCTAAAGAGAGCAGCTTGGTGGTGTAGCGGTTAGCACTGCCGCCTCCCAGCTCCAATAAATTAGGACGTAATCCCAAGGTAACTGATGTCCTTGTGCAGCTTGCACCTTTTTCTCTCAGGCACTGTCCATTGTCATCCCTAAAATATGATATCAGAGTTAAACTGGCAGCCATTCCTTGTCTGGGTTATGTTCCTTCCTCCCACTCCATTTACAGTGAATTTAGAACGTTTTCAGACCCCTTCACTTTCTTCACACTTTATTGTGTAGTACATTTTATTTCAAATAAAAAATTTGCCATTTTTATCCATCAATCTGCACTGAATGGCCCCTAATGGCAAAGTGAAAATTTAAAAAAAATTAAATTAAATTGAAAAACTCAAGTTTTTCATTATTATACATATTCAGACCCTTAATTCAGTACTTTGTAGAAGATCTTTTGCTAGCATCTCCAACTGTGATTCTTCTTGGGTACGTTGGTACAAGCTTTGCACTCCTGAATGTGGTGTAGAAAAGGCGCTATATAGGTGCCTGACCCGGCACAGAAGGACACAGAGGCACGTAATTAACCAAGATCTTTTATTTTTCTCTTCACCCGTGGGTGCACGTCTTCCCTGTGACCCACCGGCAATACACAGTCCCAAAAGCACTCTATTCCACCCAACAACAATAACAGCACTCTTTTCTCCTCTCCCACCACTCCTCCTCAGGCTTAGTCCTCCTCCTCCCGACCCTGGCTTCTCGAGTGGTGGTGGCTGGCCCTTTTTATACCCCACCCAGAAGCGTTCCAGGTGCTTGACCACCTGGTCCTAATTGCATTTCCGGGTGGGGCTGAAGATTCGACCAGCCGGGCTGCAGACTCCATGCAGCTCCCCCTAGCGGCCATCTCAGCCCCCAGCCAGGTTGTGGAGGACTCCATCTCCCATGGAGCCATGTGCCAGGTTGGAGAATCATCGTCCGCCAGGGAGGCTGCCACCAAGCGTCCCGGGGGAGGTATTGAAGTGTCCATAGCTGCTCCCCCGGAACAGATGCAGCAGGGGCGTCCCTGCCGGGCATGGGACCCGGCTGTCCTTTACAGTGGACAGTTTATTCCATTCTTCCTGGCAGATCCTGTCAAGTTCCTTTAGATTGGATGGGAAGTGCCTGTAAACGGCCATTTTCAAGGCTCTCCACAGATGTTCTATCATGTTAAGCCTGGGCTTTGGCTGGTTCACTCAAGAACATTCAGCTATTGTCCCGAAGCCACTCCACAGTTTTCTTGGCTGTGTGCTTCAGGTCATTGTTGTGCTGAAAGGTGACCGTCACCTCAGTCTGATGTCAAGTGCAGTCTGGTGCAGGATTTCTTCAAGAAGCTCTCAGTATTTGGCTGCATTCATTCTTTCCTCAATTTATGATCAGTCCTCCTGTCCCTACTATTGTGAAGCACCCACATAGCATGGTGCAGGTTTTCTTCAAGGACCTATTCGCCTGTATTCATCCTTCCCTCAATTCTGACCAGTCTCCCTTTCCCTGCCTGTAGGACGCACCCCCATAGTTTGATGTTGCCACCACCATGATTAACTTTTCAGATGGTATTAAGCAGGCGATGAGAGGTATCTGGTCTTTGCCATACAGGTTTCCACAGATGTTCTATAATGTTTAAGCCTGGGCTTGAACTGGGTCTCTCAAGAATAGTCAGAGGTTTGTCCCAAACCACTCCAGCATTGTCTTAACTGTATGCTTTGCTTCATTATATTGCTTAAAGGTGAACCATCATCCCAATCTGAGGTGGTGTGCAGTCTGGAGCAGGATTTCTTCAAAGACCTCTCTGTATTTGGCTGCATTCATTCTTCCCTCAATTCTGATCAGTCTTCCTGTCCCTACTATTGTGAAGCACCCCCATAACATGTTGCTGCTACCACCCAGCTGCTGCTACCCACCATGCTTGACCTTAAGGATGGTATTCAGCAGGTGATGAGCAGTTTCTGGTCTTCATAAGCCATAGTGCCAAGAGTTGTGCCCGAAGTGTTCAATTTTTGTCTCATCAGACCAGAGAATCTTTTTCCTCATGCTGTCAGAGTCATCAAATGCCATTTAGCAAACTTTTATTCAAAACTGTCTGCCGCCTAGCCACTCTACCATAAAGGCCCGATTGATGATGTGCGGCTGAGATGGTCATCCTCTGACAGGTTCTCTTTTCTCAGGAGAGGACTTGTCAAGCTCTGTTAGACTTATCACTGGGTTCTTAGTCACCTCCCTGACCAAGGCCCTTCTTACATGGTTACAAAATTTGCCTGCATGGCCAACAGTGGAAAGAGTCCTGGTGGTTTCATACTTCTTCTAGTTAACAATTATTGAGGCCACTCTACTCCTAGGAACATTGAACACTTGGTTTTATCCCATTGTCCTGATCTATGCTCCACTGCAGTTTGATCACAGAGGTCTACAGGGAGCTCCTTGGACTTCATGGCTTAGTTTTTGTCCTGACATGCAGTGTGAATTGTGGACCTTCTGTACACTGACGGGTGTCTTTCTAAATGATGTCCAGTCAATTCAGTTTGCCATAGATGGACTCCAATCAAGTTCTCGACACAACTCAAGGAGATTTAAACCAAATAGGATGGACCTGAGCGCAGTTTGATGTGCCATAGCAAAGAGTATGAATACTTATAGGAAGGAGAGATTTCAGTTTTTGGGTTTTCATAAATTTGAAAACCTTTTCTGAAAATGATCTTGTCATTTAATCATTAGGAGTTATTTAGTGTAGATTGATGAGCAAAAATGACAAAATAATCCATTTATAATTAATTCTACAATATGTGTGCACAAAGAGAAGTGGTCTATTTTCTGCATTCACCATCTTCTCAGGCAAAGGGGAATTTATGAATCCCATTTTGAATATAGAATTCGGACAGTATTTAATGCTTATGATAATGAATTAAAAGTGTATTTTGTGTAGCATGTTGTTAACTAGTAGTGTTTAGGAATATGGAACCCATGGGATCTTCTAAAAAGCAC
Organism: Erpetoichthys calabaricus; assembly: GCF_900747795.2. Lineage (NCBI taxonomy): Eukaryota > Metazoa > Chordata > Cladistia > Polypteriformes > Polypteridae > Erpetoichthys > Erpetoichthys calabaricus. The sequence continues at coordinate 31,969,383 of NC_041394.2, forward strand.
AGATACAGCACATGTACAGTACATTATTTACTGATCCTTGCCAGCATGCATTGATGCGTTTTATGCCCTTATGCACAAACTGTTCATTCAGGTCCCCAATCTTCATTCTCCTTATTTCAGAAATGCAGAACTGTAGACATATTCTTTTTGATGTCCAACACACAGTTGAAGTTCTCTCTTTTATTGTGTCTTATCAACTTGAAGCCCCCAGGGCTCTAAAATGAATGTGTAATGTGCAGAAACACCCGAGGCTGAATGAAACAAAAGAAAAGGTGCATTTGTTCTGTCTTTTCAGTGTGCTTATGTATAGGTGATGTGACCATCAGGGGGCGTTGCAGCTCCCCAAACCCCAGACACAAGTTTATGGACAGAGTCCCAATTCAAATGAAAGGTTTTAATTAACTAAATGCCTTCCACAAAGGTTTCAAAAAGTACACACCACACACTGCACAACTCTTGCATTTTCTTTCTCTCCTCCTGCTCCCCCATTCAAGCATCATCTACTTCCTCCCGACACTCTCCCATCATACTGGAGCGGGGCTGCTTATTTTACATAGAACTTGGGAGTACTTCTGGTGTCACTTAGAAGCACTTCCCGGATGTGGCTGAAGCCCCCCTAAAGCAGGGACTATGAATCCCTGCAGCGCCTTCTGGCAGCACCCACAATTCCCAACTACAATTCCCGACATGCTCTGTTGGTAGCCATAGAGGTAATGCAACTCATGCTGGAGAAGAAAATGTCCCAAATTGTCTTTCCTGGTTCTTCTGTTATACTGGCCTCCCAAACAGGTAAGGATTCCTGTTCAATCCCGGCCGAGATGTCAGTCTCTCCCTACATGCCATTCATTGCAATGTGTTACAAATCTCCTGCTCAGAAGTCTGGCTGCATTAGTGGACATGAAGCAAGAGGAGTCTGCCCTATAAGGTGTATTTCTTCTTTTTATTCTCTACTAGCAAAATACCCGTGCTTCGCAGCGGCGAAGTACTGCTTTAAAATTTTTATTAAGTAAACCTTTTTAAACTGAGGGAAAATATACCAATAATTATTTGTTAAGGATCTCTTTGTATACCACGTTGTCAGTTCGGCCCTCCGGTTGTAATATGACCAAGCTGTGCACTGAGCTCACTCTTGAGCATGCAACGTATAGTTGGCCTTGTGAAAAGCAATCTTGCCTCAAATCAATGCCAACCTTTTGTAGGGTCTGTCCCTGAGACTTATTAATTGTCATTGTGAAGCAGAGCCTTAGTGGAAATTGAAGGCATTTGAATTGAAATGGGTTTCATCGATAATTTCGCATCCAGCTTTTGAGAGTTTAAACATTCATAAACGTCACAGTGTCCACTACTCAAATCGTCACCTGTGAATCTAAGATGGTTAAGAGGCATTGGTGGTTGTCCAAAGGTGTAAAATATTTGGCCATTTCGGTACACTTGAAAGCGACAACCGAACAATTCAGCGGCAGCCATCAACTCACATGCAGAACCATAGGTGAAGGGCTTAAGCATTTCACTCTTATAGTGCTCCTGTGTAGTATAATTATCTCCTGTACCGTCATCAGTCCACACCTTGAACCTGTCCCAGTCATTCAATACATAAGACACAATGTTCCTCCGGATATCAAGAGTGAGCCTGATATGGCTGTGCAATATGTAACACAGAGAATGGAAAAGGCAGTCGCCATCTCCGGGCATGGAAACCACTCGGTAAGTGACAGTTCTTTGATCGATGGTGATCACCTCGATAGACATGTTAATGGGGGTACGGTTGGAGTTCTTTGATCGATGGTGATCACCTCGATAGACATGTTAATGGGGGTACGGTTGGAATGATAAAGGAAATGGGTACCTGAACAATGTAAACTAAGTCTAAAATATCTACACAATAACTATAATCATAATAAACGAACAATAAAACAACGGAGTAGCCGTGAATTAAATAAAAAGGCTGCAGTTATCAGCAGGGAGACGTGAATACCGTGGCGAAGCAAGGAAGGAAATGAAGAGACCGGAGCGACGGACGGCCTTATATAGGCAGGCAGCCAACTACGTGGGAGGCGTGGGGATGGGGGACCCAACGGCGCCTCACACGGCGACCGAGCTACAGGCTATGGACGTATATATGTACGTAAGTAGGATTCAGTTAGCGTTGGGAACCTGCGTACCAAATTTCTTGAAGATTGGCCCATAAGTAACAAAGACCGTTGGAAAGTTCAATATGGCGGCCGACAGTGGCATCATACCACCGAAATAAGTACGTACATCGGTTTCGGTTAGCGCAAGGAAGCCGCCTACCAAATTTCGTGAAGATGGGGCCATAAATAAGAAAGTTTAACATGTCGGACGTTGTCGACCGTTATGACCGTTACGCGTAGAATTTCGAAATGAAACCTGCTTAACTTTTGTAAGTAAGCTGTAAGGAATGAGCCTGCCAAATTTCAGCATTCTACCTACATGGGAAGTTGGAGAATTAGTGATGTGTGAGTCAGTGAGGGCTTTGCCTTTTATTAGTATAGTTTCAACTGGACTCAGATATGTTGAATTATGAAGCTCACCACCCTTGGGTTGGGAATTTGATGATGGATGGATGGATGGATGGATGGATGGATGGATGGATGGATGGATTGATTAAGGAGTATTCCCCTCCTTTATCATTCATGGGTAATTCTATATCATTCTTGGCAATCTTACACCGTCATTTTCATGAGTGTGACCATCTAAAATTGCTTTTGCCCTTTTTATTGCTGCATTTGGGAGAGTGTGGTGGGTGGCACCTTAATTATAAGTCAGAATTTACATAGTTCACTCCCAAGACAGTGCTTATTGAGCCAAACTCCAATCAGAGAGACCTTTCTTCATGCTCCTTCCTAGTAAAAGTATTTAGGAGCCACTATAACTGTGGTACTGCTAACAAAGCTAGTCTGTCAGAGCTCTCTGAACCATGAGTTCCAAACAGCAGGAACCAAGGATGCCAGTTTAACCCTCTCCTCTGACGTCTCCTGAAACAGCCAGTTAGAAGGTGTGGGCCCATCCATTTTAGGTAATAATTATACTTGTGGTCAGCATTATTGTGGGGTGCCACACAGCAGTCTGTTTCAAGTTTAATTTTAAACACATGAGGTGGCCTGGCACATTCAGGAAAGGCTGCACCCACGGTGGGTGCCCATGTCGATCAGAGGCTTTTCTAAAATGTCGGGCAAATAAAAGAAGACAGAGAGTCAAAGTTTGTGATTTTCAGATTAAGAACCAGTAATCAGTAGTGCAGAATAGGGCGCCTCAGTTGTTAACTGGTACAAACAAAACAAGAACTATTTTTGAGCTTTCTATTATTGCAGAGGTCCATAAGCAAAAATTGCAGACTGCAGGCCATTCTGTTTTGACTGTAAAATACTAATATTTTTGAAGACACATTATAATAGTAAGTTGTTTTTCAAGAAATGGCCATTAAGCCCAACACTTCTAGTCTACTCTTTAGCATGTAGTGTGTCCAATGCAGTGCTTTTGGTGGGTGCTGGACCAGCTCCTTGTTCTTGGAGGTTCATTCTGCTGGGCACCGCAGACCTTTAACTTACGACTGGTCAGCTGTCAATCCTGTTACTTCACTGCTGCTAAAGACGTGTGACCTGAGAGGGCCGACACTCTCAATGCTCGATGCTCCCCTTTTGTTCCTGATTGCAGTATGCAAAGTGTTTTATGGAGGACACATGATTTATTTTTCTATATACACTTTTCCAGTAAGCACAAACACACTTTCTTTACTTTTCTTTTCTTTTTTTCCTTCCTTCCTTCCTTCCTTCCTTCCTTCCTTCCTTCCTTCCTTCCTTCCTTCCTTCCTTCCTTCCTTCCTCGACAAGCTTCGTCCACCTCCTCCCAACTCTGGCTCCCCGAGTAGTGGCTGCTGGCTCCTTTTATAAGGCACACCCAGAAGTGCTGCCAGAATTAAGTCAATGGGGCACTTCCGGGTGTGGTGGAAGAGCGATTCTCCAAGGCTCAGCAGCTGTTGCAGCACCCCCTAGCTGCACCCACAGAACCCTGCAGGGTTGCACCAAACTCCAACTCCCATGAAGCCCTGTGGGAGTCCTAGGCACCACTGTAACCCATGGGGGCTGCCATCTAGCGCTCCAGGAAAGGTAATGCACTGGCCATACTTGCTCCCCCGGTCCTTCAAGTGTGGAGGCGTCCCAGCCAGGCAGGGGCCCTGGCGGTCTGTCACAGTGTATATAGTGCTCATGAGAATTACTTACAAACACTTAGTTATCATTTCTGTTTTTGTTTTTTTTTTTTTGTCCGGTGCCTTCTGACTTACTGGTGCAAAAAAAAAACCCTCACAGGATATACCATTCTTGATATCTGCTTATGCAAAACAATGTCTTCTGTGGGGTTCCTTCCTATTTTTGACCTACTAGACCCAAAAGACTGTTTTTAGGCCATTTTGGACTATATTTTGTGCAGAAATTTGCACCCTTGTGATAAAGAGCAAACCAATAGGTGTCTGCAGCAAAAATAATCAGAAGGACTTAATGTTGTGCAGGCCACATCAGCAGACTCCAGAAGTTCACCCCCTAATGGGATGCATGGTGTCAAAGTTTGAAAAAATGGATATTGGTGATATTGGCATATAGAGTGTTATTTCTAAGCTGCTTTGAGGTTGCTGATCATTAATTTAATAATATTTTTGATATCTGACTCTTTGCTGGTGGTCCTAGCCCCTAAGAATCACTTCCAGAAGGTTTAAAATGACAAATTTCAAACATAGGCATGTTTAGCTATTTCAAAGTCAGTGATTACGAATACAATGTGATTTTTGATTATTTACTAGGGATCTAGAACATTGACGTCAACCAGAGGGTGGAAAATGACAAATTTCTGTTACAACTGAGAATATTTAAACTGAGTCACTCATATTAATATTTCAGTGCTTTGCCACAACTATTCTTGTTTATTCTGTACTTCTTCTACTTTATGAAGTACTAGGGACTCTGCTCCCTGTTCGCTTCGCTCGTCCAGCCCTGGGTTTGGTTTACCAGATAAACAATTTAAAGAGACTGTTATTTTCATGGGAATTGTTACATATGCATTATTTTCACTTTTACTTTAAAACTTTTGTAAAAACAATATTTGTACTTTATTTCCTGCCCCGGGCGTGGTTAAGTCTTTCTCGTGGGACGTATAACGCTGCTCACATTGTGAAGGGGAGTGCGGAACGCATGCTAAAGAGATGCAGTCGGTTCGGCTGATGTCTTGCTGCTGCTGCTGGCGAGCCACGTCTTCTGCTTGTCGCGCTTTGCGTCGATCATTTAAAAGCCTGTACAGCAGCTGTCCTTTTGCCACTTCGCGTCTCTGCCGGTATCTGTGTGAAGAGTGGGGGTGGGTGGGGGGGCTTGGGGGGGGTTTACTGAAAGCATGCTAAGGAGATGCACTCGGATCATCTGCTGGCTTGCTGCAGCTGTTGCTGGTGAGCTGCACGTTCTGCTTCTCGTTGTTGTAAGAGCTGGGAGTACATGAAGTGTGTCTGCCAAAAGCATTCCAACAACTGCTAGGTTAGATGTCCGAGAACTTGTTTAAAAATTGTTTGTAAGTAGGGCGTGACAAGCAAAAGTCACCGTCTCACGGGTTTTGCTTCCTAAGATTGTAATGTCCAAGTGTATTGCCGAGATGATCAGGTCTTGATCGCTTCGCTCAACCCCCCCGGAGGCGCACTACACTCCTGCCACTTCGTGTCGTGAAGGGGGGGAGCTGAACGCACGCTAAGGAGAAGCAGACAGATCAGCTACTGGCTTTGTGCTGCTGCTGCCGTGCTGCGTGTTCTACTTATCGCACTGCGTGCCGATCATTTAAAAGCATGTACAGCACCTGTCCTTCTGTCTCACTGCCTTGTCTCGCGTGATGTTAAAGTGACTCTCGCGGGACGTCAAATTGTCTTCCGAGAAGATCAGGTCTCGTCTCCTTGGTCTCCCTGCCAAGATTTTTTTTATAATAGAAATCATTACATTTATTATGAACACCCCCAAATTAGGGTTTCTTATCGTATGTATGCAGTGAGTGTTCTGTAGAGTGCAAGCAGACAAGTGACAGGTCTGTCATCCGTGGTGTCGGTGGTGTCTTTTGTCTTGGTTTTCAAGTGAGTGATGTCTTCTGTTGAAAACTCTACTGTCTCTTGTGTGTTGTGTATAATGAATGTCAGTTCATCTGCAAGTACCAAATGTCAAGCTGTGAACCTTTTATACCAGAAACTGTGAACTCCATCCAGGCTGGTTACCTTGCAAGTTACGTGTTTTCTTGAAGTGCACTGGTGTTCTAGTGTTCGTGTTTTTCTGCTCCTCCCTGATCTGTTATAGATAGATAGATAGATATGCTGTTATGCTGCAGCTGTCTGGAGTTTTTTCTGTCCTCCCTGGCCATCAGACCTTACTTTTATTCTATGTTAATTAGTATTGCCAACTATTATTTTTATATTTCCCTTTTTTCTCTTTCTTCATCCTGTAAAGTACTTTGAGCTACATCATTTGTATGAAAATGTGCTATAGAAATAAATGTTGTTGTTGTTGTTGAAACGCGTTAGATGACAAGGAAGACGAGCACTGTGTGATGTTCTCCTGTGTTTCTATTGATGTTATTCAGTATGTGTCTGTAAAATAGTTTCAAGTTCTGGAATTGTGAGTTGTGTTCTTTTTGTATTATACATTTTAGCCCCTAGGTTTTTGTTAAAGTGTGTACTATGTATGTGTCCATATGTTCATTGTGCTTTTCACATTTTGTGTGTGTGTTTATTCTCATAAATGCTTGATGAAGGTTTCTTTGCAGTTTTCCTCATCTGTTGTTATTCTTGCACTCTATTAATAGGCCTACGTCATGTCAAATGTCTTTAATCTGTGTTTCTAGGTGGTGTTTCCAGGCGGGTTTCCTGAGTTTGTGTGATGTTGTTGTGCTTTGACTATTTTGTGTTTCATTCCAATGTAGGTAATGGCGGTAACTGCAGATGCATACTGTATATTAGTGTGTGCACATCTTAGTGTTTTAAGTGTATTTATGTATTATGGAAGTGTATGTTTGTTAATGAGTGTTGCCATTAGTGACAGTTTCTTTGCATTGAGTGGCTTTAGTATAAAGGCTCGCTAAGTGGGGTCTGTCCCTGTGTATTGTGGGAGTGTTCTCTCAGTGTCCTCGTCAGTTTGTGTAGCATTATATAAGCCTTAAGGGATAGTAGTATCTTGGGTTCATTGGTGTCAATTTCAGTTAGTGCCCATTCTTCCAGGATGTGCATTGTTGCGTGTGTTACCTGCCTGTGTCTCACATGAGACTGTGATGTCGTTGGTGTTTCCTGTTTGTGTCTGTAAGTTAGCAGCAACTTCAATGTTTCACTTGTTCTTGTTTTGTAGGATGAAGTTACGTGTGAGGCTTGTAAGAACATCAATGACTTGCAATTCTTTGTTCGGTGATTTGTGCATGTAACGTGTTGTGTCTGTTTCCAATTCTGTAATTGTATAACATGCATGATGAACTCATTTATATTCTTTGTACATTTCATGCACTGGTGGTCCCACAAAATAGCCATAGCAGTTCTGATGGTCTGGCCCACAACTCTGTAGAGAGGCCTTTGCAGTAGCCATGCTGTTCTTACCACCAGTAGCTAAGGGAGATTGTAGCTCACTTTTCAGATGCGGGCCTCTATCTAACTCACGAACACAGTCCATTTTATCTTGGATGATAACCAAGCCAGTATAAATTCCATTTCTTGTTATAACCATTTTTAATTTAATATTTAATATCTCTACTGGTGCGGGTAGTGGTCTACCTTTAGTTAGGTCCCTTCCCCTCATCCTTACCAGCATGGGTGGCCATAACAGGAGCATAAAGTACCCACTGGCATTGCTTTAAGAATCATACGGACTTGCAGGTCCCCCCTACCACGACATGTTTTGTAGACCTTATGGGGTTATAATAATAATAATAATAATAATAATAACAATAATAATAATACTAATAATAATGAAAATTTTGATTTCTTGAGATGAAAATTAGAAAAATAAAAAGGCTGAGTTAACTGGTCCAAGTATTAGATGGTAAACTAGCACACTTATTTCTCTGGTTAATAACACTAGTTTATTTGTATTTAATATCAGCCGTGCCTGCGGCTCCACCTGCGTAGTAGTGAAACAGGACAGTGAGGAGGGCTCTGCCCGGTTCCAAACTCCTAACGTCAAGCTTCCCCATCCCCTCGGCATGCAGCCTCTGTCTTGGATTAGCGCGAATATATCGCTCCTGCAAGCGAACTATGATTCTTTGTACGATGAGAGAAGTTGCAAAATCAACTGGAGTGTTCAAGCAAATTCTAGAAAAAAACCCGAACTAAATCCGTGAAGTAGTTCTCTCGTTTGCTAGTGTGGGAAATAGCCCGGACACAGACAGACGGACATCATTAGGTCACCCAACACACGTTTATTTTATACACTATTTACAATGTCACTCAATTGCACAACCCAGTGCCGCAGCACCAATCACCCCAACAGTCCAGGCCTCTGTCCACAATATGCCTTCAGGCCGCCTCCTTCTCTCTTCTTTCTCTCTCACTCTCAGACCTCGTCCTCTTCCACCCAACTCCAGCCTTGATTGATTTATAGTCACCCGGATGTGCTCCAGGTGGTTCTCGGCAATCTTCCACTGACACGCCTCTGTATGGCGGAAGTGCCGGCTGTCTCTCTGGAAGCACTCTGAGTGTCTCTTTTCTTCTTCCCCCCAGCACTTCCTGGTGTGGCAGAAGTGCTGGGGTCCCAAGTCCTCCAGGCATGGGGACACCCCCTGGAGGTTACCACGGGCCCCTACAGGGTTGAGCTTCCAAGCCCTGTACCCGTGGCCCCCAATATAACCAGGGCGGTCGCCTCCTTGTAGTCCGGAGGAGGCATGAGCCCTCCTCCTGTCCTCCTGGGCGTCCCGGCTGGGTACCACCCCCAGCCGCGTGCCACACTAGCTAAGCAGATTTAAGATATGCCCCAAGGCTGGAGCGTGAGTAAGGAGGGCACCGCTCCCCCCTCCCCTCGGCCCACTGCATGTCTCTTGGATTTGCTCAAATAAACCGGTTCCTCAAGTGAACTATGATACTTAGCATGATGAGCGAAGGCGCAAAATCAACAAGAATGTTTAAGCAAATTATAGAAAAGAACCCGATCTAAATCCATTTAGTTCTCTCATGAAAAGCGGACGGACGGACGGATGTACGTACGTTGAATTTTATATATATAGAGAGATTAAACAAGTTTGTGAAGGCACATTACTTAATGTCTACCTCATAAGGTGATTTTTGGTAATAATACTTGTAACAATACAAATTGTTCTCAAACAAATTTCTAAATAAATCCCAATATTAAAAGTGAGCCCGGCTGTTCCTCACTTCCTCTGCATGGAGCTCCAGGTCACGTACAGTTTGAGGCACACACTGCTCCTAGTCCTGTGAGCCATTGTTAATTAGAGCCCCCTTCTTGATGAACCACATGACTGAAGTCCATCAGGCAGGTCACACAGCACTGGGGGCTCATCGCCCTGATCATCCCGCCGCAGCATACCGTTATGACAGGCAGCTGGCTGATGCTTTCCAGCTTTTCTCTTCTCTATCGGGACTCCACTCTATAGTAACAACTCAAATAGCTCAACAGGCAATCTTGTGTTTGACATTGTTACCATATGAAAGGTTTCTGTTGGAGGAGAGGATTGCCTCCTTAACAATTCTGTGGCATACGCAACCCAACAGTAAAGATTTTTTTATGTGTTACTTACCCAGTGTTGTTTGTAATAATCTTACGTTCTGCTCTTGGGTTGAACTTTCCGGGGCAGCCTAGCCTGAACGAAATGGCAGTTGTTTGTCATCTTCTCCCCTTGCAGATCATCTACCGGACAGTGGAATGATTGATTTCCATCTATTTGCAGATTTTTTTTAAGTCCTTTCCCAGACTCACATGCATCTATAACCTTCTCCGAGAGGGCCTCAGAGATCTCTTTCAATTCAGACACAGTGATAACACATACTTCAACAACAAAAAGCACACCAAATTAAATGTGTGAGGTTTAAATAAGACAGGGTCACTCAAGGTCCTCTCTAACAAGGTTCTGCTCATTTGCACCTCATTCTAATCAGAGGCATTTGAGGTATTGATAAATGTAAGGATGGACTTACGTTTTCCATGTGAAAAACTGGCATTTATGTTTGTTTAAGTTATACAATGGACGATAAAATGTAAATGTGGCATGGGGTTTGTTATATTATTACATCATCTTTATCTATACTGTTTAACTGAAAATGAAATATTGATTGTACACATATACATATATATGATACATGCGCATATATATATATATATGTATTATAATAAAAAAATCCTGGCATGAGACGTGACTTTCTCAGAGAGATACTTTCACGTCCTGCGAGATGAGACTTTGTGCTAAGAGATCTAACCATGCCCGGAGCCGTAAATAAAAAATAAAGTAGATGACAAAGTAGAATGTCGTAAAGAATTCAAAACCGTTGGCACGATACACATGCAGAGCAGATTAGAAATAATGGAAGTACTAAAATTCAAAAGTCTCAAAAAAATGATAGTAAAGATCGCATTAGCACAAACAAACGGAAATTATTACTCAGTGAAATAACAGAACAGCGAAAAGAGATCGAATATATAGTTTGGATTTAAACTTTAGGTCGGAGACTTGTAGATCGTCTGATTTGTGTTGGCATCAGGGAAAAGTAGTGTTTCTTCCCAATGAAAAAATGTATCTGCAAGAATTGAAAGATTTATTGCTTGATGAAAGTAAAATCCACATACGCGAGCGAAAGAGACACAAAGTGGCTGGCTGGCACATAGCGCAGGCCAGGGGGTTGGCGAGCAAAGCAAGCATGGGGCGAAGCCCCCTAGTATATATATATACAAGGTGAGACACAAAAGTAACTGGATTGATAAAAAAAATATATTTATTGATAAATTACAGCATTCTAAACATTGTCACCTTCTATATACTCCCCCTTCCGATCTCTGCACCGCTCCATACGTATCTTCCATTGATTGATACAGTGCTGGAAGTCGTCTTGCTTGAGGCTCTTCAAAAGGCCCGCCATTTCTGTCTTCATTTCATCCATTGAAGAAAAATGTGTTCCCTTCCGGTCACTTTTCATTTTCGGGAACAAGCAAAAATCATAGAGAGCTAAATCGGGTGAATAGGGAGGATGATCAAGGACAGGAATGTTTTTGTCAGTCAAAAACTGCTTTATGGAAAAAGCATTGTGTGTGGTAGTGTTGTCTTCTCTTGTCTTTCTGTTTGATTTTTTCACCCGACATTGTTGTGGCAACTCGTGTAGTGATTGTTGTGCAAATACTCACTGGGGTATTCACAAGATATACCTAGCCGGTCAGCGGCTTGAGAGGGCGTCTAGGAGGGGATATAGTTCTATGATTCATGTCTGGCCGACCTACAGATGGTTTTCCAGGAAAGCCCCAAGCCCAGTCTGGTTATTTTTGTGTCTCACCTATATACATATATATGATGTATCCTATCAAAAACATATGATATGTCATATATATATGATACACACACACACATATATATGATGCATATACTTGTGTACACATAACATATATATTTATGTTATAAAAGATAAAAAACCTTTCTTGGGGTGTACTTACATTTTCACATTTCATCATTTGACCTACTGACCTGAAATTTGGTACACATATACTACGTGATGTCTACTATCTGCTTTCGGGGTAATGATTGACCTCCAAGGTTATTCCTCTTATTTTTTTTATTTTATTGTAGAATCAACTCTCGGCAGTGGCCAGCAGGGCGGTCGTGTTTCACGTGCGTATTGGCGCCGTTCTCATTCCCACCACCTTCGCCGTCACTTCCCTTACCTCTTCATATCTTAAATCGTTATCGAGGCAGATTGAAGACTTAACTGCCAGCTTAAGTGAAAAATTAAGGAAAAGGAACCAAGCAATTGCAACACAAAAACTGACTTAATCAGTTTTAACGCGAAAAGATGCAGATAAAAGAAGAGAAGAAGCGGGCCGCTAGAGTGGAGAAAAGACGAGCTGCTCAGGAAGCAGCAAGCGCATCAACCTCTGAGCAAATGAATGCTAAACAGAAAAAGGGGATGAAAACTAGGAATGCTCAAGTCAAGTGGATTCACTGCATTTTATCGAGCAGTGCGCCGTTAGTGGTTTAAAATAATAAAAGACCTGCCTCTCAAGTCAAGTCAAGTGGCTTTATTGTCATAATATTCATGTGCTGTATTGCAGCATACAGTGGCTTAACACTAGAATTACCAAAGCTTATGATAAAACTCATAAATCCGGCCCACCTTAAATCCACTCGCATCTCTCTATTCAACGTCCTTTGTCTTGTAAATGTGTCGATAAGCCCAAGCAGCAAGCAGCCTGCTATACCATCCCCCCCGACCGCTTTAGAAACGACAAAAACCTCTCCCATCTGAAGCCTTGTTTATCAGGGAGTCCTAGAGCTGTATACAGTAGGCTAAAAAAATATAGCGTTATTTGGAACACATGCATTTCATGTGTGTTCAGTGTCTACAAAGATCTACTGTCTCTGTAAGTGTAGGGTGACAGAAATGTTGAACACATACCTAAAAGACAAACTTTTTTCCATGTTTTAGTACTAATGATAAAATTTTGACCTTAAGTGTATAATGTATGAAGACTGAAGTCCAAATATCAAATAAGCACTTTCACAAAAGGTACTACTATAACAAAAAAAATGAAATCGGGTTAGTGTGGCTTGTTATTGTGACTTCTTTGGTAGTATAGTGGTAAGAGCTGCTATCTCCTATTCAGAAGGTCCTGGGTTTGAGTCTTAACGTGTCCCAAAATAAACATTTTAAGTAGTGAGCTGCTCTTATTGTTATTATTATGCAATAAAAACATACATATGATTTGAGTCTGTAACAGCTGGTGTAAATGTATGGTACTTGTAAAGGTTAGCATTTTTTTAAATTCAGTTTTATTCTCTCAGTCGCATTCACGCTCACCCTGATTTTATCACTGCTGTTTTCAAATAAAGATGAGCTATAACAAAGGTGAACTCAGATCGGAGAAAGAGAACAGAAGCCTTCCCCGTAAGAAACGTTCACTCACAAATATGAACAACGCAGCTGCACCAGGCGTAAAGGTGAAAGATGGCACCGTTTCGATGCAGGATGAGGTCTGGTGTCATCCTGCCAATCAGTCTGCCCCACACCTGTCCTTCAATGAAACAGCACGGCTTACAAAGCTCGCCAACGTATCGTGCAAACTCCAGTTTGTGATTATGTTTTGTGATGGTCTTTACATAAGAAACATTTATATGTTACTTATTTAAAAGCCAGATTGAATGTTATTCACCTTTGATTTATTTACTTACCATCCTACAGCACAAATCACAAGTAAACTTCAGAGCTTCCTCTGCTTGATCGACAAGGGCATGCTCACAAATTACACGTGTAATGCCACGAAAAATGCCTGCTGACACTTTAGTATGTGAGCAATGGTACGAGAATGCAGTTAGACTTATTTTTGGGCACTTACACCATCCAGATCTAAACACTAGCATGGAGAGTCGCTTTGGTAATTCTAGTGTTAAATAATATTTAATATACTTAAAATTCAAGTCATGCTCATTCATTCTTCTGTGGAATGCCGAAAGGTGCCATATAATAATAATAATAATCATAATAATAATACATTTTATTTATACAAGGCGCCTTTCTGAGAACTTAAGGACACCGAACAAACAATAAATAAATAAATTAATTAATGAATAAATAAATAAATAAATAAAAGACACATTATAAACAACTTAAAACATCAGGAAATATAAAAAATAAAAACAAACAAAGCCACTGTAATCATAAAGAAAAAGCCATTTTAAACAGATGCGTTTTAAGTTTACATTTGAAGGATGAAAATGATTTGGTATTTCTAAGCTCGGTAGGTAATGAATTCCATTAACCATATTCCATTAACATAACATCCTCAAGCCCACTTGCTCCAATTCACTATCGCACAGGTGTGGTGGAGCATATCCTGGAAGCACGGAGTGCAAGGCAGGAACCACCCCAGTCTATGAAGGGGGCTAAAACATAAAAAAGTGTTAGGAATTGTGAAATCATTTTCAGCAGGATAAGAAAAAATGTGCTTTGGATATTTTCTTGTTTGGCTTACAACATTTTTAGATTTTGTAAAGTTTAATCTTCAATCATTTATTTTTATATGCAGGTTTCACTTTTTTTCATTTAAATTTTAAGTTCATCATAGCACCATTTTAGCAGTTGCTATGACCAGATAATGTGTTGCTAGGGGCTCCTTCTCTGTTTTAGGGTCACACAGACTTTCTAATAATTACAATGCAGTGCAGGAGCCCCTTAGTCTGAGATAGGAAATGAGTTGGTGAACAAGTGCAGTGAGTTTCGTCTTCATTTTGATTTTCTGATTTTGATTTATAGCCCTGTTGTCTTGATTCAGTTTTCATTTTAGTGTTTTGGTTTTGGTAAAATTTGAGCACAACGAAACTCATTGCAATCCTTGTTCAATTATGGTTACGGCTAAACCCACTGGCTTGAAAAATAACCTTCTGTTTCTGGTTTTATTTTCACTCTTCTTTTTGTTTTCCATTTTATTCCCTTAAGAAAGTGCATCTTGTGGTTAGCTACTTGCTTGCTCTTAAACAGTCGTTGCCAGATGATTGCCAGGGGTGGTCAGTCCGGGGTGGGTGTTCGAGCTGCAGAGCTGTTGGTCCGCTTTATATTCGTAGCTAGCATTACATTGAGTAAGGAGCTGGTCCAGTGAAGGTGAGGCTGTGGCATCCCACCAATAGTCTGCTTTCTGGCTGGCACTGAATAGAAAGAGTGGATTCAGAAAACAGTCAGACAGAACAGATTAGCTGGAGATGATATCCGGATCCCTTCACAAATGCTGGTCACATCTTGACTGCGTGCTTGGTGAAGTTTTATGAACTTGCAGAATATTTCAACAATGTTTTAATAAAAGACACTGCAAACAATTGCTAACCCAGTAAACTTGATAGCCCTCCGCTCGTTTCTTATGATCTCATTACATTGCTGCGACCTGCGCTTCAATTCCCCGACCTTAGGTGAACATACGGACTTTGCCAATGAACAGTGGGATCTGGACTTGAGCCCTGGCAGCTGAACTCTTGTTTCCACATTCCAGATGCTGCAGATTTTTGCTAGAACTGCCAAAATTCAGACGCTCAATACTCTGCTTTCACGACTATGGAAAGCAGCGGCTGTGGTTATGTGATGCGCCACCTCACCGAATATGCTCAAGTTACATTGCTGAGTTCATTTTAGATTTTTGCTTGATTGTGCACAGTGGTTTACATCGTTTTTCAAATATTCAAATGTCATCTCTTAAAATAGATATCTGCTATCCTATATTAAACTAAACTGAGATCACTTCGCTAACTTCACAAACTAACAGTGGTGTTTCACCTGCTTTATGGTTACTTCCATTGTGTCACCACTATTCTTCTTGACCACATTGTGAACAAACAAGGGCAGTCAGAGGACAGCAAGCCCCGCTCATTGAGGATTTTAGGAGACACTCCTCACCTCCTACATCCCCAGTTAGAAATGATGTCACTATAAACTGGGTGGAATCATTTAAATCACTTGAATTTCTTGGTATAATTATCACTCGCAGTCTGAACTGCGACAAACAAAAAATATCTAATTCTGGAGACAACCAGGAGTGAATTTTGCTTAAAACTGAGAGGGAACAATTAGACAGGCCACTGAGTGTCAGATTTCTAAACCAATCAAATGCCACAAGAAGGTGGAGCTCAAAGTAGGGGCGGGGATTTTGAGCTCGTTAGCCTGGTCTGACAGACAACAAGCTTCTATTCATGATGAACTGTCAAAAAGTCTCCAAAAAAAACCCCAGACAGACAGACAGACAGACAGACAGACAGACAGACAGACAGACAGACAGACAGACAGACAGACAGACAGACAGACAGATAGATAGATAGATAGATAGATAGATAGATAGATAGATAGATAGATAGATAGATACTTTATTAATCCCAAGGGAAAATTCACATACTCCAGCAGCAGCATACTGATAATGAACAATATTAAATTAAAGAGTGATAACAATGCAGTATACAGACAGACAATTACTTTGAATAATGTTAACGTTTACCCCCCCGGGTGGAATTGAAAAGTCGCATAGTTTGGGGGAGGAACGATCTCCTCAGTCTGTCAGTGGAGTAGGACAGTGACAGCAGTCTGTCGCTGAAGCTGCTCTTCTGTCTGGAGATGATACTGTTTAGTGGATGCAGTGGATTCTCCATGATTGACAGGAGCCTGCCCAGCGCCCGTCACTCTGCCATGGATGTCAAACTGTCCAGCTCCATGCCTACAATAGAGCCTGCCTTCCTCACCAGTTTGTCCAGGTGTGAGGCGTCCTTCTTCTTTATGCTGCCTCCCCAGCACACCACCGCGTAAAAGAGGGCACTCAGCACAACCGTCTGATAGAACATGTGCAGCATCTTATTGCAGATGATGTTGAAGGATGCCAGCCTTCTAAGGAAGTATAGTTGGCTTTGTCCTTTCTTACACAGAGCATCAGTATTGGCAGTCCAGTCCAATTTATCATCCAGCTGCACTCCCAGGTATTCATAGGTCTGCACCCTCTGCACACAGTCACCTCTGATGATCACGGGGTCCATGAGGGGCCTGGGCCTCCTAAAATCCACCACCAGCTCCTTGGTTTTGCTGGTGTTCAGTTGTAGGTGGTTTGAGTCGCACCATCTAACAAAGTCCTTGATTAGGTTCCTATACTCCTCCTCCTGCCCACTTCTGATGCAGCCCATGATAGCAGTGTCATCAGCGAACTTTTGCACGTGGCAGGACCCAGAGTTGTATTGGAAGTCCGATGTATATAGGCTGAACAGGACCGGAGAAAGTACATTCCCCTGCGGTGCTCCTGTGTTGCTGACCACAATGTCAGACCTGCAGTTCCAGAGATGCACATACTGAAGTCTGTTTGTAAGATAGTCCATGATCCATGCTACCAGGTATGAATCTACTCCCATCTCTGTCAGCTTGTCCCTAAGGAGCAGAGGTTGGATGGTGTTGAATGCACTAGAGAAGTCCAGAAACATAATTCTTACAGCACCACTGCCTCTGTCCAAGTGGGAGAGGGATTGGTGTAGCATATAGATGATGGCATCTTCCGCTCCCACCTTCTCCTGGTATGCGAACTGCAGAGGGTCGAGGGCTTGACGGACCTGTGGCCTCAGGTGGTGAAGCAGCAGCCGCTTCATGGTTTTCATCACATGCGATGTCAGAGCGACAGGCCAGAAGTCATTCAGCTCACTAGGATTTGATACCTTTGGGACTGGGGTGATGCAAAATGTTTTCCAAAGCCTCAGGACTCTCCCCTGTGTGGTGGGTGTGCACAGAGCACATGGCACACTTTAAAAATAAACAATAACCTGTTGCAAGGGAAAATCCTTTCTGCAGCATCAGATTATACACTGGCATTCGACAGCATCAATAGACCGAATGGTACACGTGAACGATACGTTGTCTACAGAGCTGTGTGTGCTCTCTGTTGTTCAGCATTACAATGGAGGAGTCGATGTATGCTTGAAGGAATTGGCAGCTACATTCATGAAAATATGAACTGCAAAATATGCATTTATGAAGAATGGTGTGTCAAAAGGACTGCCGTTAAGAGAGATGATAATGACGAGTCACAGGAGGTACAGATTTCAGTACTCAACACACCCGAATCAACAAATCTGCTTAACAACTCCAGTAGGTGCACAGATGAAGCTGCACAACATCCACCTTCTGAGTGCACATCTAAATCAGGGTCCTAGGGGCCCACTGTGGCTTCAGGCTTCAACCAGATTCATAATCAGTGACAACTGATAACACTGATCTCAATTTTAGCTGGTATTTTTTTCTTTTCTCTTATTCTACACAAAGCACAGTGGCATGATTTTTTCATTTATGACATTTAGAAATATTTCCATTTTTGCTATAGATTTAAATACTTAATTCTCTTTTGTTGCTTTCATTATATTTTTCCCTTTCTCTGTGCAGTTTTTTCCCTTTGTTGTATCTTATTAATGACAATTAAAAACGAGCAGAGCAGACACCCAGGAAAACAACACTGAATAATCAAAGGCTGCAACTACTTTAGCATCAGACCCACTAATTAGTAATAATGGATTAATTAAACAATCAGAACACCTGGAAACGTAGAATGAAAATCAAGATGAAAATATTGGTAAAACGAAAAAAAATACATTATTCCCATATAACTGCTTGATACATTTTTAATATTTTTTTTTCCCAAACTTAGTTTTCTAATTTCTATATTGTTCCCAAAACACAGAATCTGGGAAAAATAACAGTTCACTTAATCAGCCCAGGAGTCCACTTAAAAACAGAAGTTGGTTGGGACAAAAACCTGCAGCCACAGGGGGTCCCCAGGACCGACGTTGAGAACCCCTGGTCTACATGAATAACTGATGAAATGAAACATTATTGTTTAATTGGAAGTGCAAACATGAACTGACAAAATAGCCGCAGCACTTTAATACATTGTACAAAAGCCACAGACCACAATGTTTATCTAAGCTGTATTTGCTGTTGTTACGTCATATAGTGATGCAACAGTCAAAATGATATCGGAGCAGACAGAGGCACTTCTCAAATGTGTAGTTGCAGTGGTCTACGTGTTTGTGTCTTGTCTGTCATCACTGTGGTAGTGCGCCTTACAACATGCAAGTTAATCAATGAGCTTCAGTTACCTTGTGCATCTTAGCTCCTGAATGGATAACAGCAATTTTAGCTTTTTATTTTCCCTTGGTATCAAGTCTTTTGTTTAGTTTTTTATCGTTTTAGTATTGCGACCCGATAGCAAGGAACAGTGCTAAAGAGACACCAATATTTGTTAAATACTTTCTTTATTGTATGACCTGCTGGTTGCAAAATCGCCGTCTCAAACTCTTGTTATATGGCCATGAGAGACGCCTCCGCTGGTGATCAAATGGGCTTTAGGCGTCAGTCGCTGTCCGGTAGTGCAGTACCAATGTCTCTCCTCTTAGGAGGCAGTCTGTAGGTAGCTGTCCTGGTCCCCTTTTTATGTCACTCATCACTCACAGCTCCACCCTGTAATAACATGTATAAGTTTAATATGTCACTGTGCTCTGTACAAATATTTTATAAATCTACTTTTCTTCTTACTGAAATGCACAGCTAATACAAAGCCAGATTTAGCACAGGGGCTCATCATTTAGAACTGCTAGGCAAAGCATAATATAAGACAGGACAGATACAGACAACTGCAAAACGGGCAGTCAGACTAAGAACTATTGACTACCATTTTTGTGTGTCAAAGTCAGCATGAAACTTTATCCTCTTTGCCTTGTTTGGAATGGCATGATTCACCTACGTGGGGGCCTGCACATGAATAAAGAGTATAAAGCCTTAGAACATTGCCTGGCACACCTTTGAAGCCGACGGACAGATGGGAGATAACGTCATCCGATCCTGAAAATCCTTCCACTGCAACGGCGAAAATGGCAGACTTTACACATCGGGGCCCCACTCCCGGACTGGGTTCTTGCAGCGTAAGCCGTCATTAAACAAAGTTAAGTTATTTCTCCTATGTGATTTCTTTATACCGCCGTATAACTAAGAGAGGGGTATCGCCTTTTTATATTATATCTATATAGATTCAGGTTATGTAACATGCCGCAATTACAAAAGAACT
This sequence comes from Erpetoichthys calabaricus, assembly GCF_900747795.2. Taxonomy (NCBI): domain Eukaryota; kingdom Metazoa; phylum Chordata; class Cladistia; order Polypteriformes; family Polypteridae; genus Erpetoichthys; species Erpetoichthys calabaricus. Next base: position 31,989,173 of record NC_041394.2, read on the forward strand.
CATTCCCAGGGAGCCAACACTCTCTGCTGGATACAGCCCCCTTTCTCAGCTGTTGCAAGGACCTCACCCGTGTGGTTTCCCCAGAGGTCTGGCGTTACATTATCTTTTGTTCTCTCAGCAGTGGTACAAAATGCGAACTGGAGGAATTGGGGGCAAGTATTTTAGGATGAAGCCCTCTAGTCACAGGATTTCTTCACTATTCACTGCACACTTTTTAACAGGTTATCGTCAAACGTGTATTCTCATTTGAGAATCAAGTCTGGCCCTGTGAGACTAGAACTGAGTAATAAAAAGCAAAAGCTCAGCAGCGTATGTTTTGTTCTCCATCAACTTACAACGTTAAAACCAATCAGTGCTGGTATAGAGTTGTTATAGAGATGTTATTGAAAGCATCCTCACTTCATGCATAATGGTCTGGTAAGGCACTGCATCTTCCAACTGCAAACATTAAAATGTAGTGCGATATTCAGATATCAAAAAAAAAAATGTAGTCCTGAAACTTGAGGTCCTGTATGCTTCATAAGTCAGGACACTTGCCAGAAATATAAGCAAAGGCCTCACTCACCGGGTCAACCATCTCTTTCAGTTATTACCATTAATGAAATGTTACTGGCCACTGAAGGCAAGAACTATTTTGAGCATCCGGCGCCGCCGAGAGTGGCAGCCTTTTCAGCAGCTCTGTGTATGACTGTATATGTATGTGTATTTTTCTACTTTTATTTTTCTATTTTTATTTATTGATCACTCCTACCACTTTATTTTATGTGGATTTGTTACCTGGACACACTTACTTTTACAACATGGGCATGGATTTTTACACGCCGAGACTCGCCTATTCAAGTACTCAACTTCGAGCGCTGAGAACAAATGCCAGTGCCAGTGTGGTTCCATATTTACCTGACGAGGTAAGAAGGCGGTATCGTGGCAGCAGAGCCGGCACTAAGCTAAAAATGAAGCGGCTTGCGAGAAAGTGGCGTTTTAAGCCTTCGGTGCCTTCTGTTATTCTGGGGAATGTGAACTCAATCTCAAATAAGATCGACGAACTGGCTGCGCTGGTGAAAAATGTCAGAACCTACAGAGAATGCAGTTTGTTGTGTTTCTGCGAAACGTGGCTAACTAAGACCATCCCAGATGCTAATGTGGAGCTACCCGGGTTTAGCACAGTTAGAGCGGACAGAGACGCAAGTACCTGTGGGAAGCGCAAAGGAGGAGGACTCGCTCTCTATGTTAATACACGGTGGTGTAACTCTGGACATGTTAAAGTCAAAATCTCCACTTGCTGCAGGGACATCGAACTGTTGGCCATAAGTCTGCGTCCCTATTACTTGCCCAGAGAGTTTGGACATGTCATTGTTGTCATCGTGTATATTCCTCCTCGGGCGGACGTGGAGCTAGCGAGTGACATCATCCATTCTGCTGTTGCTAAGTTACAAACGCAGCACCCCGAGGCACTTGTGCTAATCGCTGGAGACTTTAACCATGTGACGCTGGACAAAACATTACCTGCATTCTCCCAGTATGTGGACTGCAACACCCGGGGAAATAAGACTATTGATTTACTGTATGCAAACGTTAAAGACGCATACAGTGCCACCCCGCTGCCTGCGCTTGGGAAAGCAGATCATAACCTGGTTCTGCTTCAGCCTCACTACAAACCAAAAGTGAGAGTCCTACCTGTAACCACACGATCATTCAGGAAGTGGACCCCGGAGGCTGAGAATGCTCTGAGACAATGTTTTGGAACTACAGACTGGGATATCCTGCAGGGATCACATAGTGAGAACATTGAGGAGGTTGTTGACTGCACTACTGACTACATCAACTTCTGTATGGACATTGTAGTTCCAGTAAGAACTGTACGCTGCTATGCTAACAACAAGCCATGGATTACAAGTGACATCAAGGGCCTTTTGAACCAGAAGAAAAGGGCCTTTAAAGATGGTGATCAGCATGAGCTCAAGCGCGTGCAGAAGGAATTCCGAGTTCAACTCAGGGCGGCGAAGGAGCAGTACAGGAGAAAGCTGGAGCAGAAGTTGCAGAACAACAGCATGAAGGAAGTGTGGGATGGGATGAAGATCATCACTGGCTGCAGCTCGAAGCGGGGTACCACCATCGAGAGAGACGTGAAGAGAGCAAACCAAATGAACATCTTCTTTAACAGGTTTGACCACCCTAACCCACTCTCACTCTCACCTCGGAGTACTGCACTCTCTACACATCCTTCTGCTGATACCAACATAGGAGAGACATCCCCACCCACAATTACAGCAGCGCAAGTGAGCAGAGAGCTGAGGAAACTTCGTACCAGCAAAGCAGCAGGTCCAGATGGAGTATCGCCACGACTGCTGAAGGTCTGTGCATCAGAGCTGGGGGGTCCTCTACAGCGCATCTTCAACATGAGCCTGGAACAGGGGAAAGTCCTGAGGCTTTGGAAAACATCTTGCATCACCCCAGTCCCAAAGGTATCACGTCCTGGTGAGCTGAATGACTTCCGGCCTGTCGCTCTAACATCACATGTGATGAAGACCATGGAGCGGCTGCTACTTCACCACCTGAGGCCACAGGTCCAACACGCCCTCGACCCTCTGCAGTTAGCATACCAGGAGAAGGTGGGAGCGGAAGATGCCATCATCTATATGCTACATCGATCCCTCTTCCACTTGGACAGAGGCAGCGGCGCTGTAAGAATTATGTTTCTAGACTTCTCTAGCGCCTTCAACACCATCCAACCTCTGCTCCTTAGGGACAAGCTGACAGAGATGGGAGTAGATTCATACCTGGTGGCATGGATCGTGGACTATCTTACAAACAGACCTCAGTATGTGCGTCTCGGGAATTGCAGCTCTGACATTGTGGTCAGCAACACAGGAGCGCCGCAGGGGACTGTACTTTCTCCGTTCCTGTTCAGCCTATATACATCGGACTTCCAATACAACTCGGAGTCCTGCCACGTGCAAAAGTTTGCTGACGACACTGCTATCGTGGGCTGCATCAGGAGTGGGCAGGAGGAGGAGTATAGGGACCTAATCAAGGACTTTGTTAAATGGTGCGACTTAAACCACCTACAACTGAACACCAGCAAAACCAAGGAACTGGTGGTGGATTTTAGGAGACCCAGGCCCCTCATGGACCCCGTGATCATCAGAGGTGACTGTGTGCAGATGGTGCAGACCTATAAATATCTGGGAGTGCAGCTGGATGATAAATTAGACTGGACTGCCAATACTGATTCTCTGTGCAAGAAAGGACAGAGCCACCTGTACTTCCTTAGAAGATTGGCATCCTTCAACATCTGCAGTAAGATGCTGCAGATGTTCTATCAGATGGTTGTGGCGAGTGCCCTCTTCTACGCAGTGGTGTGCTGGGGAGGCAGCATTAATAAGAAGGATGCCTCACGCCTGGACAAACTGGTGAGGAAGGCAGGCTCTATTGTTGGCATAGAGCTGGACGGTTTGACATCCGTAGCAGAGCAACGGGCGCTCAGCAGGCTCCTATCAACAGTGTCATCTCCAGACAGAGGAGCAGTTTCAGCGACAGACTGCTGTCACTGTCCTGCTCCACTGACAGACTGAGAAGATCATTCCTCCCCCAAACTATGCGACTCTTCAATTCCACCAGAGGGGGTAAACGTTGAACATTATTCAAGTTATTGTCTGTTTTTTTACCTGCATTTTTTATTACTCTTTAATTTAATATTTTTTGCTGCTGGAGTATGTGAATTTCCCCCTGGGATTAATAAAGTATCTATCTATCTATCTATCTATCTATCTATCTATCTATCTATCTATCTATCTATCTATCTATCTATCTATCTATCTATCTATCTATCTATCTATCTATCTATCTATCTATCTATCTATCTATCTATCTATCTATCTATCTGTCTATTAGCTCAGTTAACTGTTTCATTCCTACTGCAGACACAATGGTTAAGCACAGTCGTTACTTCTTCTTTGTCTTTTTACTGATTTCTAAACAACTCCATCCAATCTAAGTTATGTTTGTTTTGTGTTTATATTATAAAAGACTTACTTGATGCATTTCTGGGCAGGAGTGATGAGCAAACCCCCCTGAATTTGCTTTGAGAAATGTTTGAGAACTTCACCCAACTTTGCAAATTTCTTTGAAGTCAGTATCTGATGCTTCACAGTTTTTTCTCCCATCAAGAAGAAGGAAACACCTTGTAAATAGCAGTAAATCTTTTATCATTATTATTATTTCACAAGGTTTCATTCTCATTCGAGGAGGAGGAGGGGGATAAGACTCCTTTAATGCATGTTTTAAGATGTAGCTGGGCACATGGCTAAGGCTGCCATCCAGCAAGCTTACAGGGATCAAGGTTATGAAGTACGTGGCAGTGCTCATTATTGTCAGCCAATGTACCCCTCAAATGAAAATACAGTAATCCCTCGCTATATCGCGCTTCGCCTTTCGCGGTTTCACTCTATCGCGGATTTTATATGTAAGCATATTTAAATATATATCGTGGATTTTTTGCTGGTTCGCGGATTTCTGCGGACAATGGGTCTTTTAATTTCTGGTACATGCTTCCTCAGTTGGTTTGCCCAGTTGATTTCATACAAGGGACGCTATTGGCAGATGGCTGAGAAGCTACCCAACTTAATTTTCTCTCTCTCTCTCTTGCGCTGACTTTCTCTGATCCTGACGTAGGGGGATTGAGCAGGGGGGCTGTTTGCACACCTAGATGATACGGACGCTCATCTAAAAATGCTGAAAGATTATCTTCACGTTGCTCCCTTCTGTGCAGCTGCTTCGTGAAGCGACATGCTGCACGGTGCTTCGCATACTTAAAAGCACGCAGGGCACGTATTGATTTTTGCTTGTTTGTTTTTCTCTCTCTCTGTCTCTCTCTCTTTGTCTGCTCCTGACGGAGGGGGTGTGAGCTGCCACCTTCAACAGCTTTGTGCCGCGGTGCTTCGCATACTTAAAAGCCAAACAGCCCTATTGATTTGTTTGCTTTTCTCTCTATCTCTGTGACTGTCACTGCTCCTGACACGCACTCCTTTGAAGAGGAAGATATGTTTGCATTCTTTTAATTGTGAGACGGAACTGTCATCTCTGTCTTGTCATGGAGCAGAGTTTAAACTTTTGAAAAAGAGACAAATGTTTGTTTGCAGTGTTTGAATAATGTTCCTGTCTCTCTACAACCTCCTGTGTTTCTGTGCAAATCTGTGACCCAAGCATGACAATATTAAAATAACCATATAAACATATGGTTTCTACTTCGCGGATTTTCACCTTTCGCGGGGGGTTCTGGAACGCAACCCCTGCGATGGAGGAGGGATTACTGTAATGCAAATTTATTTGTTTACCTTTATTTTTTAATGCATGCGGGATGGAAATCCAGCTAGAGTACTGATTGGTTCATTGGATCTTACAGTATTAATGTGTGTGTGACACTTCTTCACATGGCTGATGCAGCTTTCTGATGCCACAACTGACCTTGCAAAGTATCATGAGGCACTGGGAAAAAAAATGTCAGCCGTCCAATGAATTTGCCAGAAAATATTCTGTGGACAGGGTCACTGGTGAACACGCCTGTGAAAAACACTTGGGTGGATTTCGCCAGTCAGTGCAAGTGTTCAGTGCTGCTTGAAGAGAGTAAATTTGAATTGCAGCCTAAGTTAATGTTGATGAAGGTTGCTTTATATGTTCTACTAATGTCTGTGTCGATTTTATTCCACTTCATATGTTAATTGGTGTTGCTGTTTGTTGTAATGTTTTGATATTTTATGAGCTTTTCTTAAGGTATATTTCCTCTTGGGACAAATGAAGTAATATCTACTGTATCTCTCTGTCTATTTAAATTGGCCCAGTATTAATATAGGGATGAGCCCTGCAGTTCATTGGCACTCCCTACTTAAGTGTCATGGTGCCAGAACAGACTGTGCCATAAAATTGGCCATAAAATCATCCTAAGTGGTTCCAATAATTGATTTTGGACTTTGTGATATACCGTATGAGTTCTGTTTAAAGTGACACACTAAGCCCTTTCTTCCTAACACAGCTACAGCACATGATGGTGAGGACCTGGCACTGTAAGGGTTATCATTAGCAGCAGTTTGTCTCAGCTTATTATTTTCCAGAGTGACACATTTTTCGTTATGGCAGCAAGTACAGAGAGCCGCGCCAGTTTTCATAAGGGATGGCGGGTGGCAGTCTGATCCTTTGCCAGAAATCTTGCAAAAACATCTGCACTTGGTTAACAATTGGCGCTTCAGCTTTGTAGGACTGAGATGAAATGAGAAATGTCACATGCAGGAGAGCGGAAGCCACTATCTCTGAGGTGCAACTGCAAAGATTTACAGACAGCTAGTTGAAGCTTTTCAGCTATCACGACCGGGCAAAAGTTGAGTTGTTAACAGATCTGTGTTTTTTATTGTCTGTAAATGTCACATTCTGAAATATTTATTTTAATATGGGCTTCTTTGTATCTTTGAGACTCAACAATAATAAGTTGGCCTCTATGGTTTGTTGATGCAAGTTACTGTACATGTATTTAAAATTAATATAAATGTGTGGCCTGAAGGGGGCGCTCCTGCTCTCCATATCTGACACAAACAGACACAAGGCACAAGTCCAGCATAACACCAGCTTTTATTTGGCTGTGGGAAACTCTTCCCAAATCGTTTCCCACACAACTACAATGTACAGTATCCAGCAATGCCTTTCTCTTCTCCGTCTCTGTCTCTTTCTCTCTGTTCGCCTCCACTCCTCCTCCAGCAAATTTCATCACCTTCCTCCTGACTCTGGCTCCTGGAATGAAGGCGGTGGGCTTCTTTTATTCTAGCTTGGTCTGGAGGCACATCTAGGTGAGGTGAAAGTCCAATAGAATAAGGCTCCATAGTCCCTGCAGCACCCACTGACACCACCCATGGAACCTAACAGGGCTCCAACTCCCATGAAGCCTTGTGGGAGCCCAAAGCACCACTGCAACCATTGGGTGGGGTGCGCTGTCATCTAGTTTTCCGAATGAGATAATGCCCTGTCGGTCCTTCTTTTATGAAGGCGTCCCAACCAGGTAAGGGCCCTGGCCGTCTGCCACACAGTGTCGTTTCCTATGTACAATTTGAACACCAATTTAGCAGGGGTCACAATGGGCACACAGATTGGATCAAAATCTGCAGTCAAAAACTTGTCGCCACTGAATACTTTGGAGCACTTTGGGGTTGTTCTGCACTTTCTACTATGGATTCAGAAAGCATTCAGACACCATCACTTCCTGCACATTTTATCGTGTCGAGAGATTTAATTTTAAATGAATGCATCTGCAACTTTTGCCCATCGGTCCACACTGAATAACTCTTAATGACAAAGTGAAAAGATATTTTGAGAAAGGTTTGCAAATTTATTAAAATTCAAAAACTGCACTCTCTCATTCAATAGCAGTAGGGTATCACGAAGATCCATTATGAAAGCATTTATTTGAGCTGCATTGAATCATTTAAGAAAGCATTTCATTTATCACCTGCCTTTCCCCCTTCTGGATCACAGTCAGGCTGTTTGCCACGCCTGAGGGGTCACCGCTCCATTGTTCATCTTCATGGCTCAGTCACAGGAGTTATCTCTTGGAAGGCTGAATATTTTTTTTACAAAAAACACAGTTTCCAGTTAAGCACACAAAGCAATGGGTTCACACAGAAATCAACATACTGTAAAACATATGTTGCTGCATGCTGTGCCTGCCAGTTAGGCAGGAATGCACAGTAGGCTGGCTGCCAGGCTGTCTTCACATGGCGGAGGGGTGGCAGAGCAGTTGTTTTTCGCAGAGCATCATAATCTGGTTTGTACCTCTTGTTATTGTAAGTGGTGGTCCTCCAAGGTGAATGTTGTCATAGGGGTCTGTTCAGCACCACAGTCAGCTGGGAGGCGATCGGCTGGTGCTGGTACCTCACATTTGTTTTCCATCACTTGTATGAAAATCAGAGTTCGACAAGTCAGAATCCAATTCAGTGATAATATGTAGAATGTCGTCCATGGAGTATTTTGTTTTACACATTCACTTCTATGTCTCGCTAGATGTCAATGCCATTTTTGCCATTATTTGCTACTCGCGCAGGGAATCTCAGTCAAACCAATGAAGCTAACTTTCCTTGTAGCAAAGAGAGTCCAACTAAAGCATAATGGTGGGTTTTGTCACCGTTGTGCAGTGGATTACCAAAAGTCAACAGTTAAGGTGGTACGGAGCGATTGATCGCCTCTGACGGTACAGTGAGTTGGTGCAAGCCTTGTGATCTGCAGCAACAGGCATAATACTCATATCAGCTCTCTACCTAATATATTGTCACGCTTGGGTCACAATGTGTCACAGATACACTCAGGAAATTCCAGAGACAAAAACTTTATTCAAACACTTCAAACAAACAATCCGGGCTCCGTGTTAACCCGGAGGGCACAGCTCCATCTCTCAATTAACTTCCTCTTCAAAGGGGTGCCCCTCTGGAGTGGGAGTCCCAACAGGAGCAGAGGATGACTGGGGGAAGAGAGACAAGGCAGTGAGACAAAAGGACAGCTGCAGTACAGGCTTTTAAATGTTCAAAGTACAATGCGAGATGCAGATCACACGGCACGGCAGCAGCAGCAAGCCTGCAGCTGATCTAGCAAAGAGGAGATCAAAAACTGTATTTGTTTCCCATTGAATCACTGTTTAAGAGGGGGTTTCGGAGGAGCTGCCGAGTCCCCTTGGGGCTGTGTTCAGCGTGTTCACAATATAAAGCTTAAAATCTGTGTGTGTGTATATGCTTAGTACATGTCCCTCATGTGATATGAAACAGTCATCAACACACAGCCCAATGTTTCAATCCAGACAGTGGATTTGTGTTTCTTTGAACACTTTTCCTTATAATATTTTTTCTGTTGTTTGCACGTGAGAGGGTAGAACATCAGTGCCTGGTCAACGCTACTGATAGGGTTATTGTAGGTTACCATAGCGCAAGGCTTGTGAATTTCCCCCTGGGATTAATAAAGTATCTATCTATCTATCTATCTATCTATCTATCTATCTATCTATCTATCTATCTATCTATCTATCTATCTATCTATCTATCTATGTATCTATCTATCTATCTATCTATCTATCTATCTATCTATCTATCTATCTATCTATCTATCTATCTATCTATCTATCTATCTATCTATCTATCTATCTATCTAGTGACACATTTCATCTGACATCAGCATTGACAGTTGCCACATAGTGAACAGTGTTTAGGAAGCTAACGTCTTCCTTGTCCTTCCACTTCATTGTAATTATTTTGCCTTTTTGCCTTCCTGAAGCTTCATGCGGACATATCACAGTGGTTCGGTCATACAGTGCTGTCTGTATGCATCAGTTTCACTATCCGTTTAAATGTCTGATAACCAATTCGCATTGTCATCATCATCATCATCACTTGATTCAATAAATGGTTCAGTTTCAGTTTACTCTAAAACTGCCTTTACAGCTGCTCATGTACTCACCACTGAAGGCTCCGCCCCACTCATGCATATTGATGAGTTACCATAGAATGGTAACATGCATAGAAACATTCAGTATTTTTTTGAAGCATGATGTTATTTTACCCACTAGATGGCAGCACAATACTGCCCCAAGTATTATTCATCCATCCATCCATTTTCTAACCTGCTGAACCCAAACACAGGGTCACGGGGATCTGCTGGAGCCAATCCCAGCCAACACAGGGCACAAGGCAGGATCAAATCACGGGCAGGGTGCCAACCCACCGCAGAAGTATTATTCAGTCTGAACACTTTACATCAAATCACAACAGCATAACCCAAGAGACACTCAAGGTGAACTGTTTTCACATAACACCACGGAGGTTAAGTACTAACTTGTTGACTGAGGATTGGCAGTGGGTGCCATTGCTACCTCACAGCACCAGGACACCATCTGTGTGAAGTTTACACTTTCATAGCCAATGGCAGTTTCTTCAGACACTCCATTTTCTTCCCAAAGATGCACCATTTAGGATCAATGGCTCGATTTGAGAGAGCACAGGGACTTGCATCATTGTGCCTTATTGTATATCCGCGTTCCATAAAGAGTTGGACCCAATGTTGTACCTCATACTGTAATGGAATAAGCTAATCTGCATAATAAATTGCTATAGGGGGCCTATAGAGAAGGCTCATAGGTGGCGCAATGGTAGTGCTGCTGCTTTGCAGTAAGGAGATTGTGGGTTTGCTTCCCAGGTCCTCCCTGTGTGGAGGGCACTTTGAGTTGTGAGAAAAGCGCTATATAAATGTAAAGAATTATTATTAAGGCCACTTGAAAGTTCAGATGATTCATGCCTCTTGCTAGGACTTTTGGCCCTGCTGTTGAGTTTTGTCACCAGGATCAATTGAATTTTTGACGTCACTTTTCTATCTTTTGTTGGAACCCTGAATTCTGTGATAACTCTGCAGTTATGGTGGTGTGCCTTGATTTGGGTCTTCAGCTTCTCATCAAATAATCATAGAAACTTGGCAATGCCACCTAGTCGATAAGACATTGCTCTTGTATTCATCTTTCAGATCAGGCTGTGTGACGCTAAATGAGTCAGTCAGTTACCAATTCAAATGTATCCTCAAATGTAAAGCCAATGTCTACATTACGTGTCAGACTTCAGGAGATGATCTCATCACTGGGCCATGTCAGTTTAAATGACTGAAACTCGCTGAGCAGGTCACATTTAGCGACTGTGTGTGGACAGTTGTGCCCACCCCTTTGTGTGACAGCCAAATAGTGTGCTGCCTGATGGAGTCAGTGCTGTTAGAAGGGTTAACAGCTATGGCGAGTTCAGCTGCAGTCTCAACCCTTTTTTCTTTTCTTCCATTCTTTCGTGGGATGTAAGACATGAGATGTCAGGCAGATGAGCTTCTCTTCTGTTTCTGAGGTCCAAAGCACCCACATTTCTTATTGATCGTTGCAGTATTATATGCATTGTACTTCCAGATGAGAATTCATTGGTTGTTAACTCTCATGCTCACAAGCCCACCCGTATAACTAAACACACAATCAGACCTTTAGTTTGCTGTAAAACTCACGTAAACTCGTGTGGACTAGGAGGCTTAATAATTACTATTAGTGACTGTACCTTTTGAACAAGGCAATACTTTCTGTTGTCAAACATCAAAGAAATGAAGAGCTATAAAGAAATGACTAGCTGCAGATTTTTAATGTAAATCAGCCGGAGTTTCACAAAGGCATTTGCAGATTGCTGTAGTTGTCATCACATCGTGGACCCCACGGTCTTTTTCTGCTAAGAGTGCCACCCAGCTTTGCAGTCTCCCACTCATCCCAGAATCCTCTGCGAGGAGCCGTCTTTCTTAAAGCTGCCTGGCTTGCTGTTTCAGATTAGACCAAGTGACCCTAAATAACTTATGCTTGAGTTCTTGAACCAGCTGTGGAAGTGTATTTATTTATTTATTTATTTTCAAATGACAGGTAGCCTTTCAGTTGTAATCATTTTGTAAGTCACCCAAACAAGGCGCCACAATAGCGCTTCATCTTTGAACTGCAGTGAGGTATTGTCTCACCCGTTGCAAGCGCGGTGAATGATCTCATCCACGTTCTCAGTACATTTCAAGATTTCACTCCAGCATCCAGCAGGACTGAAACGGCAGAAATGGCAGCAGTAAAAGGCAGGAATGCGTGTTGCTTTTGGCAGATTTATGGTAGGACCTTAATCTGATTCTAAGTGAGTACAACATCTGGCGGAGAGCGGCTCCCCAGCTGAAGAATAAATAGCCTTTGCAGACAGGAGCTTGGGACATGGCTATTCACCACTGGAATATACTACAGATTGAAAACATTTGAAGAATGCGCCGTTACTGCTCTCGCTGTCTGAATGCTGCACATATGCTTGCTTTATTTCTTTCCATCTCTTCCAAATGTGCTTTAAGGAACATTAATTCTACCCCTGGATTCGGAGAGCCGCGATGCAGCAAGGGTTTAAGCTTTGACTTTGATTCAAAATAATGAGATTTGTTTGACTTGAGTGTGAGTCCAATTTTCTTGAAACATGTGTGACTTTCTGCGTATTTACTATAACACAATCCGGCTCGATCCCTCTTTGGGGACAGCAGTGCCTGGTCAGCCTTGAACAAAGCACCGTGCACACATTCAGAATTAAATCACTAATTAACTTAACACTGTGAAGGATGGTGGCCGGCGCCATTACCCAACCGGGACGCCTCCTTAATGGAAGGACAAGGGGAGATAACTAATGAAGGGCGCTATCTCCCCTGGACTGCTATTGGGGTTGTAATGGCCCCTCGGAGTCCCACAGGGCTATATGGGGCTTGGTATTGGTCGGCTCAGCCCTGTTGGGTTCCTGGGATGCCACTAGGGGGAGCAGCAGTCCTACCTTGGGCTCCTGTCACATCTAGGAGTAATTCCAGACCTCCCCAGTGAGCCACTTGGAGTTCTCCTGGGTGCGGCTTTAAAGGAGCCAGCAACCTCACAGAAGTAAGCCAGAGTCTAAGGACAACACTTGATAGGAGGAGAGGAAGAGGAAGTGTCATGAAGGAGCGAGACAAGGAGAAGAAACGACTGTATATTGGTGTCTTATTCTTGTTTACTGTTTGTACTGGGCTGCAGTGCTGAGCAAGGGAAAATGCTTCCCGACGGAAATAAACGTCTGTGTTGTGGAGATGGGTAACTGTGACTGTTGTGCTGGGTGTCTGGGGAGCTGTGTGCTCCCGGGTCTTCACAACACATATATACAGTACCTTTGGGGAATATGGAAGGAAAAACTATAGAACCCTGCAGAGCAAATGGAGAATGTGATGACTTCACACAGACATTGACGTGGTAGGTGGGTCCAAAGATGCCCTGCACCAGAGGCTCCAACAATTAATCACTGCACCAACACTACTGTATATTGGACAAGGCAGGTTAGGAAAATGGATGTGTAGTGATTAAAAGCTGGGTGTAAAGGAAACTCTCAATTTATGGTCATCAGGGAGGTACTAAACCATATGTTAACTGTCCCACGAGAGAAGATAAAACACTGGACCTGCGTTATGCCAACATCAAGGAGGCCACACTGGGTAAATCAGAGCACAATCTGTGGCCAGTATACAAACCCTGTGTAATCAGGCAGCCTGTAACTATCCGTTCATTCAGGAGGGGGACATCTGAGGCCTGAGATTCTCTTAGGAACTGCTTTGAGTGTACAGATTGAAATATACTGCTGGAGTCCCAGGAGAACGGTGCAGATGTTGGCATTGACAGGGCAGCTTTCTGCACATCGGACTGCATAAATCTCTGCAGGGATGTTGTTGTACTGGAAAAAAATGCTTGGTGCTTTTCCAACAACAACAACATTTATTTATATAGCACCTTTCATACAAATAGGGCGGCATGGTGGCGCAGTGGTAGCGCTGGGTGTGTTTGTGTGTGTCCTGCGGTGGGTTGGCTCCCTGCCCAGGATTGGTTCCTGCCTTATGCCATGTGTTGGCTGGGATTGGCCCCAGCAGACCCCCGTGACAATGTAATCAGATTCAGCGGGTTGGAAAAGGGATGGATGGATGTCATACAAATAATGTAGCTCAAAGTGCTTTACATGATGTAGAAAAGAGAAAAAAAGACAAAGTAAGAATTAAAAGAAGACAACACTAATTAACATAAAATAAGAGTAAAATCTGCAGGGGTTCCAGACCATGAGACCACCCGGCCCGGCCCCCCACCAAACAATAAACATTCTAAAAAAATAGGCTTTCAGGGCTGGTGATAGGGAGAAGCTTAAGCTGGTACAGCACAACCCAAAGAGGGACTTCAAGCAGGCAAAAATGGACTGTAAAGGAATATTGGAGATTAGGCTTCAACACAACAGCATGAAAGAGGGATGGAGGGGAATGAATTACTGGGTATAAAGAGAAGAGGAGCCATGCAACAGCAAGTGAGGAGGACAAGGCCAATGAGTTTAACCTGTTTTACAAAAGGTTTGACATGGAGTCCAGCACTGGCTCAGGGTCACCCGCTCCCTCTCCCATCATTGTAGATGCAGGCTCTGCTACTCAATGTTGCTGCATCCCTGACATTGTTGCTGCAACATCTGCTAACGTGGATCCCACTGCCCTGCTCTTCACAGCAGATGAGGTGAGGGCAGAGCTGAGGAGGCTACACCCTGAAAAGGCAGCTGGTCCAGATGATGTGTGTCCAAGACTGCTTAAGGAGTGTGCAGAACTTGCTGAGCCTCCGTAGATATTCTACAACCCGAGTCTTCAAGGTGGGAAGTCCCCAGCTCTGTGGAAAACATCATGTCTTCTGCCGGTTCCCAACGTTGGTCAACTAACTGAAATAAATGACTGCAGACTGGTGGACCTCACATCACACATCATGAAGACACTGGAGTGGCTGCTTCTGCGTCACCTCAGACCACGAGTTCAGCATGCATTGGATCCCCTATACTTTGCATACATTGGTATTGATGATGCAATCCTCTACATGCTACACATGTTTTGGGATGACCTGGGTGATTATATGAAGATTATGTTTTTTTGATTTCTAGTGTGCATTCAACATTCCTGTTCATGTTATACACAGCAGACTTTAAATTTAAGTCAGACTTTTGCCACATTCTGAGATACAGCTGTTGTGGTGTGTATAAGGAATAGGCAGGAAAGGGAATACGGGGATCTGACTGGAGGTTTCAGTGATGGAGCAACAGGATCTGCCTGGTCCTGAACATAACAAAGACCAAGGAGATGATTGTGGATTTCCGCAGGTCTGAGCTCCCCCTTCAGCCTGTTAACATCTGAGGGGAGGACATTGAGATGGTTCAGACTTATAAATATCTAGATGTCCATCTTGATGACAGACTGGACTGGTCTGTGAACGCAGATGTCTTCTACAGGAAGGGGCAGAACAGGCTGTTTTTCCACAGAAGACTCGGATTAATCCATCAGCATATGTAGTGAAATGATGTCTTTGTCCTACCAGACAGTTGTTGCCAGTATCCTCTTCTTTGCTGGCATGTATTAGGGAGGCAGCATGACCGACAAGAACATGAAGAGGCTGGCCAAGCTGGTGAAGAAGGCCAGCTTGGTGCTCGTTAGGATTGTGGACTCAGTGGCAATGTTGGTGGAAAAGGTGTATGGGGAGGAAGGTACAGGCCATCCTTGACCATAGCAGTCACCCACTCCACAACATTTTGACAGGACAGAGAAGTAAACGTAGCAGTCGTCTTCTGTCACTGCGCTGCAGAACAGAACGCTTAAAAAGATCATTTGTTCCTACTGCTGATTTATAGATTTTATTATATTGTCAGTACAAGTAAGTAATGACCTGGTCAATATGCTACCTTCCAACACTCTAACAATTGACCTTTTGTACCTTTTAATATTTATTTATGTTTTGTTCACTTTTTTTTTTAAGAATTTATTACTTATGTGTTTGACCTACTGGACACCTGAGTTTCTATGAGTGGATGAATAAAATTATCTATCTATCTATCTATCTATCTATCTATCTATCTATCTATCTATCTATCTATCTGTCTGTCTGTCTGTCTGTCTGTCTGTCTGTCTGTCTGTCTGTCTGTCTGTCTGTCTGTCTGTCTGTCTGTCTGTCTGTCTGTCATTTTAAAATTTCACACTTAAGTCCATCTCATGCGATTTAGGACAGGAGGATGGACATAAGAACATAAAGAATTTGAGAAACGAGAGGAGCACATTCAGTCTATGAAGCCCATTTGTTCATCTAAGCTGTTCTAATAGCTCACCCAAATTTTTCTTAAAGGTTTTCAACTAATTTGCTTCAACTCCTTGTCCATATTTCCACAAATCTTTGCATAAAGAAGTACTCCCTGGCTTCAGTCATAAATGTACTTCCTCTTAATTTCCACTGGTGTCTTTGGGTACGTAATTCACTCTGTACTCCATCAGTACTTCTTTTAGGACAGTGTCTACCATCTTGCATTTATAATTGACGGGTGCATCGGGTAAAAAGCAGAAGGGGTGCGAGTCCATTGCATGACACACAGGAAACCTTCAGTTAACCTAAAACATACGTCTTTGAGGATGTGGGAGGAAAGCCACAGTACCCAGAGACAAACCCAAAGAGAGACAAGAAAGTACAGACCCCACATAGACAACGATCAAGTCAAATCCAGGACAGTGAATTTAGGAGGCAGCAGCACTAACCACTACACCACACTGTAAAAAGTCATTTAAACCGGCAAGTTACACAGCCACACACATTTGTATTTTAATTTGAATTTGCGGCAAACTAAAACTTGAAACAATCCAACGAGGGTGATTGTGTGAGTGTGGCACCCACAAACTGTTTTGTTGCCTGGTAAAGGTTTGTCTCTCTCTCCGTGGTAATTTGCACCCACCTGTGTCCTATTTGCTTTGTGTGAAGACGTGAATATGGAAACCACACAAGACGCTGCCTGCCTTTTCCTGTGAAGCATGCGTTTCGACTGCCCGTGCTGTTAGCATGTGCTCTGCAGCTCCACCACATCCAACTTTTGAAAATACAGATGACAGACACATGGAATATCCATTTTCATTTCATTTCAAGGTCTACTGGCCTTCTTTTTTAACCCTTCTTACACTAGGCACTGTGACGGTCTGGGTCGGCTCTACGTTACCTTTTGTCTTTCTGGAACCTCTTTGAACCCGGATCGTCGATAGCCATAACCGAGATGAGCCTGGCAAATAAGATGTACCAAGGGATAGGTTCATAAGTGAAATAGTGCTTTTATTAAAACAATCAGAAGCAAGCAGTGTTCAAATAGTGCAGTGCTCCAAAATTCCATCAAAAAGAAATAATCCAATGAACGCAGTGAACTGTGGAGGTTAAAAATCCATAATAAATAATCCTTTAAAGACAAGGTTAAAATCCTAACGCAGGAAGATTTTCTTTAAAGTCAAGTCCCTGGGCCTTCTGTTACAGGCCCGGGTCCCTGCTATCCGTCCATGGCTGTCCAGCAGGGCTCCCCATCCGAGCCGAGCCTCTCTCCGTCCAGCTCCCGCCGCCTTCCGGGTCACTCCAGCTCCATGAGCCACTCAGCTGTAATGGCCTCCTTCAGCCCCCTGAGTATCTCTTCCGAGAATCTCTCATTCCAGTTGTCTGTCTTCTCTCTCCCCTTCCTGTCTGTTTCTTTAACCTCCATTCATCCTTTCTTTCTCTCTTTCCTTTTTATGCAGGCTATTGTTATATTTTGCCATCCCAATTGGGTGCCGGTGCAAGACGCTGCCCCCTTACGAGGCAATAATGAGGCACCTGAGTGACGCTCGCATTCACACGTGTATGCGTGATCAGCTATGTGCCCCCAGAGCAAAGCGTGTTCACAGCCTTGTTCAGACCCACCTACAATTATTTATTTAAAATCGGCACCGCACCACGGACCACTCATCACAGGCACGTCAACTGGAAGCTTGTTTTACTTTGGATTTGTCACCTGGGTGAAGTGTCACCACAGGAGAATTTAGTGAGTTGCCTATAGTCTTGTCTTTTCTTCTTAAAATCAAACGAACGGTACACATTCACTGAGGGTTCATAATTCATGATGGTTAGTGATTGCTACAGAACCATGGGTTTTTATTTTAAGCCTTCAGTTGGAAAAAAGGGTGGTACAGTGGGTAATGTGCAGCTATAGGACCTAATGTCACCCAGTTTATTATCAGACTTCAACATGCTCCCTCTTGAACAAAGCTGGCACCACAGTCAGGATCAAGTTCTTTGACTTTTCCAGTGCCTTTAACAACATTCAGCATCATTGACTTGGGAAAAAAGCTCAAAGCTTTGGATCTTAATGCCCCCACAGTCTCCTGGATTATGGACGACTTGACCAACAGGCAGCAGTTTGTGAGGCTGAGCGACTCTTGTGTCAGAAGTGGTGGTGGGGCGCCTCAGGGAACTCTCCTTGTCTTCCTTCTTGCTGACCAACTAAAAACAACAGAATTCCAGTGCAATACCAGTGCTTGCCATCTATTAGAAATTTTCAGATGACTCTTCCATCATAGGCTGCATTAATAATGGAGTTTAGTCATATGTTAAAATGAGAGGGAGGTCAAAGGAATGGTGAGGATGCAGGGAGTAGAGTTGGCGAAGGTGAATGAGTTTAAATGCTTGGGATCAGCAGAGTAATGGGGATTGTGGAAGAGAAGTGAAGAAGAGAGTACAGGCAGGGTGGGATGGGGGGAGAAGAGTGACAGGAGTGATTTGTGACAGACGGGTATCAACAAGAGTGAAAGGGAAGGTCTACATACAGCAGGGGTCCCCAACCACCGGTCCGCGACCCACTACCGGGCCGCAGCCGTCTGACAGCCGGGCCGCGAGAGAACTGCCGGCAACGGAGACTCACTCAGACTTTTCAGAACGCTTGGCGGGCGGGGCTTTGCAGCGGCACAGAGAGAGGAGAGAGACCGAGGTGAGAGACTATTACAACAAAGTATTGTTACGGTCCCGACAGTTTCCCCATATGACACGAGTCTATAGAAATTGCGTCACTACGAAGTACATTCAGCAGATGCTTTCATTACAACGAAGTGACCTTGAAATGCCTGAATGAATCATCCACAGAGCAGTTAGATCTGTGGTCGCAGCTCAGATGTGCACGTTTGCACAACGATCCCCAAACAGAAACATTGTAAAAAAAATTCTTTCTTCGAACTTTCCTCGTACTGTTTTTTTTTTTTTGCTGTTTTTGTTTTCTGTGGTTTTCAGTGATACCTTTTGCTTATTACTTGTCAACATTTGAAAAACATCCATTGGAATTTAACTCATTGTCACCCTCCTATAGAAACGGCAGACACGAAAAAAACGATAACAGTGTTAATGTTTGTGATGTGCAATCTGTTGGAATGGCAAATGCAAAGCATATGTCTTTGTTATATGCAAAAAAAGAAGAAAAATATCAGGTTGCAAACGTATGCAAACTGCTTAATAACTTAATAATAATAGAAATGTTATGTAAATTGTGTATAAAACTGCTCCCCCCTACTTTATCCCCCCCCTCCCCCCCGACCGGTCTGTGGAAAAATTTGCATCTAATAAAGTGGTCCTTGCTGTCAAAAAGGTTGGGGACCACTGGTCTACAGGACGGTAGTGAGACCAGCTATGTTATATGGGTTGGAAACGATGGCACTGACCAGAAAGCAGGAGACAGAGCTGGAAGTGGCAGAGTTAAAGATGCTAAGATTTGCATTGGGTGTGACGAGGATGGATAGGATTAGAAATGAGGACATTAGAGGGTCAGCTCAAGTTGGACGGTTGGGAGACAAAGTCAGAGGGTCGAGATTTGCGTTGGTTTGGACATGTGCAGAGGAGAGATGCTGGGTATATTGGGAGAAGGATGCTAAGGATAGACCTGCCAGGCAAGAGAAAAAGAGGAAGGCCTAAGAGAAGGTTTATGGATGTGGTGAGAGAGGACATGCAGGTGATGGGTGTAACAGAACAAGATGCTGAGGACAGAAAGATATGGAAGAAGATGATCCGCTGTGGCAACTACTAACAGGAGCAGCCAAAAGAAGAAGTAGAAGTCAGAGTAGAGGAAAGTCATGGATGACTTCATCTTGTGGTGCTTGGACAACAACCTACAACTCAACATCAGCATGACAGAAGAACTGGAGTTGGACCAGCATGCCAAGGAGCCTCTGAGACCAGTCACCATTCAGGGGGAGGTCATGGAGGTGGTGAAGAGCTACAAGTACCTGGGGGTTCATTATAAACAACAAACTGGACTGGTCTGACAACACAGTGGCAACTTACAAGAAGGGCAGACTGGACTTCCTAATGGACTCAGGTCTTCAGATGTATGCAGCAAGCTACTGGAAATGTTCTACCAGTCCATAGTAGCCAGTGTATTGCTCTACGCTGTGGTCTCCTGGGGAAGCAACTTGAGCTCAAAAGACGCACAATGCCTGAACAAACTCATCAAGAAAGCCTATGTCATCACAGGGTGAACCCTGGACACACTGGAACCTGTTGTGGAGAAGAAGATGGTGGCAGAATTAAATGGCAATATGAAAAATCCCTTCCATTTCTTCCAGGGGGCGCTCTATTGAAGCACTTTCAGCCACAGGCTCATTCCACCGTGATGGGCTAAGAAGAGCTTCTTAGGGTCTTTTCTGTCCATTGCTATCAGGCAGAACAAAGCTTCCTCCCAATGTACTCACTGAGTTCATTTTGAAATTTCTTACACAACATCCATCCATCCATCCATTTTCTAACCCGCTGAATCCAAACACAGGGTCACGGGGGTCTGCTGGAGTCAATCCCAGCCAACACAGGGCATAAGGCAGGAAACAATCCCGGGCAGGGAGCCAACCCACCGCAGGACACACACAAACACACCCACAAACCAAGCACACACTAGGGCCAATTTAGAATCACCAATCCACCTAACCTGCATGTCTTTGGACTGTGGGAGGAAACCGGAGCGCCCGGAGGAAACCCACGCAGACACGGGGAGAACATGCAAACTCCACGCAGGGTGGACCTGGGAAGCGAACCCGGGTCTCCTAACTGCGAGGCAGCAGCGCTACCACTGCGCCACCGTGCCGCCCCTCTTACACAACATGTATCTGTTTATTTTATTATCTACTTACTGATTGATTAATTGGCTGTATTATTTGTCTTATGAGTTTGTGTCCTTGTTTTTTGTGTTTCTGCTGTTGTATGCATCTGAATTTCCCCACTGGATTCATAAAGTTTATATAATCTAATCTAATAATAAGAGATCTAAAGTGCAAGTGCAAAGTGGAGGATAAAGTCTTCTAATGTTGAAATCAGGGCCTGAATGGCTGAAGAATTTTCAGTTTGTTACCAAATGACTAGAACAATAACAATTTGGTACAATAATCATCTAGCGGGAGTGGAACAATGTACAGCAAGACTGTTTGGGATTAGAAAATAAGGAATGCATTTTCATAGCCCACTGTCATATTGATGAAACATTTAAATATTGTGACCACCCTGATTCTACACACTGTGAAAGGAACTTCTCATTTTGTTGACATTGACTTATTCATTTGCACAATAATTTAAATTTGAAGCATGAGTGTAAACATTTTGAGCAAAATATGTACTTTTGCAGGTGGACTGTGTTTTTTTCCATTTCACATACACTGTTTTGACAAATGTACCTGGGGGTCTCGCTGTGAAAATGATAAGTTTTTCAAGAATTGCCCTTAAGCACCTGAGAAAACCTGAAGTGACTTACTCAGGGTGACACAATGGCTCTTTGGTATTGTGGTCTACAGTCCAACATTTTCCCATTAGGGGGCTACACTGCTCATATTTTTCTTCTTTGTGACTCGGCTTCCCATGGCTTCTGGGAACATTTAATTGACCCAGTGATCCATACGCCTGGCTTTCCTTTGTAACCAGCAGTTTATCTTTTTTATTTCCAGTACACCCACACTCCTCACTTTCTCTCTTGGATGATCTTGTTAGATTTTTAAAGGGTCTTTTCACTCTTAGGAGATCCTCATATTCAACATTTCTGCTCAGATTGCTTACCCTTATGTGTTTGATGTACTAAGTTGCGGTGTCTCCCTTCTTCATGGCGTTCTCTTTTGTCTCCACAGCGAACTCCTGGAAGATTTGGAGAGGTGTTGCGATGTGGCAGCCATTGCTGAGTGTTTTGTGGAGAGGGTGAGTGACATTAATGAAGGGTACCTTCTGAGGTGAAATGTAGACAGACCTGTGCTTGTTGCAGATTAGCATCCTCCTCAGTGAACTGACACAACAAATGAACCCCTGAAAATCAAATACATTTGTTTTTATAAAATAATGCGTATATGCACCACCAGTCCCAAGTATGGACACTTTTACACATTTCCATGTTTTTGATAGAAATTAATACCTTTTTATTTTAAATTGATTTAAAATACAGCCAAGACATTTCTAGATAGATAGATAGATAGATAGATAGATAGATAGATAGATAGATAGATAGATAGATAGATAGATAGATAGATAGATAGATAGATAGATAGATAGATAGATACTTTATTAATCCCAAGGGGAAATTCTAGTGCTGCTAATGGCTAATACTGCTTGAAATGACCGATTCTGATTTTATCATTCACATATGACAGCAAAGCTCCATTTTCAGCAACCTTCCCTTCAGTGTCCTAATGGTCAGCTCTCTTGGGTTACCTTTAATTAGTCCTGTGTAAATTCTAACAGGTTATTAGAGAAACCTTCATACTTGCATTAAACCTGTTACTCTGTTCACTTGAGTTGAAAGGTACTGTCATTCCTAAAGTTCAGTTCTGGGTTCAAAATTAGCCAAAATGAGAACACTCTAGACGAGAACAGGCCATTCAGCCCAAGAAAGCTCGCAAGTCTTATTCACAAAATGTCTTCCAAAAAAACATCAAGTCGAGTTTTGAAAGTCCTTAAAGTCTTACTGTTTACCACACTACCTGTATAGCTTATTCCAAGTGTCTTATCGTTCTTTGTGTAAAGAAAAACTTCCTAATGTTTGTGTGAAATTTACCCTTAACAAGTTTACAACTGTGTCCACGTGTTCTTGATGAACTCATTTTAAAATAAGTCTTGATCCACTGGACTAATTCCCGTCATAATTTTAATCACATCAATCAGATCACCTCTTAATCTTCTTTTACATAAACTATAAATCCTCAGCTCTTTTAATCTTTCTTTATAATTCAACCCCTGTAGCCCTGGAATCAGCCTGGTCGCTCTTCTCTGGACTTTTTTTTTTGTAGCCTGGAGACCAAAACTGCACACAGGACTCCAGATGAGGCCTCACCAGTGTTTTATAAAGGTTGAGCAGAACCTCCTGTGACTTGTACTCCACACATCACAGAGCTAAATATAATCTTCTTAATGGCTTCTGCACACTGTCTGGAAGTCGATAGCTTAGAGTCCACTATGACTCCTAAATCCTTCTCATAAGGTGTACTCTCGATTTTCCCACCGCCCATTGTGTATTTAAACCTAACATTTTTACTTCCTATGTGTAATACTTTACATTTACTGACATTAAATTCCATCTGCCACAAATCTGCACAAGCCTGTATGCTATCCAGGTCCTTCTGTAATGATATAACGGATTCCAAATTATCTGCTAATCCATGTCTCTCGGTATCATCTGAAAATTTAACCAGATTGTTACTTATATTCCTATCTAAATCATTTGTATATATTAAAAATAGCAGAATGAAACTGAAATGAAAGAGCTTCCTCAAGAAAGATGTC
Source organism: Erpetoichthys calabaricus (assembly GCF_900747795.2). Classification (NCBI taxonomy): domain Eukaryota; kingdom Metazoa; phylum Chordata; class Cladistia; order Polypteriformes; family Polypteridae; genus Erpetoichthys; species Erpetoichthys calabaricus. The sequence continues at coordinate 32,012,364 of NC_041394.2, forward strand.
AAGATATTGTTTTTTACAGAATGAAGGTTACTTCACATGACAGATTGCCATGAAACTGAAGACTTCCAATTGCCAGAAAAAGGTAGAAAAACAAGGGAAGGCCCAGATGCACAACTGCATAAGAGGATAAGAACATTGGAGTGTGTAGTTTGAGAAACAAATGCCATTCAGCTCCTCTGTTGGCTTGTTCCTTTAATTCACACCAAACACCAGAGTCGTCTGCAACAGTGAAAAGACAACTCTGGGATGCTGGTCTAGGAAGCAGAGTTTCAAAGAAAAAAAACATTTCTGGAACTACCAAATAAAAAAAATAATTAAAATAATTAAAAAAATACAAACATTGGATAGAAGATGACTGGAAAAGCGTCTTGTGCTTAGCATAATATTTATGCAGTCTTCTTCTTCTTTTGGCTGCTCCCGTTAGGGGTTGCCACAGCAGATTATCTGACCGCATATGGATTTGGCAAAATTTTACACCGGATGCCCTTCCTGACGTAACCTTTTATATATGAGTATACATACATAATATATATATATATATATATATATATATATATATATACAAAATATTTTTTTTTTTTAGCAAAAAATTGTGAATTAACATGTTGAGTGTCAAACGTTAAGAAACTTTCTTACTTTAGAAACTCTGGATTAATAAAACAGGGTCAAACAGTAGAAATGATAAATGATAGGATTTACTCACTGGTCCCCACAAACTGTTAGAATTGGCCCTCACAGCTCCTCCACCCTCACACTTAGCAGTGGCTCCCCTCAGGGCTGTGTACTGAGCCCACTTCTCTATGCCCTGTAAACTTACGACTATAAATCTAATTACTCCAGCAACACTATCCTCAAGTTCACTGATGACTCCACCGTGGTAGGTCTCATAACCAGTGACGATGAGTCAGCATACAGGGACGAGGTGAGAAGCTGTCAGTGTGGTGCTCCAGGAACAATCTGTCACTCGACACCCACAAAACTAAAGAGATGGCCATTGACTCGAGGAGCAGCCCCACTCTACATCAGCCTGATGGAGAGGGTCACCTCCTTTAAGCTCCTAGGAACTCGCATCTCTGAGGACCTGTCCTGGACAGCAAACACCCTGGTGGTGGTCCGAAAGTCTCAGCACCAACTGGGTTTCCTGAGACTTCTCTGGAAAGTGGAAATGAAGGGGAAGCTGTTGTTGACTTTCTACCACTCGACCATCCAGAGTGTTTTAGCTCACTGTATTTCAGCAGTAGACAGGAAAGTTCTGCAGAGAGTAATATCCATAGCAGAGAAAACCATTGGCTGCTCTCTGCCGTCCCTGGAAGATCTCTCCAGTGACCAATGTCTATGCAGAGCCAGGAAAAGCATTAAAGACCCTTCCCATCCTGGCCTCTCATTGTTCACATTACTGTCCTCCGGCAGGCGGTACAAGAGCATTAAAAGTAGAACAAAGAGGTTTGCAAATAGTTTTTAGCCTTGGGACATCAGAGTTTAAAATTTTAAAAACTGAATTTTTGTTTTGTTTTTCTCCCAATATGTATGGTTTTTACTTTAGTGGATAATAATTTCCATCCTTTACTTATTTATGTATAGTATTTATTTGTTATAGGATTTGTGCTTTTTTAGGTCATTTGTTTATTGTACTTGCACCGTTTACAGGGTAGCTTTTACAATTTCATTGTGTTGCTACAATGACAATAAAGGCTTCCTATCTTATTCTATTCTAAAACAGTTGTACAGGGATTGATGGAACTGGGGACATATACTGGAAAGGTAGGAGAGCTAATGGGCTTTAGATGGGTGAGGAGGGGGCATGTTAATAATTTCAGATTAGAGTCAGATAGGTAATGGAAAAGATGGACCGGTGGTTATAGTTAGGGTAACGAAATACATGGCCATGGGTGGTGGGAACATTATGGGAGTGAGTGAGAGGAACAGGAATGTTGTGCCCTTCCCTGTGTAGCAGCAGCAGAATTCCCACTTTTCCCTCCTTTATGTGGCCATGCTGAGGTCCACTTAACAAAACGAAGGACAAAAGATCAACCGGGTCTACATCTGGATTAAGGTGGACCTCGTTAATGGGGGCAGACAATAGAATTGAAGTACTTATGAGTGGTGTGGCACAATCTAAAGTTGTAACAGGGTGCATTATGTTGTTTTTTAGAGCAGTAAGATCTCAATAGACCACCAAATGTAGCTTTTTGAATGCTCTACCAAATTTATCTGAGGATGCTTTCACTCCATATCTGTTCTTTGTCTTGTTTTACAGAGTGAAGCCTTTGATATTTACACCCTCTACTGCATGAACTACCCCAAGTAAGTAGCTTAACTCCTTCATTATTAAAGTGGTGAGTTTTCTCGCTTAGTATTTCTCTCAAATGGCATTGAAACTCATGAAGATAATTACAAAAGCAAGCATCTTGATAACTGTCATAAATTTATACATCCATTTTTCTGAACAAATGTTTTTCTTTTTGAAAACTGATAACGGATCATTTAAACACTACTCAAGACACAGCCCGTTACAGTTAAGGCAATGGAGTACACATGAGAGAACCCTCCATCTCTTTTCTCCATCACTGGATTTTCTGGGCTGCTTTTGTCACAAGACAGGAACCATCTCTGCATGTGACCCCAGAGCTCCACAGTGTACACTTACTCACCCTGGGCCAAATTAGAGTCGCCAAACACTCGGACCTAATAATGGTTTAAATTCTCCAAGAAAGCAGAGTGTCAGGGAAATGAGGATCTCAATATACAAAATGAATGTTTTGTCTTTCTGTCTGTATGTTCCCTGTACAATCCTACACAGTCAGTTAGGTTCATCTGAATAACGCAGGCAAAAAGCATATTAGCTGAACCAATCTTTGACCGGTCTGGGCCAAATTTTGCATAAAACGAATAAGATCGACTACTATGGAACCCAGAATTTTGACTCCAGGTCTTGCAGTGGGTATATTTTTCTGGCTGCACACCAGTGCCACCTGCTGGCTCAGAGCAAGTAAAAACACCCGAACGGAGTGAAGCCTGACTAGCAGACAAAATGACAAAAGCTTAACATTACTTACCTGAACAATGCTATGTGCCGCCTCTCTCTACCGTAATATAAAGAGGAAGGTGTTGGGTGAGACTTGATGTAGACTGGAAGTGCTGAGCATCACAAAGGAGAATCAAAAGGTGGTTGTTTAACTCCTGCTTCGTCGGCCTCTTTTCATAATTTAAGCACTACGAACTGGCAACCTTGAACTTAGAGGACGAGAAAGACATGAGAGCATTCATGGTTCCATCGGAGCAAGGAGTTTCCCTAATTCTGAAATCCAATGAAACCCGAAAAGAACAAATTCTCAACGCTGCATGCTACTTCTGTCTACTGTAATATAAAAAAGAGTATTGTGGGCTTTTGCAAGGGGGTGTTGGGTGAGGCTTGATTAAGAGTGGAACTGCAGCGCAACACAAAGGAGAATCAGAAAGGTGGTTGTTTAACTTCAGCTTCATCCACCTCTCTTAATAATTTAAACACTACAAACTGGCCACCTTAAACTAAGAAAATGAGTCAGACATGACTGCATTCATGGTGGCAACCCAGCAAGGAGTTAAGACAATTCCCGGAGTCCAATCTGTCACAAAAAGAACAAAATCTCGACTCACAAGATCTGAGACCTTGATAGTGAAATGATGAAGGAAAAGGATGACGGATGGGGCAGCTAGCAATAACAACACGGTTACTGTTTAAAAAACCCACAAACCTTTGCTTCCTTTTCTTAACAAATTCTACAAATATACCCAGGCAACAGCGGTTACTTTGCCTAGTGTTTGGCTAGTAGCTTCATCCGCATGACGTGTTTTTTATTACAGCAAGTTTGTGGAAACTTTATTGTGTAATCAAATTAGATCAGCATGACAAGACTGAGCAAAATAACAAAGTAACAAACAGTTAAGTTCATTTGCATAACTCTGTCAAAAAACACATTCATTTGCACCAATCAGCATACGGTCAAATGGTATAATCTTTAACACGCCTATTAGAACATTAGAACACTCTAGATGAGAACAGGCCATTCAGCCCACCAAAGCTCGCCAGTCATATCCACTTATTTCTTCCAAAAAAACATCAAGTCGAGTTTAGAAAGTCCCTTAAAGTCTATATCTTAATATTATCTAAAGGTCCAGATTTAAGAGTCTTTGGTATACATTTATATCTAAAGAGAAAGTTCTTATTTATTTATAAATTCTCACACAGGGCTAAGAGTCAAAGGAATAAATGATTGTATTCTTGGTTCGCTTGATAATGTTACAGAATGTCTTAGTTAACTGCGGTGGGTTGGCGCCCTGCCCGGGATTTGTTCCTGCCTTGCGCCCTGTGTTGGTTGGGATTGGCTCCAGCAGACCCCTGTGACCCTGTGTTCGGATTCAGCAGGTTGGATGATGGATGGATGGATGGATGTCTTAGTTAAACAGGCAGTTATGGTCACATTCATACATACAAATTTTACCGTAACACAGAGTACCTGCAAGAAATTTGTTCAGGTGAACAAATAATTTTATATTTAATCAGCAATTTAATAGACATTAGTTCAACAACAACAACATTTATTTCTATACCATATTTTCATATACAAATGATGTAGCTCAAAGTGCTTTACAGGATGAAGAAAGAGAAAAAAAAAACAAAATATATAAGAAAATAGAATTAGGGAATACTAATTAACATAGAATAAAAGTAAGGCCCAATGGCCAGGGAGGACAGAAAAAAAAAAAACCTCCAGATGGCTGGTGAAAAAAAAAATCTGCAGGGGGTCCGAGGCCACAAGACCACCCAGCCCCCTCTAGGCATTCTACCTGACATAAATGATCTCAATCAGTCCTCATTGTATTCAGAGTTCACATGGAAGAACTTGATGATGATGGTCACGTGGACTTCTGGCCTTCAATCCATCAGTGTAGGGGCATCACGGTGCTTTGATCAGGTGGTGGTGGCACAGGAGGCCACCACAGAAAAAAAACGGAAAAAGAACAGCAGAGAAAGTAGGGGTTAGTACGGATTACGGAGCCACCATGAATGATAATGATAATTAAACGCAAATATAGAATATCAGGATTAAGCTAAAATGTAGCTATGAGAAAGCCATATTAAAGTAATGAGTTTTAGCAGTTGTTTAAAGTGCTCCACTGTATTAGCCTGGCGAGTTTCTATCGGTCTGCTATTTCAGATTTTAGGTCCATAACAGCAGAAGGCCGCCTCACCACGTCTTTTAAGTTTAGCTCTCGGAATTCTAAGCAGACACTCATTTGAAGATCTAAAGTTACGATTTGGAGTGTAAGGTGAAAGACATTCTGAGATATAAGATGGAGTGAGATTATATAAGGCTTTGTAAACCATAAGCGATATTTTAAAGTCAATTCTAAACAACACAGGTAACCAGGGTAGTGACATCAGAACTGGAGAGATCCATCCATCCATCCATTTTCCAACCCGTTGAATCCAAACACAGGGTCACGGGGGTCTGCTGGAGCCAATCCCAGCCAACACAGGGCATAAGGCAGCAACCAATCCTGGGCAGGGTGCCAGCCCACCACAGGACACACACAAACACACCCACACACCAAGCACACACTAGGGCCAATTTAGAATCGCCAATCTACCTAACCTGCATGTGTTTGGACTGTGGGAGGAAACCGGAGTGCCCGGAGGAAACCCACGCAGACACGGGGAGAACATGCAAACTCCACGCAAGGTGGACCCGGGAAGCGAACCCAGGTCTCCTAACTGCGAGGCAGCAGCGCTACCACTGCGCCACCGTGCTGCCCAACTGGAGAGATGTGCTCGGATTTTCTTTTCCTAGTTAAAATTCTGGCAGCTGCACTCTGCACTCGTTGTAATCGTTGATGTCTTTTTTGGGTAGTCCTGAGAGGAGTGCGTTACAGTAAAGTTCAATATAAATAACTAAACTACTAAACAACTAATAATTAAAGATGGAACTGGAGAAAGAGACATAAAGGACAGTCGTCAGTGCTATGCGCTTTGATTCTCACATCAACTATCCTTTTGATACTGTAGCTTTACAGGGCCAGTACTGTCACATGCACAGAGTACAGTGAGATTCTTATTTGCATGAGCTAATCAACATACAACACATCATCACTCTCCAGCGCCATGATAAGTGAGGGACCAGTAGGTGGCAATGGTCAGGCTGGGCTTGAAGCTGCCCTTTAGAGGTCAGGAGGGTGGCATCTCAGATGTCTACTGGTATTATGCATTGGGATAAAAGTTTGATAAAGGGCACGTCTGCTGTATTTCAACCACAATGTTAAGCTTTCAGAAGGAAACTAAGCAGAGTCTGAAATTGTAATTAATAATAAGTTAACTCATTTTCAGATTGCTAGGAGATGACATAATTCTAGGCCTCTAGTTAGCACATGGTGAGATTCATATGTCATATGATACCCTTGATATGTGGAATCCATCCAGTTTTGCTCTAATAAAGATGATACTAAATGCTGAAACTGCACATAAAAACTTTTGGAGTGTGTTTCTGTGTGTGAGATATAAATACGCACATCTGAGTACCTTGGGGGAATGAATCATAGAATGAGTAAGAGTAAAGAGAATGCTGCCCTCTTGTGGTAAAACAAAGGGACACAACCTCCATTGATGTTAAAGATGGTGACAAAGGTATAAAATCAGAACAGTTCATTTAATGAGGCAAGAAATATTGCAACTTCAATAGGCTCACGTTTGAGACTGGACAAAGGTAACGACCTGGCTCTCCATTTCATGAGAGTGTGAATCAACAGAGACTGATCATCCACAACACAGCCCTTCTCACAGTTGCTGTGCTGGGTTCATTCTAGCTGTATTGTTAATCTAAAACAATTAACATTCATAAATCCTCTTACTCCAAATCAGGATCAAAAGGCCAAATACAGTGATCCCCCGCCTATCGCTGAAGTTCTGTTCCAGACCCATCAGCAATAGGTGAAAATCCGTGATATAGAAAGTCCATATAAATAAACATTTTTGTATATTTTAAGCCTTAAATTACTCCTCCCACACGCTTTAAACATGTGTAAAGTTATTAAAACACTCAGTAAACACATATGATATGTGGATGTCGGGCTAAGGATATGAGTAACATCCATCCATCCATCCATTTTCCAACCCGCTGAATCCGAACACAGGGTCACGGGGGTCTGCTGGAGCCAATCCCAGCCAACACAGGGCAGGAACCAATCCCAGGCAGGGTGCCAACCCACCGCAGGACACACACAAACATACCCACACACCAAGCACACACTAGGGCCAAATTAGAATTGCCAATCCACCTAACCTGCATGTCTTTGGACTGTGGGAGGAAACCGGAGCACCCGGAGGAAACCCATGCAGACACGGGGAGAACATGCAAACTCCATGCAGGGAGGACCCGGGAAGCGAACCTGGGTCTCCTAACTGCGAGGCAGCAGCGCTAACACTGCTCCACCGTGCCGTCCTATGAGTAACATAATAATAATAATATAATAATAATAATGTAGCGCACCATCGATTCATTCAAGCCGTAATGGCAAGCAACGTCCGCGTAACGCTTTCCTTCCCTTCTTAGAAGATGCAGGATGCTTGGGAGCCATCATAGGGCTTAAAGCAAAACAAAAAGTTCACAAAAAGCTTACTCACAACAATCCGACCACAAGCAAGGTACGCAATACTCAGAGATCTGAGATGCGTCGGGGACCCACGCTCACTGTTCTTGCAAGATTACACCAGGTTAGCACCAGCCAATCAGAGGCCAAGAGAATGAAAATCCCTCTCTGATTGGCTGAGTCTCCTCTTTCAGCCAATAACGGGCCTTGTAAGAAATCATCTGGGTACTGTAACGTAAAACTCTTTGTCTACCGTAGTGACTGCTGAAAACTGTATGCTTTGTTATGAATTGGCTGTAAAGGTAGGATGTACTTAATGAATTTTTCCACGATATAGCAGGGGCACGATAGCTGAACCGCGATACAGTGGGGGATTGCTGTAATTAGTTTTGCTTTATTTCAAATTATTTAAGTGTTTGACATTTTTTAGTTTAATGTTGTTTTTCATGGAATTCGATGTTGGATAGAATATATACAGTAGTTAAAGATTTAGTTTTATGTTTAAGTCTTTCTAATAAACAATAAACTCTTTAAACAAAATTTCTTGCCATAGCTTGAGTATTTTAATTTATTTTTGGCGTCTGTCTGTCTGTCGACAGTGGATTCAGAAAGTATTCAGACCCCTTCATTTTCTGCACACTTTACTGTGTTGAAGGTTTTGCCCACTAGTCTACACTCAATAACCTATAATGACTAAGTGAAAATATGTTTTCAATATGGTTTGCAAATTTATTAAAAATGAAAACTGAAATCTCTCATTGATTGAAGTATTCAGACTCTTGGCTGTGACACTCCAGATTATACTCTGGTCCACTGTGTTTACTTTCATTCTCCCTGTGATGCGTTTTACAACTTGACTGGAGTCCACCTGTGGCAAATACAGTAGAACTGATTTGAAATCGTTTACAAAGGCATCTGAGTACCTGTGTTTGGAATGTCCCACAGTGCACACTGCACCTTCAGAACAAAAATCAAGTCATGAAGTCCAAAGGATTCTCAATAGACCTATGTGATCAAATTGTGCTGAGGGACTGATCAACGCAGGGGAATAAAGATTCTAATTGAGTAAATGTGTAATGGAAGAAGTTTGGAACCACCAGAATGATTTCCTAACTGGGCAAGTAGGCCCTAGATCAGGGAGGTGATCAAGAACCCAATGGTCATAATTTCAGAAGTCCTCTACTTCTGTGATGGTTGAAGCTGTTAGAAGGTTGACCATCTCAGCAGCACTCCATCAATCAGGTGTTTATGGCTGTGTGACTACAAAGAAGCTATTTTTAAATAAAAGGCATATGACAATTTAAAAGACGCTGAGAACCTGAGGAAATAGACTCACTGTTGTGATGAGATAAAAAATGAACTCTTTGGTCAGAACTATGCAAAGACCAGGCACTGCTCATCACTTGCCTAATACCATCTCTATGGTCAGTCATGGTGGTGGCAACATCAAACTATGAGGGTGCACAATAGAGGCAGGGAGAGGGAAGACTGGTCAGAATTGAGGGAAGGATGAATGCTACCAAGAAAACCTGCTCCAGATTGCACTTCACATCAGAATGAGGTGACGGCCACCATTCTGTGGCTTTGAGACAATTCTCTGAGTATCCATGAGTAGCCCAGCCAAATCCCAGCCCCTTAGAAATCTGTGGAGATACCTGAAGGTGGGAGTTTACAGATGTTTTCCATTAATAAATTTGCAAACCTTCCTGGAAATGTTTCCAGTTTGTCATTATGGTTTATTGATTGTAGACCGATGGGCAAAAATTGCAAATTTATTTATTTAAATTTAAATCTACAGCACAATAAAGCATACCACCACGTGACTCCCTCAGTTGCCTGCTCTTGCCTCTTGTCTTCCACCCTGTTAATTGATTTCACTGCTGTGGCCAAACTCCCTGTGGGACTGAGACATTTCTTTAAATGTCCTCTTGTTTTCACCCTTTTCTTTCTTCCTAGCTCTGTGGCAGTTCTGAGGGACTGCATGAAGAATACAAGCCTCGTTGGATTCTTCCGGGAGCGGCAGACCACCCTATCTCATTCCCTGCCGCTTGAAACCTACCTGCTCAAACCTGTCCAGAGGATCCTGAAATATCACCTGCTGTTGCAGGTCAGTGTTCTAAAATGGTGAAACGGTAAAAGAAAAATCTTGCTGGGAGCAAATTCATAGAGTTGCTCTATGGTGGCTCCATGCACCAAATGGACAGGATGAAAAATTTGCTCATTTGTTACATTTTTGCAGCAGTGAAATTGTTAATAGGCCCAACATATCTGACCACAACACCAATTTTTCCCCATGTTATTAATTACTTTTTCATTGTAAAACATGGCAGGAGATTAAATGCAATGTCAAGCAACTGGGTTCATTACAAGGTCCGTCCCACCAAAGGCAGAACTACATCTAACAGTGTGACAAATTACCTGGTCCAGTGGTAGACCTAGCACTTTATATTAAGTAAATCAGGCTGAGGAATGGCCCTGAGACACCTGCTTTTCAATTATTAGCAAGCTGTGGCTTTTGAAGAACAGAAAGGGCCTGCTGCATGTCCAGGGAGATCTTCTTCATCATTAACCATTTCTTTTAGTCAAAGCTGAAGCCTCTGTAGGTGGCTACCAGTCTCATATGTCTGGTATTGGTGCTTTATGCCATTCATTAGCCTGGACATCCTTACCCTACTGGAGTTCCCTATGTCTAAGGTCAGGCATTCATGGAATAATTATTATTACGCCATAAGATTTCTCAATTGGATTGTCTATTGCACACACCAATATAGAAATGCAAAATTTTGGGGATCATTCAGCTGGTTTCAGTTGTTTCTGTATCATTTGTATAGAGTTTCTGTGAACACTAAATTTCCTTCCTTTCCTTCAGGAACTTGCAAAGCAGTTTGATAAGAGCAGCCCTGGCTATGAGATTGTGGAGGAAGCAGTCATAAGTATGACTGCCGTTGCCTGGTACATTAATGACATGAAGAGGAAACAGGAGCATGCCATCCGTCTGCAAGTAAGCATGAACAAAGGGTTAACTGCCATGGTTTTATTCATTAGCAGAATTTAATGTGACAGATTTTAACTTCACAAATTGAAAAAAGGAGGACTGTGGGGAAACCGTTGCATCTGGAATATGTCTTGTATTTAGTGCTGCTGGGATAAAGTCCACACTACCAGCCTCACAACCTGGAATTGGATTAAGGTAATTTGACAGATGGGGGAATGGATGGATTTCAACTGTTCAGTACACATAAACAGTAATTGCAAACTTTTAAGGTGAAATCTAATGTAAGTAAATTTAAAGTATTTCACGTAGGAAGTAGACATGTTACATTTGAATACACAATGGGAGGTCTGAAACCTGAAAGTCGCTCTTATGAGAAGGACCAGGGAGTCATAGTGGACTCATCACTATCAACATCCAGACAGAGCAGAGCACAGATCATGAAGGCTAATAGGATGTTAGGTCATCACTTTTTGGTTTGGTGAGGCCGTACCTGGAGCACTGTGTGCAGTTTTGGTCTCCATATCACATAAAAGAGCTGGAGAATTTTCAGATGAGGGTATCTAGTCTGATTCCAGGGGTGTAGGGGTTGTGTTATCAGGAAATATGAAAGAAAATGAATGTTTTCAGTTTAAGCAAACAGACATTAAAGGGTGACATGACTGAAGTTTTTAAAATTCTGAAAGGAATAAGCACAGTGGGCCCCTCCTGTTACTTACAAATGAGTTCAACAAGAGCATGGGGGCCCAGGTGGAATGTTGTTAAGGGTACATTTCACACAAGCATTAAAAACTTGTTCTTCACATAGAAAACTTCAGACACAAGGAGTAAGTTACAGAGTACAGTGATCCCTCGCTATATCACGCTTCGCCTTTCGCGGCTTCACTCTATCGCGGATTTTATATGTAAGCATATTTAAATATATATCGCAGATTTTTTGCTGTTTCGCGGATTTCTGAGGACAATGGGTCTTTTAATTTCTGGTACATGCTTCCTCAGTTGGTTTGCCCAGTTGATTTCATACAAGGGACGCTATTGGCAAATGGCTGAGAAGCTACCCAACTTACTTTTCTCTTTCTCTCTCTTGCGCTTTCTCTGATCCTGACGTAGGGGGTGTGAGCAGGGGGGCTGTTCGCACACCTAGACGATACGGACGCTCGTCTAAAAATGCTGAAAGATTATCTTCACGTTGCTACCTTCTGTGCAGCTGCTTAGTGAAGGACATGCTGCACGGTGCTTCGCATACTTAAAAGCTCGAAGGGCACGTATTGATTTTTGCATGTTTGTTTTTCTCTGTCTCTCTCTATCTCTCTCTCTCTCTCTCTCTCTCTCCCTGCTCCTGACGGAGGGGGTGTGAGCTGCCGCCTTCAACAGCTTTGTGCCGCGGTGCTTCGCATACTTAAAAGCCAATCAGCCCTATTTGTTTGCTTTCTCTGTCTTTATGACAGTCTCTGCTCCTGACGCACACTCCTTTGAAGAGGAAGATATGTTTGCATTCTTTTAATTGTGAGACAGAACTGTCATCTCTGTCTTGTCATGGAGCACAGTTTAAACTTTTAAAAAAGAGACAAATGTTTGTTTGCAGTGCTTGAATAACGTTCCTGTCTCTCTACAACCTCCCTTGTTTTATGCACAAATCTGTGACCCAAGCATGACAATATAAAAATAACCATATAAACATATGGTTTCTACTTCGCGGATTTTCTTATTTCGCGGGTGGCTCTGGAACGCAACCCCCGCGATGGAGGAGGGATTACTGTAATGTGGTAGACAGTAGGACTTTAGAGACCTTCAAAACTTAACTTGATACTATTTTGGAAGAATTAGGTGGATAGAATTATTAAGCTTTGTTGGGCTGACTGGCCTGTTCTCGTCAAACTGTTTCTTATATTCTAAAGTAATTTAATAAAATGGTGGCAGAGGTGGGATATCTTTCTTTTCTCATTCGATTAATTGATGGTAAATCTTAGTCAAATTTGCAGAGTAAAATAACTTTCTACAAAAGTGACAGATGACAAACAAATTACACAGTGTGACACCAGAGGGCGCGGTTGCTCCTCAAACCCCCCAGACAAACGTCCAGGACACCAAGTAAAAGCACCAATAATCTTTTAATTTCTTTTCTTCTCAATATTGGGCCACAGTAAACACCACAATCACCCCAATAAGCAATAAATCAATAATACAATACAATCAATCAATCCTCCTCTCCCAGCAGCTCCGTCACTCTACCTCCCAACTCTGGCTCTGCTTGCTGGGTCTCTCATAGTCCTTTATATAGTCCTTGACTCGGAAGTGCTCCTGTCCTTCTGTCCATGTGATTCAATAGCACTTCCGGGTCAGATGAAAACTTGTATTTTTTTCTTCAGCCCAGAAGTACTTCTGTTCTTCTGTCCCCGTGACTTAGGAGTACTTCCAGGCTATAGAGATAATAAAAATCCCCGCGTCTCCCTGCAGCTTCACATGGTGGCACCCACGGTACGCAGCAGGGTTGTGACTCCAAACTCCATCTCCCATGATGCCCTGCGGGAATCCAGGGCACCTCTATGCTGTAGGGAAGACTCCATCTAGCAGCCTGGATGTGTTGGCCGGGATGAGCTGCCAGCCGTCCATCACAATAGCAAGTGACTGGTCTCAGTAAACCAGTGCAATTTCATGCTCTTCACCTCCCTTGAGTCTACAGAGATACCATACCTTCAGCCTTCATTCAAAGCTGAACTAACAAAGTGAGTAAAGCACCGACATGTTGAAAAGGCAGTACTAATGACCGGACACAGGGGCTCTCAGGTCCCCCATATTTGAGGGCTACTTTGTACAGGCCATGATATTCTATTTCCTCTTTTGTACCTTTGCTGCAGTCCTGACAAAGCAGCTTGTTTGTAATTTACATTTATTAAGAAAAACATATTTGCTGCTCTGCTATTAAACTGCCTGTGTTTTTAAAGCATAATACAAAATTAAGACGCCATTTTCAAAACACAGCCCATGTGTTTTTATTAAATAAGTTATTTTCACTAATAACTTCTTAATTATAATATTAATTATAATGTAAAAGTAGCAGCAATTTTTTCAGGGATAAATAATAACCAGTGTAAAGAAAGTAAAGGGATAAAGGTAAAGATCTGGGGAAATCCACCCCATACAATGTAGTAACAACAAAATCAACTTCAAGAGAGTAGAGTAGTCACAACGGACTGAGTCAAACATTTACTTACTACAGTGATCCCTCCTTGATCGCAGGGGTTGCGTTCCAGAACCCCCCGCGAAAGGTGAAAATCCTCGAAGTAGAAACCATATGTTTATATGGTTATTTTTATATTGTCATGCTTGGGTCACAGATTTGCACAGAAACACGGGAGGTTGTAGAGAGACAGAAACTTTATTCAAACACTGCAAACAAACATTTGTCTCTTTTTCAAAAGTTTAAACGTCCTCCATGACAAGACAGAGATGACATTTCTGTCTCACAATTAAAAGAATGCAAACATATCTTCCTCTTCAAAGGCATGCGCGTCAGGAGCAGAGAATGTCACAGAGAAAGAGAAAAAAGCAAACAATCAAAAACTGATAGGTGCTGTTCGAGCTTTTAAGTATGCGAAGCACCGTGCTGGAAGCATGTTGCTTGACAAAGCAGCTGCAAGGAAGCCCAGAAAGTAAGGGAGCAATGTGAAGGTAATCTTTCAGCATTTTTTAGACGAGCGTCCGTATCCTCTAGGGGTGCGAACAGCCCCCCTGCTCACACCCCCTCTGTCAGGAGCAGAGAATGTCAGAGCAAGAGAGAGAGAGAGAAAAGCAAACAATCAAAAATCAATAGGGCTGTTTGAGCTGTATGTGAAGCACCGTGCGGGAAGCATATCACACAACAAAGTAACCACAAGTAAGCCCAGCAAGGAAGGGAGCAATATGAAGGTAGTCTTTCAGCGTTTTTTGAGGAGCGGCCGTATCCTCTAGGGGTGCGAACAGCCCCCGTGCTCACAATATGTTTGAGGAGTTTTATTTAATATGTGCTCTGACTGGGTAGCTTCTCGGCCATCTGCCAATAGCGTCCCTTGTATGAAATCAACTGGGCAAACCAACTGAGGAAGCATGTACCAGAAATTAAAAGACCCATTGTCCACTGAAACCCACGAACCAGCGAAAAATCTGCGATATAAATTTAAACATGCTTGCATATAATATCCACGATAGAGTGAAGCCGCGAAAGTCGAAGCGCGATATAGCGAGGGATTACTGAAATAGAGGGAAAGCTTAGGGTTTTATAGGTGAAGGACAGGAAGGAGTGGGATCTCAGGTGGAAGTGATGTCTGTAGGAAGGTGTGATGTAGAAGTGGAAGTGGGCGGAGTCCTAGCTGGGTTTTTGTTCTGGTGGTGTGTGGAAGAGAGAGAAAAGGCATTAGTACAATTCATGAACCCCTGGCTGTGCATCTTAAACCCAGTTAAGCCCTTATAGCGCCTCCCATGTGCATGTGTGTGACACCACTAATCTATACTAATAAAAGGCAAAGCCCTCACTCACTCACTCACTCACTCACTCACTCACTCACTCACTCACTCACTCACTCACTCACTCACTCACTCACTCACTCACTCACTCACTCACTCACTCACTCACTCACTCATCACTAATTCTCCAACTTGGGAAGGCTGAAATTTGGCAGGCTCATTCCTTACAGCTTACTTACAAAAGTTAGGCAGGTTTCATTTCGAAATTCAAAGCGTAATGGTCATAACTGGAACATATTTTTTGTCCATACACTGTAATGGAGGAGGCGGAGTCACGTATCGCGTCATCACGCCTCCTACGTAATCACGTGAACTAAAAACAAGGAAGAGATTTACAGCACGAGTCACACGCGGGAACGAAGGTAAATGACGTTAATTTTTGACTGTCTTTTAATACTGTGTAAGCATACATATTAACACATGTGCAATTAAACGTGTGCATTTACGGGGTGATTTCTCAGGCTTAAAAGCTCACCTTTTATCAAACGCGGGAAGAAAGGTAACTGACGTTGTTCACTGTCTTTTAATACTGTGTAACCATACATATTAACACATGTCCAATTAAACGTGTGCATTTACGGGGTGATTTCTCAGGCTTAAAAGCTCGCCTTTTACTAAAAAGGTAAATGCAAAACTATTTTCAATCAGTTTATTGAAACGCTCCCGTTAAGGATTGCAATAACATATTCGCGAGATAAAAGAACGAAGTAGGGGGAAATGGAGGAACAGCCGCAAACAGTAAACAGCAAAAAATTAATTAAACAATTGAGAACGGAGCGAGTTAAGCATACAAGCATGTTCATAAGGGAAACAAAGCACGGTGTAAAACGTAACTTTAAATTAAGTTTATAGAAACGCTCCCGCTGCGGATTGCAATAACATATTCGCGAGATAAAAGTTTAATGAGAAGACACGAGGTATAAACGAACCACACGCCGTGGCGCAACGTTAGGGGCAACAGTTTCAACCATTCTATGATCTGCTTCTCGCAACTGAAACACGGCACATGGCGGATGTTAGCCGACTTGCTGACCGCAACGTTAGGGGCTTCAACTATGGCGCTGACGCCACATCTCAGTGCCAACACTTTGCAGACTCTACTTAAAAGACACGCCCTCCTCACTGGACAGTTAAAAACACCAATCAAACTAACAATGACATCAAGTATTACCCAATCAAAAGTACGAAAGGAGGCATCTTCATAAAATGCGTGTGGGATGATTTGCATGAGACGCTGCTTTAAAAAAAAAATGATAAAAAAAATACGGGATAAATCCCGTCCAGTATTGATTCAAAACGGGACGCGCAATTTCATTCTCAAACGCGGCACGATTCCGTATTTTAAAGGACGGGTGGCAACCCTACAGTGCCAGGTAACCACCCATACAATCAGATTGTGATTCAGACTAGGAATGCAATGAATGTAATTACCCCGATCTACATACAAGGCGAAAGTCTTGCAACATTCAAAGATGATGGTTTGGGATAAGTACACCATGGAACATAAAAGAGCTTATGAAGCCTTGAACCGAAAAAAGCAACATCTCAGAGATCGTAAAAAAAAAAAAGGAGGTAATGTCGTTTTACTCGCTGTACATTTTAGTCAAACGTTACCAGTTATTCCACGAGGGAGACCAGCAGATGAACTCAACGCGTGTTTAAAATCCATGCTTCTCTCACGCTCGGTTATATGTCGCGTGTTCTCGGGTAGGTGCACCAAAAAATGTATACATTTAAGCATGTAATGGGCAAAGAAAAAATGAGGTATACCCGAAGGCACTGCAGTAGTACTCAATGTAAGTTTACTTCTTAAATGTTAATGTTTTACTGTTTAATAATTTATACGCTTCTTATATATTGTTCAAATTCTTTTATCAAAATACCAGTGACAGCGCAATGCACGATAACATGGAGTGAATACACCATACGCATCTGCCCACGGCCGCCCTGGTGTGCGCAGATAGGAGTTGATTCTAAAATAAAATAAACATAAAAAGAGTAATACAATCATCACCCATAAAGCGGATAGCAGACGTGACGTATTATATGTGTACCACATTTCAAGTCAATAGGTGAAACGGTTTGCGAGCTACAGGTGATTTAAAATCCTGGACAGACCAACGAAAAGCCACGGTAGCAAATTATAGAAGAAGATTTTACTGTTTAATAATTTATATTTATATGAAATGTGCTTCTTATATATTACTTCATATTCTCATATGATAATGATGTTAATGTTGTTTATATTGATTTCTATGTTATTGTAAGTGCATCTATGTGTGTATATGTATGTATGTATGTATGTATGTGTATATATATATATATATATAAAAAATATATATATAAAAAATATATGTGTATATGTATATATAATATATCTGTATATGTGTGTATATGTGTGTGTATATGTGTATATGTATATATATATGACAGCAACACTCATAACAATGACAACACAATTACATTGACAATCATGTTACGTTATTTTTAAAATGTTTCCTTTACTTTTTCATAACCTCTTTAACACACTACTTCTCCGCTGCGAAGCGCGGGTATTTTGCTAGTTACTAATATACTCATTTTGCCACTGCAGATATTTTTGATAATAAAAGATTGTCACGTGGCTTAAGTATTATTTTTTAAGTTATACTTAATCATTTTATGTAAAAAATACATAAAAGAATGACATTTTTCTGAAAATAAGAAAGTAATTTTTGCTGCAGATTTCTTTTTTTCATAACTGAATTACAGGAAATTAAGCCACTTCATTATTCTATGGGTTCAGCACTGGAGTGTAATTTAACATGAGTAGAAATGTAAATGTGTTTTCTTCAGACATACAACAATCAAGTCAGCAGACAAGACCCAAGTGCTGCCACCAAGGACCTTCTCAAGCAGAGAAAAGGGATTGTGTAGCACTGTGGGATGACCAGTGGCCTGTCATGACACATGAGCAGCTTTAAAATGGCAGCAGAGCGGTGGCAGCAGCGGCATGTGTAAATACATTCGAGCTACCATGTCCTTGATGAGACTGCCACGTTTTTGCTTTCATGCTACCACACTAAATTATTTTATGGCACATTCTGTTCACTTTTTATTATTTGGTGACTGCGATCACAGCCCTCTTCCCATTTTAAGTAGAGGTTAGTTGCTGCGGTGTGTTTCACTGCATAAATTAACGCGAGTGGACACTGGAAACACATTTTTACTGGCAGGTGTAAATGCAGTCCATCTCAGTTATATGTGGACCAGTAATGTCGCACTGCATGATAACATGTAGTGAATACACTTGATTTGAGCATTCCTAGTTTTCATCCTCTTTCTCTGTACATTTAGCATTCATTTGCTCAGAGGTTGAGATGCGCTTGCTGCTTGCTGAGCAGCTCTACTTTTCTCCACCCGAGTGGCCCTCTTCTTCTCTTGTTCTGTCAGCATCTTTTCGTGTTAAAACTGATTATGTCAGTGTTTGTGTTGCAATTACTTAAGCTGGCACTTAAGTCTTCAATCTGACTCAAGAATGATTTAAGATATGAAGAGGTAGAGGAAGTGATGACGACAGCGTTAGAGAAGGAGAACAGCATAGGTACGCATGCGCTGCATGGCTGCCCTGATGGCCGCTGTTGAGAGTTGATTCTACAATAAAATAAAATTAAAAGAGGAGTAACCTTGCAGGTCAATCATCACCCTGTAAGCAGATAGTAGACGTCATGTAGTATATGTGTACCAAATTTCAGGTCAATAGGTCAAACGGTTTGTGAGCTACAGGTGATTTAAAATCCTGGACAGACAAACGGAAGCGTATTAGATAAGAAGATACAATCTGTGAAATGGTCTTTAATAAAACATGACTAATCGTGTGCCATATGCAAGATATTTTGGACATTAGTGAAACTGTCCTCTTCATTGTACTCTTGAGTGTCTAGTTATTATTAATTAATTAGCAAAAAGGTAAGTTTGACACCTCTGCTGTAGTTTTGTGATTTGAGTATTTTGCTGCAATCTGAATGTCATTTTGTAGCCCCCATGGAAGTTTACTGAGACCCCTTAGTGGACCCCGGCCCCCTTGGTTTAGAACAGGCAGAAAAAAGACACACAAAATGACCAAACATCTTGCAGCCATTCTATCCATTCTTCCACACACTTTACAGATATGTTTATGTGTGCCACATTTATGATAGATAAGACAGAGAGAGACAAAACCACGATGCCAAAACGGGATCCCCCACAACATTTCACTCGCCACATTTCTTCTAAGAAAATGAACAGACCATAACTGGAAAATTTCACAATATAGTTTCAAAAGGTAGGATGCATGATGTTAAATGAAAACAAAAAAAAAAGAAAAACACGAGTGCAAAAAGAGAAGAGTGCCATGCGCCGAGTACATGTTCATCTAAAGAGTGAATACACTGTCAAAAAGGTAACCACACTTACTGCATGCCACTCTCTGTTTATGCAGCCATGCCAGGCCCAGTTTCACAGGCTCTTGTTTCATCACTGGATTCTCAATTCTTTTTAATTGATTTATTTATTTTCTCCACTAGGAGATTGAGAGTTTGCTGCTAAACTGGCCCGGCTCAGACCTGAGTGGATTTGGTGAATTGGTGCTTGAAGGTTCTTTCCGTGTCCAGCGAGTGAGGAAGGAGAGGGCTTTCTTTCTTTTTGACAAGATGCTTCTCATCACCAAAAAGAGAGGGGATAACTTCATCTACAGCACACACATCTTTGTAAGTAGCCAGCAGGGGGCACTTTTATTTTGTCCTTTTGTAATGCCTCTGAGAATATTCTAGATAAATCATGTTTGGATGGAGTCACTGGTGAAAGGCACTGTACATTATAAAGATTGATTGCTTTCTCAGGCCACCAATGTGGTGGTTTGAATTCCAGCCCTGTGTTGCACCCATTGGCCCAGTCGACCAATGCAATCGTTAAATCCATTTTTAGATTTTGTCCGCCATTGGCCTGCTGTTATTTTACTCATTGGCTAACTTTTAACAGGCCACATGTCTGATGGGTGACCTCTTGGGCCCACAAAGCTGTAAATTGTGTGAAATACCAGAATTCCCACTCAGGATTATAGAGCTGTGATCCTGTGGTGTTCGATTTAGGGGCTCCTTCTTTGTTTTCATAGCTGGTTTATTTTAGCAGTCCTTCTGATAGCGTGAATTATGTCAGTGTTCTCTTTGCCCAAAGAGATACTTTCTCAGGAGCCATTTATTAAGATTTTTTGTTAACCGTTTTAACATTATTTTCAGCTAACTTGAAATTTGTTTACCACAACTTTGCAAATGTCATTCGGCCATCCATTCTTGCAATCACTGGAAGTCAGCCGCAATAAGTTCAGTGCAGGAACAAACCTGGGAGGAGAGGTCTGTCCATCTCAAAGGAAGCACAGTCACATACCCACATGGTGACAATTTACAGACACTTAAATTAGACACACCAAAATGCATGTCTCTGAGACACATGCTCACGATTTTCACAGCATGAATTTGAGGGAACTCAAGGGAATGCTGGGAGCAGCAGGCAATCTCCACACTGAAGCTACACCAGGTAAAAATCAAATCAGGGTCTAAATGCAAGAAGGTCAGGTCAAGTCAGGTTGGGGAGCATGCACTGGTACAGTATCTCGCCACACCAATCACATGACGACACTGCTCGGCATCCTGGTTGGCAAACCCCCAGGCAGACACAAGGTCCAGTCCCACCCCCCGGAAATGACCCGGTATCTGCCACAGCCAGGTGTTATGTGGGCAACCCCTTGGCCTGGTCCAGCGACTCAGGTCCTCAACAATAAGTGCCGTAACTGACACTCCTTCACAGTGCAGGTAGTGTGCCTCATTCGGGACTCCATGAGCAATCGCTCTTTCAACACAAAGTCAAACCAACGGCACCCAAGGATTCTCCGAAGAAACACAGTACCAAAGGAGTCCAGTCTTCATCTCAGGTCACTGGATAGCGTCCATGTCTCGCAACCACAGAGCAAGAAAGGAAGCACCAGGACTCTAAAGACTTGGACCTTCGAGCACCACACACCCCTTCTTTCCTGTGACCTCATGATCCCCCATGCCCTCCCAATCCATCTTCTGACTTTATAGGAAGAGTCACCAGAGACATTAATGTCACTGCTGAGTTAAGTAAACCCATCGACGTGTCTCTGCAGATGGACACACTGCTGATGGCTGTGCTCAAGAGGTCATTAAAGCCTGGATCTTGTTTTTTATCCAGGACACTCACAAGCCCAGACACTCAGACTCCTCGCTCAGTCTCTCGAGCGCCCCGATCAGAGCCTCCATTGACTCCACGAAGATCACAGCATCATCGGTAAAGTCAAGATCAGTGAATCTTTCTTCGCCAACAGATGCATGGACCCCATGACAGCCACTGGACCCCATGACCCTTCCCAACACCCAGTCCATACAAGCATTGAACAGAGTAGGAGCAAGAGCACACTCCTGACGAATCCCAGAAACAACTGGCAAAAATGCAGACATCCTGCCTCCACTCTGCACAGCACTCACAGTACCAGTGTACAGACTGGCCGCAACCTCGATGGGATCCCACAAAGTCTCAGGATGTCCCACAGGGCAGCTCTATCAACAGAGTCAAACGCTTTATGAAAATCGACAAAGGTTGCAAAGAAACTCTACTGATATTTGTGTTTGCCCTCCATGAGATTCTCAGTGCCAGGATGTGGTTGATGGTAGACTTCTTAGGCATAAAACCAGACTGCACCCATCGCTGGTAGGTAAGCAAGTGATCACAGATCCTATTGAGGGGCATATTAAGGCGGTCGAGATTTCCACTGTCCAGAAAAATACATCCAGCTTTGTTTTATATGGTGCCGTTCTGAGTATTATTATGGGTAAGGGTTTACATGCCATCATACAGTGGATTCAGAATGTTTTCAGACCCCTTCACTTTTTAAACATTTTGTAATGTTGCAGACTTGTGCAAAAACCATTGAAATTAATTTTTCCAACATCAAACAATACTCATTCTTCCAGAATGACAAAGCAAAAACAGGATTTTTTAATTTTTTGCAAATTTATTAAAAATAAGAAACAGAAATATCCCATTGACATGAGTGACCTTTCACTCAGCACTTTGACAGCAATTCTAGCCTGGAGTCTCCTTGGGTTTGGCGCCTCAAGCTTTGTCACATCTGGATTTGGGGATTTTCTGCCATTCTCCTCTGAAGAACCTCTAAAGCTCTTGTCAGGTTGGACGGATGTTATCAGTGATTTGATTCTGTTTAAGCCCAGACTCTGGCTGGGCAACTCAAGGACATCCCCCATTTGTCCCTGTTGTCTTTGCTTTTTGCTTAGGGTCTTGGTCCTGTTGGAAGGTGACCTACAGTCTAGTCTTTAGTCCGGAGAGCTCTGGAGCAGGTTTTCATTAAGAATATCTTTGTACTTTGCTCCATTCATTCACCTTTCTTTTAATCCTGTCTAGTCTCCCAGTTCCTGCTGGTGAAAAACAACCCCACAGCATGATGCTGCCACCACCATGCTCCAGCATTGGAATGAAGGGTTTCAAGTTTCCTCCAGACATGACACTAATCTGTTTCATCAGACCAGAGAATCTTGTTTCTCACAGTCCTTTACGTGCCTTTTGCAAACTGCTAGTGGGCTTTCATATGTCTTTTACTGAGGGAACCCTTCTAGCTGACTTCTCCATCATAAAGCTAAGATCAATGAAGTGTTGCTGTGATGTTTGTCTGTCAGGACGTTTCTCCCATCACCACATAGGTTCCTCCAAGCCTTACCATAGCCTTTCTCCCATGATTGATCAGTTTGGCCTGGTAGTCAGCTCTAGAAAGTGTGGTGGTTGTTCCAAACTTCTTCTGTTTAGGAATTATGAAGGCCACTGAGCTATTGGGAACTTTCAATGCTGCAGAAATGTTTTTTTCAGCCTTCCCCAGATCTGTGCCTCAAAACAATCCTGTCTCTAAGCTCCACAGGCAGTTCCTTTGACCTCATGGCTTGGTTTTTATTCAACTGTGGGCACCTTCTACAGATAGACCTGTGCCCTTCCTAATTAGGCGGAGTAGTGGCTCTGAGGCTAGAGATTTGCACCAGCAATCAGAAGGTTGCAGATTCAAAACGACAGAAGTGATTTTACTCCATTGGGCCCCTGAGCAAGGCCCTTAATCTGCAATTGCTCCATCCTGGATATGACGTTAATCTGCATCCAGCCTTGCAAGCAGGTCCTCCAACTTGCAGGGAAAACCTGGGGCTTGGTAGCAGGGTTGCCACTCCAGCTACTCTAAAAAAAACTCCTACTCTTCAGTGTGGTGCTGAGGTGTCACCTGTTGAACAGCTGCACTTAGATCTCAGTCCGGGTAGTTCGTTGTGTGGTGGGTGCAGCAATGCTCCCAACCTCCTCCTTCCTAATTATGTCCATTCAACTGAATCAACCACAGGTGGACTCTAAACATCATGGAGATGATCAGTAGAATGGGATATTTCAGTTTTTTATGTTTTTTTTTTTTTTAATTTGCAAAAATTACTAAAACCCTATTTTTTCTTGGCGGCATGGTGGAGCTGCTGCCTCACAGTAAGGAGACCTGGGTTAGCTTCCCGGGTCCTCCCTGCGTGGAGTTTGCATGTTCTCCCCGTGTCTGCGTGGGTTTCCTCCCACAGTCCAAAGACATGCACGTTAGGCGCATTGGCAATCCTAAATTGTCCTTGGTGTGTATGTGTGTGTGTGTGTGTGACCTGCAGTGGGGTGGCGCCCTGCCCGGGGATTTGTTCCTGCCTTGCACCCTGTGCTGGCTGGGATTGGCTCCAGCAGTCCCCCGTGACCCTGTAGTTAGCATATAGTGGGTTGGATGACTGACTGACTGACTGACTGACTGTTTTTTCTTTGTCATTCTCTGGTATTGAGTGTTGCTTGATGTGCGGAAAATATAATGAAATGATTTTAGCATGTGACTGCATCATAACAAAATGTTGAAAAAAGTCTGAAAATTTTCTGAATCCACTGTACATCAAAGTACTGCTTTTAGTACACAAATTTACCCAGATTCTTTTTGTACTTGAATTGCATTTTTAAATTTTATTTTCAATATCAAATGTAAGGCCGCTTACCCATGGAGCTGGGAGCATTTTGTATTCAGTCTAGCCTTTCTCTTTCAGTGCTGCAACCTTCTGCTGGTTGAGACGCTGAAGGACCCCCTGGCATTTAGAGTGTCTGACCAGACCATCCCTAAACAGGAGCACACAGTACAGGTGAGGATGCCCTGGCCAGCCCGTCTGCCTCAAAGATGACCGACCACCTGCTGCTGCCCTTAACTCTCTTGTTTGTTTGCTATCTCCAGGCTAAAAACCAGGAAGAAAAGCGCCTCTGGCTACATTACCTTAAGAGGCTGATTGTAGAAAATCAGCCCACATCCATACCACACAAGGTAAGGGGCCTGCGCTGAGTCACAGGGGTTGTCTGTTGGACATTTTGCCATTGGGTTACCTTGGTCTGGGAGGCTGCTGGGGCCCCAGCCATTACATTATGGGGAGATCCAGCATCCCATTATCTCACATGACTTGTGTGAGATCCGTGTCGAGTACATCATTGGTAGGCTTGATGTCACCTGAGGGGTCGATGATCTGTTTAAAGGCTGATTTTGGGCTTGCAGAAGAGAACTGCAGTGCCAGCATGGCAAGTTTTTTTTTTTTTTTGGGATCACATTTTATAACTTTTCTTATATATAAACATCTACGTGTGGAAGTGTGTGTGTCTGTCTGACCCGGAAGTGAGAGAGAGTTGGGGTAAGGGCTCCACTTCCAAGGAAACAGAAACTCGCTTAGCTGCTAGTAACACAAGCGAGGCGAGCACATCGGCAAAACGAAACCTCTGAAGAAAGAGACACTCGCTTAGCCACTAATGCACAAGCGAGGTGAGCACATCGGCAAAAGTAGACTTCCTAGGAGATAGTTGCCCAGAGTAGTTCCTTTCAATTACCTGATATCTCTACATTTCAATTTTTTTTCTGACGATTTCAGTAGTTTCGAGGACCCCGGGCTTTTCATAGCACGGGCTTACACAGCTTTGATTGTCTTCAGAACTCGGTCTTTTATCGTGTTTTCCTTTCCAGAGGAGGTCTATGGCTGTAGTCACTCTTGTTACGTTGTTTTTCTTTATTCAGCTTTTGCAGTGAATTTGTATGAATCACGTCTCAAAGGACAAAGTTCTACAAAAATGAACTGTGAAGCTACCGAAAGGCGTTCAAATAGTAGTATGATAAACGGGCCAAAATCAAACATTACTGATCATCAAAACACAATATGTTAAGCTGACTGAAAAATTAAAAAAAAACAAAAAAAAAACCAAAAGATTTTAAATCTGGAATATCCTTTTCCTATGTAAATATTACATGGAGAACGTTTGATTTGAATGATCTGGAAACTTGGATGAAGACTTCATGTTTATTGACATCTCAAATACCATCCTAGACGTGACATCCCACTTGACCGCTGATGATCACATGACATGATAACTAACAATTAACAACCGTGAAAAAACTCAAAATGGCAGTTAAGGACATTCAAAACCAGACAAAATGGCTGTGCAGAGATGTCATCAAAAACAATAAAACAATGTCTTTAAAGACATCAAGCATACAAACAGAATCAAAGGAGTTCAAAACACTGACTATACAGTTAGCGCTCTCATTTACTTATTTAACAATCCTGCACTAATCTTTGGGAAAATGATGTGTAAAATATTAGTGAAACACGTGGACATACAGTCCTACAATAAAAAGAAATGAAACCAAGCTAAGGATAACATCTTATGATACGTCTTATGTTTTCTAAATGCTTACTTGTCTCACTTCCTCTAGCAGTCATAAAATGGGACGATGAATCGCTAAGTGTTGAGAAGCAACCCAGGCTACCGATGTTGTAATAATGCCTGAGAAACTCTCATAGTGTCTGCCTGCCCTTAAAGAAAGGTAATGCAAAAGCATGTGGACAACACTGGCATTGATCAAACTGGTCCATCAAAATTCATTCAGTTGAATAGTGAACCACAAAGTTGAGGACACCACTAGAGATTAAGAACCAGTGTGCTCGCTGTGAGACTGAAGCCAGCATGCATTTCTTCACACAAAGGCTCATGGAATTTGAAACAAACTGCCAAGTGGTGGAGTTGAAGCATGAAAAACTGACAGCTTTTAAAAAGTGTATGGATGTAATCTTGGGAAAATATTGCAAACTAAACAAGCTTGATAAGCTGAATGCTGTCGTTTGTGAAGATTCTTCTCTTCATGCATTCTTGAATTATAAGAATCTGAAGTATTTTTAAAAGCAATCAGAACCGTGACATGACTTGGCTGCTTCAGTTTTCATTTGTTTCTTCTACAGAGAAGTTTTCCAGTTTTTCACATTGCACAGATTCACATTCTTGTGCAACTATTTTGAAGAACCCCATTCTCTTCAGACACTGCAGTCCTTTTATCCTCAGTGTTTTAAACAGCAATGTTAATTCTGAGCAGTAGAGGGCGGCAGAGTCTTTTTCTTCATCAAAACACAAGCTGATGCATTCAAAGTGCTAAATGATCCCCACTGGAATCATTTTGTCAATGCCTACATCTTGGTCCTCACACAAATTAGACAGCATGGCATCTTGTGGTTTAGCATTGGACTGTGCACCTCAGGGCTGCGAGTTCAGTTATCACCACTAACTCACTGTGTTCCCTTGCATGAGTCGCCTCATCTGCCGATAGTCACACAAATGAAATATAGAAAAATAATGTGTACCTGTAAAGAGCCTTGGGAGGCATTTGTTAAAGAAATCAGAATCTCACTATGTCAACAGCTGCTGGGTATCGGGCAGCGTAACAGTTAGGAGGCATCACAGTTCTTAGCAAGAACTTCACTATCTGCTGTAATGTGTTCTTCTCGGCACTTTAGCCAGTTTGTGACACTTGAATGTCTGAAAATGGTGAATGAGACTGAAGAAGTTGTCTAGTATGATGGCTTAGTATCTAAAGTTGTTGGATTATGAACCCAAGTATTATCCGTTGTGAAAAGATCAGACTCGATACACTTAAAAGGGTTTGGGGCAGCCACCCGTATATTATCCCTGTCTGCAATGGGCTTTGAGCATAGGACAGCAGTGTCTTTGATGGAGTCCTAACAAGAACTGAGGAATAGTGGTTAAGATGGCGGCTTTAAATGCCCAGACCAGAAGTGATGTAAGGGAACTGGAAGTGACCTTCCTCTGACGTTGTAACTGGAAGTGATGTTCTTCTAGGCACCTGAACCTAAAGTGATGTCTTTAGGGAGGAGTCAGACAGGTTTTCCCATTTTTGGTCTGTAGAGGTAGCAGAAGCAGGTTCAGTGTACCCCGACACCCCCTGGCCTGGTGTGGAATTACGCTCACTTGGTCCATACAGCTACCTCCCACTCACACATGTGTGACACCGTTCAATACCCACAACTAGGGAACATTTTAGTAGAACATTTCCAGCAGCCTGTTGCACACATCTAAAGACCTGAGGCTCCTTAGCAAATCCAGTCTGTTCTGTCCCTTCTTGTACTTGTACTCTGGCCCACTGTGTTGTCAGACCAGTCCAGTTTGTTGTTTATGTGAACCACCAGGTACTTGTAACTCTGCACCATTTCCATGTCCTCCCCCTGAATGGTGACTGGTCTCAGAGGCTTCTTGGTACATCAGAAGTCCACCACCAGCTCTTTTGTCATGCTGATGTTGAGTTGTAGGTTGTTCTTCCTGCACCACAAGATGTCAGAAGTCCACCACCAGCTCTTTTGTCATGCTGATGTTGAGTCGTAGGTTGTTCTTCCTGCACCACGAGATAAAGTCCTCCACCACCTTCCTATACTCTGACTCACCTCCATTATTAATGGAGCCTATGATGGAGGAGTTTTCTGAAAATTTCTAGTAGATGGCAAACACTGGTATTGCACTGCAAGTCTGTTGTGTGGAGGGTCAACAAGAAGGGAGACAGGACAGTTCCCTGAGGTGCCCCACCATCATTTCTGACACACAGTCCATAGGCATCTGTCCATGAGATTTTTGGAGCATCAGGATGCAAAGCCCTGAGCTTTTTTTCCCCAGTTGATTAAATCCATAGCAGAAGAAGAATTTTAGCTGGTAATGTGGTTGATCTGGCATACCTCCCACTACTATGATCAGTGTTATATAATGGGGGTACTGTACCATCCAACATTGGCTGCAAGAGCTCTTTGATGTCATGCTGGCCTTGCAAAGCATCATGGTGCACTACAAATAAAAAAAAATAAGCTGGAATTATAGTGAATTATGGGTTGAAAAAATCAGCTATACTCTACCTGGAAGGTGCCCTAAGGTACATTATAGAATTGTCCGTCTATCTCTCTTTTAATATTTTAACCCAGTTCAAGGTCATAGGAAGATGATGGCCCATCACAGTATAACAAAGTGCAAACTGGATATCAATCTTGAACAGGGCACCAGTCGATCACAAGGCCCACTCCTGCATGCACAACTCATGCCCAATAACATCAGGCCAGT
Organism: Erpetoichthys calabaricus; assembly: GCF_900747795.2. Classification (NCBI taxonomy): domain Eukaryota; kingdom Metazoa; phylum Chordata; class Cladistia; order Polypteriformes; family Polypteridae; genus Erpetoichthys; species Erpetoichthys calabaricus. The sequence continues at coordinate 32,040,997 of NC_041394.2, forward strand.
TTAGAGCTGACAATTAATCCAACACAGATGTCCTGATTTTAGAAGGTGCTATATAAAATACAGTTTATCAGTTAAAAGGTGACTATAAACTGTTTTTTTTTGTCAATTCAATACCAACTAATGACTTGTTGTGCGACCCTCTCATAATTCTACAGATCTTTATGGTGCCTGTAAAGTGCTTGAGACGTTGAAGTTGTTTGTTCTTTAATATTGTGAGGTGACATTCTTTAGTGTACTTTTTAGTTGAAGAGCCATTTACAGTGCACATCACTTTTTCAAGTTGGATCTTTGTCAACGCTCTCTTAAATGCCAACTTCTGCTCCCTGAGCCCACTGCATCTGGCTTTCCTGATCCTCTCTCCAAGTAGCCTACAGTGTTTCCAACAGGACTGCAAAAATGCTAACAAGCTGCAATCTCCTGATGCTAAAATAATTCTGAGCAATTCAAGAGGCAGGTCTGATTTGATTTCCACTTCGAGATGAGCTGTGCTGCATGTGCCACATCCTTATTGGCCTTTAGTGTTTTCCTCACCATGAATTGTTGCATGGTAATAAAGATAAATGAAAGAAAAAATACTTTGTTAATTAGAGTCAGGAAAAAAATCATACTCTCGGCTCAATTATACAGTTGCATGGTCTTTTTGGTCATCTATACCATATGTGACCAGAAGGGGGCGCTCCAGCCACCCACGCTCAACACAAGCAGACACCAGGTACAAGTTTAACGCACAGCAAATGTTTATTTACACCAGCCTTAGCAGCCCAGAACACTACAGCACAATAAGCACTTTCTCTTCTTTCTTCTTCTTCTTCCTCCTCTCTCTTTTCCTCTCTCAGTCACCTCCACTCCTCCTTCAACAAGCGTTATCCTTTCCCTTCTGACTCTGGCTTCTGGAGTAGTGGCAGCTGGCTCTTTTTATTCTGTTCCTGGGAGTGATTTAGGTGGCTCATTACCCGGGTCTGGAGTCACTCAAAGGGTGGTGAAAGCCCAATGTAGCAGGGTTCTGCGAGTTCCACAGCTCCTCATGGTGGCATCCACAGAACTCAACAGGGCTGCCCTGCCCATGGAGCCCTGTGGGAATCCGTGGCACTGACACAACCCAGAGGTGCTGCCACCTAGCGTCCAGGGGAAGATAACATCCTGTATCCACTCTCTTCTCTGGTCCTTCGGTCATATAAGCATCCTGGCTGTCCGCCACACATAGTACAGCGAGTTGAACTAATTTGTTGCCATCACAATAACTTTTTGGTGGTTTCACAGTGGTGCAGTGGTCAGTGCTCAGTATCTGGCAATGTGAGGTTTGCATATTCTCTCTTGAGTGTATGTGTGTGTTCCTTTTACATTCATGGAGACTCGGAGTTGCCTCACTTTGTGTGAGTGGGTGTGTGTTGTAGCAGACTGGTAGTACTTCCAGGATTGAGCTTTGCATGGATAAACTCTGGGCCCCCAGGTTCAGAAGGTGGATAGAAACAGGCAATCTTTATCACAGAGGATTAATGAAAAGTCACATACATGCTGGAAAATGAAGCTGGAAAGCCAACGGCATGCTGAATAGCAAGAATAAGACACGAGGTGGACATGTCAGGGACTGAGCCCCCCATTGGTGGTAGAGCAGTGTGTTTGAAAGTCATTGTAAGTGCTTCCATTCCATATTGGTCATGCTGTAGCAGTAGTAGGCAGCAGTCAATCCGGTGGGATCATCCATTTGTACCCATGGTGGAGACTGTGGAGTCCAGTATGACAGTGGCAGTCCTTGCTGGATTGCATGCAGCAGAATGCTGAGGGAGCTCTTAACATCTTGGGCACGGGCCTTTCTGTTGACTCTCTTATCATCAGCTTTCTGCATCACTTTGGTTTCCAACCTTGAGAGACCCTGCGTCACCTCCTGCTTTCAAGGTACTCCTGCCTGAGGCAACTGAATGCCAAGTGCTGGTGTTGATGCCAACACTATTGAGGTCTTCCTTGTAAATATTCTTGTAGCACATCAAAGGGTCTTCATCTTGGCCTCTTGCCCGATGCCTGTTCTCCAAAGAGGTGGTTCTAGGGTATTTGTGTGAAACATGACGAAGCTGTGCTTGAGAAAGATGAAGATGGAGGTGGTGTTTGCCTTCTCATACATGTGTTGTGGTGACCTTGTCTCTTGAATAATGTCGCTGAATATATGCGCCTGAGGCAGTACATATGGAAAGAACTGAGCTGGTGGTCTTTTATGTACAGTGTACCAAGTCTCGCTGGCATACAGCAAGGTGCTCAGCATGCAGGAGATATACTGTACACCTGGACTTTGGAGTTCTCCGTGATCTTGCTGTTGGCCCATACTGTCTTTCTCAATCTTGAAAAGGTTGTAGCTGCCTTTCTGTTGTCTTTATCCCTCAAAGCCACTTGATGATAACTAGGAGTCTCAGTAGGAAAACCTGGAGATTCTCCTGTTTATGCAAAGGTGTGCAGTGATATGAAACAGTAAGAACATGTCTTTCTTTTGTATGATTTTACTAATAAAAAGGGCTGGCTGTGTAGTATTGTTGCTAACCTCGGTGAAGTTGTAAATGGCATGCCCCCTTGCTTTGAATGGCATCATCACTGCTAAACCTGTATATTGATATTTGGATACATGAAGAGCTAGGGATGGGGAGAGCGAACTGTGGAGGGCTTGGATACAAAAAAGTGGATTGACGATTTGAGAATGTCAAGGAGGAAGCTAAGTGACAGCAGACACCATCAGACTTCATTGGAAGGAGCCAATCCCCCATGGCAACAGCTTCTGCCTGAGTATGACAGCCATCAAAGTGACTAGACTAATACAACCCACCTACAGAGATCTGGCCAGTCCCAGGTCTGTGTACCCCAGAGAGTGCCACCACTGAAATGTGGAGTTTACAAAGCTCCTCAGACAGCAGAGGAAGATGGTCGTCATGCCTGAGAGATAAGACTTTCCATGTACCTACCCAAATGGGCCGCCTCATGTCTCTGGTGACTCTATGAAGTCAGTAGACGGATTGGGAGATCCTGGGGGGTTATGAGGTCACTGGGAATGGGTGTGTGGCACTTCGGATATTTTTGCAAAATGATGAAGGTCCAAGTCTTTAGAGTCCTGGTGCTCCCTGTTTTGCTATATGGTTGCGAGACATGGACGCTATCCAGTGACCTGAGACAAAGAGTGGACTCCTTCGGTCATGTGTCTCTTCCGAGAATCCTTGAGTACCACTGGATGGACGACTGAATGGTTGCTCACAGAGTGTCAAATGAGGCACATTATCTGCATTGTGAGGGAGCATCAGTTATGGCACTATGGCAATGTGGGAGGGTGATCTGGCTCACAGGATCTTCACTGTTGAGGACCCGAGCAGCTGGTCTAGGCCAAGAGGACGCCCACGTAACTAACACCTGGCTGTGGCAGATAGGTGGCAATTTCCGGAGGGTGGGACTAGAAGACATGTTGGCCTGGGAGGTGCCAACTGGGATCCCAAGCTCTTTTGTTGTGTGGTGGGTGCAGCAACACGCCATACCAGTGCATACTCCCCAGCCTGACCCGACGTGACCTGATGAGAAAGTTTGATTACTTATAGCAACATCTGTTTACAGAAAGATATGTGCTTGAAAGATGCTATTTCAGAAAACACGTATATTATTAGGCTTTATTTATTTATTTTTGCATTTAATGTTTCTCTAAAAAAACACATTTGTATTAGATAATCAAGTTACTGCTTAAACTATGCATATGTGTTGTAGTTCTGTAAACTTTCAGCCTAACAAGTAGTTTATGATGATGGTGACAGTCTTATTATAATCTTACTTAAGCAGCTCCATAACTATGTACATTTCACTTACATTACTGAAATAAATTGAAAAGCTTCACATAATCACAAAATTCAATGAAATCAAAGTATTCTGATTATCTTTAAACGTTTACCCCTGACTTCTGTATACTATACCTTTGCTAATGTATGCAAGTAATGCACTATAAGTGTCCAATGAACGCACAAAGAGATTTTCCAGGGAGAGAGACGGACAGTGGAGAAACTTTTTTTGGCATGCCAACAGTGGATGTCATAGAACAACGGAGGACAATGTTTGCCAGTTTTTAATGCAAATTTTAATGTTACCCCGTTTGGGTGATGATTATAGTTTGAATTAAATCATCCTTTAATAATGCATTCAAGAGCTGCAATCCTGTTGCCATTTTGATTGTTTAATTTTATTTGGCCGTCATCTGCGTGTCCTGTGCTATGCCAGTTTAAGGATTTGTGTTATTATTGTTATCGCTGTCATAATTGTTGTTGTTCTTGTTAATTTCTATGTTTGTAGGCTATGGTTTTGCCCCCACTCAAGCTGGTGCTCATGAAAACAAAACTAAAGTGATGAACCTGCTGTTAAGAACCTGTTAAGACCAAAAATTCTTAGTATGCAAAATTAAAATAGAACAACATAATTGAGTTAATGAGAATCGGACAGTCATTTTGAGTCCCAAGTGTTTGGTAGGTCATTATTGTTTAAGAGAATGCTGCCTCCCAAATTTTGAGGTCTTAGGCAACCGCCTAGTTTGCCTAAGTAGTGGAGATGGCCCTGCTTATCAGGACATAGATAACAATCATCTGCTCCTTGCCAGAGCCTTTATCCAAGGTGACTAACAACATTTATTATACAATCGGTTACATTTCTTTTGGTTTTCCAATCGGAGCACAGGCAGGTGAAGTGACTTGGTGAGGGTCACACAGTGTCAACGGGATTTGAGCCCACAACCTCAGGGCTGAACTCCAAGGCTTTAACCACTACACCACACTGTCTGCCTCCTGAACCTCAAATGACAAGCAACACATTAAAAGATTTGACTTTGTCGATCATTTACTCAGCAAAAAATAAGCCACCATTTGGAAGTCTTGTGTGAAAAAGTAAATACACCCCATGATTCAGTAGTCTGTAGAACCACCTTTAGCATCTGTAACTTAAAGTTATGGGGGTCTGTGTCTGAGCTGATCTGTCTCCTACATTGTGTTGCAAGAGTTTTGTATCTCAGTGCTCCCTGAGCACACGTCATCTAACCTGTGATTGTCTAATTTCTTTTTGCAGGCCAGACAGGTGCTTGGCGACAGCTGCTCTGCCTGTAAGTGAAACTGCTGTTTTTTCCATTATGTTAAATGATGCTTGTTTGTGTTTTTGTAAAAAAATGTCTTTATTTTGAAAACATGCTGAGACCCCCTGGCACAATATTGATTCTTTCTTCTAAAGGATGACAAGAAATAAACACAGCAGGATGAGAGAAGGCCCATTTCTCTGATGATAAGAAGCTTCTTTCTGATATTATTCTAGTTTATAAATATTTGAAAGCAATGCTGTGTTATTAAAGTGGTGTTGTTTGTCAGGGTCACCTGCAAATGGCTACCCCTTCATAACTTGCAATCCATTATTTGGTGACATAGCCTACATCACACCTGATCAATAAACAATGCTCCTAAAATCAACAGCATTTTCCATATCTACTGAAATGTAAATATGCAAAATATTAGCTGACATAAATCTGTCAGATCGCTGTGAATAATATGATCACGTAATTTTGCAGTAAATGATAGTATCACGTCATTTCATACTAATTCCCTATGAATATGAATATTTGTTCGCTGTTTTACCAAAAATCTGTGAGATCATGGCCACTGTAATTATGTAAATCGAAGTGATCACAGTCCGTGTAAGGCCTCTTGCAGCTGAGTTTTGAATAAGCTGGAGCTGAGATATAAGATTAGAAGGGGCACCTGCCAGTAGGGAATTACAATAATCGACGCGGGATGTGATAAAAGTATGAACAAGTTCCTCAGCGTTAGAAAAGGAGAGGAAGGAGTGAACACGGGATATGTTAGAGGTGAAAGTAAGAAAGTTTCTTAGGAGTGAACACGGGATATGTTAGAGGTGAAAGTAAGAAAGTTTCTTAATGTGATTTATGTGGATGGAATAAGAAAGGGAGGAATCAAAAATAACACCAAGATTCATTACAGTAGAGGCAGGTCTGATGAGATCACCACCAAGATTGATTGGGAAGGAGCTCATTTTATTAAGTTGCACTTTATTCCCAGTTTGCAGGAGTTCAGTTTTGTTGCAATTTAATTTTAAAGAGTTCTGCTCCATCCAGGTATTAATTTCACTGAGGCAAGTTGTGAGCTGAGAAAGCTCTGATGAAGTTCCACTTTTAACATTGAAATAGAGTTGAGTATTGTCTGCATAAAAATGATAACCCAGTCCATAGCTAAGAATAATATGGCCAAGGGGAAGCATATAAATACAGAAAAGCAGAGGACCGAGGACAGAGCCCTGTGGAACCCCTTGTATGACTGGCGCTGTGCTGGACCTGCTGATGCCAAGACCAAAAAACTCTTGCCTATCAGTCAGATAGGACTTGAACCACTGGAGGGCAGTGCCAGAGATACCCAGCATGTTCTTCATTCTGGACAGTAGAATGTCATGTCTGACAGTGTCAAATGCTGCACTGAGGTCTAACAGAATTAATATGCTGGCTTGTCCAGAGTCTGCTGCCATAAGCAAATCATTGGTTACCTGTAGCAGAGCAGTTTCACAGCTGTGCCGTGGTCTGAAACCAGACTGAAAGGGTTCCATCAAATTATTAGTTGGTAGTTGGTGAGTTGAGAAGCTACAATATGCTCAAGAACTTTTGACAGAAAAGGTAAGTGGGAAATAGGCAGAAAATTGTTAAGATTGTCAGCATCAAGACCAGACTTTTTTAACATTGAGGTTACAGAAGCGATTTTAAAAGTGAACGGCACAGAGCCAGTGTCAGGGGATGAGTTTATTATTGTTGTAATAGTCGGGATTATGGCATGAAGGCAGGATTTAAGTAGTGTGGTGAGGATGGAGTCCAGTACACAAGTAGTTAGCATCATCTTACAATGCAGGTCGTTAACAAAAGCAGATGTGACAGGTGAGAACATAGAGAAGGAGCTGGATGGAGTGGGAAAACAGGGACAGATATAAACAGATGATGTATTTATGTTAGTTGAATTATTTAGATCTTTAATTTTATTACAGAAAAAGAGACTAGGCTGATTCAGGAGTTAAGAGGCCTGAGCTATGAGGAGAGATTAATGGAGTTCAATCTTTTCAGTATAAGCAAACAAAGATTAAGATGTGACATGACTGAAGTGTTCAAAATTGTGGAAGGATTTAGCACAGGGAAACGAGATAATTAATTTAAGATAAATGAGTTCAACAAGAACATGTGGAGACAGAGCTGGAAACTTGTTAAAGGTAAATTACACACAAACATAAGAAGGTTTGTCTTCACAGAGATAATGGAAAAAGTCATTAAGTACTGTGGTGGAGAGTAGGAGTTTAAGAACCTTCAAAAATCGACTTTGGAGGAATTAGGTGAATAGATCTGATAAACTTTGTCTGGCTGAACGGCCTGTTCTGATGTTCTAAATTTGGGGACACATTGTTACCAAGATCACGTAAATCTGTGAAATAACAGTTACTGTAATTTTATTCTGTTGTTGTAAGCTTAAAGTAGCTCATACTAAAGAATTATTAAGTGAAAGTACAAAAAGAAACCACATGAGAACTTGGTCCGTGAACAGGAAAAGGGCCAAAGCCAGTAAGTCATTGATTTGATTTGCTACAACACCAAAGCAATCCAAACTCATTATAAGCCAAGAGGTCCTGTGTGCCTTGAAGACCATGTCATATCTGACAACTTTTACAGTGATTTTTAGTTGTAGCAGATAGAGGTGGCTGGTGGCACACTCCCAGAGAAGTCAGTCATCTAGTCTGCACTCACTCCTACTAGTTTCATTTTGTCTTTAGTCGTAGGTGCGGCTCTGCCTGCATGAGAGCTGACAACCAATGAATGCTCTTCGAGAAGTGCATTGCTTACATTGCAGCGTTGATGCATAAGGAACATTGGGTATTTTGGACCTCACAAACAGAAGAGAAACCCCTCTGAATCATGTCTTGTGTTTTACATACCACAGCAGAATAGAAAAAAAAAGGGCTGAGATTGCGACTGAATTTGCCGTACCTCTTAACTATTTGTACAGCACCAGCTCTTTCAGGCAGCGCGTTATTGGCTGTCATGAAGAGCGCTGAGCTCACCTGAGCAGAAAGGTCACCACACTGGTGCTGAATCTGACACAGCCAACGATTTTCAGCTGCTTATATTGACAAGTTCAGCAATTTGACTCAGCAAATCTGATATAACCAACAACTAGGAGTCATATAATGTGACATCAGCTTTAAAACCCTTTGCCTAGGTACCAATACACAAATTACATATTTTAGAATTCATCCATAGAGTTGGATGCTACTGTTACCACAATGCTATCTTCAATAGCATCAGTGATGACTTTGTAGTGTAGCCATGAAGACACATGACCAGCAATGGCACATTTCCAGCAACAAAATAATGATAAACAGGAAGGCTTCCAAAATGGCACTGGGCTGACGTCACCACAGGAACATTTTTTTTTCTGATTGTTGAATTATGTAAGAATTCTAGGAGCAAAATAATTAATAAAACATGTTATATGACATAAAAAAGTAGGATTCCCAACATGTGTATGTTTTTAAGCATTCGGTCACCTTGATCTCATAAATCAGGAAGGTTACAGTCATTACAGCAATGTTAACCTTTGAGTATACTGTATGCTTGATGCAGTCCTCTAAATACATTAAGTAACTGTGAAGTTGTTGCATTCACATGAGTACACATTTCTTGTGATCTTTTGATTTAACAATTCTGTGATCATCTGAATCTGTGAGTGTTCGTTTTCATCTGTAAATTGGGGTGCGTGCTGCTGCATTGATCATAAGTATCTGTACACATAAATCAAGAAGCCAAGTACACTATAATCTGTCAATCTTTACTGACACCTCAATTCAATTTCCTTATGGACGTAATAAAATATAATAATTCTTTACATTTATATAGTGTTTTTCTCACTACTCAATGCACTTAGTAAGTAGGGTGCCACTTCAACAACCACTGATGTGTAGCATCCACCTCCGATGATGCGATGGCAGCCATTTCTGTGCCAGTACCGTCAGCACACATTAGGTGTTAGGTGATGAAGTGATGAGAGAGAGATTAGAGACAGGGGATAATTAGGGGGCCAGAATGACTAGGCCACGGTGGACAATTTCTCCTGGACATCAGGATACACTCTACTTTATATATATGAAGGATGCCCAGAGATCTTTTATTACCAAGAGAGTCAATACTTCTGTTTTACATCTCATACAAAGGGCAGTGCCATTTTACAGCACAGTGTCCTCGTCAGTGCACTGGAGCATTGGGATCCACATTCAGAACATGGGATAAGTGCCCCCTGCTGGCCTCACCAACACCTCTTCCAGCAGCAAGTGAAACTTTTTCCTAGAATTTCTTCCACCCAAGTAATGGCTGGGCCCAAACATGCTTAGCATACTGCTGTCTGTGCCTAAGGTGTCATCTCTTAAAGGTTAATTTGTACCTTTTTCTTTTTTGTTCGTTGGCAGATCTCCCCTCCTTGCAGTTTAATAGTGAGACGATCTGGAAGCCTGCTCCTTCTCCACGTCTCGACGATTGCAGGTCACACCACCGAGGGAGGCGCCAATCAGGTTAGTATATACTATAGCACCTTTGTCTTCGAGAACACCATGCTGGGCTGACGGTCAAAATCAGAAATTCGTTCAGGATCTTTCATCAAAAGAATGGAAAAAAAAATCAAATGAGTCCATCTATTGTTGAGAGAACATGCAGACTCCACAATGCAGACATTCCCTGCCAGAGTTAAATCTGTGTTCAGTCACTATACACTGGGGGGGAAATAAGTATTTGACATGTCAACATTGTTCTCATTAAACATGTTTATAATGCAGCTATTCATGATGGATGGATGGATGGATGGATGGATGGATGGATGGATGGATGGGAGCTTTATTTGTCCCCAGAGGGGAAATTTGACTGGTGGTGACTCTGCCCACAAGTGAGAAGTGTCAGGTGGAGTTGGCAATGTGAATGTGCAGGCAGTAGGTGTGGCAGAGAAATAACGAAAGAGCAGTGGAAGGATGGAGCAGGTGCTGGAGCATTTGGGTACTGCCAGTAAACATATTGTTTTATAATGTATTAGAGAAAGAAGAGGGAGGGAGGGAGGGAGGGAGAGAGAGAGAGAGAGAGAGAGAGAGAGAGAGAGAGAGAGAGAGAGAGAGAGAGAGAGAGAGAGAGAGGGGGAGAGAGGGAGAGAGGGAGAGAGGGAGGGAGGGAGGGAGGGAGGAAGGAAGGAAGGAAGGAAGGAAGGAAGGAAGGAAGGAAGGAAGGAAGGAAGGAAGGAAGGAAGTCCCCAGGAGGAAATTTGGCTTTTCACAGAAGCTCCGTAACTCAATAAAGTGAAACAGCCAAAGAAATCATAATATTGCAATCCATAAAAAGTTATATGCTGTAAAGTGGACTGACACAGAAAAAAGTGGTAGACCCTAACATGCTAAGTGAAACTTATTTCATTCTTGTTGGATAAGCCTGTAGCGATTGCTTGATACTCGGGTTCACACCATCCTACAACTGTGATTTGTTTAGTTTATTTCGCGGACCCCAGGATCGCACCCAGCCTTGACTCTGCTTGCACACTCACAGAGAAACAATGAACTGATAATAAAGAATATATTGAACAAATGAAGAGGGAAAAATACAAATATGAAACAAACAATATTCATGCAAAAGCCCACTCAATTTCCCCAACGGTGATAATTACTTACTAACACAAATACTAACGAATCCAACAAAACGCTGTACACAAAGCGATCAACGATAAACAGTCATGACACAAGTCCAATCACAGTGCAGTACAACAGATGCAGATGATGATGGTGAATGGAGTGCAACACCCTGTGGACAGTTTTCTGAGTGAAATGTAAAGTTTTGTCCTACCAGGATGCCAATGTCAGTGTAGTGATTTAGAGTGCTCCCCAGACGAAGACATTTTCCAATCCAGATGAAACCACATGTGCAAGTTAAGCAGTTGCATTCGGCAAGTATAATATAACCAACGACTAGAAGTCATGTAATAAAATTTTAGCTTTAAAATCCTTTCCCTAGATAACTATAAGCAAATCATTTATTATAGAATTTATTGATAGACTTGAATGCTGTTGTTACTTTGATGCCATCTTTAATAGCCTCACTGATTACTTTGTCCCAGGTATAGGACAAGAACATAGTGAAAATTCAGGGAAACTGTAATATAAAACAATATTTGTAATCCGGTTTTAGGTGAAGCATTGTATCAATTGAAAATATATGACCACAATCTCCTCTGTGACTTAATATTCGTTTTTTAAAATTCATTATAGCTCTTCCCACAAGCACGCCCTGCAGCACTACTTAATAGCACAGCACCTCTCCGGGCTTGCTGGGAAGTTGAAGTCCATACTAAGTAGTGCTGCAAGGCAAAGACAACTTCAAGATGCTTCCTGTATGAAGAAACTAGTCTCTCATGGTGTGATTTTGGTCTTTAAATCTGGAAGATTCTGGAAGCCTACTGTCGAATCTTCATCTTTAGTTCCTTCCACAAATGTTCAATTGGGTTCAAGTCTGGTAACTGACTGGGCCATTCCAACACCTTTATTTTCTTCCTCTGGAATTACCCGAGAGAATCTCCTTTGCAGTATGTTTAAGATCATGGTCCTGCTATTAGGTCCACCCATGTCTCCTCTTCATTGTCATTGATTCAAGAATTTACCAGTACATGGTTCAATTCCACTTCCCTTTAGATAATTTGGAATCTGCTGGTACCATGAGAATAGAAACAGCCCCATACCGTGATGTTCCCCCCTCTGAACTTCACTGTAGGTATGGTATTTTTAGGGTCATCTGCAGAGTCGTTGATCCACCAAACATTGTGTGTCATATTGTTGCAGAAAATTTAGATTTCTCATCTGACCTCATTACATTCTCCCAGTACTCTACAGGCTTCTCAAAATGTTGTGCAGCAAACTTCAATAAAGCTTCAGCATGCCTTTTCATCAGTAATGGAGTCCTCTGGAGTGATCGCACATGGAGGTGGAGAGCGTTGCCTATTGTTTTCACTGTGAAGACTGTACCTTCAGCGTCCAGGTCTTTATAGTGCTCTTTTTGAGTGGTCCTTGGGTTATGGGCTACTCTTCTGATTAACCTTCTGACTGCGTGGAAGGAGCTCCTATACTAGTGGATGTTCCTTCTTCTTGCAGCTAATGGCCCCAAAGGTGCTTATAGGAACATTTAGGAGTTTAGAAATCCATTTTCAACCATTGTCGTTCAACAGTCTTGTTGCAAAGGTCTCAGAAGAACTCTTTGCCTCTACCCATCACAAGATGTTTCTTGCATGACGGCTTGGTTGACCCTTTTTCAAAGTGTGGAAGTACTGACCTACAAACATGCACTAACCCAGTGATCTTTTGCTTTTCCTTGCCGTGTTCAATACTGTTTTCTGGTGTGATTCCACCTTATTGAACATAACTTTATGGATTGTCATGTTACAATTTCTTCGGCTGTGTCATTTTATTGAGGTAATATCAATGTCAGGTCTAAATTCCATGTGTATATCTGATTGGAAATATGTTTAATGAGAAAAATGTTGAGGCGTTGAATACTTATTATCCACACTATAAGGCAGAAATGGTATTGGACACAACACCATGCTGCCTGTATGAAGTACAATAAACCTGAACTCGCAGAATGCTTCAATTTGCATTTGCCTAATCCCTAAACATTAATGTGAAATTAGGCTGAAATCCCTGCAAACGCTGAGGAAAATGTCATCAGTTTTCCTTTGTCTGTGGTTATCACTGGGTGGCTTATTAATATAGGATTTAAAAGATTTGCAGCATTAAGCTCAGCTGTCCACCTGACTTTGCCTGACTGCTTATCCCCATAAGTGTTATGCAAATATTCAAATCTTATTTTTTTAAGCAGTTGTTAAATAGTGGATTAGCACAGGCAGGTGCTCGGAAAATGTTAAAAGCCCACCAGGAGTAAGCCAAGTTATTCTCTCGCTGTGACCCAATGAGAGAGAGAGATGACTGGCAGCTCACGAGTCCCTGATGGGTGGCTGTACCTAAACACAGTTATCTGGGCACCAATCTGTGGGGAGCAGGTGAAGCTGGCAGCTTGGCTTGTATAAAGCTGATGGAGTCCATCTGATGCCTCCTCATTCTAATATATTGGAGCCACAGCAGTAGGTACATCTCGACATGACCAGGGCTAAACAGCCTGATTTCATCAAGAATGGCGCTATTGATGTATATGTGAGGGTGTGCGCTTGCTTCCCATCTGCCAAGATTGGCACCAGGTGCACATGACTAGAAAAGCAGATTAGACAATGGATTGATTCTTTTTAAGTGAGATCTCAAGGTGTTTATGATGGAAATTAATATTATATAGGTTGGACATCATGAGCAGAATTGAAAACTCTTCATACAGCATCCTAAAGTTGTTCAGGAACATAAACACGCAAAGATGAAAGATAAATTAGGTGGTATACTTTTCATTAATTCCCCACAGTGTTTTAAATCTCCATTTGAATGTTGGAATATAATGGGTATCAGTGCTTCGACTGTCCACTGGACCACTTGAGGCATGGTGACAAGTACTTAGTGAACTCACTGATACCATAATCAACTGCATTTGATAAGGTGCCACATGCAGGGTGGGGCATCAAAGTAAAAGAAGTGGCAGTTCAGGGTTATGTTTGTAGATGGGTGCAGAATTGGCTCAAACAGAGGAAGCAGAGGGTGATGGTGTGAGGAACCTGATCAGAATTGGCTGATGTTAAAAGCAGTGTCCCTCAGAGGTCAGTGCTGCTATTTTTAATATATATAAATGATTTAGATATGAATATAAGTAACAAGCTGGTTAACATTTGCAGATGATACCAAGCCAGCTGAATTGGCAGATAATCTTGAATCCATTGAATCATTAGACGTGGACAGCAGACAGGCTTGGGCAGATTTGTGGCAGATGAAATTTTATGTCAGTAAATGTAAAGTATTACACATAGGAAGTAAAAATGTTAGGTTTGAATATACATTGGGTGGTCTGAAAATCGAGAGTATACCTTATGAGAAGGATGTAGGAGTCGTAGTGGACTCTAAGCTATCGACTTGCCAACAGTGTTCAGAAGCCATTAAGAAGGCTAACAGGACGTCAGGTTATATAGCGCCCTGATGTGTGGAGTACAAGTCCAAGGAGGTTCTGCTCAACCTTTATAACACACTGGTGAGGCCTCATCTGGAGCACCATGTGCAGTTTTGGTCTCTAGGCTACAAAAAGGACATAGCATAGCTAGAAAAGGTCCAGAGAAGAGCGACAATGCTGATTCCAGGGCTATAGGGGATGAATTATGAAGAAAGATTAAAAGAGCTGAGCCTTTACAGTTTAAGCAAAAGAAGATTAAGAGCTCATTTATACTTCGCGCTCAGAACGCATACGCGCCCGCATCATGGCCGCCACGCGTTCTGAGCATTCATTTGATGCGTCCTCTGAGCAGGTCCTCATAAATTAACGCGACGCGTGCGCGAGTTGCAGTACCAGCAAAAAGTCGGGGGGCGCAGTGTACTAAAAGTTGGAATGTGACGTCAGAGTCTCTGTTTACTATCTACATGTGACAGAAAGCTGCTTTTGCGGATCCTACGAGATTGGTGTGCGTGCTTCGATATTTGATAAATGGTTCCATGTGGTGAAGCAAAATGCCGACATACAAATGTATTCATGGTGCTTTTATATTCAAGCGTCGCATATTCCCTATCGTAATGACACGATACGTTTTAAAAGTCTCACATACCGTCTTCTATGCTGTCTTTTTTTCTAGGGCTTCCTCTGCTCCTGACAGCAGCGAATCGCCAGCAATAGATCGCCACATTAAATGTATGATATTCCAACTCTCTGCACATTTAGAATCCTTAGATTTATACTTGATATCACTTTCATGATGAAAAGCATTAAAGTATGTATATTACATTTTACAGATAAATTGGTAATTTTGTTTAAATAATGAATTGAACCCTCGTTTATCACGGTTAATCCGTTCCAGACTGTACCGTGATAAATGAATTTTCGCGAAGTAGGATTCTTTATTTATAAATCGAATATTTTCGCAGTTAGAGTATAGAAAACCTGTTTTACGACCTTCTAAATATGTTTTTTAACATTATTAGAGCCCTCTAGACATGAAATAACACCCTTTAGTCACCATTACACTCGTATTACCCAATATATTAGACAAAATAAGAGAAAATTAGACATATTAGATGTTACAAATATTATTATTATTGTACTGTACATTTAATTACACACACTCACAGTTCTTACACACAACCACTAATCTATGAAGGCACGACCTCAGTAGGAGAGTCTTCAGGTAGTGCAGTATCTTCAGCAGGTGCGTCGTTGTCTTCTTCCGCTGAAGAAGTACTAGGA
Source organism: Erpetoichthys calabaricus (assembly GCF_900747795.2). Taxonomy (NCBI): domain Eukaryota; kingdom Metazoa; phylum Chordata; class Cladistia; order Polypteriformes; family Polypteridae; genus Erpetoichthys; species Erpetoichthys calabaricus. The sequence goes on from NC_041394.2 coordinate 32,056,424, forward strand.
GTAGGCAGTGGGTGTCTGGGTGCGCGGCTGAAGAACATCTTGATAGGCAGTTGCTGGCGCTGTCTTTTCATATGTGTGAGGAGGCTTTTGTAGGGTATTGCCATGTTTGATCATATCCAAGAGTTCCACCTTCTCCTGGATGGTAAGCATCTTCCTCCGGCGCTTAGTTTCATTGTCAGAAGGCTTAGAAAAAGCAGCACGTTTAGGAGCCATTGTGGGGCTTAGATAAAAGTTCTCAGAAAGCGCATGCGTAGTGACATAAGCATGTATGAGAAAACATCACGATAGAGTGGAGCCGCGAAAGTTGAAGCATGATATAGCGAGGGATCACTGTACTGTTAATAATTACACACATGGGGGTGACACAGTGGCGGAGCGTTAGAGCTGCTGTCTTGCAGGTATTCACGTTGCTGATATTCCCTGCCTGGACTTTACGTGTTTTCCTGCTGGGTTTCCTCAGTGTGCTCTAGCTTCCTTCCAAAGAAATGCAGATTTGGGCATTTGGTGCCGCTAAAATGACGCTAGTGTATGTGTGTGCTTGTGTTCACCTTGCGATGAGCTGAGGCATCTTTCAGGAATTGTTTCTCACTCGTGCCCAATGCTTGCTGGAATGGACACATCCCTGGATTTAATCAATAAACATCCTTTTCAGAGATATTGCGGTAAGGTGTCATCGGAATTTAATGGGTGTTCTAGGCAATACACAACACAGAGAAGCTGAACATGTTCTCACTGTGATAATATCTCGCACTGCCACCTGGCAGATTCCTCCAGATTTACGTAAAGTACGCATGCAAATATAAACACTTCAACGCTTGCATAGCAGGAGCGTCCGCTGCAGCATGCGTCACGTCATGTGAAGTATAACTCCGTTTGTAAATTATGAAATTATGAAGGGGATTAGTCCAGTGGATTGAGACTGTTGTTTTAAAATGAGTTCATCAAGAACACAGGGACACAGCTGGAAACCTGTTGAGGGTAAATTTCACACAAACATTAGGAAGTTTTTCTCTACATAGAGAACCACAGACACTTGGAATAAGCTACCAAGTAGTGTGGTAGACAATAAGACTTTAGGGACTTCAAAACTCGACTTGATGTTATTGTGCAATTAAGTGGATAGGACTGGCGAGCTTTGTTGGGCTGAATGCCCTGCTCTCGTCTAGATTGTTCTAATGTTCTAATGTGATTAGGAGAAGGTACAGGATCTATCATTGATTATCATTGAATCAGAATGAACTGATGAAGGTTACAATTTTTTATCTCACTATTGGTACTAGCTCAGTAATTCAAATAGAACCATTCATGTCCCTCACTACCCTTTTTGTATTGTACTGTACACCAGTATGGAGGTGGGGACAGCCTGAATCTCTTCACAGTCCTAGCAGTGGCCACTGATACTCAATGGCACCTTTAACTGAAGGCTGTTGCTTTCAGTACTAGGAAGCCAAGGGGGTTTTCTCCTTAAAAATAAGTTTGATATTTTTCAAGTCAAAGTTATTTCTTTGCAATCATGGTACTAATTCACAACAGAAAATGCGTTCAAAAGAGAAGACTTTTTTTATAAATTTTAAACTTACTTTATCTATATGTGCTGGTTACATAGAGTCCATAGGTGAATAAAACTTCCTGATAACGTAAATTTTACAAGCCAAAAATATCGCTGAGTATAGATCCACATCTTGACATTACATATATATGTTATAAAACAGAGTATCCATGTTATTTTAAGAAGGTAAAAAGGCAAAAAGCTAACCATTGTTATGAGATTCAGTCATTTTAAAAGGAGACCGGCTGGACACTTTATTTCACCAACTACTACACTTTGGTCTTCCTCTGTGTGGATTCACCTTGGAAAGCCATCGCCAAAGCGCCATTATTAAATTTTGCTGCTCAGATGTGAATTGCTCTGCCTGTTCTATAGACAACTAGAGAATACTAACTGAAAAGGGCACACTTATGATCACATTTATTCTTTCACTATATCAAAACATATTTCTTTATATCTCAAAGATTGCCTACTGCCACTAGAGTGATGATGTATGTGTGTGCTTCAATAAGAGAGAATATTGAGCAGGCATGTAGTGTGTGAACAGGTGACAAGACCTGAACAGACAAGCGTCAAGTCATTCATCCATCCTAAATGCCTAAATCCTTTTCACAGGTTGCTTGTTGTAGGACAGTGTCTTCCATCTTGTAGTTATAATTGATGTTCATTTTACGCATGTGTAGCACTTTGCTCTATTAACCTGCATTTTCCAAGTGCTTGCCCAGTTCTGAAGATTGTCTCAAGTCTTTTTGAATTGTTTTGATGCCCTCTAAAAGTGTCGATCATTCCTCCAGTTTTATTATCATCTGTGAGTTTCCCAAGTTTACTAACTACACTGGTATCTATGTCATTAATATCCATATTACTAACCGAGAATAAACTGGATATGGACGCAGGTACACGGCGATGGGACCATGAGACGTACTGCGCAGGCGCCTACAGCGCGCGTCTCATAAACTGCAAGAGAAGTCTTATCCACCGCGAACGAAGGAGTCACGGCCCAAAAACGAAAGAGCTCAACTAACGTGAATGAGAAATGAAGCAACAACGCGCCCATAGCTAACGACTAACGACACAGTCACACAAAAAAGAGGATTCTGCGCTGCACCCCAGAGTCAAAACGGAAGAGGCTACGGAGGCCCCACAGGTCCACAAAGATAGTACGGAAGGCGCAGGAAAGTACGAAAGGCGCAGGCGTCCAAAACGCGCTTCTGAATAGGACATGAAGCAACAACCGCCACGAACTCTCCGTATTAAACGTACGGCATCCTCACACGTCCAAACCATATAGCATATGTGAATCACATTACAGTGATGCATTATTAACAGTACAACCACAGAAAACGCTCCGTATTAACAGTAAGGTGCAATTATCCATATTACTAACGGTAGACAACGGATAACTAATGGAGTCACGTTCACGGCTCCAAAACGATCCAGCTCAACTAACGGAGCTACAAAAGCGAGCCCGCATGGATAAAAACAATAGACGTAGGCGCCTACAACGTGCGTCTGAAACCGCGGAAGCAAAACTGTCTCGGCTCCAAAACCAAACAGCTCCGCATGAACAAATACAATGTACATAGACGCCTACAACGTGCGTCAGAAATTGCGGAAGCAAAGCAGGCACGGGTTCAAAACGAAAGACCACAACTGACGGAGATACAAGCACGAGCCCGCCTGGATATAATCAATGAACGCAGGTGCCTACAGCGCGCGTCTGAAATGCCGCAAGCAATGCAGGCACATATCGCATACATTCATCAATGTATTTCGGGTTACGCCGACAATAATCTCTTTCAAATCTATTTCGGGTTACCCAAGACCAGGGGTTGGCGAGCGAAGCGAGCAGGGGGCGGAGCCCCCTAGTTAGTTAGAAAACAATAGCGATCCAAGCACAGACCCCTGAGGGACTGCACTGATGCCCCCCATTCTCTTCTGATCCATACTCTTTGTCTGCTGCCAGTCAGCCACCTTGTGATCCAGTTTTGTATTGTACCTCTGGTGCCTGCAGATTCTAGAGCGGGGGGGGGGGGGGGCCTTAATAAGGTGCAGCTGCAAAGTGTCCTGTCTTTGTGGCTTTCTCTCTGGGTGCTCCTGGTACTCTTCACCATCCCAAAGATGGGCAGGTTTGGTCAATTGGTGACTTTACGCTGGCCCATTATGATGAACTGGGGTCCTGTCAAGGTTTCATTCCTACTTTGTTGTCAGGTTAGGCTTCTGCATGGGCATCACTGAGCTGAATTAATAAGGTTGAGTTATGGAAGAAAGGATGGAGGATGGGTAGGTTGGCTTTTAAAATTATGAAAATTATTTTTCAAAGTCTAAAGTCTCCCCTTTTAGCTAATGGAGTGAACAGCCACTGTTTTCATTTCTTTAAATTACTATTTTCTATGATCCCGGCTGACTGCGTATGTCAAGTGTAAGATGTAAGTGTGCTCAGAAAATGGATGAATGGATGTTTTTAGAAGAAGTAGAATTTACGTATTTGTGTTTTCTCATTCTGTGTGTCCCTTCATGAAAGCTCCTAGCTGTTTTCTAGCTGATTATTGCTTCATCCCTCTTCAGTCGCATTTTAGTGTAAATATCCATCATATTCCATTTTTATTACTTCTTTGATGTGTTTATTTGCCATCCAAAATAAACATTGAAATTTTAAAGGATACATTGCGGTTAATAATCGCACTGAAATCTGCTGTTACATTTTACTAAGCAGAGCCCCCAGAGTTCATGTACACCCCAGAGAAGGCAAAGAAGGGTTTCTCCCTGCTTCATCTCGATGGAAACATCCAGTACCGCCGAGGGCGACGCCAGTCGGGTAAGTCAGCCTGCCATCAGCATCATCAAGAGTGTTGGTTGCCAGAACTTTTTCACTCTCTGTATTCTCTCATTCTGTTTGTCACATTCTTTCATTTTCTGCTCCCAGCACCAGCCAAAGAAATTGAAGCTGCATTCCGACATGGTGGTAAGTGACCATTTTTTCTGTATACTGTACAGTTATGATAAAAAAGAAACACACACAAGTGCACTCCTGCATGAATACAGATTACCTTCCACAGCGTTAACAACCTGATCATCTGTCAGAGAATGCAGGGAGGGTCTTGAAAGTGGGCAGCAGCGCAGCAACTAAACCATTCAAGGAGTTTGTGATATTCAGTGATAGATGATACAACAGTTAAGGTCAAACATTTCAACATTGTCAGGTATTTGTTAATTCTTCTGATATGCTCATTACTTTTGGTACAATCGTCATATATAAATACATATGCGCTTCAATTATTATGAAGACTATGCCAATACTGGCTACTTCGTTCTTCATGGGATGGATTCCACGAGATGTGTGAAACATTCCTTGGAGATTCTGGTCCATGTTGACATGATTACATCACGCAGGTTCTGCAGATTTGTCAGCTGCACATTCATGTTGTGAATTTCCCATTCCACCACATCCCAAAGGTGTTCTGTTGGATTCAGATCCTGTGACTGGGAAGACCACTGAAGAACACTGAATTCATTGTCATGATCATGAAACCAGTCTGAAATGACTTCTGCTTTGTGACATGGTGCTTTAACATGCCTTACAAGCAGTCATTAGAAGAGAGGTAAATTGTGGCCATGAGGGGATGCACATGGTCAACAACAACATTCAAATAGTTTGTGGCATTCAAGCAATGATTGATTGGTACTAACATGCCCAAATCATGCCAAGAAAACATTCCCTACGCCATGACACCACCATCAACAGCCTTGACTGTTGACACAGAGCAGGTTAGCTGCTTGGATTTGTGTTGTTGGCAACAAATTCTGACCCTACCATCTGTGTGCCTCAGCAGAACTCGTACTTCATCAGACCAGGCTTCATCTGACCGTTTTCTGGGAGTCTCAGCCTACTGCAGCCACATCTTTTTGGTCTTGACTGACAGAAGTCAAACCCGATGTGGTGTTCTGGTGCTGTAGCCCATCCGCCTCAAGGTTTAACATGTTGAACGTTCTGAGATGCTTTTCTTCTCACCACAGTTGTACTGAGTGGTTATTTGAGTCACTGTGGCCATTCTGTCAGTTTGAACCAGGCTGTCTGTTCTCCTCTGTCCTCTTCTCATCAACAAGGCACTTCCTTCCGCAGAACTTCGCCTCAGCTCATTGGATGTTTTTTATTTTCGTACCATTCTGAGTAAACTCTGGAGATTGTTGTTTGTGAAAAATCCCAGGATATCAGCATAGTAATAATCAAACCAACCTGTCTGGCACTGATAAAAATTCCTCAGTGAAAGTCATTGAGGTCACATTTTTCTCCCATTCTGATGTTTAATGTGAACATTGCCTACAGTTTCTGACCACCATCTGCCTGATTTTATGCATTGCACTTCTGCCACATGATTGGCGGATTAGACAATTGCGTGGATAAGCAGAGAGAGTGAGTTTGGGAGCATGCGCTGATTACAGAAGATTGCTGCACCCACCACACAATGAACAAACTGGATTGGGACCTGAGTGCAGGCGTGCAACAGGAGACACCTCAGCGCCACACTGGAACAGTGTCCTGCAACCAGCCCCCTGAGTTTTCCTTGCAAGTTGTGGGACCTGCTTGCAGGTCTGGATGAAGATTAATGTCATACCCAGGATGGAGCAATGGCAGGCTAAGGGCCTTGTTCAAGGGCCCAACAGTGTAGAGTCACTTCTGGCATTTACAAGATGCGAATTAGCAACCTTCTGATTGCCGGCACAGATCCCTAGCCTCAGAGACACCATTCTACCCTTGGACAAGTATACTATTTAGACAAAAGTGTTGGGACACTAGGACCATTACACCATCAGGAACTTTAAAGACATTGCATTCAAATACATAGACTTTAATATGAGGTTGGTCCCTTTGCAGCTATAACAGCTTCCACTCCTCTTGGAAAGCATTTTACAAGATTTTGGAATGTTTCTGTGGGAATTTCTGCTCATTCATTCTGTAGAGCATTTATTAGGTCATGCACAGATGTTGGACAAGAAGGCCTGGCTCACAATCTCCATTCCAGTTCATCCGAAAGATGTTTGATGGGGTTGAGGTTAGGGTCCTGTGTGGGCTAGTCAGGTTCTTCCACACCAAGCTCAACCAACCATGTCTTTATGGACCATGCTTTGTGCATTGGGGCACAATAATGCTGAAATAGAAAAGGGCCCTCCCCAAACTGTTTCAGTAAAGTTGGATGCACAATTGTGCAGTTGGGACAATGCAGATAGGCAGGTAACGTTCTCCTGGCATCCGCCAAACCCAGACACCCCCATCTGACTGCCAAACAGAGAAGCATGATTCGTCACTCCATAGAACACATTTCCACTGCTCAACATGTTCAACTTGGTGATGTGAGGCAGGTATGCAGCTGCTCGGTCATGGAGACCCATTCCATGAAGCTCCGGCCACACTGTAAATGCCAGTGGAAGTTTGGAACTCTTCAGCTATGGAATCAGCAGAGTGTTGGTGACTTTTACACACCATGCACCTTAGCAGTCGTTGACTCCACTATGTGACTTTTTGTGGCCTTCCGCTTCATGGCTGAGTTGCTGTTGTTCCTAAGCGCTTCTACTTTCCAGTAATACCACTTACAGTTGACTGTGGAATATCCAGCAGTGATGACATTTCACCAACTGTCTTATTGCAAAGGAGGCATCCTATCCCAGTACCACGCTTAAAGTCACTAAGCTCTTCAGAACGACTCATTTTGTTTCTGAAATGTTTGTAAATGGAGACTGCATGGCTAGGTGCTTGATCCTATACCCCTGTGGCAAAGGGTCTGATTGAAACAATGGAATTCAATAATTAACTCTTTCAGGGCTGATGTCGACTTTTATCAAAAGGAGGAGTTGACGATGGTAATCAACTGTAAGCTGTGACAAAACCAACTGTTATGTTTCAGCTGGACTCTCGTTGCTAGAGGGAAAGTTAGCCCTGTTGGTTTGACCAAGATTTCCTGCGCTTGTGCGAGTAGTAAGGCGCAAACAACAGCAAAAATGGCACTGACATCTAGCGAGAGATCAAAGTGAATGCATAAAGCAAACTACTGCGTGGACGACGTTTGGCCTATTATCTCTGAACTGGACTATGACTTGTCGGGCTCTGATTTTGATACAAGTGATTGAAAACGAATGTGAGGTTCCAGCATCAGTTGACTGGTCCCCAGCTAATCACGGTGCTGAACGGTTCATGTAGCTGATACGCCTACGGCAATGTTCACCAGGGAGGAGTGCCACTTAACAATGATAAGCGGTAGAAACCATAATCCCTGCTGCCTCAGCCACATGAAGACAGCTTGGCAGCAAGCCTGCCGCACATTCTTGTCAAACTGGCTGCTACAGCATTCAGCAACAGACATTTTATATTGATTTCTGTGTGAAACCATTGCTTTTCAGAAACTATTTTTTGGAAAAAATATTCAGCCCTCAAAGAGTTAAGAGGTGTGTCCCAATACTTTTGTCCATATAGTGTAGGTGTTGCTAATAATTTGCACAGTGAGTGTTTGTACACATATTCATGTTATATATGTTCCTTATTGCTGCCTCACAGATCCACTGCCCGTGGCTTGACTTCCATGCTCATTCATTGTGTGTGAAGCTTTCCCCATGTGTGTGTGTGTGTATCACAAAGACTTGTGTGTCATTCTACACATGTCCTGTGTGCATACCAGTATGTGATTGAGTGACCATTGGTATGGATGGTGCCCTGTGTAGGGTTCCTTTCTGCAATGCCCCCCAAGTGAGTTTGAGAATATTATGGAATGTTATGCACTTGTACATTCCCTGTGATGGACTGATGCCTTGTCTACACCTGATTCTTCTCTTGTGTCCCTTTGATGAGCTCTGCATGTTTGGTAATGGATAAATGTTAGTTGTACCCTCCCCACTCTGGAACAAATCTATACCTCCTGATGCCGCAAAAAAGCAATAGACATTTCATAGGACTCATCACATCCCGGTCATTGCCTCTTCCAGCTTTTTCCATCAGGCAAGAAATACAGAGCAACGAAAACCAGAAGAAACCACCTTAAAAACAGCTTTTATCTAAAAGCAATCATGGCCCTGAACTCAGAATAAAACTGCTCCATACCATTCTACCAATGTGCAATATAGACCTTAAGTCAACCAGTGCAATTTGTACATTTAACCAGTGCAATTTGTATATTTTGTAAAATACTTTTATTACTATTCGGTTTGTTATTATTTTCTCTCGTCTTTTTAACTCTTATGCCTCACACTAAGTCGACTGCACCTTCAATTTCATTGTTCCTTTGTAAAAGTGACAATGGCAATAAAGATCTATCTATCTATCTATCTATCTATCTATCTATCTATCTATCTATCTATCTATCTATCTATCTATCTATCTATCTATCTATCTATCTATCTATCTATCTATCTATCTATCTATCTATCTATCTATCTATCTATCTATCTATCACACTCTCTAGAGACAGTGAATTGAAAGAATAGAAATTCTGAGTCACTGTGTTTATAGTCAGGCACATAGTATTTTGTTAATGTAAAGTAAGCTTCAGTTAATCAGCGGGTAGCACTGTTTAAATTAATCAGATCAGTTTAACCTGACTTATGTTTTTTTCTGCTTTCTGTTTGCCTTTTTGCATTCCTCTGAAAACCATGATGGACCTCAGTGAAACTGAAGGTAAGTCCAGACCACCTTAACTTTATGATTCACAAAGCTACTTGTATTTTCCAGTGTTGTCACCATCTATAAGTACCTTTCTTCTCTCTCTTTTTATCTTCGCAGCATACCGGAAGTGAGGGAGAGCTCTGCCCATCTTTGGACCCAATTGGTTCCTCTGAAAGTGCCAGTACTTTGGCTTCCTCCGTCATCGAGGTAGAATCAAACACAGGAATTGCAGGTCTCGAAGAGTATGAAGAAGAAGAAATGTGTCTGTCCAGAACCTCGGCTCTGTCTATCACAGAGGAGATCCTGGAACTCATTAACCAGAGTCGGGTGTGGGACCGTGACGACAACGGGGCAGGCTGGCACATTGACAAGGTATCTCTCATTTCACTTGACTTTGTTACTCAAGGAAATATTCTCTGACTTAAGTTCACAAATAAATTCCTAAGCATAAAGAAACCCTCACAAATTCAATACAGTATTAATGAATTATTACCAACCCTTCAAAGATTAATAGTGCATACCATTTTCCAATACATTTAATCCAATCTGGGGTCATGGGGAGACACCACTTTTCCTGGCAACTTTGGAAACAAAATGGAACCAATCCCATATTGGGTAAAAGTCCACTGTATGTCATGTTAACTTACAATATAAAGTTAGTAATTAATACAAACACTGTGTCCTGAAGTTGCTTGGGTTCAAAGCATAGCTGCCAAAAACACTTCCAAAATTACCCACTAGAGGGGGGAAAACACCATCAAAATACCCCATCTGGAAACCAAAGGGGTTGATAACAAGGTTTATTTTACAAAAATGGTTGTGTAAGCACACAAAGGAGATGCCTGGAAAGGCAACACGATACAAGGTAAACAAAAGTCCCAATACAGAATTCCAAATCATGGTCGAAACAGAGCAGAGGTGCAAAAATATCAAATAACACAGTCCCAATATGAAATCCAGAAACTGAAGTCAAGACGGAGCAGAAGCTCAAAAGCAGGGGTCTCCAATCACAGTCCTGGAGGGCCGCAGTGGCTGCAGGTTTTTGCTCCAACCCAATTGCTTAATAAGAAGCACTAATTGCTCAAGTAACACTTCTGCTTCACTTTAGTTGTCTCACTCATTAAGATTTTGAATGCGTATTGCTTATTTTCATCTTAAACAGCTGTATTCATTCAGTTTTTAATGGATCCTAATTAGCAATAACATGCAAATGACAAAAGAGACCAGCAGTTCTCCATTTGGCTTGTTACCATTTACGCCAGTGTGTATTTATCTTGCATTATTTGGTTTAATTAAATACTTGGAAGGAAAGTAAAGAGAAAAAAGTGAATGACTGAGAATTGCTCGTCCATTTTAGCCTTCAAATCATTTGGATGATATCCTTAGACAGGGGAAGAAAGTCTAGGATATGAGAATGACCTGACATAGTAGAGTTAAAGCACTAACAAGCCATGAAATTAAATTATTGGCAGAATTGCTTTCTAATTAAGCAACCGGGTTAGAACAAAAACCTGCAGCCACTGCGGCCCTTCAGGACTGTGATTGGAGACTCCTGCTCAAAAGAATCAGAAAGCATAGTTCCAAAACAGAATCCAAGAGGCAAAGTCAAAAACAAATCCAGAAAACACAAAGTACAAATACAAGGCAAAGCAATAGCACAGTAACTCACCAAAACACTCTCACTCCAGCATGTTCAGTGAACTGCTAGGAACCATGGGAGGCCCTCCCTTAAATAGGATGAAGGGCCATTCCTGGCGGTGATGGGCAGGTGACCTCGCATCTTGAGGAGCCACCCACAAAACACATGGGACAAGGACAAATGAACACAAAGAAAAATGTACATAACAAACAAAATAAACCTTAATACAAATAAATGGCATAAAATAACACAAAACAAACAAGAAACACAACTTTGAACACCATCACCAACCAGGGGGAATATGCTGGCTGAACCATGACACACTAGATGAACAAAGGTTCAAACCCAGCCTCGAGGATCTGTCCAGTGTTGATTCCTGCCTTTTACCAAAGCTGCTGGGATTGGCTTTGACTTCCATAAACCTAAAATGAATTATACCTGATCTATAACACATGGATGAATCAGTAGATGCAATCTGAGTTGAAGTAACAGATGTAAGAGATATAAGAGAATGTGTGTTTAGTCCAAGGGGCTATTTGTGATGGCCATTGAGTGTTCAGTGAAGTCGTTATACACACTGTCCCACCTTAATACGTTTTATAGTACAGCACTTCTGTTTCACCAATGACGATTCATAATCTTTTTTGTCCCACAGTTCACATTTTCTTTTCCATTTATAATGCAATGTTCTTTACAATTACATTATATAGTTCTATTGTTTTTCCTTCAAGATCATCATTTTCTAATTCTTTTTCATATGGCTCACTGCCGCACTTTGAATTTGAAAGCACCGCCTTAGTTATTTCCATACAGAGATCAAAAAACAAAACACTAATTCTCAGGTTATCCGAGAGAGATAATCCCTCAAGAATGTCCTGTGTGCAACCTGGGTCTTCTCCCAGTGGAAAAGTCACTGTGGACAGTGCCCAGGAGGTACCCCACCTACATGGCCAGACCATCTCACCTGTTTTTCGACTATGAAGCATGTGCTGCTCTGCTGTGGGGTGGGAGTATGCACCGTGTGGCCCCTTTACATCAGATTCTGTGCAGAAAAAGCTGAACCACAAAGAAGCCATGCAATGCACAACTCCATAACATGCAGCTTGCTGCATGGACCTAGATGATTGCAATGATATGGGAAAGCCAACACTAAAATATACATGATGAAAAGTTAAAATAATTGTTAGGTGTTCAAGAAAATCTATAATCCAAAAGGAAAATCTAAGACAGGCATGAGGTCATGCCCAAGAAAGCCGTAAATGCAGAAAAACAAGAAAAGGTTTAAACAATAGAAGTCCAAACAGTAATTAAATCACACAATTTATAACAAAAAATAAATTAAGGTGAAAAGCCACATATAAAAAGGAATAGCAAAGTCACAAATGGTGCTCTGAATGTTGGCAATCTACACAAATTCTTGAGTGAGGCCACCATCTGAAACTCCCTTTTTTACTGCCACCGCACCCAATCATTTGACCGCTGGAGGAGGATGGGAAAATGGCAAAATGAAGGGCTAGAGACGCAATCCCACCTGAATGAGTCCACCAATAATGCACTAGAACCTTAGCTTGTACTTTCAATCATATTCTGTCTGAGGTCATGGGTGTATGTGGGTATGTAGACTGGCAGGTAGATTGAGGATCCACTTAATAATAATAATAATAATTCTTTGCATTTATATAGCTCTTTTCTCATTACTCAAAGCACTCAGCAATTGCAGGTTAAGGGCCTTGCTCAAGGGCCCAACAGAGCAGAGTCCCTATTGGTATTTACGGGATTAGAACCGGCAACCTTCCAATTGCCAGTGCAGATCCCTAGCCTCAGAGCCACCACTCCACACCACTTGACCACCACAGTCCAGTACAGCATCTATAGAACTACAGTAATCCCTCGCTATATCTTGCTTCGCCTTTCGCGGCTTCACTCCATCGCGGATTTTATATGTAAGCATATTTAAATATACATCGCGGATTTTTTGCTGGTTCGCGGATTTCTGCGGACAATGGGTCTTTTAATTTCTGGTACATGCTTCCTCAGTTGGTTTGCCCAGTTGATTTCATACAAGGGACGCTATTGGCAGATGGCTGAGAAGCTACCCAACTTACTTTTCTCTCTCTCTCTCTTGCGCTGACTTTCTCTGATCCTGACGTAGGGGGATTGAGCAGGGGGGCTGTTCGCACACCTAGACGATACGGACGCTCGTCTAAAAATGCTGAAAGATTATCTTCACGTTGCTACCTTCTGTGCAGCTGCTTCCTGAAGCGACATGCTGCACGGTGCTTCGCATACTTAAAAGCTCGAAGGGCACGTATTGATTTTTGCTCTCTCTCTCTCTCTCTGCTCCTGACGGAGGGGGTGTGAGCTGCCGCCTTCAACAGCTTTGTGCCGCGGTGCTTCGCATACTTAAAAGCCAAACAGCCCTATTGATTTGTTTGCTTTTCTCTATCTCTCTGACATTCTGTGCTCCTGACGCGCACTCCTTTGAAGAGGAAGATATGTTTGCATTCTTTTAATTGTGAGACGGAACTGTCATCTCTGTCTTGTCATGGAGCACAGTTTAAACTTTTGAAAAAGATACAAATGTTTGTTTGCATTGTTTGAATAACATTCCTGTCTCTCTACAACCTCCTGTGTTTCTGCGCAAATTTGTGACCCAAGCATGACAATATAAAAATAACCATATAAACATATGGTTTCTACTTCGCGGATTTTCTTATTTTGCGGGTGGCTCTGGAACGCAACCCCCGCGATGGAGGAGGGATTACTGTATTGGATTTGCATGGATTCATCGGTCAGCCTCAGTATCACCCCTACCTTACCTCATCTAAAAGACCATGAGGTACTTGAATGTTTCCACTTGAGGTACCTGCTGATCCCTTACCTGCAGGAAGCAAGCTACACTTTTCCAGATGATGGCTGGGGTCTCAGATTTGAGGCTGTCATTTCTCATTTCATCACAGATGTATTACTTTCAATAGTGTACATTCAAGATCACGGTCTGATGAGCTTGAGAGTACAACATCAACTCCTCGGGTGCACGTTGATAAAGTCTGAGAACGTTTAACAGCCATGCTGAGTAGACCCAGTGCTACTTATATGTGCAAGGACAACTCCAGTTTGCAAATTCAGGGATAAAATAGCAGCAGCAGCCACAGAAACCCTTATTTTCATAGCACCTTCTACAAGACACCATAAGGTACATGGTCACCAGCTTTATCCTTGTCCATAAAGCACAAGTAGACAGAATTAGTGAATTTCCATGACATCTCAGATAGCTTTGCAGGGAAAAACAGTTGATCCATTGACGTACTATGGCTAGGATGGAATACCTTTTGTTCCTCTTGGATCTGAGAATTAACCATCACGTAGAATCTTCATCCAAGGCTTTTCAGCAAGACTGAGGAGAATAGTTGGAAGAAAAAATAATGATAAAAATACATTTTTAGAAAATTAAAAATAATACAAGAACATTATTTACAGTAAAACCAGAACCTGACCATTATATTTGTTCCCTTACAAGTCAGCTTTAAGAATTGATTGATTATTTAGTTTCTTAAATTGTAGAAGGTGTTCTCTGTTAACTGTAATTTCTTTTGTGCCTTCTAGTCAAAGGACCACCAAGAAATGCATAATGATGATGAAGGAGCAACTTCACACACCCAATTAGCCTTGAGTAGCAACAACGATGACAACATGGTGTTGGAGGAAGACGACAAGGATAGATTCAAAGAACCACCCATCGAAACAGTAAAAACTATGGTTTCAGAATTACAGACTCAAGCCAGTGAATCCTCAGAAGAAGAGACACAGATGCAAGAGGAGCTGGAGCCTTCACCCCTGCATATGCTTGAAGAACTGCTTCAAGAATGTGAAGAAAGTGAGAGTAAGGAGCCATTGGACGAATGTGAGGAAAGCAGTCTCATAGCAATAAAGGTGCAAGATGGCACTGGAGAGAATCAAGAGAAAAAGAGGTGCCTCGCAGAAAACTCAGACATGCTGAGTGTTAAGGAAGAACTGACAAGTGTCTGCTGTCATAAGGACAGTAATGCAAATGACGACTCTCGTTCCAAAGAGTCCACAAACCAAGTGTCATCTCTCTGGACTAATGAAGAAACTGACAAGCCTGCCCCTAAGAGAGAAAGAACTCTAACCAAACGTGACCGTCTTCTAATAGAGAAGATCAGGAACTATTATGAAATGGCCGAGGTGAGCAACTCCCACTTTCAAAGACGAGACAGCATTTCTTTCATACCTGCTGGGCTTGTTAAGCATTCTGTGTCCAGATACAATTGCATCACAAAGCAGGATGGCAGTGGGCAGTCTGTGATAAGAAAAATGGATGCAGATGAACCTCAGGCTTCCCTCCTCGTTTCAGAGCCACTACTCCGTTCTGATTTGGGGATCAGCAACCATCATGACCACTCTGAAGCACTAGTTTCTGAGAAAAAGAAGAAGTTGGAATCAGATTCTGGAAGCAACTTTGCTCTCTATTCTGCTGAGAAGACTGAACCGGTGGCCAAATCTCGATCTTGTGCAGAGCTGCTAGAAATTTGGAAAGAGAAAGAGAAACCGCTTAAAGGAATTGATGGTAATTGTGCCTGCAGGGTAAATGCAGAAGTGAAGGAATCACCCTTGGGGGAGTCTTTGATGACCCTGGAAGATGATGGACAACAGAGCAGCATAGGAGAAGCAGAGTCGATAGATAAGGAAGCAGAAGTGAAAGTGGCTGAGCAACTGCCTTTCATGGTAGAAACAGAGAGAAAAGAACAATCAGAGGCTCATGAGAGATCTGTAACCACTGTACCGACATTTTCTGCAGCTTCCGAAAGTCAGCCAATGCCCAAAACTGACGCTGATTCCAATCCCAAATTTGAGGCTGCTCGAGTTGACCCAAAAACAACCGCATTCCATGTCCCACCTGATGTGGCTGGGATCAGCCTACGTGAGAGCAGAGAGGGCAGTTTGATAGAGAACTCGGACAAGATCCTCAGTAGAGTCCAGATGCTGGCCCGTATGTACAGTGCCAAAGTCAGTCAGAGGAAGACCCCGCTGCATAAGAAGGTGTGGGAGAACAGGGGACTGCCAGGGAGACGGGAGCTTCCAGAGCTTTGGCAACAGTGCACAGGGGTGGAACCCATCAACAAGGACATAGGTGAGCAAAACTGCACCCACGTGTGGCATGTGGGTTGAGGTAGGATGAAAAGTCATAAAGCAGAAAGAAAATGAAGAGTGAGATCAATTCTGAAAATTTGGATATATGAGAAATTGATTACCTACCTGTTTTCCATGCTCTTGTATTGCAGTATAGGATTATGGGGGAAGCAAGAGTCTATCCCAGGGGTTCTTAAACATTTGTATTCTGAGGATCCAAATAAGCATGGTGATTGCCATAATCCCAGCAGAACCATATATACTGTAGACCAGGGGTGGGCAATGTCGGACCTGGAGAGCTGCAGTGGCTACAGGTTTTCATTCCAACCCAACTGCTTAATTAGAAACTAATCCTTGCCAATCTCAGACCTTATTTAGTTTTATGACTTGTTAGTCTGCAATGTAAGGTTCTTATGTCATAGATTTTTTATTCTATTCAATGGCTACTTAACTTAGTCACTTGATTCATGGGGCCAGGTAAGGAATAAAGTTCTCAAAAAATTATTAATGCAGTTCATTTACCTTGTCTTAGGTAACATTTTTAATTTTTGCTTTGCTTTCTCCTCCACTATAACTATATTGTCTATGCGAAGGACCGAAAGCTTTAGATTCCTCAAAAATTTCGATCTCCATTGTTCAACGGGTCTTGATGTTTTAGGGTCCTCTGATGCCAAAAATATAAATGTCTCGATGACGGGCGTGTGTCTGTCTGTGTGTCACAGTTTCTTGAGGACGGTCTAGAGCTAAAATGGCTGGATGGAAAAATACCAAACTCGAAACTTGAGCCTGTTATGAGATGACAATGTGCTGATTAGTTTTTGAGCCAAATCGTGCAAAAGAGAAAGAGGCACTCCAGAGGAACCCTCAAATATCGTAATTCTGCAACTAATTATGAATTGTTCTTGTCATTTGCTATTGTAATGACCTATTTTATGATTAGAAAGATCAGAGCGGTAAATAATTACTGAAATATGATGGAATAGTTCAGGTAACTGGGTTCGTGGAGCACAAAACCTACTGACTCTCACGTCTGAATTTCTTTAATAACTTTTTCCAATGAGTTCCAGCATTAACAAAACATCTTTCTGAATGAGTTTGCAAATTGTTCAGCATATCCCTGTGATCATTTAACACTAGAATTACCAGAGCCTACGAAAAAACGTGTAGATCCGGCCCACCTTAAATCGCTTCTTAAATACGTTCACACCTCTCCGCCAGTGTCTTTTGTCCTCTAAATGTGCTGATAAAGACAAGCTGCCAGCAGCCGGCTATTCCATCCCCCCTCTGACTTAGAACACGAACTTCTCCCAGCTCATGCCTTGATTGATTATCTGGGAGTGAAGTGGAGTTTTAGAGTGGAAATAATAGATCGTTATTTGGAACACACGCATTTCATGTGTGTTCCGTTTCTACAGTAATCTGTGTAAACACATTGTTAAAACAGAAACTTTTTCATATTTTAGTAATAAATGTTACAAAATGTAGGCATAAACTATAGAATGTGTAAAGCCGGAGTTCCAAAGATCAAATAAACACGTTCACAAAGGCTTCAAGGATGATACAACAGTTTCTGTGGCGTAGCGCGCTAAGATTTGCCTTGCAACTTTGCTGTTCCTCACAGATCTGAGTTTGATTCCCTGCTAGGGATAAAGTGTTACTTTTTTTTTTCTTTTTATCCTCAAAAGGACATAAAATTTATAAATTGGTATGCACTGTCAGTTATTGAGATCATTATATTTTCATGTTGGATGCTCCTTTTAAAATAATTTTTTAACAATTGAGACTGCAATTAACATGAACAACTGTCCTTATAACTGTTATCTTTAAGATCCATAACACACAGACAGACTGAGCACTGCGTAATAGAGAGACAGACAGGCAGAGATATATAAATAAACAGGGAAGGCACATGTACTGAAAGAAAAAAAACATCAACATGTGTGTTGTTCCTGCAGCACTGAATGAGCTCAGGCTCTCTAACATCACCCCTCCCCCCGCCCCCCGATCTGACTCTAAGTAACAGCGCAAGTACAGACGCAAACCAAGTGTAATCAAGAGTCCCCGGTTCAATCCCCACTCACTCCTATATTTGCTGTTTTCAGTAGTAAGCTGCTCTTTTTGGTAATATTATACAGTACACACATGCACTTGGTTTGCGTCTGTACTTGTGCTGTTACTTAGAGAGTCAGATGGGCGGAGGGGTGATGTTAGAGCGCGTGAGCTTATTCAGTGCAGCAGGAACAACGCACATGTTGATGTTTTTTTTCTTTCAGTGCGTGTGCCTTCCCTGTTTATTTATATATCTCTGCCTGTCTGTCTCTCTATTACGCAGTGCTCAGTCTGTCTGTGTGTTATGGATCTTAAAGATAACAGTTATAAGGACAGTTGTTCATGTTAATTGCAGTCTCAATTGTTAAAAAATTATTTTAAACGGAACATCCAACATGAAAATATAACGATCTCATTAACTGACAGTGCATACCAATTTACAAATTTTATGTCCGTTTGAGGTTAAAAAGAAAAAAAAAAAGCAACACTTTATCTCCAGCGGGGAATCAAACTCAGATCTGTGAGCCACGGCAAAGCTGCTGCGCTCTAAGAAGCAAATATTAGCGCACTACGCCACGGAAACTGTTGTGTCCTCCTTGAAGCTTTTGTGAAAGTGTTTATTTGATCTTTAGAACTCCGGCTTTACACATTCTATAGTTTATGCCTACATTTTGTAACATTTATTACTAAAATATGAAAAAGTTTCTGTTTTAACAATGTGTTTACACAGATTACTGTAGAAACAATAACGATCTATTATTTCCACTCTAAAACTCCACTTCACTCCCAGATAATCAATCAAGGCATGAGCTTGGAAAAGTTTGTGCACGTTCTAAGTCGGTGGGGGGATGGAATAGCCGGCTGCTGGAAGCTTGTCTTTATCAGCACATTTAGAGGACAAAAGACGCTGGCGGAGAGGTGTGAACGGATTTAAGAAGCGATTTAAGGTGGGACGGATCTATGAGTTTTTTCGTAGGCTGTGGTAATTCTAGTGTTAACTGAGTACAAAGTTGAGTCGTGACATTGCGAGGGTAAATCAAAAAAGTAAAGTCTTATTTGAAAATTACAGGGTAACTGCAATGGATAGAAGCTGTTGCAGTGGCTTATGGGTAGTATAAACATGCTCAACACATCCCTCTGTATTTACTCTAGTTGAAGCCAAGATCAAATGAACATGCACACTCCACTGCAGGACTGCATGATTGTTGAGGAACACGGCGTAGTGAGATTTCTTTGGGCAGAGGAATTAAACCTTCTGAAATTCACCAAAAGATGTCACGACAACAACAACAACATTTATTTCTATAGCACATTTTCATACAAAAAATAGCTCAAAGTGCTTTACATAATGAAGAAAAGAAAAATAAAAGACAAAATAAGAAATTAAAATAAGACAACATTAGTTAACAAAGAAAAGGAGTAAGGTCCGATGGCCAGGGGGGACAGAAAAAAAAAAAAAAAAAACTCCAGAAAGCTGGAGAACAAAAATAAAATCTGTAGGGGTTCCAGGCCACGAGACCACCCAGTCCCTTCTGGGCATTCTACCTAACATAAATGAAATAGTCCTCTTTGTAGTTAGGGTTCTCATGGAGTCACTTGATGGTGATGGTCATACAGACTTCTGACTTTTAATCCATCCATCATTGTTGGAACATCATGGTACTTTGAGCAGATGCGCCACCACCAAAAGGACACCGGAAAAGGAAACAGAAGAGAGAGTAGGGGTTAGTACAGATTTTAGAGCCACCATGAATAGTTATTATAATGAATTGGATATACAGAGTATCAGGATTTAAATTACAGTGAAGTTATGAGAAGGCCATGTTAAAATAATGTGTTTTCAGTAGTTTTTTAAAGTGCTCCACTGTATTAGCCTGGCGAATTCCTACTGGCAGGCTATTCCAGATTTTAGGTGCATAACAGCAGAAGGCCGCCTCACCACTTCTTTTAAGTTTTGCTCTTGGAATTCTAAGGAGACACTCAGTTAAGGATCTGAGGTTGCGATTTGGAATATAAGATGTCAGACATTCCGATATATAAGATGGAGTGAGATTATTTAAGGCTTTATAAACCATAAGCAGAATTTTAAAGTCAATCCTGAATGACACAGGTAACCAGTGTAGTGACATCAAAACTGGAGAGATGTGCTCGGATTTTCTTTTCCTAGTTAGGATTCTAGCAGCTGCATTCTGCACTCGTTTTAAACGATTTATGTCTTTTTTGGGTCGTCCTGAGAGGAGTGCGTTACAGTAATCTAGTCGACTGAAAACAAACGCGTGAACTAATTTCTCAGCATCTTTCAATGATATAAGAGGTCTAACTTTTGCTATGTTTCTTAAGTGAAAAAATGCCGTCCGAGTGATCTGATTAAGGATCGAGTTTATTCCTAATAGCCTCATTGTATCCAGTTTTCATGTTAGCTCAGTATGGAACTGAAGAACTCAAGGAAACATTTATGAATGGGTAGAAAGATTTAAAGTGGGAAGAACAAGTGTAACTGAAGAAGCTCCATCTGGTCGACTATCAACATCATGCACAGAAGACTTTGTCAACATGGTGAATGCCTTCATCAGATAAGACCGACAGATTACATTGTCCCATGGTCCTGCACATTTGGATATCAGCTATGGATCTGCACATGCCATAGTGCATGATAACTTGGGATCCTGTTAAGTTTGTGCAAGATGGATACCCGAACAGCTTACTGACCAGCACAAGTCAACACCCTTTGAATTTTGGCAGGTTTCATTCCCGCTGCCCAAAGAAATACAACTATGGCACATTGTTCAGCAGTGGTGCAATCCCACAGTGCAGCCATGTTCATTTGACTCTGGCTTCGGTTTGGCTAATGGTAGAGCGCTGTGCTGTGCATGTTTGACCCACCCATATTGCATCAGCTTCTATCGTTACCATGTCATTTTCAATTTTTTGATTTACCCACATGTATAATTTCTAATGTGCTGCACTGTTTGTATTTCTTTACAGCTGATAGGATACGTCGTGATGCAGAATTCGGTGAACAGTTCAGTTTGAAATGTTAAACCTACCGACCCAAGTTGTTCTGAACGTTGAGTACTCCGCTCCACAGCCCCTCCCATCATCACATATTGTCTGATGTTCTTACTCTTCTCAATGGTCTATCTGACCCACCCTTCACAGTATCAGTCAACTGAAATAACTTGAAGCACTTTAATATAGTGTAACAAGAAGGACTTTGTTCCCACCAAGGCCAGTTAATTTTAATGCAAAATCTTCTTTTCACCTCTGTTACTGGTTTGGATTCAGTGTATGCAGTGATGGCGAACATACGACGAGACAAAGACTAGTTGTTTATGGCTACTGAAACTGCACTATACTGTAGACACCTCCATCCTATTGACTCATTCTTCACAGCAGCCAAAAAAATTGTCATATCCTTGTGCCACTTCCATCATTTTCATTTCGACATTTCAGACTAGTGCTGCTGTGCCTTCACCTCACACGCATGTCCACCTCCCTCTTTCTAATACACATCTTTGCTTGTCAGTCATCTCAGTTTGACTGCTACACAGGTTGTGTGAGCAGAGGTGTTGTCATAAGGAATATTTTATTTCAAATAAAAACAAAAGCTCTCCATGATGTGTCAGCAATGAAATTTATAGGATACGTCTCAGATCGCATGCTACCGCAATAAAAAGTTCTCTAAACAGAGGGTGATATATTGCTTGGCACAGAATTTGCACCTGGGCAGGCTTGGTTAATTTTATTACACAAGTAGGTGGAGACCCATCATAAATCTGTCTTAATTAAGAATAAGAAACACTGGTGAATCCGTTTAGGAGCCATGCTTGTCAGATTAGAGTTGGCAATCAACTACTCTGCACGTACTGTGGACAAAAAACTCTTGAGTGCTCGATGGAGACCCATGTGAAAATGAAGAACACGGACAAACTTCACACAGTGAGTGGAACGGGGCTTGAACAAATCCCCCTGTAGCTATGGGGTGCTACCATTACATACTCCACTTACCTGTTCGTCTGGTAGTTCCCAGATAACAAAAAAAGTCAGGATAAAACTCTAAGGACCACCATTCAAACATACCACAAGCCAATTGGTTTCATAAATCAACCATTTTTTGTGCATTGATATTTTAATGTTTCCTTTTAATAGAATAATGAATCATTTTTGCATTACCGTACTGCGTAAAGCTTCATTTCATGCTTGTAATCATTGAAAAAATGATCTCCTGACAATCAGCTATTAAGCCCAGTAGAATTCATTGTCTTCTGTTTTCGTAGTTCATTAAGCCGAGATTTAAACGCCCCCAGGCAGCCGCTACTTGGCATCACACTGCTACACTCCCGACTCCATACATGTACAATTCCAAGTTTGAAAATGTGCTTTTTAAAACTCTGTAAAGCCACTTCTGAAGAGCTTATCCACCTGAAGCTAAGCATGTTCAGGCCCCGCCAGCAAATGGATGGGAAACCAGCTAGAAAAAGTATGGGTTGCTGCTGGAAGAGGTGTTGGTGAAACCAGCAGGGGGCGCTTACCCTGTGGTCTGAATGTGGATCCAAAGGCCTCAATGCAGTGATGGGGACTGTGCTGTACAAACGACGCTGTCCTTCAGATGAGACATAAAACCAAGCTCCTGGCTCTCTGTGTTCATAACAGATCCTTGGGCATCCTTCATAAAGAGCAAGATGTACAATGATGTCTCATCAAGGCCTAGTTATTCTGGACCCCTAATTATTACCCCCTGCCTCTAACAGAATATCTCTCTCACCCCTTCATCACCTAATAGCTTATGTATGTGTGGTGAGCATACTGTTGCAAAAATGGTTGCTGCCACATCATCCTGGTGGATGCTATGTGATGGTTGAAGTGGCTCCCTACTCAATACAAAAAAAGTGCTTTGAGTAGTGAGAAAAGCGCTATTTAAATTTAAAGACATTATTACTATTAATGCTCTCCTTTGCTCCCAAATCTGTGTGAAATGTAATGTAATTTTCTCAGACACACTTAGTGAAAGGGTTTTGAAGAACCAGAGCCTTCCCCAGCAGCAGAAATCAACTCTAAATGAGACACTAGTCCATCACAGGACCCACACTCAGGGAGAGGGGGATTTATCAGGCCATATAAATAGGAAGAACATGGAAATGCCACACATTTTGAATCCAGGGCACTGGATCCATGAAGCATCAGCATTAAGGACTATGTCTTGGCGATGCCCCCTCATTGCACACGTTATTTTAAAGTAATAGCTGCCGTACACTTTTATTTATCCCCACTAACTGTATTAATGACTTCTCACTGGTGTCCTACTTTGTCCCTTTCATACATTTCGCATAGGACATTGCCCACAACCCTGGAATATACCTATGCACTTCTTATACTAGATAGATAGAACTTTATTTGACACTAGGGGGAAACTACTTTTTACAGGAGCTCTTTAAATAAATAAATATACAATTAGATAAATAAATAAATACATATACACACACTATGAGCTGAACACACACCAGAATGACTACAACAAAAGAAAATTAAAAAAGAACGAAAGCCTCTGACTTGGCAGCCCCAGTCCCAGTGAGGTATTGCTGTTGGTATAAAGGAGCCCCCCGTAGCATTTCTTTACACACATCTTCTGGATAATTCATTGGCTAAAACAGTGGTTCTCAAACTGTGGGGCGGGCCCCTCTAGGGGGGTGCGAAGTAACAAAAAGGGGGCGCGAAGATGTGAAAAAAAGAAAACAAGACTCGAAAATATGAAAAAATATATCTATTGAAATCAAAACAAATTAACTTAAACTACATTCTGATACTAGAAAAATAAATATAGAGTTAGATAAATGTCGATAAAAGTTAAGTAGGTATAATAAAATATGCATCTATGATATATCATTAATTAAAAAAGAACAAATTGGTATTAGTGGGCTCCTTTCAAAAAAACGTTAGGGGAGCGCGATTAAAATTTATGAAAACTCGAGTCGTAAATACTTAAAGGTTGAGAAACGCTGGGCTAAAAGTCCTCAGTGTTTAGTGTGTTAGAGAAAGGATGTGCGTCATTGTTCATAAGAGTGCACAGTTTTGCTCTAATTCTCCTTTGCTACGACCTTCAGGGGGTCCAGAATGTGTCCCATAACTGAGTTTGCCTTTTTAATTAGCTTGTTAATTTGGTGGACCTCTTTTGAAGTGATGTGTCCTGCCCAGCCCACCACAGTGTAGAAAATTAAAATTGCACTGGCCATCCCAGAGTTATAGAAGATGTGAAGGATGTTACTTCCCACATTAAAGGAAAGCAGTCTCCATAGTTGTTCTGCATTACAAGACCAGACCAACCTGTCATTAATGTGGACCCCCAAGTACTTGTAGAAGTGGACCACCTGTACATCCGCTCCCTGAATAGTGACTAGACATAGAGGCTTTTTGGTTCTGTGAAAGTCAATAACCAGTTCCTTGGTTTTAATGATGTTAAGATGCAGACAATTTTCCACCTGACTCCTCTCCTCTGTCTTATCCCCCTTATTGATACACCCCATAAGTGCAGAATCCTTTGAGGATTTCTGCAGGTAATATGACCTGCAGTTATATTTATAGTCTGGGTTGCACAGAGTGAAGAGAAAATGAGACAGGACTGTTCCCTGTGGTGCTCCAGTGTTGCTCACATCCATATCAGAAACACAGACCTTGAGTCTCAGAAAACTGCTGTCTTCCTGACAGATACTCCATTATCCAGGACACCAGAGGCTCACCCAACTGCATATCTCTGAGTTTACCCCTTAACAGGGATGGCTGGATGGTATTGAAGGCACTGGAGAAATTGAAAAACATCATCCTCACAGTGCTGTCAGCTTGTCCAGGTGAGAATAAGCCTTGTGGAGCCGAAAGATAACTGCATCCTCCACTCCAATATTTGTCTGATAGTCAAAAAGCAGTGAGTCCAGGTGGTCTACCACAAGAGGACTCATATAGTTCAGGACAGGTTTTTCAAAGCTTCTCAGTGCCTGCCTTCTTTGGAACAGGGACAGTGCGGGATGTTTTTTCCACAGCAGTGGCACTTTCTGAAGCCTTAGGGACAGACTAAATAGGTGACAGAGCACAGCACAAAGTTGGTCAGCAAAATCAATCGCTGTCATCCAGGGGCTTCCAATCCAGATGGAGTTCCTGACTTGTTCCTCTTTCTTACACATGATAGCCTTGATTGAGTGTAGATGTTAGTGAAAATAACAGAATAGATGGATTATAAGAAAACCCCTAAATAAATAAATAGATAAGCAGGCGGTGTAAGACATGAACTTTAACCCCAGAGTTATCTCTGTTTCCACCAATGACACACTGTGTGACAAAAAAAAAAAAAAAATGAGCCAGTTAACTTTGCAGTGAGAAAGTGAAACAACTGTGGTACATGTGTCTGAAATTTAAATCAGTTTGGATCAAAGTGAGAGCTAAATAAAAATAATGCTGATGTACAGAAAATGATTCAGTTCCTGCTAACTAACTGTTATGAATCTCGGAAGGTCCAGATCACAAAGTCTCAAAAACTTCTAGAATGCCCAAAGATGGGGAAACCATCAAACCCAGTTAGTAACAAGGATGCGCTTAGGATCTTTATAGACTAAAAGATTTATTTTTCAGAAAATGCCCTGGGGCACAAAGAAGCTCCATGGAGCATAAAACTAAGCAATGAGGCACTGCAATAGTGAACAAAGTTCCAATATGGAATCCAAGACAACAGCACGAGAAAATAAACAAAAGAGAACTCACCCGCCCTGAGCACATTTAGAATGAACTGCAAGGAACTATGGGTTGTCCCCTCCTCTTTAAGGATGAGGGCAGTCCCTCGTGGTAATGGGCAGATGGCCCCGCCTCTTGGGA
Source organism: Erpetoichthys calabaricus (assembly GCF_900747795.2). Taxonomy (NCBI): domain Eukaryota; kingdom Metazoa; phylum Chordata; class Cladistia; order Polypteriformes; family Polypteridae; genus Erpetoichthys; species Erpetoichthys calabaricus. The sequence continues at coordinate 32,082,320 of NC_041394.2, forward strand.
AACCACCCACAAAACACCAGGAATATAACGCATGCATCAGGAATAAAATACATGATTAACAAAAGTAACATTACCGCAAATTGATAACTCAAAAATGAACAAAAAGACATGAAACAAGGATTTGAAACACAACACCAACCTTAGAGACTTCTGTTTGGCGTGACAGTTCTCATGAACTTATTCAGTACTCTTTGTGCCACATGGGAATGTGTTTTATATATTTGATGCTCCTGCCCTGACACGCTACCTGATGAGTATTCATAGTATTCATACTTGAGTCCTGCCATCCCCATTATTGAAAAACATAAACCATCATCAGATCAAGTAAAATCAACGTCCCTTTAGCTCATGTGGTTGTTCTGCACAGACATTCTTCATAGCAGAATTACCTGCTCCAATAGTTTCCCCATATTGTAGACACCAGCAAGCTGCTCTTTATATTTTGTGTCTCTCCTATCACATGATTGTTGTATGATTAATGTTGCTAGGCAACAAGGCCAGGTGGGCGGGACCAGGACTAGTCTTGCAGAGCCAGACATAAAATTCGTCCACATCTGGAGACAACTATAGGAAAACTGAGCTTAAATGAGAGTCAGAAGAATTAGACAGTTCACCGAGTATCACATTTTTAGGCTGAGAGCAAAGAGCCAAGAGCAATGGTGCTTTTGTTAAATTGCTTCAACTGACAGCAAACCTGTTCTTATGATGGATAAACCTTCTGTGACTGAAGTCACCTAAAAAGAACCCAGTTAAACATAGAAATGTGTGTCATGTGTCCTGTGAACGTATTACACCCGTTAAAAATAAACATATTCTGCTACATGGGGAAAACCAGCCCGCAAAACAGATTTCATTTTGGCTCAGCTTTCCCTTCACCATGAATGACTACACATCTTTGTAACTGTTCATACATCTCTGGTCCACCTATCAATCTTCTGCTCCCATCTCCCTTTACTCGTGACCATCACCCTGAGATATCTGAACTTGTAATTTGCTAAATGGGTGATTGAATTGCAATGTGCAAAATGCCTGTTATGTATATATAACATTTATATAAAAAATCGGGAGTGGTCTCTCCTAGACTTTCTCGTATATGGGGATAGATATTTGACGAGAAAAACCGCAAGACAATGATTATATTTTTATATTATGTACATTAAAGAATAATCCATCCATCCATCCATCCATCCATTTTCCAACCCGCTGAATCCAAACACAGGGTCACGGGGGTCTGCTGGAGCCAATCCCAGCCAACACAGGGCACAAGGCAAGAACCAATCCCGGGCAGGGTGCCAACCCACCGCAGTAAAGAATCATCAACAACAAATTAAATCAAATTAATAATATATTGAACAATTATAAAAATAAAGTTGAATAAATCAAAATTTGCAGCTTCATGAATAAAAGGTAAAGTACCACTTCCAGTTAATGGAAATAGCCCAAAAGTTGATAGATATCTGTGTTTTGTACTTAATACTTGTATGCAAAATTTGGTTGGCCTAAGTGAAAGCGTACTCTAGTTACCATGTTTACAGACACACACACACACACAGACGGATACACAGACATAATTCCAAAAATGATAATTTCAGACCCTAAAACGCTGAGATTCATCAAACTCTTGAAATGGAATATTTGGAGGATTCCAATACTTTCCCTATACTTCGTAAAGTAAACAACTATCCCCTTCAAGATACCATGACTTCACAAAGATGGATGGATGGATGGATGGATGGATGGATGGATGGATGGATGGATGGATGGATGGATGGATGGATAGATAGATAGATAGATAGATAGATAGATAGATAGATAGATAGATAGATAGATAGATAGATAGATAGATAGATAGATACTTTATTAATCCCAAGGGGAAATTCACATACTTCAGCAGCAGAATACTGATAAAGAAACAATATTAAAGAGTGATAAAAATGCAGGTAAAACAGCCAATAACTTTGTATAATTTGATAAATCTCTGTCACTTGATATACATATCCATCACCTTTGTAAAATTGCATTCCTTCATCTCTGAAACATAACCAAACTCCGTCCCTACCTCTCCCTCTGTGATGCTGAAAAGCTGGTTCATGCCTTTGTCTCATCCAGACTGGACTATTGTAATGCACTCCTCATCGGGATACCCAACAAGAGCATTCAAAAGCTCCAACAAATTCAAAATAGTGCTGCAAGAATCCTGATGAGGGTACGGAAATATGAACATATCTCACCAGTCCTTCGGTCACTTCATTGGCTCCCTATCCATCTCCGTATCGAATACAAACTGTTTGTTTACTCACCAGTGTATCCATGGAAATGCTCCACAGTATCTTAAAGAACTCCTTATATTACAATCCACTACAAGAAACCTCCGTTTTTCAAATGCCTACCGCCTTCTCCCCCCTGTGACCAAACTTCGTACAATGGGTGGCCGAGCCTTTGTAGCCGCTGCTCCACAGCTCTGGAATGCCCTACCAAAGAGCTTAAGAACACAGCAGATTGTGGGCTGTTTAGGAAAGCTTATTAACAAGAATGCAATGATTATTGTTGTTTTATCTCTGTTTTTATCTTGCCTTGCCTTTGTTTAATCTTTTTATGTTGCACTTTGAGATTTACTGCTAATGTAAAGTGCCCTATAAATAAAATTGTATTATTATTATTATTAATCGCATAGTCTGTCAGTGGAGCAGGACATTGACAGCAGTCTGTCGCTGAAGCTGCTCCTCTGTCTGGAGATGACACTGTTTAGTGGATGCAGTGGATTCTCCATGATTGACAGGAGCCTGCTCAGTGCCCGTTGCTCTGCCACAGATGTCAAACTGTCCAGCTCCGTGCCTACAATAGAGCCTGCCTTCCTCACCAGTTTGTCCAGGCGTGAGGCGTCCTTCTTTATGCTGCCTCCCCAGCACACCACTGCGTAGAAGAGGGCACTCGCCACAACCGTCTGATAGAACATCTGCAGCATCTTATTGCAGATGTTGAAGGATGCCAACCTTCTAAGGAAGTATAGCCGGCTCTGTCCTCTCTTGAAAAGAGCACCAGTATTGGCAGTCCAGTTCAATTTATCATCCAGCTGCACTCCCAGGTATTTATAGGTCTGCACCCTCTGCACACAGTCATCTCTGATGATCATGGGGTCCATGAGGGGCGTGGGCCTCCTAAAATCCACCACCAGCTCTTTGGTTTTGCTGGTGTTCAGGTGTAGGTGGTTTGAGTCGCACCATTTAACAAAGTCCTTGATTAGGTTCCTGTACTCCTCCTCCTGCCCACTCCTGATGCAGCCCATGATAGCAGTGTCGTCAGCTAACTTCTGCACGTGGCAGAACTCCGAGTTGTATTGGAAGTCCGATGTATATAGGCTGAACAGGACTGGAGAAAGTACAGTCCCCTGTGGCGCTCCTGTGTTGCTGACCACAATATCAGACCTGCAGTTCCCGAGACGCACATACTGAGGGTAAAGTACAACTTGTGGCACCTCAAGTTCTTCTTCTGGTTGACCACCACACATCATCAGTGTTGCATATTTCAGGATTACTGTAGGCCAGACTTTTAAACTTCCTAATTTTTAATCTGTGATTCATGTAATTTAGGCGCCTCTACATCTCACCCCCATTCCTGCTTCACATCTGACCTGAGCCCCCTCATAAATCAATCATGCTGGTGTTGACCTACCTGCTGCAGTGAGAACTCGGGGTGAAGATGTGCTGAAGGATTGCAATTACAACAAAATAAGATGCCTCATTTCCTATGAACCAGGTGTGAAATGCAGATATGCACATCAGCACCAATTAACTCACAGATTAAGAGAATAAGAAATTGCCTGTCACTACAATATTACTGTGACCGCCATGTTGGCATCGGAGACTAGCAAGGATTTGGTGTCATAAGAGAAAAAGTGACAGTTCTGTCTTAATCAGATGCTCTGTGCATTATCTGCTGTGTGTTAAAACAGAGATGTGGTGACTCTGCTACACAGTCTGCCATGTTAAGAAATGCATAAGAAATTTGATAAACAAGAGGAGGCCATGTCTCATCCAGATGCTTCTTAACTCTTTTAGGGCTAATTATTTTTTGTTTCTTTTGTCCCAGTTTTGAATATTTTTCCAAAATACTCCAAAGCACATAAAGCAGTGGTTTCACACATAACTCAACATAAAATACTTATTTTTGACAAATAGCACTCTGCTTTATGTTCCATGAGCCTTACGTACCTGTTTGTCTCATCACTCATAAGCTGAAAGGCACTTTCTGGAAAAAAAACAGCTTGAAGTAGTTGAGCGGCTGGTGAGCCATGGTGTCCACTAGCACACCGTGTTGCGTGATGAAGTCCAGTAGCCAGCTTGTCTTCCACTGATCTATGTCTGTGCCGTCCTCCCAGGGTGAACATTGCCATCGGCGCGTCAGCTACCTACCATATTCAACACTACAATTAGCTGACGCAGGTACAGTGGAACCTCGGTTCACGACCATAATTCGTTCCAAAACTCTGGTCGTAAACCGATTTGGTCGTGAACCAAAGCAATTTTCCCCATAGGATTGTATGTGAATACAATTAATCCGTTCCAGACCATACGAACTGTATGTAAATATATATTTTTTTTAAGTTTTTAAGCACAAATATAGTTAATTAACAGTGTAATAGTAAACTAAACGTAAAAACATTGAATAACACTGAGAAAATCTTGAACAACAGAGAAAACTAACACTGCAATACTTTGCGCTATAGTGCTACCAACCACTGGCTAAAAGCACTTTTTTTTAATGAGTTTTAGCACAGGGAAAAAAATGAACATTTGAAAAAATCCATAATTTAATAAACCACCAAGAAAAGTAACATTGCAACAATGCACTCTACGAACCGATTGCTGTAAACAGAAGTGAAAACAAAATCAAGCCCAGTGCATTCTTTAACTGCCTTCCTACCTTATGAGTCCAGCTCTCTCTCGTGCTGTCTGTGTGTGCGCGTCTGTCTGTCTCTCTCGTGCTGCCTGTGTGTGTGTGTGTGTGTGTGTGTGTATGTGTGTGTGTGTGTGTCGCGCTCTCTCTCTCTCGCTTGCTGCACAGGAAATGCACAGGGAGAGACTGAACATGTACAAACCGAAAGGGAAACTGGCTTGTTCGTATACCGAGTGTGTGGTCGTGAACCGAGGCAAAAGTATGGCGAACTTTTTGGTCGTAAACCAATTTGTACGTGTACCGAGATGTTCGTGAACCAAGGTTCCACTGTACCTGTCTTTCGTTTTCGATTTCCAGATCATTTGTATAAAAATTGGAATTCAATAAATGTCTGTGTTGTCCTCCCAGGCAAAAGTTGCCATAGGTGTGTCAGCTGCACAACCAGCTGGGGACCAATCAGCTGATGTAGGTACCTGATTTTAATTTTTGAGTCAGCAATAATATGAAAATAAATAAATAAATAATACGCACAGAGTATTTTGCTTTGAGCATTTGCTTTGCTCTCTCGCCCAGTGTCGATGCCATGCTAGACGTTGTTTATGCTACTTGCACGGAGAATTCGATGTCAAGTCAGCAAGTCTTAAGGGTCCTCCTAAGAAACAGGGTCTACCTATAGCATAGGTGAGTTTTATCGAAGTTTACAACTTTTATTGCCCTGTGCCTCTGGATTTGGACTTTAGATGACATCCACCCTTAACCCCTTGTGTTGACGTAAGTCGCCATCCGCCCTAAAAGAATGAAAGGTTTTTAAGGCTCTTTAGTGCTAAGCAGCAGTTGAAGTAATAAAACTTAGGCTGCCCAATCTTTCTGTTTTTTAAACTCCTCAGCACCAGCATCTTTTACTGTACTGATGTAAGAAAAACACTCATTTGGGGGTCTGTGCTTCAAACCCTTCAGCTAGCAGGGTGTTCCTGTTCTTATGGTCCAAGTGTGCTGTTTCTAAAGGGAGTCCTATAATATTGAACTCCCCTCTGGAGGGTTCCTACCCTCTTTTTAAAAGTGTAAAAAAAAGATTTGTCAAAAGAGTCTGCTCCTTCCTCCCATCTCAGTTGTTTAGAAGTACTTCTCTCCTGAGTACTTTACTCTTCCCTGTTGGGTGTTGACACTTAAATGTTTTTAAAGTTGCATAGCTATTCCCACCTAAAAAACATGTCAAGATGAAAACAACTGAATGAGCCTACCTAGTGGGCATATCTACGCCGAGCATTACCGCGTATACTCACGTATAAGTCTTGTTCTTGAAACTGAAAAATCGATCATAAAATCAGACCCTGACTTATATGCCCGTTCAGAAATGCAACCCTTAAATTTTTTTTACATCTTATTACTTCCTCCAATCTCACATCAGTTTCTCAGATGCATCGAATTTTGTTGCAGCAGCGCAGTTACCAACTTCTTTCGCTACTTCAGCAACGTTTAATTTAAAACCAGCTTCATATTTTATTCTGATCAAACGCTCCATTGTACATAAGGGTTGCTCTTACGATAAAGGTATATGAGGGTGTGAGATACAAAAAACACAAATCAGTGCAAACGTCGCTTCGGAATAGGTCGGGTATTACTGTGTGGTCACGTAGGAACAATAGAGAGACAGAGAGAGATTAGGAACACACGCTGATACAGCGCATTGCCGCACCCACATAGAAGAAAAAGGCAGTGTGGTCCGTGGTTACTCTCTCAGGTGGGCATTAGCATATCATTATCTCCTGGACCAATAGCGTGAGTTTTCTACATTCGACTTATACGACCGACATTATAAAATGCCAGAAATTATACGTTAAAATCAAGTCCCAATTTATCCGCGGGAGAACTTATCCACGAGTATATATGGTATAGTCGTCTCTGCCTGCCATTTTAATTACATTATACAGTGTATCAGTACACAGTGGGTGACTCTACACAGTACACTTTTGTCCTCCGTAATTGGCATCTCTTTTAAAAATATCTTAAGCCTGAGTTACAGTCATCTCTATACAGGACACTCTAATCCTACATAGATGGTACCTTTGTACAATTCTTGTTGTCATACCCAATGGCCATTACTTTAATCAAATAGCGCAGTCGTGTTTAATAGGCATCCACTAAACTGGATCTTTGAGTTATGTGCAATTGTATGTGAGTACTGAACTGAGTACCTGCCAACCTGGTGTCTCCATACAGGATACTGTTACCAGACTTTGTAGGACTTCTCTACACTAGATGCCCAGTTGGCATCTCTTTGAGGAACACTCAAGTCTTGCCTAGCTGCTGTTTTACTTTACAGAATAATGTAGTCATGGCTGGTGGGTATTTTCTATACTGAAAATATTGTTATTCCTAATGAGCTTCTTCTATACCAGGGGTACTCAACCTAGGGTTCCCATACCCCCAGAGTTTTGTGAGATGGCATTTCAGAGGGTGTGACAAAGAGGAAGATGATTTGCTAAAATTGAATGAGGTGTGTTGTGCGACTTTATCGTGGTCATTTGCAGGTCACCTATTAGTTTGTGCTCCTGTTCTATGATATGAAAAGAATCAAGCATTGCACACAAAATTGTCACCTGTGAATGAGCCGCAGAAATGTGCATTCTCGTGGGTTCCTTGCTGCATGTGGAGAGTTCGTAAAAGTGAATAACATTTTTTAAGAAAATGGGATGTGGACCTTGCGTTGATCTGTGGAGAAAGATGAGGTCTAGTATTGATTTCTTCACAAGCCCTGATCAGGAAATGTCAGAAATGATGGGGTAGCATAGATGAAGGGCCAAAACTGAGACAATTAAATTATAATGCATTAGAGTAGATGGTGCCTGAAAAACAGTGAGAGAGACAGAAGTTGGGATCTAGGTGGGCAGCTCATTCCACCAGCTAGGGGCTACACACGATAAGAGCCTGGATTGAGTTTTTACTCAAGTAAACCTTAGTGGGAGTATAGGACCTCATGAGTGCCTTCATATGCATAGGTGCTAACCCACTGAACACTCTGTAGGCAATCATGAAGAATATGAGCAGTGTTGAGTGATGTGCTGATAAACGTGTAACTGCAGAAGTGAGAAAGGGACAGACAACCTAGAGGAGATGTGAGGGGGATTTGGTCAAGCGGACACAAACATCAGTGATGCAGGATGAAGAGTAAGTGGAGAATATTGTCTAGTGTTCAGGAGGGAACAGACAAATTGGCAGGAGTGATGATAAATTACCACTGATATCAGCCACATTGTCTTGAAGAAAGGCAGTAAACTCATCAACAGTGAAGAAGGATGGAGGTGGTGAAGGATTGAAGATAAAATTGAAAGCAGAGAACAAGCTATGAGTGTCAGTCAGTCCTGTTGCTAATCATGAACTGAAGGAGGCTTATTTTGGTATTTATAATGGTGGAAGAGAAGGAGAATTGAAGAAATTGATACTTGACTCAGATAGTCTGAGCCTTAGACTCCCTCCATTTTTTGTTGGCTATCCTAATCTTGGTCCGTTGGTTGCGCAAACCTTCAGAGAGCCAAGGGAAAGAGGGTCATACACATGTAGGCCTGGAAGAGTGATGACAGGGTTGAGCACAGTATGCCAGTTGCAGCATTGCTTTGACTATAACAAAAATTATAGACATGCCTGTTGTAGATGTTGTCCAGCTGTTGGTTGCTTTTTGTGAGAGTTGACTCTTTTAAATATGATTTTCACTGTTTGAATGTGTAATGATTATAATGAGTGACTTCTGGTATTGTTAACTGTTAGTTTTTGTCTTTAGCACTCTTAGAAAGCATTTAAATTAAAGTCACTTGATCTGTGACTCAGTCCCGCTGTCACTTTAGCACAAGGACTAGCATTGATAAGAGAACCAGGATAAATAATCTAGTGTGGCAGACTCCAAGGGTCCTCTTAATCAGTAACATACAAGGACATGAGAAATGGAACTAATCACGTACTATTTGTAATTAACTGTGTATTTAAGGAGTACAATCAACAGATAAGTTAATCGTCTCATTCTATGGACTTCACGGTGCTTCAAATAAATGTGTTCTTCCCATTCTAATCCTGCTTCATGGCTTTGACACATTGCTATATCAACATTTATAATCCTTACGGCAGTACGTGGCATTTCTGTACAAAACAATGCACTGTAGTACTACCAGGTATACATGGCATTGCTACACCACATTATAGTTGTGGCATCCATTTACAGTATATTGTAGTTCTACCCACGATAGATAGATAGATAGATAGATAGATAGATAGATAGATAGATAGATAGATAGATAGATAGATAGATAGATAGATAGATACTTTATTAATCCCAAGGGGAAATTCATATACTCCAGCAGCACCTTACTGATACAAAAAACAATATTAAAGATTGATAAAGTGATAGGAGTGATCAATAAATAAACATAGAAAAATAAAAGTAGTACAGTCATACATGGAGCTGCTGAAAAGGCTGCCACTCTCGGCGGCATTACTATACTGAAAATTAGTCTTGCCTGCTGTAGGTGGCATCATAATACACTGCAGTTCTGTCCATAATCAGTGGTCTGTTATTGAGTATTGATTCCACTCTACACATCATTGTATGAAGATTCTCATCATCAACTGTTTGTTGATTTAGTGTTGAATTTAGGATCTTTCTTATGCCTCTGATTTGTCTTTCCCACACTCCATCTTGATGAGAGGCTGATGGTGGATTGAAAATCCATTTGATTTCCTCCTGCATCATAGTTTTGCTGATTTTTTCGTGTTCTAAGTGTTTACACCCAACATTTCAGTCTTGCTAGCTGTACGTGGCCTTTCTTTGCAGGTAACTGTGATCCTGCTGGCTGAACTTGGCATTGCTATGCCAAACATTACAGTACTGTAGATGGCACTGCTATACTGAAAGTTGTGAAAATGAACTGCTTGCAAGCTACTTAGGGTTAATAGCCGATAAAGCCGTTTTGCTCTAATGGTAGGTTATTCATACAGGCGTCTGTCATAAGATGGTGCGGTAAGCTGACCGAGGACATTTTCAGTTTCTTTAGGAACACGTCTATTTGACACAGGAAAGATGACCTTTCCTTCTTTAGGGTCTATCTGACAAGTGAAAAAAATAAGAACAGATGGCCCATTAGCGTAATAAAATAAAATGCTTAAGTAAACGATATTATGTTTTTTGATTAAGTAAGGGGAAGGGGGAGGAAGAAGAAATTATAAGAAGCCAATTGAAAAAAATGTAACTTTGCTCTTCTGCCTTGCAATGCAGAATCCAGGTACTCATCTGTGACTGAATAAAAAATCGAATTGATTGAACTTGTCCTGTCTTCCTGGGGGGGTTTCTTCCACAAAGTATACCCCTGGCATTGCTATACAGAACACTGTAATCCTACCAACTGTAAGTGACATCTCTTTACAGAACACTGTAACCCTGCCAGTTGCATTTGGCATTATTATACCAAATATTTTAATACTGCCCTCTGTATCAAAGACTGTATTCCTGCCTGCTGTTGATCGGTGGCCTCTCTTTTCAGGATATTGTAGAGCTGCTTGTTTTAGTCGACATCTCTGAGAGAACTTTTGTCATCTTGAGTGCTGTAGCTGGTACTTCTATACCAAACCCTGTAATTCTGCATGCCTGGCAAGCATCTCTTATTACAGAATTCTGAGAATTAAATAACAAGCTCATTAGTTAGCACAAGGGGGGCAATTTTTAAGCATCATCATTCTGGAATAGAGAGAGAGAGGGGTTGGGAGCATGCGCTGATGTTAGCATGTTGTCGCACCCACCACACGATGAGCCACCAGGATTGGGACCTGAGTGCAGCAGGTGACACCTCAGCACCACACTGGAACAGTGTGAGGTTTTTTACTGTGGGTGATAAAACATCTAAAATCCGAATTAAAAGAGAACATGCTTTGGAACCTGACTGGTTATCCCATTGTCTGCCTGATGTTCTTTTACGTGCCACTCACTGACATACGTGTATAGTCTCTTTAGTTGTACGATCAGGCATTTATTTTTTTTCTTTTTGAGTCAGGGTAAAATTCATCATTCATTGTGAAAATCGAAATGGAAATTTCTCGAAGTAACATGCTCTTTGCATTTTTTTTTCTTTGGAATTTCTCTCTTCATTTCATAACTTGGCATGCCTCCAGCTGGGACAAGGCCCCCCTGCAAGATTCTTGCCGCTATCCTGCTGTCCGGTTTATCAGTACTGGACACCAAGCGAGCAATCTCATGTCAGCTTAAACCTCATGCCGCTTGTCAGCAGAGCTTAGAAATGAGCTGTTAGGGCTAACACACAGGCACAGATTTCAATTTTAGATTTTACAAGGTAGTAATGGAATTTTACATTCATTTTTTTTTCTAATTTTGGAAAGCTGTTAAAAAGCATGCAGGTTATAATTAAAATAACAATTTATAATAAGATTTTATATTTGAGCTAGAGAGTTTCATAAATTTTTTTTTTTTTTGCAGGCTTGCCCAAGGTGCCAAGAGACCCCCAAGTATATGGACATGTATTTATTCGAGAGCAGATATCCCTCCCCTGTGTGCAGGAAAATGAGTGTATCATCTCTGCAGCCAAGGGTAGCTTCTCCTACATCGAGGGTATCAATAAAGAAGCAGAGCCCAGAGCTGGCAGTGAAGCAGATGGCACAGCTATTTTACCATGCCTGGAGGAACACTTGGCAGCTCCAGCAGTTTCAGAGTACGTCACATCGCCACCCAATGGTTCTCCTTCCCATACAGATGCTCCAAGGATGAAGGAGGCCACACAGGCAACTTCTTGTAGACCACAGACGCCAGTACCAGAAGAAGAAGCATCTGGGACCACCTGTCAAGAAATGGTACCTCATGAGTGTCACACTGATGCCAGCCTTTTAGATGAAGAAACCTCCACGAATGACATACATTTGGAGGAGAAAGTGGATAGGAAGCCAAGCTTATCTGACAATTATGACTCAGATAATGAGTATAATTCTAATCTTGTTGTAGAAGCCAAGCAGGATGAGCAGGATGAGAGTTCCATGCCAGAAGATGGCACTTACAACATAGACAATGAGTTTACTTTCACAGATGATGCAGAACCCCAGCAGAATCAAAGTCCAGTGCAAGTGGCTGCTGGTTATGGCACAGAAAACGAGCTTTCTTTTAACGTGAAGAAGAACGAAGTCCCAGTGCCAGAGGTTATCAGTTATAGCACAGAAAATAAGTTTACTTCTAGCACCAATGTAGATACCAAGCTGGATAAGCCCCTAGTGCAAGAACTTAGCCGTTATGACATGGACTGTGATATTTCTTCTAGTGGAGAGGTAGAAGTCAAGCAAGATGAGTGCCTTACACCAGTGGCTGATGTAATGACTGAAGTTGATTCCATGGATGTAGACCTACCACTCACAGATGTTCGTATTTCACTATCATCCCAGCAGAAGGGAAGTGCAAATCAAAGGTCTTCACCATTGACTGCAACTAAACTCCCCATTACTACCCTAACTGGTCAGGAGGCCTGGCAACTTGGTCATAATAAAGCAGTCACTGAAGAAAATGAAAATGAAGGATGGTGTATGGTAGAACAAGGAGAGGAAGAGACACCAGAAGATGTCCCTATTACTACTTTGACATCAAAGTCTCCAGAGCTTTCTGATGCTGAACCTCAAGGCATAGATCCCGACCTCACAGAGCCCAGAGTACAATTACCAAAGTTCACCAGCCAAAGGCCATCCTACTTGACAACTACAGTTGGCAGAAGAAGCCCCCCTCAGTGTAAATCAGTGCTCAGCGACACGTGAGTTATTCTGATTATTCAATTTTTTATTGTCCTCGACAAGAACTCATTCAGATGGGTTTATATTTTATTCATCTGACTTCCCAATGTCCACCAAGATGGTGTACCCATCAGAATCCAAGGTTTAAAGTTGAATCCAGAATCCAGTGGTACTGGGGGGGTGGCGCTTTTCACTATATCCCAGGGACATTTTTAGTGCTTTGTGGGTGTGAAATCAAAATAAGACATCTCCTCTAATCCTGCTACACAATGAAAAAACACTGAGAATAAACCTCAAGTGTGTAAATGAAAACAGAGCCCACCCGCCTCAGGAAGGAAGTAGTCTTCAGCGTCTGCCCTATAAAGCATAGCATCTATTTTGGCTCCGCCCCTTTCTTGAGTTGCTGCATATCCAGTGCAGCCACAAAGGCAGTGGACATTTCTATTTCACACACGTGAAACCACACACCTGGAAGAGATATATAATACACACAGCATATACTGTATACATAGACTAACTGTGTAGGTTCGTGCTGTAAAAAGCCCAGGGTCCTAGAATCTGTTGAAATCATCAGAAAAAAAATTGAGCTGTAGAAATGTCAGGTAATTGAAAGGAACTATTCTGGGCGTCTCTCTCCTAGGAGGTTTTGTTTTGCCGATGTGTTCACCTCACTTCTGTATTAGCAGCTAAGTGGTGACTCTTCGGATGCTTCGTTTTGTCGACGTGCTTGCATCGCTTGTGTATCCTCGGAGGTGGAGCCCTTACCCCAACTCCACCTCTCACTTCCAGGCTGGACAGACACACACACTTCCACGTGTACAGGTTTATATATAAGAGGTATATACATTATAAATACTAGGGGGCTTTGCCCCCTGCCTGCTTCACTCATCAACCCCCCCGGCCTGCGCTACGCGCCATCCACTTTGCGTTTCTGCCGCACGCGTATGTGGATTTCACTTTCACCAAACAACAAATCTTTTAATTCTTCCGGATAGGCATCTTCATTGGTAAGAAACACTACTTTTCCCTGATGGTAACACAAATTAGACGATCTATAAGTCTCCGACTTTAAGTTTAAATCCGAACAATATATTTGATCTCTTTTCGCTTTTCACCGAGTAATAATTTCCATTTGTTTGCACTAATGCGATCATTACTATCATTTTTTTTGAGACTTTCGAATTTTAGTACTTTCATTATCTCTGACCTGCTCTGCATGTGTATCGCACCAGTGTTTTTGAATTCTATACGACGTTCTACTTTGTCATCTACTCTTTGTCTTTTATTTCCGGCCCCGGATGTGGTTAAATCTCCTGGCACAAAGTCTTGTCTCGTGGGACATGAAAGTATCTCTCTGAGAAAGTCTCATCTTGTCCCAGAAGATTGAGAGATACTTTTTATATTTTTTTGACCTTGTCTGATCTCTCAGTGGTAAGGTCAGTAAGATACTGAAGGTGCAAGATAAGTCAATAAACATCATCTTCACATAGGTGCCTTCCCTTTCCAGGTGTCAATAGTAGTTGTACTGGAAAGACTTGTTCAGTGTGTCACTGTGTTTTTAATTCTGCACGGTTGCTGACTTCTTCTGTCTATCTGTTGCAGGTTTTCCACTTCTTCTTGTCCTAAGGATGTTTTAATTCCACAAAGTTTTGGAGACCATCCAACAAATCAGCCTTGTCCACTGAATGCTTGTGAACCCTTTTCCCAGTGTGAACTTAACTTCAGCTTGAGACGACGATCACCATCTCCCATGGGAAGCTATGTAGGCTCCAGTCCGTCCAGGTCATTCGCAACGGCTTGCATTAGTCAAAATCTGCCTAAGCTGGACACATTTGTCCCTGTTGCCCCAAGTGGCAAACCACAGGTTGCACTTAGTCTTCTTAATACACAGACAGGAGCTAGACCACGAGACCTGAGTCCATCTTTTATTCGTCCGAGCTCAGATAAAACAAACCGTAATGGGTGCTTGGCAGTTCTGTCTTCCAGTGCTCATTCTCAAGCAGTTCCAGCAAGTCCATCTCCCACCTCCCCCTTGGATACAGATGGCCTTCAGCACCCTCTGAGCACTCTGGCTCATTCCCGTGCCTTCTGTCCAGAGATTTGGAACAGCAATAACAATAACAGCAATGCTCTTGAGCTACAGAGAGCCACTCTACCTAGCAAGGGCCAGGCAATGTCTTCAGCAAGCTTACAAAGACCACTCTGTATATCTGGACACAATCGAACAGCTCGGCCATATTTTTCTGCCTCAGAGCCCAACTCTAGGATTCAATCGCCTTCACCTTCCTTTGCAAGGTTATGCTCGACTCCCACTGTGTCACCATCTCCATGTGTGCAGGTACCTCCTGAAAATGCCACCTTGAAAGCCAAGCCGCCTCACCATCCCATAAAGACCAAGGGTGGTCGTTCATTTCGGCCAATCAGCGTGGCAGTACCGGACTGTTCTGGAACATCCTCTGCATTCTCCACCTCCCCATGTTGCAGCCCTAGAATAATTTCCCCGACTGCCACCTCAGTGTCACCACTATTTGCACGATCCAGAGGGAACAGCCTGCCTTTTGTTAATCTTACGGAAAGATCTCCAAGCCCCTTTAGTGATGTGAAGAAGTCCTGGGGAGGTCATAGGAGTCTTGACCATGATTTGGTACTAGATGACAGTCAGCAAAGTTGTGGAAAGAGTCCAGCTAGATCTGAAACCCATTTGAACCTCAGCTCTCCAGAATTTAACTGCCTAGACTGGCCTGATTTCCAGGAGTTGCAGATGAAATCTTCATCTTCTGAGAATGGAGACTGTACATTAAAAGGAGCAGGAGAAAATACCTCTTGGGAAGAAGAAGTCAGGCCACCTAGCAGGAGCTGCAGGAGCACTGTCATATGTGCTTATGTCGCAAGTCCTCAGGCAGTGGAACCCGAGCTGCTGAAAAAGTCCTCAACTTTGCCAAACCATGGGACGGGAGACGCAGTTCACCCCAATGCAAACAGCACCAAGGGAATAGGGAAAGCAAGCTACTCTACAACTGTTAACCTTCAGATTGGAGGAAGTGGGAAGATTGCCTCCTTCAGCAATGCCCAGGTCAGCCTCACGCAGACACTAGTGACCGTGCCGGAGAGCCAAAGCATCAGGAGGATTAATGTGAACAGCCGTGTCGTTGAGTCCTCATAGTACACTTGACATTTGGACAATGCCGTCACTGGGCATTTGAGACCCACCTGAGAGTGATGATGAGTGGCATTCAACCACCTCCTCATCTGGGGCCAAAACTGAGTATCTGTAGGAATATTTATTCTTATTTAATATTAAGCTGGCAAGAGGCACTGGGAGAGGAACTGTAGGAATGCAAAGATGAAGATGTGAGAAGAAAATGAGGGTGAAGTGAAATATTTATTTATAGCCGTTTCGCTCCTGTGTTTGCAATGGCTTGGCTCAGGAGCGGCCAGTCAACCGAGTCCTGCCCTGTTAGACAACAGTGCCTGGCAGATGGGACCTGTGAAGCTTTTTTTGTCTTGATTTTATTATGGAGCCCGTTAGGTTGGCTGTGATCAGAGCCACCCTTTGAAGAAAAAGAGGAAAAAATGATTTAACGTTCATCAGCACCGGTGGAAAATACGAAAGCACTCGCCCCCCTGTGGGCATCCCGTTGTGAATATCTGTAACATTCCAGACACAAACTGTGATGAGTATTTTAGGGTGCTCTGTGTGTGTTGTTGTTTTTTTTTACCCATAATGCAATTAGTATTGTGTAGCAAGTTTACCAGATGCTGGGAAATTAATGTAAAATGCAAGCTGTGCTGTGTCTTTATGGTCACTGTTTACACATGGCAGCAGACCCTCATTTGCACTTTGGACCACATAATGCCATCTCTTTGACCAGGGGTGCAATACATGGACCCCAGGAGGTACGTGAAGCATCATCCATGAGATACATTTTGGGGTGAGAGAGAGATACTTGGTGTAAGTGGAAAATGACATCATGTCTTCCACCACTTACTTTAAGGAGCAGCTCAGAGGAGTATGGAGACTGATACATGTTGTGCTTCAGTGATATGTGTAGTTTAGAATCAAAAATTAACTAAACTTCAAGTTTGCTTCTTTAGTTGAGTCTAAAAGGGCAAGGAAAAGTATGCCAACCCATTGGAATGACTTGGTTTTCTGCATTAATTGGTCAGAAAGTGTGGTCTGATCTTCCTGTAAGTCACAAGTGTAGACATACACAATATGCTTACACTAATAACACAAACACAATTATATTCTTTAACATCTTTACTGGTCACAGCCATCAAGCATTCATAGTGTGCTGTGGAAAAAATAACCAAATCCTTAATAACCGGTCAAACCTCCTTTAGGCAGCAATAACCTCCAACAAGTGCATCTGGTAGATATGGAGCAGACCTGCACAACGTTATGGAAGATTCAGGACCACCCTTCCTTAAAGAACTGTTTACGCCTCAGCTATATTCTTAGGATGTGTGGTGTGAATGGCTCTTTTGAGGTCATTTTGTAGCATCTCTATTGGGTCTGGGCTCTGACTGGGCCACTCCAGAAGGTAGATTTTCTTTTTTTGAAGCCATTCTCTAGTAGATTTACTTTGATGTTTAGAGTCAGATGTCAGACAGCCCCCCTGATATTATCCTGGTGGTTACCTCTATATACTTGGCAATTCATTTCCCCCTCAATGATGATAAGCACTCCAGGCTCCAAGTCAGCACAGCACACCACTGTATTTCACAGTTCGGTTAACATTTTCATGTTAGTATGTGGTGTCTTTTTTACATCATGCATGCTGTTGCACCTTCTTCCTGAACAATTCATCCTTAGATTCTTCAGCATTTCCCCAATGGCTTTGTGGAGTGTCAAGGTGCTCTTTGGCAAACTTCAGACATACAATTTTGTTTTTGGAGAACAGAGGCTTCCTCCTCAGTGACCTGCTATGGACACCATGCCTGTTCAATGTTTTGTGTTATGGTAGACTCTTGGGCAGAGATGTTATCTTCTTCCTGTGATTTCTTCAAGCTTTTAGCTGTTACTCGTGGGTTTTTCACCTCATTGAGCATTCTAGGGAGAGTAGACACAGCACTAACTAATTTCCATTCATACACAGCTTGTCTAGCTGAGGACTGATGAATATTTAAACTCTATAAAATTACTTTGTTACCTTTTCCAGTTTTTGATCGTAGATGTTCTAAGAACCTTTTTTGGTGAAGCATGCTTCACATCCGCAGATACCTCTTGTGAATCGCAAACTTGAAATTGGACTTTGAATCTTTTTTATTGGTCAGAGTTGCTCTAAACCACACCACTAATCTCGTTTCATTGGCCAGTCTCTGGGTGTATCAACTCCTGACTCCAGTTAACCTTTGCTGAAGTCCTAAGCCTAGAAGTTCACATGCTTTTTCCAACCTACATTGTGATGTCGGAATGATGTATTTATTCAATTTGCACAAACCAGAACAATGATTTGTGCATTTTCAGTTAAAACCGATACTCTATTTGTTCAGTATTGTAACTTAGAAGAAGATCAGGCCATATATTAAGAGTAATTTATACATAAATGGGCTTAACTCCAAAGGGTTCACTTACTTTTTCTTACCACTGTATGGATCTTCGTAATGATGAATTCCAAAACTAGCTTTGAAAGCCCTCCAGATAATAAATTGAATCCTTTATAATCTATCGACCACAACAAACTATGAAGGGCAACCAGAGATGCTAGTTTTCAGGCTAGTTGAGTAGTTCTTCCGTGAAATTGCCTGTTCTAGTTTGCAACTATCTGGGTTTCTCAATTTTTAGCAATCACAAAAAATGTAATTTACTTAAAGGCATGCCCTCTCATCTGCAAAAATACAATAAATATAATGATTCCAGCCACAGTTCTCACCTGTAAAAGTCCAGGTCTTGGTTTGACATTTTAAAAACATGAACCAGGCTACTAATGAACGCAATGTTCAGATTCTGCCGAGTAGCTTTGTAAATCCTTAATAACCAATTGAACAACCACCACCGGGTGGCCAGATGTCCTTGTTTAAAGATGCATCTCCAGGTCTTCTGGGAAATTGCTACTCCTGGCTTGCACCTTAATGTTTTTAGATAAGAACCAATCCTTAAAAAAAAAAATCTAAACCACGCCCCCATTTTTAGTCTACGTCTGGCCCCACCCATTTGATCAACACACTTACAGTAGACGCAACACTCCTAGCTACAAGATTCCATGGCCAAGCATCCCACTCTGTTCTCTTTACATTGTAGAAATATGAAATATTTCATTCTTCAAAGTAGCGGCTGATGTTATTTATAGCCAAGTTTTTTTTTTAACTTAGGTGTTGAATAATCCCAAAAAACTGCATACTGCCCATGTTTATTTGACATACACTAACGATCAGGAATTCTGGAGTTTACAGGTGGTCATTCATTAACGGCAGGTTCAATGCTCCTCAACGATAATCACCACCCCTTGGCATCCCAAAATGTCCTGGTTTGGCATTGTAAAAAAGTGGTCACCCCACTCCCGTCAACAACACAGCACAGCACTCCGCCAAGGACAAGGTCCATAACTGCTAACCACTCTGGGTCAACACAAAACTTCTCAGGCTTCTATCCTCTGCTACACTCACAATGCTGCCACCAGAGGTTCTTTGGCCTTTTTTACACATTTTTCAATTTTAAACACCAAGCACTGCCTCACTCTCTATTTTTATACAAAATTACATAACTATGAAGGGAGCAAAAAGTTCAGTTTTTCTTGTTTAGAATTTGTATTGTATAAATATTTAAGTTGAGTGATAACGATTCTTAGTAGTCAAAGAGGGTTATCAGTAATAAGTGTAAGCCATCATACACTGTGGACAATGGAGGGTGCCAGTGTCCAGGATTGCTGAACTTTAGTCCTGATTATCACCCTCACTGGACAAAGGTCACCTGTCTTATGCTCTGTTTCTGTTTTCTGTCCATTAAAGTTTGAAAAAAAAAAAAGTCCATCGTATTGTTCTTTATTCTTGTCGTGGTGCAAACTCCTTTTGGGTTTAACTTGAAAATGACCGAATGGTGAATTGTTAATAATGATTTGATTGCTGTTCTAAGTCCAAGAAGCAAAAGTATTGAAAAATTATATTAAATCAAAATGGGGAAAGGTAACACTGATTGTCCTCTAAGCTAAACGTCAACTTTTGAGCAGCATTACAAAGCTCTACATCCCTAAATAATTAGAGATTGATTGACACTTGCTTCCTGCTAAACAAGGCTCGTTAAAACACTGCTTCATAAAAAGATAACATCTTCATTTGGGTTATTCCAAAAAAGTTTTTAGAGATACACCCGTTAAATCCATTTATATATACATTTGTGAACTTGCTTAATCCATTTCAGAGTTGTGGCGGCTGAAGATGCAAGGTGGAAACCAACCCTAAATAAATTACCCAAACAAATATTACACCCAATAGACACATAGCTATATAAGAAAGGCCCTATAGATAGACAGGCAGGCAGGCAGGCAGATAGATAGATAGATAGATAGATAGATAGATAGATAGATAGATAGATAGATAGATAGATAGATAGATAGATAGATAGATAGATAGATAGAATGGCACTTTATAATAGACACAAAAGGAACTCTATCATAGATAGATAGATGGAAGGATAGATAGATAGATAGATAGATAGATAGATAGATAGATAGATAGATAGATAGATAGATAGATAGATAGATAGATAGATAGAATGGCACTTTATGATTGATAGATAGATAGATAGATAGATAGATAGATAGATAGATAGATAGATAGATAGATAGATAGATAGATAGATAGAATGGCACTTTATAATAGACACAAAAGGAACTCTATCATAGATAGATGGAAGGATAGATAGATAGATAGATAGATAGATAGATAGATAGATAGATAGATAGATAGATAGATAGATAGATAGATAGATAGAATGGCACTTTATAATAGATAGATAGATAGATAGATAGATAGATAGATAGATAGATAGATAGATAGATAGATAGATAGATAGATAGATAGATAGAATGGCACTTTATAATAGACACAAAAGGAACTCTATCATAGATAGATAGATGGAAGGATGGATAGATGGATGGATGAACAAATGGATAGATAAGAATGGTACTTTATAATAGATATGAAAGGCACTCATCGACAGAAAGAAAGATAGATCTTCACTCATCCCAAGGAGGAAATTTGGCCTTTTACAGAACCTCACTAAATAAGAACCTTTAAATACATAAATATTATAACAAATACAAGAATTACAAGAAAACAGAAACCTTTGGGCTTTGGTAAAGAAGAAACAGATACACAGGAGACAGAGGTGCAATGTGAAGGAATGGCTGATATAAAGGTGCACTGGTCTCTCTCTTTAATACTCTTGTCTGCTGCTTATTTAGTGAAAAAAATTTAATTAATACCAGTAATGGCGCACTGCATGATAGCATGCAGTGAATCCACTTGACTTGAGCATTCCTAGTTTTCATCCTCTTCCTCTGTACGTTTAGCATTCGTTTGCTCAGAGGTTGATGCATTTCATGCTGCCTGAGCAGCTCTTCTTTTTTCCACCCTAGTGGCCCGCTTCTTCTCGTCTTTCATTGGCATCTTTTTGCGTTAAAACTGATTTAAGTCAGTGTTTGTGTTGCAATTACTTGGTATGTTTTCTTTAATTTTTCTCTTAAGCTGGCACTTAAGTCTTCAATCTGCCTCAAGGATGATTGAAGATATGAAGAGGTAGGGGAAGTGACGGCGGAGGTGGTAGGGATGAGAACAGCGCCTGTACACATGCAGTACATGGCCACCCTGCTGGGAGCTGCCAAGAGTTGATTCTACAATAAAGTAAAATAAAAATAAAAAGAGGAATAACCTTGGAGGTCAATCATCACCCCAAAAGCGAACTGTAGACATCATGTAGTATATGTGTACCAAATTTCAGTGAATAGTTCAAACAGTTTACGGGTTACAGATGATTTAAAATCCTGGACAGACAAACGAACAGCCACAGTAGCGTATTATATACAAAGATTATAGATATTAAAAGCAAGCATTGGATTTTGAAATGAAACAATAAGGACCCCGTTGGTTGTCTTAGAAACAAGTTCAAGATCAATTTCAAGTTCATTCTATTCGTAGTGAAATGAGATCATGACTCTGACAGTAAAATGATTGTGTTTTGTCAAATGAAAATAAAATTAAACAACTGTGGTGGATGGCCGCAGCCCCTGTCTGGCCGGGACGCCCCTTCAGCATATGTTCCAGGGGAGCAAGCATGGGAGACCCAATACCTCCCCCTGGATGCTAGATGGCAGCCTCCCTGGGTTGCAGCGGTGCCTCAGACTCCCACAGGGCTTCATGGAAGTTGGAGTGTGGTGCAGCCTTGTTGGGTTCCGCAGGCGCCGCCAGGGGGTGCTGCAGCGGGAGCTGCTGGGCCCTTGTGGGCAGTATTTTCGTCACACCCGGAAGTGCAGCAGGGACTCAGTAATCAAGCACCTGAAGCACTTCCGGGTGCCTAATAAAAGGAGCCAGCAGCCACCACAGAGTCAAGTGGAAGTGGATAGAGCTTGGAAGAGAGGAGTGGAGGCAACAGAGAGAGAGAAGGAAAGAAGTCTGAAGGACTGATTGATGGTGATTGGTGCACTGTATTCATGTGTGATGCAGGACATTCTGTGTCTGCCTGTTTGTGTCCGGGTTCAAATATTTCCACAATGTGGTGACAAGGGGGCTGGGTGGTCTCATGGCCTGGAACCCCTGCAGATTTTATTTTTTCTCCAGCTGTCTGGAGTTTTTTTGTTTTTTCTGTCCTTCCTGGCCATCGGACCTTACTTTTCTGAGGCTAGGGATCTACACTGGCAAACGGAAGGTTCAAATCCTGTAAATGCCAAAAGAGACTCTGCTCTGTTGGGCCCTTGAGCAAGGCCCTTAACCTGTAATTGCTGAGTGTTTTGAGTAGTGAGAAAAGCGCTATATAAATGCAAAGAATTATTATTATTACTTTTATTCTATGTTAATTAGTGTTCTCTTATTTTAATTCTTTTTTTTTTTTCTCTTTCTTCATCATGTAAAGCACTTTGAGCTACATTATTTGTATGAAAATGTGCTATATAATAAATAAATGTTGCTGTTGTTTTTGTTGCTCCCCCGGAACATATGCTGAAGGGGCGTCCTGGCCGGGCAGGGGCCCCGGTCATACGTCACACAGCAAACATTAGTAAATACGCCCTCACACACGGTAGTGTTAGTGTGTGAGCGTGACCATCACCTTAAGGCCGTTTCTCATTAGATGACATTTCTTTGCACTTTTCACTTGAAGCATTCATTTGCATAATGTTAATGAGTGGGAGGGAGTTGTCGGCACAGTCCCATGAATCCAGTGACACACCCACTAATCCATGACACGGGTTTGAAATTTTTTCTTTAATTGTAGGGGTGGCAGGTGTGTGTATGAGAGCTAACAGCCAACTAATGCTCATCAAAAGTACAATGCATAGAATGCAGTGATGAACGATAAGTAATGCGGGTGTTTGGGACCTCACAAACAGAAGAGAAGCTCATCTGTGTGATGTTGCATGGTTTATACGAACCACAACAGAATGGAAAAAAAAAAACAAAAAAAACGGGTTGAGATCGTCTCTGAACTCCTCACTATACTGTACCTTTTAACCCTTTGTACAGCACTGGCTCCATCAGGCAGCATGCTATTTGTAATCAGGAAAAGGGGGAGCACAGGTGTTGCTAAATGTGACATAGGAGGTGATTTAGATAGATAGATAGATAGATAGATAGATAGATAGATAGATAGATAGATAGATAGATAGATAGATAGATAGATAGATAGATAGATAGATAGATAGATAGATAGATAGATACTTTATTAATCCCAGGGGGAAATTCACATACTCCAGCAGCAAAAAATATTAAAGAGTAATAAAAAATGCAGGTAAAAAACAGACAATAACTTGGATAATGTTCAACGTTTACCCCCTCTGGTGGAATTGAAGAGTCGCATAGTTTGGGGGAGGAATGATCTTCTCAGTCTGTCAGTGGAGCAGGACAGTGACAGCAGTCTGTCGCTGAAACTGCTCCTCTGTCTGGAGATGACACTGTTTAATGGATGTAGTGGATTCTCCATAATTGATAGGAGCCTGCTGAGCGCCCTTCGCTCTGCTACGGATGTCAAACCGTCCAGCTCTATGCCAACAATAGAGCCTGCCTTCCTCACCAGTTTGTCCAGGCGTGAGGCATCCTTCTTCTTAATGCTGCCTCCCCAGCACACCACTGCGTAGAAGAGGGCACTCGCCACAACCATCTGATAGAACGTCTGCAGCATCTTACTGCAGATGTTGAAGGATGCCAGTCTTCTAAGGAAGTACAGGCGGCTCTGTCCTTTCTTGCACAGCGCATCAGTATTGGCAGTCCAGTCCAATTTATCGTCCAGCTGCACTCCCAGGTATTTATAGGTCTGCACCCTCTGCACACAGTCACCTCTGATGATCACGGGTCCATGAAGGGCCTGGGTCTCCTAAAATCCACCACCAGTTCCTTGGTTTTGCTGGTGTTCAAATCAATGTGGTCCGGTGATGAGATCAGCACCTGCTGTCATCAACTTTGACATACCCCGTGACTAGAAATCCTGTAATGTGACATCAGGTTAAGGCAGCCGTTATCTTTGATGCTATCCAAGGTTCTGAATTTAAAAATGATTTAGATTTGCTAGCCTATCTTACCACCTTCTCCTGAATTCTAATTGTAAGGAACACGTAGATTATACATATACTGTCTTTCGTGTTAACTGTTGTGCCATAAAGCCTTCATTTCACTGGAGTACATTAAAGCAATCCGAGAAGTGAAATGTGCCTTTAGATGGATGTCACAAGGCCGTCTGTTTGCTCTGGCCAGTTTTAGTAAAGGCTTGTAAATAAATGTGTCAGTTAAATAAATAAATGTTAATGAACAGCTAGAAGTGTGTGAGCTCCTCATGACTGCATGAGGCACCAGAAACAGGATTTGAGCCTCCCACCCTCATAAATGACAATGCCAGGTCCTTGACTGCCTACAGACCCCCTCACCACCTACCCAAGTCGCACGTTCGGTGGGCTTTAACTTGTTTGTTTGGGTCTCGAATTTCTCTGCCATTGCTTCTGCTGTACACTGCGTGGTGAAATCAGAGGTAGCTGGCAAATTTCCCAGTAGCGTTCTCTAAATGGTAATTAATAGCTCTCGGCAGAAAACACAGCACTTGTCATTTACAAGTGTCCTGTTTTCATTTTATTTTTAAGACTGAATCAGAGTTTTTTTTTTTTGCCTCCTCATTTTGCTTTCATATTATATCCATACAGGAAAATGCTTTCGATAGCTATACAGATAAAGCTCCTGCCAGAGGAGCACACATTGGCCTAGACGCGGACAACAGCCCAGACATTTACTGAGATTTGAATTGATTTGTTGTAAACAAATTGGACAGGAATAAGCAGCTCCCATTTGTCTCATCTATTCCTGTGTAACATAATGATTTAGTCGAAAGAACAAACACACTGCTCTTGTGGGACCTTTTTAGCATGAGCTCGAGCAGCTTTTGTTTCATGTAACTGAGCCTATAAATTATTTGCATCTGTCATCGTGGACTTTGGATATCACATTTGCATTTGAATTGTCCTTTGCTTAGGTTCTGTGTGGCATGCAAGCTGTTCACATCACAGCAGTGCTTTGAACTTCTTAACAGTGCACTACAGACCTTCTTTCTCATTTTGTTCTTATTGTAATCTCCCTTTGAAGGAGAGCACGGTGATGACTCATGTGAATCTATCCATGGAGGGCTTCTCAGAGCACAACTGCAATACCCACCCCTTCCTCGAGAATTAAAAAAAATTGTAATAGAATAAATGACTCAGAGTTGGGGAATGACCCCGTATAATGTCCATGGACAATATGCAAAAAAATAGCGAAAGATGGATCCAAAAACCAAAGCATTTTATACTGAGCAGTGAAATCAAGGTGTGTTTGTAACAAAATGGTGTCAGGAAATGACATCAAAAGCGGGATGACAGAAATGATGTCATCTCTGAAGGACCGGAAGTGACGTCATCCTGGTGGGGTGGAAGTGATGCCATCATGGCAGGACCCTGGAAGTGACATCATCATGGCAGGACCCAGAAGTGACGTCATCATGGAAGGACCCGAAAAGTAACGTCGTAAGTGTTAGCCAGAAGTAACGTCATCTCAGGAGAGTCAGAAGTGACATCATCGCTGGAATATGGAACTGGATTTTTGGAATGGTAGCCATTTTGAGAGGCCGGAAGTACTGAAGGTAAGTTATTATTTTTCTTCTGTTGATGGAAAAGAGAGGCATTAGTACATACAATTGACCACTTGTCTCTTCCCAAAATGTGGAACAGACTGGATAAACAGAAGCATTCCTGCTCTGAAGCTGAACGGTTCACCAAGGGGTTCTTTCCCACCACAGCTCCTAGTCCAGGGTATGTACTTTTCATTCAACCAGGAACTATCATGGGTTGGGCTCAGGTGATGAATTGTGCTGACTGGTTGGCCATAAGCACTGGCGCCATCTTACAAATCTGATAGCAGTTTGGAGTTTTGGAGGGGTTATCATTGAAGATGGAGTGCCACACTTTGCACAGAGTTACGTCCCTAGTGTGCTACACCAAACACCACATCGAAGCATGTCTCCCCTGTGAAGTCGAGATTGTTTTGATGCATTAAGGCAGAGGAGTCCATATGAAATCGAGAATGCACCTCAATTTCTACCACATCACTCTTCTTGGCACATCACATATTTTTCATAAAGGTTCCTGTTGTGCAGTGGGAATGCAACACACGTAAGTAGCCAGGGCTCACGAATGGCCCAGGGCCTATATCACAGGTTCCTGAAATTGAAATTCCTGCAGTGGGAAAACACCTCCCAAGTTTTTTCCTCTTATAAAGTCACGGCTCTTGCACTTAATCTGTTCAAATTTGATGTTGATTATGTAAAAGCAGAAAACTTGTTTGTGAGTGACTATTTCTGTTATAGATGGCTGGCCACGTGAATACAAACAGTGCAGTGAAGTGACTCACAACTCTGTAATACGTGAGCCTGCATACGGTCAGAGGGCATGCACAAGTTCCATGAGTCTAAGCAGTGAAGTGACATGACTCACATCTTTGTAATGCTAGCTGACATACTGAAGTGCACATGACACGGCACATCAAGTGAAGTGACACACGCCTTTCAATGGCACACAGTGGGTTCAAAAGTATTCAGACCCCTTCACTTTCTGCACATCTTATTGAGTTGTAGATTTAATTTTAAATGGATAAACATACAATTTTCACCCATCAATCTACACTCTGTAACCCATAATGACAAAATGAAAACATGGATTGAAAATGTATTAAAAATCAAAAACTGGAATATTTCCTCTATACAAGTATTCAGACCCTTTATTATAAAGTTTGTCACATATGGGCGCCTGAAGATTACCTTTCAAGCTCAGAGAAGGTATACAATATCCCACTAGGGCAAGAGGGGTGTCATCCCTAAAAATACTGTCTCTTTTCTCCTCCATACCTCAGAGAAACTGGCCAATGAGGGCACCGTTCAACTAAACCACACCTCTTCTGGTTGGAACAACATAAATTTGATGGCTCTTGAAAGATGGCATCTCAGCCTGAGGAACATAGTCCCACGTGACTGAGCTCCCCAATCCAGACCCACTCGGCAGAGCTGATAACTGTGAGGAGCTGCAGAGGCTGAAAAAGGCCTCTATCACATCTGATTTTCTTCTGCACCACTGTGCACTCATTTTCGTTCATTGTAAATAGGGTGGCTCACTTGGCACCTCTGCTTTTCCTTGGTTTTCCTCTCCCTCATTTGCACCTCACACACTCCAGATTTTGATCAGGTGCATTCAGTTTATTTTATTACACCTGAAGATGTGTCTAAAGTAAAACTTGACTGAAGTCCTCCTGTGGCAAATTGAATTGATTTAGTAGAAAGGCACACCTGTGTATATAATGTGCCACAATTCACATTGTGTATCAGTACAAAAACCAAAGCATGAAGTACAAGGAACTCTCTGTAGACGGCCACAATAAAACAGCGATCGGGTGTAGATCAAGACAAAGTGATAAAACCATTTCTGAAGCTAGCCATGTTCACAGGAGCACAGTGGCCTCAATAATTATTTAATGGAAGAAGTTTGGAGCCACTAGGCCTATTCCTATAGGTGGCCTTTTGGCAAAACTCAGCAATTGGGCAAGAAGAGAAGAGTGTCTATGCTGATTCCAGGGCTACAGGTAATGAATTATGAGGAAAGACTGACAGAGCTGAGCCTTTACATTTTTTTTTGTACTTTATTTCACCTTATACAATTTCTTGTATTAGGAATTTGTTAGTTTTCACATACCCCTTGGAGTCATAGTGCAGGGTCAGCCATTGTACAGCGCCCCTGGAGCAATTGAAGGTTTAAGGGCCTTGCTCAAGGGCCCAGCAGAGTAGGATCTCTTTTGGCAGTGACAGGGATTTGAACCAGCAACCTTTGGGATACCAGCGCAGATCCTTAGCCTCAGAGCCACCACTCCGCAGTCTGAGCAAAAGAAGATTAAGAGGAGACATGACTGATTATGAAGGGAATTAGTCCAGTGGATTAAGACTGTGACTTTAAAACGAGAACACGGGGACACAAAGTTGTTAAGGGTAAATTTTGAACAAAGAACCACAGACACTTGGAATAAGCTACCAAGTAGTGTGGTAGAGTGTAGGACTTTAGGGACCTTCAAAGATTGAATTGATGTTATATTGGAAGAATTACGTTGGCAAGCTTTGTGGGGCTTAATTGCCTGGTCTCGTCTGACTGTTCTAATGTTCAAAAAAAGGGCCTTGGTCAGGGAGGTGACTAAGAATCCAATGACTACTCTAACAGAACTTCAGAAGGCATATGCTGAGATGTGAGAAATGGTTGGAAGGATGGCCATCTCTGCACACTCCAGGAGTATGCCAAATGACATTTAAAATACTCTGAAAGCATGGTCTGATGAGACAAAAATCAAACTCCAAGCAGACACTGCTCATCACCTGCTTAATACCATCCCAACAATGAAGTATGGTGGTGGCAGCATCATGCTATGGAGGTGCTGTTAAGTGGCAGGGACAGGGAGTCTGGTCAGAATTAAGGGAGTGATGAATCCAGCCAAATATAGAGAGTTCCTTGAAGAAAACCTGCTCCAGAGTGACCTCTGGACACTGACCAGGAACATACAGCCAGGACAACACTGGAGTGGAATTGGGACAAGTCTCTGAATGTCCTTGAGCAGCCCAGCCAAAGTCCAGACTTAAACCCCATAGAACATTTGTGGAGAGACCTGAAGATAGCCATTTACAGACACTTACCATCCAATCTAATGGGGCTTAAGAGGACCTGGCAGGAAGAAAGAGATAAACTGCCCAAATCCTGGTGTGCAAAGCATGTAGAGATTCACCTAAGAAGATTCAAAACTGCAATTGCTGCTAAAGGGGCTTCTACAAAGTACTAAATTAAGGGTCTGAATACTTCTATGAATGGGAGATTTCAGTTTTTGATTTTTAATACATGTGCAAACCTTTCTGAAAAAAGGTTTTCAATTTGTCATTATGGGTTATTGAGTGTAGATTGCTAGGCAAAAATGTCAATTTTATAAATATAAAATTAAATCCAAAACATAATAAATGTGTGCAGAATCTCATTTAGTGGCATTCCTAGTAAATTTTCTGTTAAATTCACTTCCCAATATGTCACCAGAGATATACTATACATTTCATTACTTCTTTAGGGACACTACAGCAACATTGACTATAGGCTGCCATGAAATAAAACCAACAGACTAACCTGGTTGTTTCACATATCTTTGTGATGTTAGGTGAACTTCCAGTAAGACAAACTCTCATGACTTGCTCAATCATGTGTGGCCTTTCTCTCTTGTTAGTTTTAAACTTGTAAGTACAGAAGATCACTTAGATAGTCTTTCTCTCAATATGATTATATTCGTTCTGCATTTCTATTCATAATTCCTCAAGATGCACTCATACGTGTTTCAAATACAATCTGTCATCATTATATTTTTAAAAAACGTCTACACCTTGGAATGATGCACTAATGCAGTAAATGTGTTACTTGGCCCGTATTCTTATTGGCATATTATTTGGATAATAATATGAAATATTTTTCTTGTACTTCCAAATGTTTAGAAAGCAATGACATGGACTCTGCAATTTCTATTGTAGCAAATATCCATGTTGACTTGCTTCGCCACGGTGACACAAAAGCCTTTCCTATCTCTTAGATCTTTGCCTTTAGAAGATATTTAGAGCGTTTCCTCACATGTTGAAATTAATCTTGATTAAATGATCAGAGATTTTTGCAATCCAATTAGTAATTGTATGTGACATGCAGAATTCTTTTTTGTTTCTTAAGCGTAACAAAAATGCATCTCATCTTTTAGTTCAAACACTTTTAGATAGACATCTTGCTTCCTTGTGAAGAAGAAGAAGATTCATGTACTTTACCCAACTTCTTTGCAAACAGATTAACGAGTTTTGAGAGATCTACATTTTCCATAATTAATTGTTTTTACGACTGTGTCTAGTACATGTTTTAACTCATTGCCGAGTGCTTTCTCAACCAGCAGTATAATAACGGAGAAAGCTACATGATATTGTGATATCACTGTCTTCATTCTTCACTAAGGATACCAACGTGTACAGAAGTGGACCCTGATCTTTCCAAGTGGTTAGATGCGATGGTATCACTTCCTCTATACTCATTTTCAACACAGGAGCTCACCAAGGATTTGTACTAAATCATCATCTATAACTCCCACCAATAATTGATTCTGTTATTAGATTGAATGGCCAGCACTGACTCCACTATAGAAAACCCAGGAGCGTGAGGACAGCTAGGACTAGGACTTTACTTTTTACTTTTTTTGTGTACAGTTTCAATTTCCCCCATTGTCAACAAGCCATGGGTCATTAATTAATTAATTAATGGCGGATGTAAAAGGAAACACAAAGACAGAAAAAAGTTTGGAGTTCTTACTCATGTATTTTAAAGAAAAGTGCATCTATGCTGAGTAGATTAGAGTAGAGTAGCATTCAAAACAGGACTGACTGGGTAAGGCAAGTGGCTGGCTTTATAAGCAGTGGGAAGGAAGAGGAGGGTCCAACGGGGCACAGGAGGAAGTGAGGTCAGTAGGAGGTCGTGGTCTGGAGACGGAACTGGAACCTGGTTGGGGTTTAGCTGGTCTTTCCTTCCAGGGATCTGCAGATGAGGGAGAAAAAACTTTAGTATACGTCGTCAACCCCTGCCTCCCAAGAGATGCTTTTGGTTACTTCAGAAGTCCTCTGGAGAGATGAGAATCAGTTGGAAGGACTAGCAACGCCAACTCACCTAAAGCAAAATAAGGATACAAGCTCAGCTGTTGAAAGATTTGCACATTAATCAAGGACTTAGGCAAGGGGATGTTTTGTTAATAAATGCTGTTTATTCTAAGCTTACAGTTTGTAATGAGAGCTAAGCATACAGTAAATGTCAGTGGCCATATTTATAATAGAATGACACAGTGTATAGCTTATGTTCTTGACACAGTTCTGATTGCTAGAAATTAAAATAGCCTCAATAAAGAAAGTTAGAGTAACTGATAATGAATCTGCGAGAATAGACCTGCAAGTCAATCAGGACAAAACAAAATACATAATTAACACCAAGAGTAGGGTAATATTTAGCAATGTGGAGACACTGAACTTTTTATATTTCTCACTTGGGTTCAAATGTTTCTTTTCTTCATGGTTTATGTTACCATTGTCGATTA
Organism: Erpetoichthys calabaricus; assembly: GCF_900747795.2. Lineage (NCBI taxonomy): Eukaryota > Metazoa > Chordata > Cladistia > Polypteriformes > Polypteridae > Erpetoichthys > Erpetoichthys calabaricus. The sequence continues at coordinate 32,113,826 of NC_041394.2, forward strand.
TTTAATCGATTCATGCCCAAGAATCTTTTGCTACGCGCCTTTTGTTTTGTGGGTTGTCCCCCAACAGACAGTGCCCCCTGCCTATCACCATCAAGGGGCTGCCCCTTGCAGTTCATTGTAAATTCACTTGAGGTGTTGTGAGTGGGTACTGTGATTTTCTGTGTTCTTTGATTATTTGTGATTCGCTGCATTTTTAAAATTTTTATCTGTTTTTCAGTTTGCATTCTGGATTGGTGATTGAGACTTGTTTGCCTTGGATTGCCTCTGCCTGGCATCCCTGGTTGTGCCTTTTGTGCTCTTATGAGTGCTTTTTGTGCCTCAGCACATTTTTGTAAAAATATGTATTATTTTTATTTAGTGCTGCTGATTAATCACCTTTAATGAATGTGATTAATGCAGCCAAATTTTTTAACGCAATACTTAAATTCATTCATTTAATCTATGCTTAATCTGTGCTTATCACCAAACAAAGTGGCACCAAATGAACACAACAGTAGTAGCAGGTCACCAGCACTTGATCATTTCCTGTCTTATTTCTTCATAATGAACTTCATTCACACATAACAGTAGAGTCGTCACTCATCAATTATAAACATAAAATGAAACACACCACATTGAATCAATAATATGACCCATATTTTTGTACACATTGTTTCATAAATACATAAGCCCTTCAAAGTACAGAGAATAACAACAAACAATTAACATCAAGCCAGTTATACAAGTAGAGTTTCATTTTCGTTTTGCACCAGCATAGCAGACGGACAAGCACTGACTGCCAGTTGAAATTGTGTGTAAGCGGCATCCTTGCCAATATGCTGCTTTCTACCGTCAATAAAACGTTTAGCGGAATATCCAAAAAAAGATACTACACACAGTGTGAACATTACTATGGTAATATCTGCTAATCCAAGTCTGTCTATAAAGGAAGCTGTCGAGGTACAGGTCTGAGTAGGAGACCGAATGTCAATGGGTCAGCTCTGTCCAAGGTGACAAATACGTTTGCCATGGAGCATTTTCAGTCCCCCATGGCGGAATATCTGATTTGAAACAGCACGGTGCAAGTGCTACCCATGTCTGAGCAGTGAAAAAGCAAATAATACAGAGTCCAATCGCTCAATTCCTTATACCTCATTCACACTGTCCCCAAAATAGACTTGGCATGTTGTTGTTTCATTAATTACATGTTACCTACTAGAGCTTACATTACAGCCTACATTCGCATATACAGGTATTATAATGGAACCAATAAAAGTGGACAATAATCAGAAGAAATTGATCATGCTAATATTTTAGTCCATCTGGGCTGAACCTTAAGACAGACTTATTTTAAAATTCATACATGATACTGTACATTCTATGACAATGTGCAATTTAAAACATCTAAATATGTATCTGACAGGGGTATTTATTTAGAAATTATTTTTTGCTTGTCCTTTGCTATTTAAAAACCTAATCTAAACACATGCCTCACAGTAAGGAGATCATGGGTTCAAGTCTCAAGTCCTCCCTGTGTGGTAGATGTTTGAGTAGTGAGAAAAGCGCTATATAAATGTAATGATTTACTATTATTATTATCAATCTAATTAATGGCTCCTCGGCCCAAGTAACAGCTACTTAGTTGAGTTGTGTGGATCACGCAGTTAAGCACAATCTGAGCTAAAACATTATTGTGCACAAAAACTGACCCAGGATTGGAAGATTCTGGTTTTATATTTTATATTTAATTGTCTGTAATTGTTAGTGCTTTTAGTATGTTATCTATTGTATTGTTTTTTAAAGCAACCTCCCTTGGGAGCTGTTACACAAAATTGCTCAATAAACCATCTGAAATAAATTATTATGCATAGGCAAGCGATTATTAAAATTGTTTTGTGTTCGAAATTAATCACTTAGTAATTTTTTGCTTTATAGAAAAAATATCAAGATGCTTAATTTAAATATGACAGAGTGTGATTAATATGCAGTTTATTTCAATTAAAAATTTTAATTGTTCGATTTTTTTATTTTATTTCGATTTTGCCTTTTGTGTGATTAGTCGGGTTTTTGATGGTTTTTCTCCCTCTGTGGTGGCTCGTCCACTGGCACCTGTGAGAGAATAATTTGGAGGTAACAATGGTTAAGTCTTTTGATATACTTTTCATATTAAGTTATAGCATCCATCTTAGAAATATAAAGGGTTAATACATGTCAGAAACCTGTTCAAGCATATCAGGATCCAGATAAAGGTCAAGTGAATTACAAAGACAAGAATGTTTCAGGAGAAGATTGATGTAATACACCATCTATAATTGGAAATGATTAAGAGAGCAGCAGATGTCCTGTAAACAACAAAACTGGTCAGTTGTCACATACACAGAGATTTCAAGAGTAATATCTAAAGCAAAAGATATGAACAAGAGTGCGATAGAACAGACTTTAATTTCAATATGTCATTTAGGTGTAAACCAACAAAACAATCAGAGGTATATACTGTATATACATTAATCAGCACTGTTATGCCAATTCAGTTGTTCATAAAACAGACCTTTGCCCTTATTTTCTGTGACAGACTGCTGTGATGAATGCTCCCTCTATGGCATTTGCTGAAGAGAAACTAATTAAAGACGCAACAGACAAGTTTCCTCCTGCCTGGTTTCCTGATTCAAAGAGGTTTTATCAAAATTGTCCTAGTAGAGGATACATATAATTCTTTAATTAATAATTTAATACATTACCACACACACCTGTACACTCTCAAACTATGGGCTTCTCTACTGTCCTCAAATGGACCATTAATGGAAAAGTGAAGACACAGATACAAAGAAAATAGTCAAAAGGAAAACATTTTATTATTACGGTAACAGCAAAATCAAATATTTGTTTGTCATACACTTCAAATTAAATGCAGTCCTCTGTAATAACACTGAATAATTATATATAACAATAAACACAAATATATGATGGTGACTATGTACAGTAGTTACAGTGGTTCAAATCAAAGGTGATGAGAAAAAAAAAAACATCGGACAACTCTTTTACTTCTTTCTCCGTATAATACAAATATCAAGAGGACTGAAAAAAACAATTATAAAACTGAAAAATGGCAAAAACACATACACAAGAAAAATGTAATGGAAAAATGAATAATAAGGATTACTATTCAGATGATCAAAAGATGACCCCTGCTTGGCGTCTCTAAGTTTAATATGCCAGGCCAATTCACCTGGACAGTCGTCAATGACATAACTCAGTACACGATGCCACCTGTGACCCTCCTTGGCCCCGCAGCCTTGATCTAGGTGGAAGTCTTTCTATTTGTCTGTAGCAACTACCCAAAAGTGTGTGTTTGTCAGCCAGTGCGCATGCACACGCACACACACACACACACACACACGTACACATGTGTGTGCCAAGTTGCTTTCACTTTTGCTGATTCTCCGGGACTTCAAATCTCATCGTTCCTATGCACGCCCGGCTTATATGCCTCATTTATCATCTGGTTACCCTGCCACGACAGCAGCAAAATGGACGTCCTTCCCTGGTATGGCACGAAGTAATGCTGAGATGTCAGTGTGCTAGTGCACAAGGATCTAACCACCCGTGTTAAACCTTCATACCACCACCACAGCCATTCTTCCCAGAGCCACTTCACCTGTCATGCAGGTAAGTGTACTTTTTATAACTAACTGTGGTATGGCCTATGACACCCTCTAGTTGGCATTTTGAGTATTTTTGGCACTTTCATGCTTGGAACCTCTGTAGGTCATAACAGAACTGCACCAATAAATTGGCTGATAGGGTGAATGAATTCATATATCTAGAAGTAATTTACAATAAAAATTATTAAATATATTCTGAAATTAAAACTATTATGCTTTACAAAGACCATTGAAATAAAGTGTGTTCACCAGTTTAAGAGACGGCCGGCAGCTCAACCCGGCTTGGATGCCCCTTTGATGGAAGAATAGGGTAAGGCAGCTTTTCTAGGACACTGCCTCCCACAAAACGCTAGATGGCAGCTCCCCTGGACTGCAGCGGTGTGCCGGATTCCCGTAGGGCACTATGGTACATGTAGTTTAAAACCTGCAAGGACCTGCATTTGCTGAGCGCTTTGAGTAGTGAGAAAAGCGCTATATAAATGCAAAGAATTACTTATTATTACCGCTTGCTGGGAGTTGTGGAGGAGGATGAAAGAGAACTGTATTTTTTATTGAGAATTGTGATTTACTTCTGTTTATTGTCACTGTGGTGCTTGGAGGCACTGAAAAGGAGAAAAAAGAATTAAAATACTTCTCAGTGCTTTTACCCTGTGTCCTGTTGGGTTTAAGGGGCAACAGTGCCACCTAGCGTCCACACCAGAAAATTAAAAGTGCAGCTTTATCCAAGGTGACTTACAACATTTATGATACAATTGGTGTTCTGTTACAACTTGTGAAAACTGTTCATTTTATTAAGATTTTCAGTTTAGCCGCATCTAGTGGGAATAGCTGATATTTTCCCTCCCTTCCCCTTGCTTCCTGTCATGTGAGGTAAACAGGAAGTTAGTTTTAGAATGGGAACGGCTGCTGGCTTGTGCATGGAAGTGTAGCAGTCACAATCCACTGTCATCTGCCCTTATCTCCATGATAGCATTGTCCATATGTATTCATTTATTTTAATGTTATCTTTCCTTTAATATACATGTTTGTAAATGGAAGTAACTTCGTTAGAAGTTAATTAATAATTTGTGTATAATGGCACAGTAATTTACATTTGAAGGATATGTTTGTTGTTAATATAAAGCCACTTAGCACTTTGTATTTTTTTCTCTGTTTTAGTTTCACCCTTTTAATTCCAATAAACCTGTGGACAAAGAAACAAGAGTCTATAGAGTTTTGGATGAAGAATGGTGTGTTTATCTGCCTGTCAAAGCATGTAGTCTGTGTGGAGGCCTGGTCAATTAGCTCTATATCTTTCTGGTTTTCCAATTATAGCACAGGCAGGTGAAGTGACTTGCTGAGGATCATACAAGGAATTGAACCCACAACCTCAGGGTTTGAGGTCTAAAGCCGTAACCACTACACCACACTGCCTTTCAGCAACTGATGAACTAAACCTTTGAAAGAAAGGTCCTTGGATCATTAAATATGGATGGCACACCGATAAGACGGAAAAATCAAAAGAGAGAACTCCTTAATATATTCTTGGTTTCTTCTTGACAACGAGATCAGAAAGACATAAAAAGGAGACGTTTTCTTTTGTCTCCTGCTTCTCCGATTTTTTCTTTTTCATGAGACAAAATGACCCCGGTGTCCTCCCAAGGACCTTCTCTTGAGTTTCAATGGAGATCTCAGCCTTCACATGAGGGGCTCAGATCTTACAAGCAGTATTGTGATTTTTTTTCCTTTTGCAATTTGAAAGTACTTGCATTTGTGGGCTCAGTAATATATGGTGAAATGTATGGACGGTAGTAAAAGAACACTTTACTATGATTACAAAGCTGTAGTCCTTGCTTCTGAATAACACTATTGGGTTACATTTATTCCGGAAAATCAGTGTGGCATAGTGGTTAAAACTTTGGATTTCCAGTTCTGAGGTTGTGGATTCAAATCCCACTAATGAGACCAATGTGACGCTGAGCAAGTGACTTCATCTGCCTGTGCTCCAGTTTATTTATTTATAAAGCACTTTAAAAACAACATCAAGGCTCACCAAAGTGCTGTACAATAAAACCCAACATATCAGACACACAGCAACCAAAGGGTAAAAGAATCAGAAACACATTTATAATAAAATGTACACAGACAATCAACATATCGTACTGGGTTAAAAGGAGTAAAAGTGCATTTTTAAATAAGATTTGAAGACAGCAAATGAAGGAGCCTGCCTAACGTGCAATGGCAAATCTTTCCAGAGTTTTGGAGCTGCAACTGAAAAAGCCCGATCACCTTGGAGTTTGCATCGTGTCTTAGGAACACATAAAAGCATGTGGTCTGCTGACCTGAGACAGCGAGACGGTACATAAGGATGCAGCAGTTCCGACAGATAAAATGGGGCACAGCCATTAAAAGATTTAAAAACAAATACAAGGATCTTAAAATGGATTCAAAAATGAACTGGAAGCCATGAAGGGAAGCCAAAATCGGGGTAACGTGCTCATGCTTGCTTGTACCCGTTAAAAAGCAAGCAGTGGCATTTTGCACCAGCTGTAGGCAAGCATTGGAGGCCTGGCTAATTCTAAAAAGAAGCACATTGCAGAAATCTAGACGAGAGGTTATAAAAGCATGTATCACTGCTTCAAGGTTGCATATAGACAAAACGAGCTTGATTTTTGACAGCCGCCTCAACTGGAAAAGGCAAGATTTTACCACTGTGTTCACATGTCTATCAAGTTTTAAAGTAGAATCTATTTTCACACTTGAATTTGTGATCATGGATTTGTCAAAATTGAGCCACAGTGGAAAGGTCGATGCAGGGGGTCCCGTTGGTGCCATTGGGTCTAAATAGCAGGACTTCTCTCTTGTTCTCATTAAAATTTAGAAAATGTAATGCCATCCAACTCCTTATGTCATTAAGGCAATCAAGCAGGGACTGGACAGAGCATGGACCAGGGCTCTTTAGAGAGAAATAAACCTGACAGTCGTCCGCATAAAGATGAAAGGAAATACCATGTTTCTGGAAAAATAGCGCCGAGTGGCAGCAGGTACAAGGAGAATAGAAGAGGTACCAGGATGGAGCCCCAGGGGAGGTCAACAGAAGTGGAGGTAAAATCATAATAATAATACTTTGCATTTATATTGCGCTTTTCTCACTACTCAAAGCGCTCAGCAATTGCAGGTTAAGGGCCTTGCTCAAGGGCCCAACAGAGCAGAGTCTCTATTGGCATTTACAGGATTTGAATCGGCAACCTTTCATTTGCCAGTGGAGATCCCTAGCCTCAGAGCCACCACTCCACTTATCATCAATGTTGTAAAAACAAAAAAAAAAAACAACAGTTGAACGAACGAAAATGAATGCAACCAACTGGAGAATGAGGAAGTCATGGAGCTACAGTGCATCCGGAAAGTATTCACAGCGCATCACTTTTTCCACATTTTGTTATGTTACAGCCTTATTCCAAAATGGATTATATTCATTTTTTTCTTCAGTTTTATTATTTTTAATAAATTTGCAAAAATCTCAAGTAAACTTTTTTCACATTGTCATTATGGGGTGTTGTGTGTAGAATTCTGAGGAAAAAAATGAATTTAATCCATTTTGGAACAAGGCTGTAACATAACAAAATGTGGAAAAAGTGATGCGCTGTGAATACTTTACGGATGCACTGCACATTGTTGAGATTGCCAAGTCCCAAACATAACATAAAAGGGAGTCAGGCCTCCCAGAGTAGGCGCTATCAGCCAGACCAGACGTCCTTCACCTTCCTAGAAAGGCCTCACCCCAGACATAACATAAAAATAAGAAAAATAATGATTCAAAATGAACAAAACCACCGAAATATGCCTAAATACACAACATATATAGGGACATAGACCAAATGAGGGAAGTGAAAAATAAGAAGATCACAATGGCTGGGGAACACGGAAAGGTTTGATGGTGACAGAACCCTTGAGAAACTAATAAATAGAAAAGTGACAATGCAGCAGAACCAATAAAGTGGAAGAATTGGAGGCTGATCTGAGGAAACTCCATGTGACGATGGAGGAAAAAAAAAGCAAGAGAAAAGGGACAAGGGGGCAGAATCATGACTGTTGCCAAGGCTCTGCATGAGCTGTAGTGCCACTAGGACTGGAGTTTCATTATTGCAAGGCTGTAATACAACAGCTACACCAGCATACTGTCCAAATAATCACTAAAAATAAAAAAATAAATCAAATTCCAACCAAACTTTTGATGTATTTCCTAACAATGCCGATAGGAGAAACTCCTACTTCCTACAATCCTGAACTTGAATAAAAAGCTTCAGAAGCTGGGTGGATAGATGGATGAATTTGAAGGGCGCCTCCTGCTTTCGGGTTGCTTGAATCTTTCCAGTCTGAATACTCCTAAAAGGCAAGGAAGCAAACAGCCCTTGAAATATTGAGATAATATGGAGACTGGCCAGCCTTTGAAGAGCCTGAGCCCTGGTCAGAGTGGCAGCCTGGTTGTGCTGCTTTTATTGAAATCATTTCGTTCTTAATTGGGGCAGCTCTTGAAAATAAATCCCAAGTGCGTCCTTGTCCTTTGTGTCTGATACTTTAGTATTACATTCATTACATTAATGTGGAGGGAAGACTAAATGACTTTCAACAGTACATTTCCATTTGAAAGGACAACAGAGAGTGTGCTGCATACTTTTATGTCTCATCCTCATTGGCCTGCAATTGAAAGCCACAGCTGTGATGATTTAAAGTGAAAAATCCTTTCAAGCAGTCAATCCAGTGCCATCAAAAGGCACCATTTGTGGTTTTTTATTTTTAAACTACTTAGAGATGGAAGAACACACAGATATAAAGATCACAAAGTGTTTATTTTTGATTGGTCAGGGTAGTTCCTGAATTTGTAGTTGCAGTCCAACAACCAATCAATCAGTCAGCTTGTAGTGCTATTAAGAGACCACAGCATGACAAGACTCTTACACAAACATAAGAATAACATCTGCTCAACAAGATAAAGAACATAAGGTGCAGTCAGTCCATCCATTAACCTTCTGAACCAATGCAGTGTCACGGGCCAGGCCTATCCGAGGTTATTCATACATTCATCCTTACATTTGTCAAACTGACTTCTTCCATGAATCACAGCCCAGTCCCCAGGTGGATGTATCTTCATGAATTGTCACTTTTTGATGTTTAATTTCCATTTTTAACACATTGTGCTTTTGTTTTTCTGGGGTTTATAATAAATGTTATCATTCTGAGCATTTGCTTTGGCCACAGGTGCCACCATTTTGTGACTCGGATTAATAAGTGGCAACACCCATCATTGGATGCGTTTGGTTATGTGATGGTATCATCAAATGTGGACTTTAAAAGATGGTTCTGCATCTCATTTTTTAATTTTTGATTCCTGTTTGTGATTTTGTTCTTCTGTTTATGGATTCCTGATTTTAAAATCTATTACTATGAAAAATACTGATTCTAAGTTTGTGATTACTGTTCTTTATTTATTATTCCTGCTTTGTTTGTCTCAGTCCATTTGAATCCTTCTAACAAATGATCAAAAATAAAGGGACAATGTCAGTGTAAGCCCTTGATTAGAGTTTTACAGTATCCTCCTTCTCCATTGTGGGACATTTTGAGACTTTTTTAATATTCAATTGCTTTGCCCCATTTTTGGGCCTGTGCAAGCCTGAAGCCTGCTATTTGAGTTTGGGGCCACAGTGCCTTGGGTGAAGCTTATTCAGTAGGCCCAGATCTGTACAAATGGTGGCCTTTTGTAAATTTAGGGCATGCACCTCTTTTTGTGCTTCATACTGTCATACATTATAGCAGTACCATCTATTATGAGCTCAAGAGTTCTAAAGCATGTTAGTCCAAAACAGTTCCAAAAATATCCACTAGAGGGGATAATACCATTAAAACCCCCTGGCTAGAAATAACACACAGGATTTTCATAAAATAAAAATGTTTATTTTGTAAAAATGCCCAGAGGCACTAAAGAAAGCTCTGGAACACATAAGCTGGAACTTCCTTTAGCAATAAAGTCACTCCAGAAGCAAACAATTCCCAATACAGAAATTATTCACTTAAAAAAAGAAGAAGAAACCGAGTATAAACATCAAAAAAATCCAGTAAACCACAAGCACAGAAAAAAATCACAGGTACAACTCACCAACTCCCAAGCACATTCAAATGAATTGAATAGGAAGATGGCTGACCCCGCCTTTATAAGACTGAGGGCAGTCCCTTGTGGTGATGAGCAGGTGGCTCCGCCTCTTTGGGAACCACACACAAAACACAGGGAATATAACAGAGGCATGCAAACATAGCCAAACTCAAAAACACAGTATAATGCAAATAATAAACAGAACTAAAACAAGTATGTGGAAGCCCTGGCTGAAACACAACACCAACCTTCTGAATTTCTTCTGACTACAACTATGAATTTTCTTTTTGATTCTATTTTCACTCCTGATCTCCAATCACTCCCCCAAAATCAGTCTTTTTGGCATTAAATGCTTTGAGTTAAACGCTAACAGGTTTTACTTCCTGTATATTAAGGTGCCTCTTGAACCTTATTTTATCTAAAATTCGTTCCACCAATTGTTATAATGAGACCTTCTTTCTTTCTTTCTTTCTTTCTTTCTTTCTTTCTTTCTTTCTTTCTTTCTTTCTTTCTTTCTTTCTTTCTTTCTTTCTCCTTCCCTATGAGATCTGTGTACATATTGTACATGGAATATGGGATTTTGGGAGACTATCACACTCTCAGCACCCATAAGAAATAAAAAATGGCATTACAGGATAATCATCTTTTAAAGAGGTATCAAGCACCAAAATAAGTGTAACCGTAAGATTCTTTGACTTCTACAACTGCTAAAATGAGGTCAAGGAGAATTTATAAAAAAAAAAAATTAAACAGAAAAAGATTGATTATGACAAAAACAAGTCAATCAACAAAAATAAAATATGAAGTCGTAGCACAAGATTGGGTATGCTCAAGATCTTTGAAAAGCACCAGGAGGGTTTGTGAAAGTAATCAACATTCTTGGATTGCAGTAACCACTGAGCATCATCTTGTGAAACTCCTAGTCCAGGTTTTAATCTTGTCACATCTGAACTACTATAACCGGAAATTTCCTCACTGAGCCTCTGTAGATGACTCAAAATGCACTTCTGGTGTTCATCTAGCCAAGGAGAGGTGAATGTCACTCCTCTTTTCTTGAGTTTAAATCCTTGATGTCTGCTTTCAGAGTAGTCAACAGGTCAGTACCCTTGTATATGGAGGCACTCATAAGGTTCTATGCTTCTTCTCATCCACTCAGGTCTGCTGAGGAGCAGTGTCTGGTGATGCCAACTCTTAGTCTTTTCATTTATAGCTTCTAGCTGGTGGAACGAGCTGCCCACCTCCAGCTGAAATTCAGGCTCCCTCAATGTGTTTAAGTAGCATTTGAAGACTCTTATTGTGTGAATTTATGAGCTCTTCACTTATGATGATCAATTTTGTAACCTTGTCCTGTAACAATTGTTTCTAAACAGTCTGCTAGAGTGATGTTTGCTTGATTATGTTGACGTCTTTTAGATAAAAGCACCTGCTAAGTGAAAGTATGGAAATGGAAATGGAGTGGAGTCCTGGTGATGACGTCATGACACATAACTTCTGGTACTGTGCACCCATGGCAATGGAGATATAAAATGAGGATGACCAGAGACAATACAATAAAACACCAATAAAAAACACCTTCAAATCAAAATGTAACATTTAAACAATGGTTCTATAAGTTAGAGAACTTAAAACCTTAGACAAATTTAAGGAGAAGTATTAAAAAACATTGTTCAGCCAAGGAAAAATTAATAAAGATCAAGAAAGTGCAACATTATATGTAGTACCTTCTTCCTTTTATCATCTTCTTCTTTTATTATATTATTTAAACCATCTGCTCAATCGGTGATAGAATTCCACATACACCTATTTTTCCTCATTATAATTAGAAATTCTGGCATTGTTTTGCTCTGCAGCAGTAATTTCTCCCTGAGGGCCTGTTTAATTTAAAATCAGCTTCATATTTTCTTCTGATCGAACTCTCCATATTAGATAAGGGATGTTCTTACGATAAAGGTGTATGAGGGTTTGAGATACAAAAAACACAAATCAGTGCAAACATTGCTTCGGAATAGTTTGAGTATTACCTGTGTGGTCATGTAGGCACAATCAAGAGAGAGGTTAGGAGCATGTGCTGAAAAAGTGCATTGCCACACCCACATAGAAGAAAAAGGCCGTGTGCTCTTGGTTACTCTCTCGGGTGGATGTTAGCATATCATAATCTCTTGGACCGATAGCGTGAGTTTTCCACATTCAATTTATACGACCGATATTATAAAATGCCAGAAATTATACTGTAAAATCAAGTCCCGACTTATCCACGGGAGAACTTATCCACAAGTATATATGGTATCAGGTCTGCCCCAAAACCTAATTTTGTACCACGGTTCAACAATTCAATTTTTCCTACAGAGTAGCCAGAGCTAAGGGGCTGCACCTCACACACTCACAGTTCAGTGGGCACAAAGGACTGGCACATCTGGCAACATGCAAGTTAGGTTAACTATTCACTCCTCACCTGTCAAAAGTGTGCCCTGTGAATGACCAGCTTCTTCTTGAGGGTTGGTTTCTTCCTTGTACCCTATGATGCCAGCATAAGCTCTGGAGGCTGTCTGACCTTGATTATGTACTGCATATGTAATACTAGCTGTGTGTGTGTCTTCGGGACAAAAAAACAACCCGAAGACTCCCTAGTAGTTTTACGATATTCATGAACTTGGAGAGGTGTCAGCTAACTCTTAAGAATTAACCAGGGCAGAAGTTGTGGACCCACCTGTGCTTGCTGCCCCACTGGCTTTCATAAGAAGACACTGGCGATACCATATCGCTGGCATATGAGCCCTATTAATCTTTGTCTCGAGAAAGTTTTTAGTGAAAACTTGAAGCTTTGCCCTCCATTGCTGAGGTGTTTCACTTGCACATTGTTGAGCCACGGCCTTTGCTTCATTTCAATGTTGTGTCTCTTCATCTGTGTCATTAGCATGACACTGTTGTTGCGCAGAAGCATTTGCTGCACACGTTTCTTTCGTAGTGAGAAGTGAGGTACATGCTGAACAAATGTAAAAGTGCATGCGCCATGTAGTGGCTGGGGATAAGCGTGAGCTGAGCGGCCTGCACCATACACACACAGGTCTTTTGTTTATATATGCCTGATAGGTTTGAAAATAGATGGAAGGATGGACAGAATTAAAGAGAAACCAAGCTGATATATTATAACCAATGACCTTTACCACAATGGGGTAAACCATCTCATGCTGGTTTAGAAATGTCAGAGTCAATAATTTATGAGGAGTGATAACATATTCTGAGCCTGACCTTTTAAGAGAAACGCAAGCAAAACCAAACAATGTTTATTTTTCAACACAACGCTCTTACCATACACTTCATGGAGCTTTTCCACACCACTCAAAAATCAATTTTTCATGCTTGTGCAACTACTTGTCTACTGTTAACCTGACGTCTTTATTCATGGAGTCCCATAGAGGTAGCGCTTCACACAGGAAAACAAATGATAGTCACTGGACACATGTTCCTGTATTTATCAAGCATCTCAGAGTGAGAAAAACATCCGGACTGGCTTGAAAATCTGACAGTGATGCAAATTTGTTCCTGCTCTTAAGAGAAGGAATAAGAGCATTTTAGCCATACTCCTAATTCACGAAACTACTTCTGACTTCACCAGGATTTAGAACAACTTGCCAGAAGATGGTGTTCAGGCAGAGATCAACGCACACACATCCCAGGAAAGACCAAAGGTTTTGGAAATGCTGGACACCAATGAACTCGTAAAAAGATACTGATTTGACAGAGATGGAGTAATATTCGTAACAAACCTTGTATGTCACAAGATCTCTACATCCATGCAGAGAAGTTATGCACTGTAAGTTGAAGTGAAAGTGTTGGTAACATTTTTAAGTTTTTGGCCACCATGGAAAATTCAGCTTTGTGATAGCGATGGATTTGCATATATCACAACCAACCAATTCTCAAATTTTGCAACCAACTACGAACACCCTTACAATGTGTGACGTAATATGCAGATTTATAAATCTCCCCACAACTCCAAGGGAGTTCATATTAAGGTATGCTGCATTCATATCACGCTATCACCACACACAGGTGCTCACGGATGCAAACTCAATTGTAGTAGCCAGCATATTACCTTGAAGATCAGCGAGGCTGGATGAGTGATTGACAGTGAAATGTCATACAAGTATGTCGAGCTTTCCACAAATCCTGGGTCACTTGTGTTACACTTTACAAGCCCAGGAAAGTTGAAAAAGGCAAGTGGAGACTCCTGAGGTGTTTGATTATGTTAGATTAGTATAAACTTTCTTCTGCTGTCAGTGTCAGTGGTTTTAGGGTTTTGATTTGCTTTATCCCACGAATTTCTGAGATCAAACACTCACTGTAGAGGTTATTGAGGTTTCTGTATATGAATTTGACATTTATTTCTAGACCTTTCAATGGTTGAAAGAGTTATCTATTTATTTTTGACTGTTTTGGTTGCCATTTTGTATTTTTGCAATAGTTTTCCATGTTTGGTTCACAAGTTGCCAGGGGTGTGTCCTCGGAGGTCATGACCATTGGGTACAACGAAACGGAATGAAAGGTCACGCAGGAATTAACTTCCTTATCCAACCTGTGGATTCAACACACTTTTTCAAATTGCTCTTTCTAAATATTTCTCATCCCTAAAGTTTCCAGATTCTGACTTTTACTTTGAATCTTTGACCACGATTCTTGTCTCTCGTTTTGGCTTTAATTCTTCTGTTTTACATTTTTAGTTTTGACTCTTTTTCTGTTTACTGTTCTATTCTCCCAGGCATGTCTCAAATCTTGTCAGTTTGCTGACATAATGGGGCTGGCTAGACCTTAGGTCATCTTTGAGAGACACCCTGCATGTGCAGGGATCTGCAGCCAATCTCTGGCCTGTGAAGAGGACTGGTCATTTATGCTTGTATTTATTTTTTATTTTTTTATCTTTTACTGAATTTATTAAAATCCTGTAATGTTCCATACAATCAAGTCAAACTTAACAAAACTAAATCCATTTCAAACCCCCACCCATGAGGAACAGAGGAAGGCCAACAGCCAGAGTAAAACTTTTAGAGAAGTAAAGAGAGAATCCTTCTCCCCAATATAAAAACTTAATCTAAAATCTTGATTGATTACATCCTGGCAAGTTAAAAGAAACTTTTGAACAGATGCTCTAAGTGAGAATTAATTTTTTTACAATTCAAATATTATAGAAAAAACTGAGAAATCACATGTACATAAGTATTCACAGCATTTGCTCAATACTATGTACATGTGCTTTCTCAATTTTTTTATTTTTAATAAATTTGCAAAAATCTCAAGTAAACTTTTTTCACGTTGTCATTATGGGGTGTTGTGTGTAGAATTCTGAGGAAAAAAAATGAATTTAATCCATTTTGGAATAAGGCTGTAACATAACAAAATGTGGAAAAAGTGATGCACTGTGAATACTTTCCGGATGCACTGTATATTACATAAATATGCGTTGAAGATTGGAAGCTTAGTGTCTACCTTTAATAAATCCGGTTTGGTCTTACGATATTCCTGAAGGGAGAACATTCTCAGTCCTTCTAGCTAGAACTTTGGAGAGTATCTTAACATTATTATTCGGAAGTGAGATTAGTCTTTGTGATGCACATTGTAATATGTCCTTATTTTTCTTAGGAAAAATGGTAATGCTTGGCAAAACGTTTGAGGTGGAATTTTATTGTCTCTTGTTTCTTTAAATGTTGTTAATAAAATTGGAGCTAACTTCATTTAAAATTTTTATAAAAATCAGCAGGGTAACCATCAGGGCCTACTGCTTTCCCACTCTCAAGTGAGTTTATAGTGTCTAGTAATTCTGATAGTGTCAGAGTTTTATCCAATTTCTCTGCACTCTGAGTATCTATCTGTGGTATCTGTAATGTATCAAAAAATGCATTAGATTGTGTCTTGTATTCTTTAAACAGAGTAGAATATAAGGATTTATAGCAGTCTTTAAATGTGTGTATTATATTTTTATGGTCCATGTTTTTATGTTCATCTGTGCTAGTGATTACTGATATTGCATTGCGAACTTCCTGCTTGTGAATTTGTTGAGCTAAGATCTTATTAGCTTTGTCTTTGTGTTCGTAGTAATGATGTAGGGTAGGGTAGGTAAAAAATAGTTGTTCTGTTTCTTCTGTTACCAAGAGGTTGAGCTCTGATTGCAAAGCCTGTCTTTTTCTAAAAAGTGCCTCATTTTGAGACCTGGGGCAAAAATGTTGCATACGCCTGTTTCCACGCTCACGTCAAGCCATGCACATGCGTACGCAAGTTTTCGGCTACGTTTTACAAACTGGTGGCACCCAGCGTCAAAGCAGTGCTACTGTTCCTGTGTGATTTGCCTTCATTTTTTAGATTCACATCCCTGACATGGCTTTATCAAATACATTGAAATTAACTACATATTGTTTATTAGTTTAAGGCATTTGATCAACCTGTAATATAATGGTCCACAGAATGGCCCAACTATTACGAATGCCATAGGTGATTTAGCGTTGTTACTCTCAGTGCACCACTTAAAGTATTTTAACCCACTGTATCTGAGTGTGGAATCACAGCTCTACACCAGCTGATTGGAAAGAAGATTATCGGGATACAGCATCAAGCACACACTGCCTCAGTCATGTGCACAGTCTATTTGAACTTTTTCCATACGGAAAATGCTCCTGAGTCTTTCCAGTAGGGATCTCGCGGTTCAGAAACAGTTTCATCACAAGAGCTCTAAATGCACTCAATCATTCCATCAAGTGCTCCTGGTAGAACTGTTTGTACTTATAAGTACAATTACCTCACTGTAAACTTTCGCTACAGTTCTAATATTGCACAACCTGAGCCACTTTATGAACAATTTCACTGTCTGCACTATATGTACATGTATATTGTACTTATGTTTTCATATTGTATGTTTCATTGTTTTTTTTATCATATTATTATTAATATTTTTATTATTACTGCTATTTCATCATTTTATAGGAAATAAGTTTATGGAGGAATTGCATATTGAATCTTATTGTACCATACAATAACAATAAAGGAATTCATTTCAATTCAATAGACGAAAGCGTGTATTTACAGATGACGAAGTCGATTTAGATTTCCGAGCGCTATCCTCTTGGAGCTCTTGGTATCATTTTTAAGATAAAACACAGTAAAGTATGTACTGTATATTGCATTATACAGATACATTTTTAACTTCATTTAAATAGTGTATACTGTTAATAATTAAACATGTGTGCACGGTGGCGTAGCAGTAGTGATGAGCTGGCACTCTGTTCAGGGATTGTTCCTACCTCATGCTATATGTTTGGTGTGACTGGCGCGACTCCGCATGGATAGATGGAAGGATTAATTAAACATGTAAAGCGAAGATATTTCAATGTTCCTTAAAAGTTTTGAAGCATTGGCATTTTAAGCTTATGGATGGTTTTACATTTATTAAAGAACTTATTGTGTGGCGATTGGTTACTCGGAGAAAGAAAAGGAAGGACAGAAATTCGAGGTTAGTACATTTAAAAGAGACATTATTGTTGCACATCAAACATCTTGCGGGAGGCAGGAACAATCTGTGGATGGGACACCAGCTCTTCACTACCACCATGCCCCCATTTTTAATACATGCTTTAATTCCAATCATCATGAAAATGAGATCAAGTACACATCTTCATTTTAAAATACTCCAGAGAGCTGTAATATCATGAATGGAATGTATTCTATGTCCTGTTGGCGTAAGAGAAAGCCCGTTTAAGAAGCACATAGTGATTCACACACATAGGGTACATAGAAGAACACATAGAATATGAAGCGTTTAATGTGCTACTTTAGTTACGATGGAATTTGAAAAACTAGTAAATTAAACGACTTTAAGATTAAGTATATGACGTTCTACTTTAATGTCAAAATAAACTACGTGGTTAAAGTGGAAATTTAGAGATTAAAGTTGACATTTCAACATTTTTCTCCCGTTGTGTCCCTATTTTGTTTTTCTTTTCTCTGTATACGCTTCCATATGACACTCAGACAGTGGGATACGACTTGCCATTTTACGGTGACTTTGATATCTGACCACTTCTTTTTTTATTTCGGGCAATGTACGACTTTCTGAACTTGAACTTTCCAGTTTCTCCACCACTCTCTGTCACTAGATCAACTTCCTTTTGTTGTATATACGACTGCTTAAACTAACAAATAGTACATTTTTCCTTGTCTCTACTTGGTATTCGCTGAAATTCTTCTTTTTTCCCTGTGCTTTTGCTATTGTCTTTTCACAGAATGCAAAACATAAGGGGCTATTTATATTGATGTGCATATACAAAAGGGCATAATTCTGGGAGGAGTCGGTGTGGGGCGGCAGGCACATGCATTGCATTTCATGCTGACCCGGATTTATGTAGTGGAAGAACGTGGAAGTTGGTGTACGCAGAGATTTATGTATCTGGATTTTTTTTGTGCGTACGCACATTTCTGCTTTTGTCCATATGCCATGTTTTAGTGTGAATTCTATGCACAGCATTATACATAAGGCCCCTGGTGTGTTCTTGATCTATTCTCCTAATTTCATTTATTAACTCTGAGGCCTTCTTGGTTTCCGATTTATTTTTGTGGCAGAAATATGAGATAATCTGTCCTCTTAAAAATGCTTTCAGAGTTTCCCAGAGTATTTCTGCGGAAACCTCTGAGGATACATTTGTTTCTTAAAATGAATCAATTTGCTTGGATATAAATTCTGTACAATTCTCATCAGCTAATAACAGGGGTTAAGATGCCAGCTATGAGATGAGTATGTGGGGCATAGTGATTTGAATTCTTTGATCGGAGGTGCATGTTCGGAAATAACAATAGCGTCATACTTACAAGATTTGATTGTGGGTAAGAAATTATCATCTGTAAAGATATAATCTATTCTTAAGTAACAATGATATACTGGTGAGAAGAAGAAACATGCTCTTAAGTATAGATTTAGAAATCTCCATGGGTCTGATAAGTTATGATCAATTAAAAAATGTGTGATTATTTTTGCAGTGTTAGATGTTATCACCCCTATAGATGAAGACCTATCCAAGTCTGAATTTAAAACACAATGAATGTCTCCAGCCATTATAATTTTATGAGTGTTCAAGTTAGGAATGGATGCAAATATGTTTTGGATGAAGTCTCTATCATCCACATTGTCTTTTTAAATATTTATCAAAATCACTTTACAAGTAAATTAATTACCCATCACCATCACATATCGCCCTTCAGGATCAGGTACTACATCTGATACTGCAAATGAAATTGTTCTATGAATTAAGATTCCCACACCTCTAGTTTTCTTTGTATAGCTGGAGTGGAATATTTGGCCAGTCCAATTTCATTGTGACCGAAACTGATCCTTGCTGATTAAGTCTCCTGCTTAAACCTGTTAGGTGACAGAATAATTTCTTCTTCTTTAATTCATGATTGAGACTGTTGACATTCCAGCTCACATACTTTGCTATTTGGTCATAGATTGCTTCTGAACTTTTGTTGTCATTTTATAGTCATTATCATTGGCAAAGTGGTGGCTCTGAGGCTAGGGATCTGCACTGGCAATCGGAAGGTTTGAATCTCATAAACGCCAAAAGTGACTCTACTTCATTGGGCCCTTAAGCAAGACCCTTAACCTACAATTACTCCGTCCTGGGTATGATGTTAATCTGCATATAGCCCTGCATGTAGGCCCTCCAGCCTGCAGGGAAAGACCTGGAGGATGGTAGCAGAATTGACACTCAAGTCACCCTAAAAACCTCACACTGTTCCATTCCATCTGAACTAGTGTGGTGCTGAGGTATCACTATGGCTGCACATAGGTAGTACATTATTATATACGATAGCTTTAACCTTAATTTCCAATATTGCTAGGAGTTGTGGTTATGAATCCTATTGTTGTGTTGGCACTTACAATTGTGAGAATAAAAATTATAAAAAGATCAGAAATAGTTTGCTCTCTTTCTTCCCTCCCCCAGACCCCCCACCCCCCCATTTTGCCTCCACAAGTGAGGCTAGACCACACTTTACGAAGTCCTAGTCCTCTGACATGCCTAGAGACAGAGCACGTCCAGAAAAAAAACAAGCCCCCAAGCAACCATGTAGAAGGAATAAGATATCTATTGGCAATACAGTCCAAATACTATAAACCTAGAATATAATCTTCAACAGGCCTCAAATAATAAACCAAGGGTATGATGTTAAACAGTACCTGTGGTGAAGCAGATAACGTATGATAGTACAATCCTAGTACAATAAACCAAGGGTGTGATTTTAAAGAGTCCCTTTTGGGGAAAAGAAATGTATATATATATATATATTTATATATATAATTAATGAGGCGGCACGGTGGCGCAGTGGGTAGCGCTGCTGCCTCGCAGTTGGGAGACCTGGGGACCTGGGTTCGATTCCCGGGTCCTCCCTGCGTGGAGTTTGCATGTTCTCCCCGTGTCTGCGTGGGTTTCCTCCGGGCACTCCGGTTTCCTCCCACAGTCCAAAGACATGCTGGTTAGGTGGATTGGCGATTCTAAATTGGCCCTAGTGTGTGGTGGGTGTGTGGGTGTGTTTGTGTGTGTCCTGCAGTGGGTTGGCACCCTGCCCGGGATTGGTTCCTGCCTTATGCCCTGTGTTGGCTGGGATTGGCTCCAGCAGACCCCCGTGACCCTGTGTTCAGATTCAGCAGGTTGGAAAATGGATGGATGGATATATAAATAATATATATATATATATATATATATATATATATATACATACATACACACATGAGTAAAAATATGCGAGGGACATTCGTTTATAAACAGGAATTTTCATGCTCTGTTCTTATTAAGAGTGCAAGGTAGGCATGACTCATTGGACAAACACATGCATGTTTGCAAGTTGTTGTTAGTAGGGCTAGCTGCTCTTTCCCCCCTTCCTGTCTTTTGTAATAAATATGTCGGTGCATGAGGGACAAAGTAGTATTGCGCAGCAGATTATTATTAAACTTTTGACAAATGGTACAAGTCATTCAGAGATCGACTATCATGTCTTCGGTCCACTTAAGGAATTTTTAGGAGGGATGAAATTCAAGTCGAATGAGGAGGTTATTGACGCTCTGTAAGAATGGGTCAACATGCAGTCAAAAGAATTCTACTCTTCTGGGAATAAGAAGCTTCCTGAGTGCTGGAACAAGAGTATTGCAGTGGCTGGAGACTACATAGAAAAACAGTGTGTAAGTTATTACATTGTATTCATAAATAAAGTGCATCTCATAAATTCCTGTTTATATTTGAATGCCCCTCATACTGTATATTCATATATACACATACACATATTCATATAATTATAATTGTAATTAAAATGTTAAAATAGCAGGGAAGTAAATAGAATGTATAATTACAATTAAAGTCTCATTGCAAATAGGCCAAATTGCAGGTGAAATCTTCTTTGCTTTGCCAGGACACAATGTGAATCACAATCGTATTTCAAAAAGTGTCAGGGTTAATTTTTTTAGCTCTTTTTGTGCTTCATCCAGAGAACTAAAAATGTAGAACTTGCCCTGAATGTCCACTCTCAATTTAGCAGGATACAAGAGACTGTATCTGAATTTGGCTTTGAGTAAGCACTGTTTAATGCTATAAAGTGCAGCACATTTAACAGCTGTTAAAGGTGAAAAATCAGGGAAAATGCGAATGCAGTTATTTTCAAATTTAATCTCTTGTTTCAGTCTGAGAAGCAAAATCAGATTTACTTATGATTGTAATTTGTTATAACGTACAATGAGGCTTCTTGGTTTTGAGGTGTTCGATCCACGTATGCGGTAAGCTGCTGATTTCCCAGTGTCTGATTTGAAGTCCTCTCCAATTATTTGAGAGAATAGTTCAGCAATGAATTTCACGCTTTTCAGGGAGACCTTCAATTCTGATATTATTTCTTCTGTATCCATCTACCAGCACAGCTAGTCTGTCTACAAGCACTTTGCATTAGGATTTTGTAGCCATTGCTTTTTCATCAGCAGCAGAAGCCAATTGTTCAACTATTTCAGTATGAATTGTGAATGCTTGCTTAACATCTTCAAGCTCAGAACCAAGTGCTATAAATTTATTTTCAAACTTATTTGCATTTTTCTTTATTTTTTTCCTCAGTTTTTTCTAGCATACCTTTATAGGTTGCCTCAAAGTGATTAGTTAAATATTTCTCCAAGTGTTTGATATACTAAAGTAGCTTCTCATTTGTAATGTTTATGTCCTTTATATCTTTCCTTATATTCTTTGTAATCTTCTTTATTTTACTCTTTATCTCATTTATGTCCCCATTGAGTGCAGTAGTTATTGCGGTGATCATTGTGGTGATTGTTACTTTTAGCTCAGACTGTTTGTTTCGGTCTTCTCTGTGCTCCATGGGTGCCACTGACTTGTGGTGGGTAGTTGACAGAGTGGAAAGTAAGGCCATTTTCAGTTTCAATGAACCTTCTGGAATCAATGAGTTCTCCTGGCCTGACTTACTTGCACTTTCACTCTCGACTGGAGGCGATGCTGCGGGGTCAGGTCCTGGGAGATCTGTGCTTTCACCTATCTGTTCCAGGTCAGTCTCTGGCAGGCCATACTTTGAACTTGAACTTGAGGCCTGTTTGGGCTTGGATGAAGCTTTAGCTGTTTAGCATATATTGTAATTGAAGCCCCTCAGGTTGGATAAATACGGGATCATTTGGAATGACAAAATTTAAATTTAGTGTGAATTAGATATGTCAAGCAAATTGTTAAATAAAGGCATTTGTCATATTTCTTTTTTAGTTAAGCTCAGAGCGAAACCACCAATATTGAGTAACTCAGAAAAACAGAGGAGGAAGCGAATGACGTACAGAAACTACCCAAGGACAGACAAGGGGGAACACCTGTTGTATGAAAGCCAGTTAGGAAATAATGGAAGCAAGGAATGATATTAATGACAAAATGCAAAAAATATTTATGGCCATGAAAGGCCCATGAGAAGCCAGCAGGCATTGTTTCAAATGAGGTCAAGATGATAAGAAATGATTATATAAACTGTGATTTATAGCTTGTTCGGGGCTCAGCTCAGTTTGGCTTAATTGGGTTGAGTATGTATTATTGTTTACTGCAATAAACCTAATTACTCTATTTGCCTGTCCTTCGACTCTTTGAGCCTTCATCTAAAGTGAGAATCTTCAGCGTATTTTTCGCTTCCACAACCTCTTTAGCGTTAGATTTGAGCATCACTCGAGCTGTAAAAACAGCCCTAAAACTTTAGCAAAAATTGTCACTCAGGCAACAGTATAGGCGCATTTCATGTATTGTAAGACCCAAGGGATACTCGGACTGTAAAAGTCCCAACAGTGTTTGTGCCGAGCGTTACTCGGGCAATGGTGTAAGTGTGTCTTGTATAAGTGTTAGACCTGAGCGTTACCCAGACAACGGTGTACACACATCTTCTCATAGCCTCGTAATGTAAGAAACGCCTCTCATCAGCAGTGATGACAAGTGAGAAATTGAAACAGTTGGTAAAACCGAAAGTGTGCACATGTGCACTGTGCTTTTCACATTACTATTATTATTATATTTTATTATTTACATTATTATTATTATTTGTATCCTTATTATACTTTCTACACTTCTGACTTTGTACTTTTAGTGTTTTGCATGTTTTAAAGTAGAAAGATGAGATTTAATAAAAATGCCATATTTTAAGCCAAAACATTCAAAATACTTTTTACATTTTTTCTCAAAAAAAATGTAATGCTAAGGAGGTAAAGTATATTTACCTTTATTTTTGCAATTTTTGTTAATATTTTCTTGCTTGAAAATTATTTAGTATTTAAGTATTGTATATATATATATATATATATATACTGTATATACAGGTATATGTTACATGTTTTTGTTCCCTTTGTTTTATGGGTAGATCCACAAGAGGTGTGGCCACCATGACATTACTGCTGAGAGTCCGTCCTCAGTCTTTATATATACAGTAGAATTAGGCTGTTCAGAGTGTCATTGTAGTTGGAGCAGTCAACAGCTTTATTGTTATTACTATTTGGACTTTCCTGGTTTTGCTGTTTTCTGGATTGTATACTTGGGTTACGGGATTTGACTTGTTTGCCTTGGTTTGCCTTTTTAGAATCACTTTTTGCTTTATTTATTGTCATTTCCATCATTTGCTTTCTTCCTCTTTAATTATATTTAAAAACATTCTTTAAAATATATAAAAAAAGTTTTTATTTTTGTCCCTCAAGCCAGATGGTTTATGGTTATCCTCTCCCTTGAAGGGATTTTTTTTAATCAAAACTTATAAGGCCAGAACTCCATTTTGACCTTGTATGGGCCTTGAAGCCTGACTTTTGAGTACAGGTTGAAGCTTGTTTTCGTCGTAGATCAATAAAGTACTGGGGGGTATTTTTCATATGTTGCTTAAATCATCCGAGATCAGATGCCTCACCTTGGATGAGTTAATGCCAGTGAAACTCATCCGGGATAAGTCGGTTTTTCAAATGCAGCCGTGTAGTAGATTAGTCTAGCTGGATCTAATCATCCGAGATGAATGCGTGCGCCTGCTCTGAGTGAAAAGCCCTTATATATTGAGTCATTTGTAACAAAATGATAAAAGAACAGGCGCATTTTTTTTTCACAAGCGGAGCAAGTCCTTTTATTCGAAGGACATGAAGAATTTCAAAATTTAATATGCACAAGGGGTAACACTGCAAAAGCAGCCCAAACCAGAAAAGATGGCTGGCAAAAAGTGGCCGACAAATTAAATGCATGTGCATTGTACTTACTGAAAGCAGCGTTTCATTCCCTATGTGTCAGATTAGTTATTATTTAATATGTCATAATTCCAGATCAAACATGCACACAAGGAGAACACGGGAGCAGGTTAAAGTGAAGTACAAGAATATACTTCAAACTGGTAAATATTGGTATATAACTATTTAAAGAATTGTTGACATAAAGAATCATATATAATGTAAAGAACATTAATTTTAAAGCTAATAAGAAGGCAGACAAGCAAAAAACAGGTGGAGGTCCACGCGGTCCAGACCTAACCCCTGCAGAAAAGTTGGCTCCCCAGCAAAATGCCCATCGCCCTGTTTCTGAGGGCATTCCAGGGGAAAGCTCCTCCTCAGAACCAGTGGCAGGATGCAGTGGTCACTTCATTTCAGGTAAACGATGGTCATTGCATATATTTGTCCTCAATGTGTGCCATAGGTAGGTTCCATATAGCCCTCTTTTTTTTGGGTCAGTTGCAGGGAATGTCATATCCCTAGAACTCTGTGTCTGACCAACGAGATATTGACAAAGGTCAAATATTTGATGAAGACACTGTGTCTGATTATTCATCAGGAGGAGAGGAACATTTTCCAAATAATGTTTGATCAAACTCCACTGTGATCAGTCCCATGTGCCCCAATCACATTTGGAAATCCTGGGTAATGAGAATGTTAGGCTGATTGTGAGATTCTTTATGGAACTGTGGGTGTTTTAGCCTGTGTATTACCTACCTGCAATGGCATGAAACGCCTCTTTTATTCTCTGAACACGCAGGTGTCCAGGAAACACTATGAAAACTCGAAGGAAATATTTCAGAGCCAAACAGACTTTACGAATTGCCTGGCAAACTGCACTTTTAGTTAGATTTTCCACATTGCCTACAGTATATAAAAAAGTGCCGCTTGTAAAAAACCTCAAAGCAGTCTATGTGGCTGTGAGAGCCTGACTTCGCCTAGTTTGACTTCGAATTAAGGTGCTAATAAATCTTTGAGGTACAATATTCCCCCTTGGCTAAAGCGGTATCTTTCGAAAGCAATAAAGGATCTTGCTGATCGCACAAAATCCTCTCTATATGAAATTCTCATCTTATAATTTGCGCACCAATATCAATTGGTCGCTCATTCATGAACGGCGAAGCCATGACTGAATGAATTCCACACACGGACACTGATTAAGTGTGTGACCTAATCCTTGTTTACACAGAACATACCTGCTCCGAGCAGGTTTGAGGATTAGGAGGTGTTGCTATGACAACACTTCCAGCAAGAGTTTCGAAAAACCGACAGATCCAGGATCAGGCCAAATCATCAACAATTACATCCGGCTAAACAAGTAATCCACGTACAAAAAATACCCCCCTGGTCTGGTTTTTCTTTATTTTGAAATCTGTTCACCCTTTTTTGACTATTTGATATTGCAGTATCACAACGATTATGCACTACATGACAGCATAAGACTTTATGCTTTTGGACGCCCAAAACAACAAATGATAAAAACGTGTATTCTGCATATTTTGAACACAGGAGCTAATCTTTGGTCACTGACAAAATCAATACTGTAAAATACTCCTTTCTGGTTCTGCCTTAAAAAACAAACAAACAAACAAACAAACAAACAAACAAACAAACAAAAGCTCTTGATTACCTGTCATAGTGCAAGAACAAAAGCTCCTTCTGAAGGAGAAGACTGCCCATGATCTCCACAGACTTGCACTGAGAGCCAAGAAGCCACACTTGTATATAACATTAAAAGAGCTAGTAAGAAGATCACTTTAATTCTTATATTCATTTTATAGAAAGTGTAAGAAAAACAAATATTTCATCCAATTTAGGATTCAGCAATGCTAAAGGCTGGGCCTTTCTTATCAACCACAATCACAGAGGAGTATTAAGGCTGTAGAACCCATGCAGTTGACTTGAAGAAATGACACCTGGACCTCACTGGGTGTCTACTGCAATCACCACACTTTATTTTCCCCAAGGGGAAACTTAACTTTTTACAGAAGCTTAAGAAATATTATAACAAAGAGCAACAAGACCCCCCCTCCCTTCTAGACACACATATAAATTATAGAAAATGAAGGAACATCTTGTGACATGGTGAAATTCAACAGAGCAGTCCTAGTGAGGCATTACAGAGGTGCATCGCTTGTAGGTATAACCAGGGCCCCAGTGGTGTTTCATCACACACTTCTGCTGAATACTTTGTTGGGTCCTCAATGCTAGTGTGTTAGAGAGAGAATGTGTAGCATTGTTCATAATGGCAATCAGTTTTGTGTTCTCATTCTCTCTTCTCCAGTTAATTGATGGATTTGTCAAATGGAAAATCTATAATGCCCAGTGTTCATGACTGAGTGTGGGTTTTTTTCCATGTGATTATTTGTCATCCCATCAAATGCTGTTTTGCTGCTGGACTGGCTCCCCGTATCTGTATGTGTCTCCGTCGCTATTCTTTATTTTGTTTGTGGTTATTTTTTTTTTCTTTAATTAAATCAGAAACTGAGGTAAGGAAAACAGACATTTCGAGGTAAGGTAGTTCTACTCCCTAATCATGGGACTGGGGAGTGGGGATGTGAAGAATTCTACTGTACTTTGTGTACATGACAGTAAAGATGTATGTAACATATACAGTACAATCGGCTTGCTAGACACTACACAAATTCCAAAATGTCTATAATGTTCAAGTCTGAACTTACATTTTCTGCTTTAATTTCTGTTTAACATTCCTGTCCGCAGATTGCAGCTGGTACAGTTTCATGGTAATTGGGGTGGCACATTTTCAGAAAATACAGATGCCTTCTAATTGTAGATTAGAAATATAAAACCCGGAGGAGCCAACGGCTTGGCAGTAGATGTCCACTATGCTCAGTCTTTTATTGGTAGACCATCTGGATCCTGTAAGTGCTCTGACAATCATGAGAATCAGGAGAGCTTCTACTGGACTGGGCAGATGGCTCTGGGATCAGTCTCACGGCTACAAATGAGTGCCAAACAAAAATCATTTAAAAAACAATCTGAAGTGTGGGCATAAAAATAACCCCAGTGATGGGCACATATCTAAAGGGCAGCTCTGTGCTTGCTAAGATGCCAGCTCTTAGGGTGAACTCAATTAGAATTTGTGGCTTCGGCCTCAGTAAACATTGGATATAAGGCCCCATAGATCTCCAAATTGGTGCCATCTGCCCAATCAAGAAATGTTTCTTTTTCAAATTATATCATGAGTGAAGAAAGGATTTGTTATTTCCTAAATTATCTGGGATTAAACAGTGTCATGGGGTATTTGGTTGGCAGTGGAGTTGCTCCTTATGGCCACAGGCAGGATGGGAGCTTATTGCCAATGACTACTGAGTAACAAACCTGAGCAGTGCACTCAGATGGGCTTCCCCAGAAGTAAAATAACAAAACACTTGTAGAACAGAAGATGGTGGCTGAGAGCCTGATGTATCACCATCCCATCATACCGCTCATGGGAAAGCGCACTGCCATAGGATGGCATTACCTAGAGGAGGTAAAATATAGAAGGAAGGCAAATACCGTGGACCACTGGAAGTGACCTGTGACCACCTGTATGTGTGTATTTGAATCAGGAGGGAAGTTAATGGTAGATGGGCAGGTGTCAAACATGCCAATTAGCCTCAAGGTTTTTGGATAAGAGGCCAATGTCTTCCTCATTTCAATATAGCTTGTTACACAACACATGGTCTCAGTGATTTGGATGTGTAAATGAATGGACTAATTAATCCATAAGGATGTTATTTAGCTAATTAATAAATTATGCAATGAATTAATTCCTTAATTTATCACCTGGAATTAATGTCCTTGTTATACTGGAATTGTTAGTACTCACTAAGAGACAGATATGGAGCTAAGAGTCATGGGTTATTATCAGAGGTCCATATAGTACATTTGTTGGAAAGGGCTGTACCCCTTCATGAGTTCCCGGCTGTTATATAATGAAGACATAGATAATGCAAAAGGGTGTGAGGCTCCTTCACTGACTTGCTCTGATACAGCCTCACTCCAAGGCAGCCAGTCCCCAACTACTACATGCTGACTTTGGTGTGCTTATGTTGTAATGCCAACAAACTGACAAGGAGAGATCAGAAAAGAACCAGAACAACAAAGCCAAAGAACTAGATCAAGATCAAGGCTAAAAGAATGAAGCAAAAGTCAGAACTTAAAAGATCAGTTCAAAAACTAGGAATTCTCAGGGAAGGTTTAACAAAGGTTTGTTATGTGTAGCTCAGAAAAAGATACGGGGAAATGGGTGACCCTTAAAACCTCTCGCAGCAATTACCCTCAAATTATGACCTTGGGAGACATGCCCACTACCAACAGAAAACTTTTCTCAGGCAATGGGAGCAAAAGTGTGATGCTACCAAACACATACAAGATGTCTGTCAGAATGGATTAAAATCCAAAAAAACATAACCGATGTGCTGTCAGAGCACTGTTGCCAGGTAATGTGCAATCAAATAGAATAAAGGTCAAAGCCGGTAGAGCAAGAGACCTGTAACTAAGTCAGAGCGTAAGGTAAAACTGAAGTCAAAAAATGAAGCAAAAGGTAAGTATGAAAAGCAAAAAAACAGTAACAGGAATAAATTTAGCAACAGGTTTGGTAAGGTTTGGAATCCGCAGCTCAGATAAAGAAGTGCACCAATGGGTCACGATAATGTCAGAGGCCTTGAACATGACAACATGGGACACAGACCTAGGAACAGGTTAGAAAAAATGGTGGCATCTGTAGAAACTTAAAAGGGTGGACAAAATGGACCACAAATTGTATAACTATTTGGAGATTTGAAGAATAAATAGAATAAATTAATTCTTTGGATCAGAAAACTCCTACACCAAGTATAGGATTATGCCAAATATGGAACAATAATGAATAAAAAATTGATAACACAAACCATAACATAACAGCTCAGCTAGAAAAAGTGAGAAGCTGGTTTTGAAAGTACAAAGATGCAATAAATGGGAGAGGATAACCATAAACCTCTGGCTTGTGTAGAAAAAAGAGCAATGAAGAATCTTTATAAATGAAGAATTCATTTATTTAAATAAAAATAACTAAAAGAAACACCAAACTAGCACAAGGAAAAAAGATGTTACCTAAAAAGGCAATTCTAGGACAAACAAGTCAGGTCTGTTATCTAGTAGTCAGTCATTTTCTAACCCGCTTAGTCCTGAACAGGGTCTCGGGGGTCTGGTGGAGCCCATTCCGACTAGAATAGGGCACAAGGCAGGAAAAGTCCCTGGACAGGGCGCCAGTCCATTGCAGGGCACACACACCAATCACAGACTAGGATCAATTTAAGAACACCAATTCACCTAACCTGCATGTCTTTGGACTGTGGGAGGAAACCGGAGCACCCAGAAGACACCAAGGCAGACACAGAAACAGCATGCAAACTCCACACAAGGATAACAACGGACATGAACCCTTGTCTGCAAGGCAGCAGTGCTATCACTGCACCATCCTCATCTAGTAATCAGAAATACGAAAATAGAGCAATAAAAAAAAAAACAAAGAATAAATAACACTTAAAATAGCTCCAAACACTTTCAATGATCCACTGCTGGGTTCCTTCCATTTTGGAGTTTGCTGTTTAAATGTAGGGCAGCACAGTGGCACAGTGGTAGCACTGCTGCCTCGCAGTAAGGAGACCTGGGTTCGCTTCCTGGGCCCCCCCTGCGTGGAGTTTGCATGTTCTCCCTGTATCTGCGTGGGTTTCCTCCCATAGTCCAAAGACATGCAGGTTAGGTGCATTGGCGATTCTAAATTGTCCCTAGTGCATGCTTGATGTGTGTGTGCCCTGTGGTGGGCTGGCGCCCTGCCCGGGGTTTGTTTCCTGCCTTGCGCCCTGTGTTGGCTGGGATTGGCTCCAGCAGACCCCGTGACCCTGTAGTTAGGATATAGCGGGTTGGATAATGGATGGATGGATGGATGTTTAAATGTATTCACAGGTTTTCCACTAATATTTACCCCACTACTAGGATCAGCATTTTATCTTGTTGGTCTCACAAAGCATCATGAGGTGCAAAGGAAAAAAAAATGATAAAAAGAAAAACAGAAAACCCCTAAA
Organism: Erpetoichthys calabaricus; assembly: GCF_900747795.2. Classification (NCBI taxonomy): domain Eukaryota; kingdom Metazoa; phylum Chordata; class Cladistia; order Polypteriformes; family Polypteridae; genus Erpetoichthys; species Erpetoichthys calabaricus. The sequence goes on from NC_041394.2 coordinate 32,144,444, forward strand.
AAAACCCACACAGACACAGGTAGAAGGTGCAAACTCCACACTAGCAGTGACTGGGCTGCGTTCTAAAAAAGGTATCCTGGGGCTGCGCAGTAACAGCGCCATTTGCTCCACCACCTGAGCTGGAAAATTTGGTCTCAAATACACTTTACCTTTTGCAGATGCCTGATCACTTTTGTTATAGATGTTTTTTGTTCAATACGTGTAGACATTCAAACAGAGAAATAAAAATAAATCAAATAGACATATGGCAGAGCCAATTCTCTTTGGAAGCGAGAATGTGGACAAGTAATGTATTTGCTGTATTCCACTTTACAGAAGTTACTCGCTGTTTCTCTCTGTCTAATGACTGGAGAGCCATTTCTTGCATTTTTGGCTGAGTGCTCTTCGGTTTGTACATAACATCACAATCCATTTCCGATCTGGGCCTGCTTTGGAGGTTTGTCCATTAGGCAATACAAATAATAGATCTCTGTGTGTGTGTGTGTGTATCACAAAGTGCCATCACATGAAAAAAGAAGTTAATATAGTGTTATCCTATGGGCCTCTCAGACAACCAAGAACACCTTGGAAAGTTCATTATAAAACAATGCAGGACTTTATTTTTTTTCCCAAATTGATTTTAGTTCTTTAAAGCATTCTCTCAAATTCAATGCAGGAATGATGTGCCTTTAAGAGTTCAACACCCAGGATTTCTGTCCCATTGGACTCACTGAGAGCCTTTCAGACCTTTTATACTGCTTTTACCAAGAATTCCCCTTCACCGAGGAGTGGGGTAGCTTCTTTGAGGAAGAGTTGACACCCATGACAGAGCACCATCTTTCTCTCACAGCTGTCCTTTGTAAAGGCAGCTGCCTGTTCATTGGGTGCTCCTTGTGCTACCAACTCCTTGTATCTTTCTCAAAATTGTCTTTCTCTGGCAGATATCTGGCCGTTAAATGCAATCAAAAGGAGAGCATATTCTGAAGGCTAGCTACTCAACTCAATTCCTAGAGGGCCGCACTTTGTGATTTTTTTATCTAGTCAATTATTGACATAAACTTTACTTCTGTCTTAAATATGCCATTATTTACCCGTTTGAGCCCTTATTGTGTCAATATAGAATTGAAGAATGACGAATCTAAAAGAATGCAAATTAGTCTGTGAATTAAAAGAGTGGGTTGATGAGAACTCCTTGTCTCTAAATACACATAAAACAGAAAGGTTACCTACTGGGGGGAGTGACGCGCATCTCACGTGGCCACACATGATTCTTGAATGAGGAAATGTGCTAAGAAATGCCTCTGGGGGTCTTTTCTGCCCACTGCTCTCCACTTTATGAAGTTTAAGGTAATTTATTAATTCATTTATTAATTATTTATTAGTTAATTTTTATTTATTACTTAAGTGACCAAATGGTTGATTGCATGTATTATTTGTTCCACGAGTCTGTATTCTTGTTGTTTATATTTTTTCTGCTATATGCATTTGAATTTCCCCATGGGATTAATAAAGTTTATCTAATCCAGTGATTCTTAACCTTTTTGGAGTCACAGACCCCTTTAAGAATCTGATGAAAGCTATGGACCCCCTTCCCTAGAAATATCCACATAAGCACAACTTTGCATGCAATAAATATCTTCTTCTTTCGGCTGCTCCTGTTAGGGGTTGCCACAGTGGATCATCTTCTTCCATAACAGCAGATCATCTTCTTCCATATTTGCATGCAATGAATATAATGTACTTTATTTATCGAGATGATGACACACGTCTGAATGGTAAACATGGGCCAACAGCAAGCCAAGAGATGCCAAGTGGTCGGCACTGTAAGCAGTGGCAGGGTGCGTTTTCTTTAATTTCTTTCAATGGGAAACCATTGATTGGGACGAGGGGGAGAGCTGTATGGTGACCGCTATTTTTCTCATGCGACATTTTTCTCACCGTTATTTTTCTTGTGTGTTATTTTTCTCATGAGTATGTAACTCACGAATTAGGCTTAGGTGAGATAAATACTTATGAGAAAAATAATACACGAGAAAAATAACAGCGCGAGACATAACACGTGAGAAAAATCATGTGAGAAAGTTCTCGTGAGAAAAACATTTACAAATAACTATGGGAAGAAAGAAAGAGAGAAAAAGAAACTGCACAAAATTCTTGACACTGAGAGAAAATAGAAAGGTAGGAATGTTGTTATCAGTTCAGGCACTCAGTAGCACAAGGTAACTGAAGCTTAATGAATAATTTGCACAGTCAATCCTCAACTTTCACAGCGGTAACATTGCTATAAAATGCTATTGCTATAAAAAGTCAAAGATGCAAATTTTATTACATTGAACCTATGGGAAATAGGGGGTTAGAATTCCGCAACCTCCAAAAACTGTAATCTTTCCTTAGAGATTGCTCAGAATACACTTGTCTGCATTGGATTCCCCATAACAAAACAATATTACCGATATTATTCACCTTCCATAACACAGTAACCATAAAATTCAGTACACAAAATATAATTGGTAACATGTAAAACATTTCATTCCTTAAAATTCTGTGATTGTTTTTTGCAAACATCTGAATAAAAAAATCTTTGTCACTACTGTCAGAGGACACAGAGTCCTTCATCACTGGCAGAGGGTGCTGGAGATCTTAAAGGATGCACCAGTTTGAAATAATCCATCTGAAACATCTGCTTTGTGCACCACTTAAAGTTCTCAGAGTATGGAAGCATAGCAAGGGCGATTTGACGTTTAGCCTTGAGACCATGGCGCCCTCGATGTCTCTAGTCAGGTGGTCCTGGCTGGTCGTGGCTACCAACATTCCAGCACAGATTTTATCAAACACCTTAATGTTCTCACTAAGCCACATTACCGACTTTGCATGCTTGTGCTTAGAGTCTGCAGGACTTGCACTCTACTTTGGGGCCATTATCGCAACACAAAACAGAAAACTTTATATTTTTAACCAAAACATTGAATATATGCAACAAATGTACGGGGAGTTCTTTAATCTACAATGGTAAGGTAAACGGCACTGGTGAAGTAGGATACTAGCTGCTCCCTAAACTTGCACAAATCGTGCCTCTCCTTTTTTTCTCTACTGTGAAAAGCCATAAAGCCTGTGAATGTGTGTGGTTGCCAATGCAAAAGTAAAAATAAGGATACAAAAAAAATCATGAAAATGCTTGAAATCACAAAGATAAATGCATGTATGTTGTAGATCACCTATATATTGTAATAGGTGCTGCAGCAGAAGATACATAGACCAGAGCAGGCCCCATACGATATGAGAAGTGCTTCTGTCTGCTCCAATGTGTTTCTGTCATTTTGAGTACTGCATCACTGCATGGCATAACAGCAGCAGATAGAGTTTAAATTAGCATTGTGGTCTACACATATACACTACTACGTGTTAAAACGTCGTAGCTATATTCTGGCATGACATGTTTGCAGTTCTAATTAGACAGTGATGCTGACTTACTTGAGTTAGTCATTGAGACATGCAGTCAGAAGGTGGATCCTTTGGTTTTGAAGGAGTGGTGTTAGTCTTGTTAGGCACATGTAATGATTCAGGTATTTTGAGTACCAAAATCTGTATCTCCAGTGACTCCTTATTATCAACACGGCAGTCCTTTTCACTTGCGTCTGATGGGGTGTGACACATTGTTTATTTTAAGTTCATATTTTGCAATGCATATTTTCATCAGTTTCTCTGCCTGTTCTTTCAACCTTATGTCAACTTCCAACACTATCATTTATAATAAACAAAACACTTTCACAAAGAAAAAAGAGTTGGGGAACGTCCCCGTATAATGCCCGATGGACAAAAGCAAAAATGAATGATCAAGTACTATTTTTACAGCACTTTACAATGTGTCTTACAAAGATGGTGTTTTTATACAGTGACAAAATGGTGGGCAGAAATGATGTGGAGGAAGATGATGTCGACACTGACAGACGGATACGACGTCGTCAAAAGGAACTGGAAGTGATGTGATGGAAGAAGTGACGTCATCTTCTGGTGACTGGAAATATCGTCATTGGATGGAGCTGAAAGTGACATCATCAGAGGCTGCCTGAAGTGACATTTGGCGGCCATTTTGAAAACCTGGAAGTATGATAGGTATATTATTGTTCTTCTTTGCGTCTGACAAAAAAGAGAGAGAAGCGCTAGTACCTCAAATCAACTCCTTGTCTTGCGATATTTCACTCACCTCTGGGCTTGTTGACTGCCTCCTAAGCGCGCATGTTTGACAGATTGTAACACTGAACAACTGAGAGCACACACAGCACCTGTAATAATGTATCGTTCACTTGAATCATTAGACCATCAATGTCTTCAAATGTCAGTGTATAATTTGATTTTGCAGAAAGGTTTTCCCTTTGCAACACGTTTTATTTATTTTCAAAACTTGCAAAGTGCTCTCTGCTCACACAACACAAATTTATGCTTAATGGGGTAATTTTTAGAAGACCATTTGGCTGTAGAAAGTTTATCATAATAAGAAGCTAGGTCTCTATTGGACGGGTTAACAACAGAGGCATTGCTCTTTACATTTTAAAATCAGCACCCCTACTTTGAGTGCCTTCTTCATGAGACATTAGATTGGAGTGATTGTTCCAAATTCACTCATGGTTGTCTCCAGATGTATTGTATGTATTATATGTCTGGCTCTGTAAGACTAGAGTGATGCTGACTCCGGTGAAATCAACATTATTTTTACTGAATCAGCCACAACGTAAGTGTAATCTTTGACACTAGAATGCCATTTAAAACACACATTACTAGACTATCTAAACATGTTTTTAAAAAATATTAGAGAATTAAAACTGTGTTGAACTAATTAGGGTATTGAGAAACTAATTAATGCATTTACCTCTTGTACTATTGATTACTGCAATGCTTTATTCACGGGCTGTTCAAATTGTTCTTTATACAACTTTCAGTTAATTCAAAATGCTGCTGTAAGAATCATTACAAGAATTAGAAAGTACAAACACATAACTCCAGTTCTCTTGTCCTTATACTGGCACCCAGTTAAGTTTAGGGCAGATTTCAAAGCCCTCCTTTTCACAAGTAAAGCCTTAAATGGCTATGGCCCTGCCTACATATCTGAACTTATCATTACTTACAAAACAGAGCATACATTAAGATCTCGGGTTGGCAGCCAACTAATGATTCCAAGTATTAATAAAATAAATGGTGGAGGTGGAGACTTTAGCTACAGGGCCCCAAAGCTGTGGAATGATCTGCCCACTTATATAAGAGGTGCCCCTACGGTTCAAGGTTTTAAATCCAAGATAAAGATTTACTACCTTATGACGATAGTGATGATGATGATAATGATGATGATAATAATGACTATTATTATTATTATTAATAATTATAATAATAATTTTTAAGCTTTATCTAAAGCAAATTACAAAGCAAGTTATAATACATACAAGAGTGATTAGAAGGTGCAAGAATCAAAAGCAACAGAGAACAAAATCAAAAACCAAGCAAGAGGGAGTCATATTACTACTAACTAATTGTACCTACAACTAGGCTGAGACAAAAATCAGTATTTTAAACTCTTTGTCCATATAACAGCTGCTGTCCTGTAGAAGAGACACTAAGAAGTTCCAAAATATTTAATGAAAAGTTGTTGTTGTTTTTTTAAAAATGCCTAAATACGAGTAAATTGTTTCCAGTTCCAATAGATAAAGGGAAATCATCAATAGCTTTGGAACAAGAACAGAGACTTTTTGAAGGGACATATGGGAGCACCAAAAACTGGAGATACTGACAAGCAGAACCATTCAGAGAACTGTAAGTCAAGACGAATGTTTTGAAATGAATCCTTGCAGCAACAGGAAGACAGTGGAGAGACCCAAGCAGAGGAGTAGTAGGAGGGAAACAATCAACAGAGAACACCAGTTGAGCAGCTGCATTCTGTAGGAACTGGAGAGGTCAGATAGCAGTTGAAGGAAGGCCCACCATGAGGAAGCTGATATTGTCCAGCCAAGAGAGAACTAATGGCTGAACAAGGAGCTGTGTGGCATAATTAGAGAGGAAGGGTCAAAACATTGTGAAGAAATGTGACTGGGTCATTGCAGAAATATATGTGATGGCTGAAAATGAGGAGTCCAGAGTCCCGCGAGGATTCTTCACTGCGACTGATGGTGAATATGACATTTAGCAGAATGTGATTAGAGCTGCCTATTAGCTGTGCAAATTGAATCTCTGTTTGTTAATGATTTGTTTTAAATTATATGCAATACAATTATTATTTAGAGCCACTTGTCTGCTTCCTGCATATGAAAAGGACATTTGAGATACTGGGAATCTAGGAATCAATGGATGTTGTGAAACGAGCACCACCACACGTTTATTTTATAACTAATATTTACAATACTAAGTGCACACAAACCCCCAAAACTCCCCCAAAGTCCAGGCCTCTTTCACTCTGCCTCTCTTGAGGTCTGCCTCCACTCCTCTCCTCCGAGCTCCATCCTGCTCCTCTCCCGACTCCAGCCCTTGAATGGAGGGAGCTGGCCCCTTTTATAGTCACCCGGATGTGCTTCAGGTGCCTCCCGACAATCTTCCCCCAGCACTCCCCAGTGTGGCGGAAGTGCCGGCTGCGCACCCAGAAACACTCTGGGTGTCCCTGATCCTCTTCCCCCCAGCACTTCCGCCACAGGGCTCCATAGGTATCGGGGCGCCCCCTGGCGGTGACCACGGGTCCCTACAGGGCTGAGCTTCAAAGCTCTGCACCTGTGGTCCCCAAAGCAACCAGGGCGGTCGCCCCCTCATGGTCTGTCCTCTGGTCCTACTGGGCATCCCGGCTGGGTAGATGGAAGACCCAGCACAGACTCTACAGTAGAATAACCAGGAGTGGGTGGATGGCATATTGGCTGAGGTCTCCAGGACTGTGACTGTGTTCAACTTTGTCTGTTGTAACTGACACTGGAAGACCCCCCCCCCCACCCCCACCCCCAAAAGAAAACACATGTATTTTCTCCAAGGTAAGTTTTTGCTTTCTTCTCTTCTGATTTCGACTGGCTAGTTAATTAATGGACAAATATTGCTGGACTCCATTTATGTTAATCAGTTTCAAACTACTTTGTTTCCTGTCTGTTTTAACAAATCTGTGTCTTTATTTGTGATCATTATGTAATCAGTAATTTGAAAATTTCTCACAGGGCTCTGAGCCTGCACTCAGTGAAGAGGACTTTACCTGCACCTAGGCTTAAAAAAAATCCGTATCCTAAACTCTTTGTCCGTGCAATGAAAGTATAAATAAACTGAATTGAATTGAATTATGACTAATATATACAGAGCCCTCTTTGTAAGATTTAGGTTTTTTATTTCTTTCAAAAAATGTAATTAGTCGCTTGGTAATAATAACAGGAGCTGCTCGAGTCATTTGCACCTTTGTTAACAGACACTATTTGGAAAAATAAAATGCTGCTTCTTCTGACCTGGCCTATTCATATTCTTATTTTGCAGTCTGAAAGACAATTCAATATGAAATTTGAATTTATTTCCACAGATTTCAATAAACAGGAGTCTATTTTTCACTTTCTTCTTTTTATTTTGTTTTTTTAGAGCTCCTACTCTAAATTGTATCCAAATAATGACCCCTGAAAACGAGAGGCAGTAAATGCTAAGGAGAAGCGGCTATTGGAATAACATTTACTGCAAGTGAAGTCATTAGCTGGTAACTGCCTAAATGGCAATGGCATTTCAGAATCAATAAGAGAGCAGCATCTCATGATCTGGAAAATGTATTTTTAACAGTCCTATAAAGGTAAATATAATTATGTCATTCTGTAATGACACAATAAAGGTCTAATGAGATAAATAAGAGTAATGCTAACCTAACATGGGAGCTCAAATTAAAAACTGGTCTGGAATGGTAACAAAAAAATACAACATCACTCACCACAGCCCACCATGAATTGAGCTGTGCAGCTAAGGTGGGGGTCTGCAAAATTAGTCCTCCAGGGCCACAGCGGCTTCAAGTATTTGTTTCAAATGAAATTTATTAATGAGAAGTTAAAGTTGTTAAAACGCTTATTTCTGAAGCAACATTTTTATGCTTTGTTTTAGTGGTCTTGCTTGTTATGATTCCCCACCCTTATTTGTTTATTTTAGTCTTAAACAATTGCATTCACTGTTATTAAGGGCTCCTTATTAGCAAGTAATTAAAAGTGAAGGACTGAGAAGCATTAGGCATCAAACTTAAAGAAGTGGGAGTTCAGGGTGTTGTATGTTGGTGGGTACAGAACTGGCTCAGACACAGGAGACAGAGGGTGATGGTGCAAGGAACCTCATCAGAATTGGCTGATGTTAAGAGTGGTGTCAAGCAGGGGTCAGTACTAGGGCTGCTGCTGTTTTTAATATCTATAAATGATTTGGATAGGAATATAACTAACAAGCTGGCTAAGTTTGCAGAAGATAACAAGCCAGATGGATTGGCAGATAATCTTGAATTCATTAAATCATTACAGAGGGACTTGGACAGCATTCAGGCTCAGGCAGATTTGTGGCAAATGAAATTTAACAGCAATAAATGTAAAGTATTACACACAGGAAGTAAAAGTGTTAGGTTTGAATACACAATGGGAGATCAGAAACATGAAAGTGCACCTTATGAGAAGGATTTAGGAGTCATAGTGGACTCTAAGCTATCGACATTCCAGACAGTGTTATTTTCTAAGTGCAACCAGCGCTTATTTCTCCTCCATAAACTCAAACTATTTAAAGTAGACAAGGACCTCATGTTGTCCTTCTATTGTAGTATGATCCAGTCCATGATCACTTTCAGTTTCATTGCCTGGTTTAATAGTCTGACAAACCAAAACTCAAAAAAGCTCCAGCAGATTACGAAGTATGCAGCTAAAGTTATTGGGGCTGATGTAGATGATTTGACTAGTGTGTGTCAGAGGGCAATGTTAAAGAAACTGGAAATCATCTCAACTGATGACAGACATCCATTACATGTAGAACTAAACTTCAGTAAATCAGGAAGGATAGTTGCTTTGAAAACCCACACAAATCGCTCCAGAAACGCCTTTCTTCCTAGTGCCATATGACTTTTCAATAAGAAATATCGGAGATAATGTTTAAGGTTTTGATATATATCCTGTTACCTTTTTTTTTTTTTTTGGTATAGATATGTTTTATCTAACTGCCTTACCTTAACCTTTCTTATTTCTATTTGTATGTTTTAGTACTTGTTATTAGATGCAACTGAGAAGGCAAATTTCATGTTTTCCTGTGTAAACATGACTAAATAAAGAAACCTAACCTAACCTAACCATTAAAAGGCTAACAGAATGTCAGGTTATACAGCTCCCTGATGTGTGGAGTACAAGTCACAGGAGGTTCTGCTCAACCTTTATAACACACTGGTGAGGCCTCATCTTGAGTACTGTGTGCAGTTTTGGTCTCCAGGCTACAAAAACGACATAGCAGCGCTAGAAAATGTCCAGAGAAGAGCGACTAGGCTGATTTACAGTTTAAGCAAAAGAAGATTAACAGGCGACATGTGTTTAAAATCCATTCATCCATCCATCTATCCATTATCCATCCATCCATCCATTATCCAACCCGCTATATCCTAACTACAGGGTCACGGGTGTCTGCTGGAGCCAATCCAAGCCAACACAGGGTGCAAGGCAGGAAACAAACCCCGGGCAGGGCGCCAGCCCACCGCAGGGCACACACACACACACACACCAAGCACAGACTAGGGACAATTTAGGATCACCTATGCACCTAAACTGCATGTCTTTGGACTGTGGGAGGAAACCGGAGTGACCGGATGAAACGTGTTTAAAATTATGAATGAAATCAATCCAGTGGATTGAGACTATTGTTTTAAAATGATTACATCAAAAACACGGGGAAACATGTTGGAAACTTGTTAAGAGTAAATTTGCACAAACATTAGAAAGTTTTTCTTTATTCCGAGAACCACAGATGTGTGGAATAAGCTACCAAGTAGTGTGGTAGACAGAAAGATTTTAGCTCAAAAAAACTAAACTTGATGATATTTTGGAAGAATTGGATAGAATAGGGCGGCACGGTGGCGCAGTGGGTAGCGCTGCTGCCTCGCAGTTGGGAGACCTGGGGACCTGGGTTCACTTCCCGGGTCCTCCCTGCATGGAGTTTGCATGTTCTCCCCGTGTCTGCGTGGGTTTCCTCCGAGCGCTCCGGTTTCCTCCCACAGTCCAAAGACATGCAGGTTAGGTGCATAGGTGATCCTAAATTGTCCCTAGTCTGTGCTTGGTGTGTGGGTGTGTTTGTGTGTGTCCTGCGGTGGGTTGGCACCCTGCCCGGGATTGGTTCCTGCCTTGTGCCCTGTGTTGGCTGGGATTGGCTCCAGCAGACCCCCGTGACCCTGTGTTCGGATTCAGCGGGTTGGAAAATGGATGGATAGAATAGGACTGGTAAGCTTTGTTGGGCTGAATGGCCTATTCTTGTCTAGATTGTTATAATGCTCTAACTACTTGTTCACTTCAGGCTACACATTATTTGGTTGAGAACAAAATCTATGATAAAAGAATGACGTGATATGGCAGAATGAAAACACTAATAAGCCATACAATTAAAGACTGGCAAGAACTGCTGTCCAGACAGTGTTCAGAAGCTATTAGGAAGGTTAACAGAATGTCAGGTTATGTAGCGCCCTGATGTGTGGAGTACAAGTCACAGGAGGTTCTGCTCCATCTTTATAACAAACTGGTTAGACTTCACCCTGAGTACTGTGTACAGTTTTGGTTTCCAGGCTACAAAAAGGATGCAGCAGCAAATGAGCACTGAATTAGCAAACTTTATTGGGCTGAGTGGTCCAGTCGTCTAGATTGTTCTAATGTTCTGTGCAGTATGCGGGCTCCTCTCTACATGCCAGTGGTGTCTCTCCATTAGGAGTAGGTGGAGCACTGGCCAAACATCCTCAATCAGATTGCACTGTAGTTCAAAACTTAAATACAGGAAATAGGGAACTCGCCTCAGTAATTTAATGTGTGTGCGAGACCCAGTCTTGGAATGTTTAATGTTACTGTAAAAATGCACATAAGTGTTTGCCTCAGTTCTTTAGAACGTGAATTTTTCATAACTACATAGATAATGAGCAATTCTGTTTAACACTTAAGCAACTTGTAATGGAACTTCCTTAGTACTCGGCTTTATCTGAACTCCAGTAATAGAATTTTAGTCAGTGTGTAGTTGGCTAGAAACATAGCAGTTGGATTTGCCTGGGGTAGCGATAACATCCAGTTTTCTGACCGTTCCTGTTTCACATTGACATGCTTGATGCATGAACGCAGAACTGTATGTTATAGAAAGAACTTATAGAAGAAACCCTAAGAAACATAACAAGATTTATAAGTCTTGAACAGAACCCTCTTATATAAGAACTTTTCTTCTGTACTATCAACTTTTCTCTTTATTTTTCTATAAACTGTTTTGCTTTGAATTTTTACTAAAACGTTTTAAATGAAAACACTTGAACAGTGGAATTTGCATGCATACAAGTCAACAATTTACACTCATTACATGAACCCCATGGGAAAGCAAAAGCTGTGTGATTTTTGGAAACCAGACAAACACAGTTACAGTACTGCTAAAATGTTTTTAGACAGCTCAGCTTATTTGTCATAATGAAATTTTTCTGATTTTCCATGATATTCCCAATGCAATTTCTCATCTGGAAAAAATATTTCTTTTTAAAGCCTGTTTCCAGGTTTCTTGGTCAGGTCCTTTGACTTTTCCCACCAAACCTTTGCTCAGGTGTGCTCGTGCTTTTCATTTCCTCCTTAGGTCTTAAGGGTTAGGGCTTTTATAAGTTACCCATTGGAGGGCTTCCTGTGATTCAAGACTTGTATGTCTTGACATTTTTGGAAGAGTCATCACAATTATCATGAATCATGTGGATTATTTCTGTACAAGATGATATTCCACTTTGTCCATAGAAGAAAATTGGAAACATAAATACTCAAATGCATATCTGCTTTCAGTGTTGCCTGTTTGATGTTGATATTGAGATATCTTTTAATATTGTTGATGAATGTACTGACAATATAATATGCTGCTAGATCTTTCATTTTGTGTGATTTTTTATTGCATTATTCTGCTGGCATTTTATCATCACTAGTACATTATGAAACAACATGATGTTTACTGAGAGCACCCCAATGTGCCAATCTATCTATCTATCTATCTATCTATCTATCTATCTATCTATCTATCTATCTATCTATCTATCTATCTATCTATCTATCTATCTATCTATCTATCTATCTATCTATCTATCTATCTATCTATCTATCTATCTGCTGCACTTTTTCCAACTCTGTGAGTCATTCCAAGCTGCAATCCTCCCTCAGCAGTCATGTATCAAGGCCAAGGCTTTAAGTTTATAACTATTTCACTCACTCACACACACACACACACATAAGAACACACATCACCTGAACGACTTCTCAGGATATCTTCACCCATTCTGACATTTACTGATCAGCCACAACATTAAAACCACCTGTGTATTACTTTGTAGGTCTCACTAGTGCTGTCAAAACACCTCTGACCCATTGAAGCATGGACTTCTAAAGATGATCTGTGGTAGCAGCAAATCCTCTAAATCCTGTAAGTTGCGAGGTGGGGCTTCTATGGATTTAACTTATTTTTGTCAGCACATGCCACAGATGCTTGGTAAGTTTGAGATCTGGAAAATTTGGAGTCCAAGTTAACACCTTGAACTCTTTGTCATGTTCCTCACACCATTCCTGAAAACTTTTTGCAGTGTGGCAGGGTGCATCATCCTGCTGAAAGAAGCCAGTGCTATCAGAGAATACCGTTGCCATGAAGGAGTGTACATGCTCTGCAACAAATGTAAGGTATGTGGTACGTGTCAAAGTAACATCTACATGAATGCCAGGACTCAAAGCTTCCAGCAGAACATTGCCCAGACCATCACTCTATCTCCGGTGCCTTGCCTTCTTCCCATAGTGCATCCAGCTAGTTGCCATCATTTCCACATGTAAATGACACACATGTACCTGGCTGTCCACATGAACTAAAAGAAAACACCTTCCATTGCTGCATGGTCCAGTTGTGATACATGCATATTGTAGCCACTTTCGGTGCTGAACAGGGGTCAACATTAGCACTCTGATCAGTCTGCAGCTATGCAGACTCATATGATCGAAGCTATGATGCACTGTGTTTTCTGACATTTTCTCTCAGGATATTGCTGGTCGTTATGACTAAAATTCTACAGTATATCACGGTATTTTTCAAAATTATACCAGTTTCACGATATTCTACGGTATTTTTTTCCCATGCATGAATGGATGTTAACCACATTTTCCACTGCAATTACTGCAGTAGACTGGCTAAGAATAACCTATTCCACTGTCAAGAGCATTGTACTTTGTACAAAAAAACATTTTAATGTGCACACAAGTATTAATACAGGTTTGCATGGTCCCATACATACAGTGATAGTTTTCAAGGTACTAATGAAGAGAAGGAATCACACTGCATGACAGTTGCAGTCAAAATATAGAACCTTTTTTTTAACAAATTTTGCAAACAACTTGAACTCAAATTTTCAACCATCCAAAGGGAAATTTAGACTTAGTAACATATCCAGAAGTGCTTGTCAAAAGTTGTATTGCACTGAACATGTCTTAGAAAAGGAATAAATAGTAAATATATATAATTCACTAAGTCCATGGCAAGCAAGACGCACACAAGACAGAGCCACGCCCACCAACTCACACAGCCCCGCCCACCAACAATTCACTAAGCAGCCGACCATGGCATGCAAGACAGAGACCATGGGATATGCACGAAAGAGCCACGCCCTCCAACTCACAGAGCCCCTCCCACCAACTCTAAGACCATGGGATACGCATGACAGAGCCCCGCCCTAACACTAACCCTCCTCCCAAGTCCACCCTCGCTCTCGAGGCACGCAGCACCTCACCAAACACTGCCTCAGTCACTTTCGTCTCTGCTACAGTCCACATGCACCTCTGAGCCACGTTGACTTTTCATTGTTCTTTTCGGTTCTGGCTGCTTTTCTATATATAATCCACCAAGTCGCCCGACCATGGGATACGCACGTACGCAAGACAGAGCCCCACCCGCCAACTCTAACCCTTCTCCCGCATCATGGGGTACGCATGACAGATCCCCGCCCACCAACTCTAGCACTTACTGTCGCCGGTTGCATTAACAAGCAACCTTTGTGGTGTCACATGCATGTACTTACACTGACGACAAATATGACAGCTCTTCCTCACAAACAAGATTTCGTAAGACGGGAAAAACGGAACACCTGCAACATTACCTTCACATTGTTTTCCTTTTATTTCTGATCCCGTTCAACAACTATGTGGCGATATCGACTTCTCAACTGTGACTCCGGAACAACTCAGTACACAAGCTATATTAAGAGTCACCAATGAAGACTCACTACACCTTAATGAACAGGTACTGAAACTTATCCCTACCGACGAAGTAACTTTCACCAGCGTTGCCTCCATCGTCACAGACGATCCCGCACATCAACTTTCATTCCCCGAAGAATTTCTTAGCAGTCTTACTCCCACTGGCATGCCTCCGCATAAACACAGACTTAAAATTGGCTCAGTCATCATGCTTCTCAGAAACCTCATGCCAGCAAGAAGTCTCTGTAAAGGCACTAGACTGACTGTTCTCAGCATTCACCACAATGTACTGGAGTGTAAAACAATCGCAGCTGCTACCTCACAAACTGTCCATATTCCCCAGATTTCCTTGACCACATCAGATTCAAATTTGCCTTTTACTTTTACACGCAGACAATTTCCTGTTAGATTAGCCTTTGCAATGACAATTAATAAGGCACAGGGACACACTTTTCAAAACGATATGCCTGTATCTGCCAAACCCAGTTTTCAGTCACGGACAATTGTATGTTGCTCTCTCCAGAGTTCCATCTTTTCATTCACTCACAGTCGTAACCTCAAACCCACCCCATTTGGACAACTGTGTCGTTCAGGAATTGTTCACCCATCAATACATAATTATGCGGCGTATGCTATGCCGCAGGTTGGCTAGTAGTAAATATTTTTTGTAAACCAACTACACTTTCTGTTAATGTTAACAATCTCTGTCCACTGACACGTTAAAGTGACTTTTTAAACAACTTTACCATCATTAATCTGAATAATATTTAAACTAATAAATAATAACAAAATAAATAATAGTGCAGCTTCCAGTAATAATACTATTACTTCAAGACTTGAAAAGCCCAGGTGCAATACACAGTGTTCACCAAATAAAAATACAATAAAATAAAACAAGTGCAACTTGGAGAAGATATCTTTACCAATTGAACCATCATTAAGGCAAAGTGCATTAATATGGACTTTGCTTCAAGCTAAGCTATATACATAAATATTAAAACTGCAACTTGCATTTACAATGCTATGTGTGGTGTAGCCCTATGGAAGCGTATTAGGGTCACGGTGAAGAAAAAACAAATACGGACACAATGAAGAAAAAAAAAAAACTATTTGTCGAGAATAAAATCGACATGTTGACATTATTCTTGACATTTCTACTTTAATCTCGACGTTTATGTCGAAATTTAGGTCGACATTTCCACTTTATTCTCATAGTTTATTTTGTCATTACAGTAGAATGTCGTAAACTAAACTTCATCCTAAAATCAATGTTTAATTTACTAGATTTTCTCAAGTCCCATCATAAGTTATGTAGCACATTAAATACTTTGTGTTAAGTGTTCCCTGAGCCATGTTAATTGCTACGCGCTTCTTAAACTGACTTCCTCTTGTACTGAGGAGGCGCCGGCAGCAATCGCCGCACAGAATACATTCACTTCATGATATTCCTGCTATCTGAAAATTTAGAATGCTAAGATAAATAGCATTAATACATGCTTTAATTTTGGTATTCATTTTGTAAAGCATAAGTCAAGTTCCCTTTAAATTCAATTTCAATTTTTGAATTGCAGATTATTTACTAATAATGGGATAAATGTAGCCTTGGTGGCCCTCCTGATCCCACAGTCTGTGTTAATCTAAACTCATGTTGGTGACATTCAGCTGAGGTGAGATTTAGAAGTTTTGAAATTGTATCCAAGGGGCACTACTTGGAGTTTGCCATCCTCAGCCTGGTACCCTCAGATCTTATTGCCAAGTCTTTAGGAAGAGACAAACTTTTCTACTCTTTGACTTCCTCTTTTGGCTCTGTTTAAAATTGGCTGCTGTTAAATTTGTACTTGTCACAGTTTGTTCTTCCACGTCCTCCTCATGATGTCCGAGCTGACAGATGGAAAACTTCTCATATCTTAGGGGATGTTCTTGTCTTTTCTATTCCCAAAGAAGGACTGACTGAAGAGACACACCCAGGAAGGTCTTTGGGAATCCAGAATGAGCAAAATGCCCTGTGAGAGCAAAGTTGGAGAAGAGCAGCTCAACTCTTTCAGGTCATATGACCCAAAAACTCTAAACTTCTAAAAAGGGAGACAAGGAGAAGGAACATCACTCTGTAGTGGGCATTATTGCATGGAGCAAGGGGCCTAACTGTACATACTAGCGGACTGGCTTATTTAGTTTAGACTTTCTGATGCCAAGGACCCTACTAAGGCCCTGCTGAACTGTTTTATTTCTATTAAGGACTTACTTGTATTCTCTTTTCTGAATTAAATAATACACTTTATAGAAAAAATCCACAGAATGGCTTAACAGTGAGTTTTTCCTCTGGGTTGTATGAGTACCCCCATTGGTTGTGTAATATACCAAAATATCACATTTTCATGGAGTGTACATAGCATTTGTGGAGTGAATGCACTGCACAAGGCACAAAATATGTAAAAAAAAAAAAAAAGTCCATTAGTGCACCACTTGAGTCACCGCTCAGTCTAACTCTATGGATTTTTTCTACACGAGAACACACACACACACTACAGGGAGAACATGCAAGCTCCACATCAAAATCACTCCAGCTTTCAGTGCCCTCAGGTGACCGGCACTGATGCCTAACTCCACAAATTACTGAAGAAGCTTTCCAAGGCAGACAAGTTTAATAACCGCTGGCATATGTGTATCATTGGTTTGAATTGGCTGTAAGCTGCATTATGCTAATCATGGTAATTAGCCTGAAAGCACTTCAATGGGCCTTGTGCTTCACGGTGCACTGTTAATTATGTTAATTACTACAATGGTAATTATTCTTTTGCTGGAATACTAGCTTGGTATCAGTTTGACTAAAACTGCTACATTCAGGCCTGTGATTCCTATTTTTTTAAAGTGACAAGGGCATTTGTCAGAACTCATAATAATAGGAGGTTTTGGACCGTGTCTCATAAGGATTACAGTGCAGTTACACCTTTGACTCATGATGTGACACTCAGTGAGTCAATTAGATTGCTAGTGTCCACCTTTACAAATATGGACAAAAATGTGCAAACGGTTCTACTATTTTTTGTAAAGGTGCTTTAAAATACAACATGCTTATTTGAAATGACAGGGCATAGCAAGACCAAGAGAAAGAAAAAAAGAAAGAGCCATTGGGCACTGGCAAGGGGCAATATGATCTACATGTCCTCTGATAGCCAGACACCATATACTGTACAGTGGATTCAGAAAATAGATAGAACTTTATTTGTCCCCAGGGGGAAATTTAGCTTTTTACAGAAGCTCTTTAAATAGATAAATAAATATATACACACTCATGGTATTGTCTGAATATGCACCAGAATGAATAAAAGGAAGAAAATATTAAAAAGAAGGAAAGATGTCTGACTTGCCTGTCACAGTCCCATTAAGGTGCTATACAGGCACATTGTTTTTGGTATAAAGAAGCCCCTGTAGACACAAGTCTACTGAATAATTTCTTACCTGAAAGTCCAGTTAGTGTGTCAGAGAGAGGATGTGGAGCATTGTCCATAATGGCACCCCGTTTTGTTTTCGTTATCTCCTTTGCACAATCTCCAGAGGGCTAGGGTGCATCCTATAACTGAACCTGTCATTTTAATTAGCTTGTTGATTCAGTGGGCATCTCCTAAAGTGATGTTACCAGCCCAACACACCAAAGCTTAGAAAATCGCAGTGGCCATCACAGAGTTGTATAAGATGTGAAGGATGTCACTTCTTACATTAAAGGAGCACAGTCTCCTGAGGTTAAAGAGCCTGCTCTTTCTTATATAGTTCCTCTGTGTTTTGAGACCAGTCCAACCAGTCATTGATGTGGACCCCCAAGTACCGGTAGCAGTACCCCACCTCTATATCTATTCTTTGAATAATGACCAGATATAGAGTTGGTGAAAGTCAATAACCAGTTCCTTTGTTTTGCTGATGTTAAGATGCAGACAATTCTTTTTGCAGTAAGAATCAAACTTCTCCACCTGACTTCTCTCCTTTGTCTCATCCCATTTATCAATAAACCCCTTAAGTACGGAATCAATTTTCCTATTTGTACCCATCAATGTACACTCAATTTTCAGAAAGGTTTGCAAATTTATTACAAATCAAAAACTGAAATCTGTGATTCATATACGTAAGTATTTAGATCCTTAATGTGGTACTTTATAGAAGCTCCTTTGGCAGCAATACCAGCTTTGAGTCTTCTAAGGTACTCATGAGTCTGTGCAAGTTATGCACACCCAAATTTGATCAGTTTATCTGACTCTTCTTGCCAAATTGCCTCAGGC
Organism: Erpetoichthys calabaricus; assembly: GCF_900747795.2. Lineage (NCBI taxonomy): Eukaryota > Metazoa > Chordata > Cladistia > Polypteriformes > Polypteridae > Erpetoichthys > Erpetoichthys calabaricus. The sequence goes on from NC_041394.2 coordinate 32,163,132, forward strand.
TCCATTAGATTGGATAGAAAGTGTTTGTAAACTGCCATCTTCAGGTCTCTCCACAGATGTTTTATGAGCTTTAAAACTGGGCTTTGGTTGAGCCACTCAAGGACAGTGACAGACTTGTCCCAAAGCCACTCCAGTGCTCATGGCAGTAGGCTTTGGGTCATTGTCACGGTTAAAGCTGAACTTCCAGTCTCAGTTTGCCTGCACTAGAATTACCAGAGCCTATGAAAAAACCCGTAGATCCATCCCACCTTAAATCGCTTCGCACCTCTCCATCAGTGTCTTTTGTCCTGTAAATGTGTCGACAAGCAGCAAGCCTGCCATCACATCCCCCACCGCCGCACAGTTTTCTCAGCTCTGTTTACCTGCGTGTCAGTTGCTTGGTGTTGTATAGAGTGAGAAGTCAAGCAAAATGACGCCTTTAATAAATACTATATCGTTATTTGGAACACATGCATTTCATGTGTGTTATGTGTCTACAGCAATCTATGTACAGTAAACACATTTTTAAAACAGAATGTCGCTTTAGGGTGTGACATTCACACACACTACGACCGCTTCGGTGTCACAATGGTATCAGCTGTTGACTGGTAATGAAAACTTCACGGGTTCGACCCCGGACAAGTCTGTTTTGAGAAGTGAGATGCTCTTATTCTTACTATTTTAGAATATAGAGAAAAGCCAAGCAAAATGACACCTTTTATTGGCTAACTAAAAAGATTACAATATGCAAGCTTTCGAGGCAACTCAGGCCCCTTCTTCAGGCAAGATGTAATGTAATGTTATTATTTTAGAATGTAAATGTATGATACTTGTAAAGGTTAGCTTTATTTTTTTTTTTTATTCAGATTTATGCTCTCAGTCGTGTTCACTATCCCAACACTCCCCCATCTGACACTGCTGTTTTCACATAAAGACGCGCTATAACAGAGGTGAACTCAGATGATGAATAATTAAGTAAATAAATAAAGGTAAATAAGTAAATAACATTCAATCTGGCTCTTACAGTGGTGTGAAAAACTATTTGCCCCCTTCCTGATTTCTTATTCTTTTGCATGTTTGTCACACAAAATGTTTCTGATCATCAAACACATTTAACCATTAGTCAAATATAACACAAGTAAACACAAAATGCAGTTTTTAAATGATGGTGTTTATTATGTAGGGAGAAAAAAAATCCAAACCTACATGGCCCTGTGTGAAAAAGTAATTGCCCCCTTGTTAAAAAATAACCTAACTGTGGTGTATCACACCTGAGTTCAATTTCTGTAGCCACCCCCAGGCCTGATTACTGTCACACCTGTTTCAATCAAGAAATCACTTAAATAGGAGCTGCCTGACACAGAGAAGTAAACCAAAAGCACCTCAAAAGCTAGACATCATGCCAAGATCCAAAGAAATTCAGGAACAAATGAGAACAGAAGTAATTGAGATCTATCAGTCTGGTAAAGGTTATAAAGCCATTTCTAAAGCTTTGGGACTCCAGCGAACCACAGTGAGAGCCATTATCCACAAATGGCAAAAACATGGAACAGTGGTGAACCTTCCCAGGAGTGGCCGGCTGACCAAAATTACCCCAAGAGCGCAGAGACGACTCATCCGAGAGGTCACAAAAGACCCCAGGACAACGTCTAAAGAACTGCAGGCCTCACTTGCCTCAATTAAGGTCAGTGTTCACGACTCCACCATAAGAAAGAGACTGGGCAAAAACGGCCTGCATGGCAGATTTCCAAGACGCAAACCACTGTTAAGCAAAAAGAACATTAGGGCTCGTCTCAATTTTGCTAAGAAACATCTCAATGATTGCCAAGACTTTTGGGAAAATACCTTGTGGACTGATGAGTCAAAAGTTGAACTTTTTGGAAGGCAAATGTCCCGTTACATCTGGCGTAAAAGGAACACAGCATTTCAGAAAAAGAACATCATACCAACAGTAAAATATGGTGGTGGTAGTGTGATGGTCTGGGGTTGTTTTGCTGCTTCAGGACCTGGAAGGCTTGCTGTGATAGATGGAACCATGAATTCTACTGTCTACCAAAAAATCCTGAAGGAGAATGTCCGGCCATCTGTTCGTCAACTCAAGCTGAAGCGATCTTGGGTGCTGCAACAGGACAATGACCCAAAACACACCAGCAAATCCACCTCTGAATGGCTGAAGAAAAGCAAAATGAAGACTTTGGAGTGGCCTAGTCAAAGTCCTGACCTGAATCCAATTGAGATGCTATGGCATGACCTTAAAAAGGCGGTTCATGGTAGAAAACCCTCAAATAAAGCTGAATTACAACAATTTTGCAAAGATGAGTGGGCCAAAATTCCTCCAGAGCGCTGTAAAAGACTCATTGCAAGTTATCACAAACGCTTGATTGCAGTTATTGCTGCTAAGGGTGGCCCAACCAGTTATTAGGTTCAGGGGGCAATTACTTTTTCACACAGGGCCATGTAGGTTTGGATTTTTTTTTCTCCCTAAATAATAAAAACCACCATTTACAAACTGCATTTTGTGTTTACTTGTGTTATATTTGACTAATGGTTAAATGTGTTTGATGATCAGAAACATTTTGTGTGACAAACATGCAAAAGAATAAGAAATCAGGAAGGGGGCAAATAGTTTTTCACACCACTGTATATACAAAGTATATGCATCTTGTTCTCTTACACCCATCACCTACATGTCCTCTTTCACCACATCCATAAACCTTCTCTTAGGCCTTCCACTTTTCCTCTTCCCTGGCAGCTCTATCCTTAGCATCCTTCTCCCAATATACTCAGCATCTCTCCTCTGCACATGTCCATAACCAACACAATCTTACCTCTCTGACTTTGTCTCCCAACCGTCCAACCTGAGCTGACTCTCTAATGTCCTCATTTCTAATCCTATCCATCCTCATCACACCCAATCCAAATCTTAGCATCTTTAACTCTGCCACCTCCAGCTCTGTCTCCTGCTTTCTGGTCAGTGCCACCGTGTCCAACCCATATAACATAGCTGGTCTCACTGCCATTCTGTAGACCTTCCCTTTCACTCTTGCTGATACCCGTCTGTCACAAATTACTCCTGCCACTCATCTCCACCCACTCCACCCTGCCTGCACTCTCTTTTTCACCTCTCTTCCACAATCCCCATTACTCTGTACTGTTGATCCCAAGTATTTAAACTCATCCACCTTCGCCAACTCTACTCCCTGCATCCTCACCATTCCACTGACCTCCCTCTCATTTACACACATGTATTCTGTCTTGTTCCTACTGACCTTCATTCCTTTCCTCTCTAGAACACCTAGATCTAGATCTTCACCTCTCCAGGGTCTCCTCAACCTGCTCCCTACTATCACTACAGATCACAATGTCATCAACCAACATCATAGTCCACGGGGACTCCTGTCTAATCTCGTCTGTCAACCTATCCATCACCATTGCAAATAAGAAAGGGCTCAGAGCTGATCCCTGATGTAATCCCACCTCCACTTTGAATGCATCCGTCACTCCTATCACAGACCTCACCACGGTCACACATCCCTCGTACATATCCTGTACACCTTTTACAATACCACAACTCCTCTTGAGGCACCCTGTCATATTCTTTCTCCAGGTCCATAAAGACACAATGCAACTCCTTCTGGCCTTTTCTAAACTTCTCCATCAATACCCTCAGAGCAAACATCGCATCTGTGGTGCTCCTTCTTGCCATGAAACCATACTGCTGCTCACTAATCATCACATCACTTCTTAACCTAGCTTCCACTACTCATTCCCATAACTTCATGCTGTGGCTCATTTTTATCCCCCTGTATTTACTACAGTCCTGCAAATCTTAAATATCTTCTTCTCCACTCCTCAGGCATCCTGTCACTTTCCAAGAATCCATTAAACAATCTGGTTAAAAACTCCACTGCCATCTCTCCTAAACACCTCCATGCTTCCACAGGAATGTCATCTGGATCAATGGCTTTTCCATTCTTGATCCTCTTCATAGCTGTCTTTACTTCTTCCTTACTAATCTGTTGTACTTCCTGATTCACTATCTCTACATCATCCAACCTCTTCTCTCTCTTGTTCTCTTCATTCATAAGCCTCTCAAAGTACTCTTTCCATCTGCTCAACACACTCTCCTCGTTTGTGAGTACATTTCCATCTTTATCCTTTATTACCCTAACCTATATATATATATATATATATATATATATATATATATATATATATATATATATATATATATATAAATATATATATATATATATATATATATATATATATATATATATATATATATATATATATATATATATATATATATAAGGCCTTATAGTAGTCTCTAATTGTGTGCATTATATTTTTATGGTCAATGATTTTGTCTCCGTCAGTGTTGGTAATTGCTGGGATTGCATTGTGAACTTCCTGCTTGTGGATTTGTTGAGGTAAGATCTTATTAGCCTTCTCTCCATGTTCATGGTAGTGATGTCTTGATTTAAAAATGAGTTGTTCTGTTTCTTTAGTTGTCAAGAGGTTGAGTTCTGAACGCAAAGCCTGTCTTTTCCTATGAAGTGCCTCATTCGGACAATTGCTGTGTTCTTGATCTGTTCTGGTAATTTCACTGATTACCTCTGATACCTTCTTGGTTTCCAATTTATTTTTGTGGGACAGATGAGAAGTAATCTGTCCTCTTAAGAAAGCCTTCAGAGTTTCCCAGTGGATTCCTGCAGAGATCTCTGAGGATGTATTTGTCTCCAAAAAATCAATTTGCTTGGATATAAACTCTGTACAGTTCTCATTTGCTAATAACAATGGGTTAAGGCACCAGCTGCGAGATGAATATATGGGGCAAAGTGAAAAATTTATCTCATTCTCTATGGGAGATGGATGTCTGAGGCGGAACTCCATTAGCAGTGGTGTTATTTTTTTTATTTTTTTTTTATATATATCCAAGGTACCGGGTAATTTTTCAATTACAGTATATACAAGCATATATAAGCATGAGTGGCAGAAAAAAGACTCTGATAGAAACGGAAAAGACAGCTAAAGCTTCATCCAAATCTAAACAGATGTCAAGTTCAAGGTATGGCCTGCCAGAGACTGACCTGGAACAGATAGGCAAAGGCACAGATTTCCCGGGACTTGTTGACACTGCTGCATTCCTAGTCGACAGTGAAAGTGGGAGTGAATGTGCAAGTGATTCGGGCTGAGATAATTCGCTGATTCCAGAAGGCTTAGTGAAACTGAAAATGGCCTTACCTTCTGCGTTGTCATCTACCCCTCACGAGCCAATAACATCAGCTGCAACTGGGCATGCTACTTCACCCATGGAGTTCAGGGAAGACCGAAACGATCTGTCTGAGCTGAAGGCAATGATCACTGCAATGGCCACCGGAGTTGCCACAATGGCCACCGCTCAAGACATAAAGGAGCTCAAGGATAATATAAAGAAAGACATAAATGATTTAATGAAAGAAATAAAGGACATACTCAAGACAAACGAGAAGCTGTTTCAGGATATTAAAGACCAGGAAACCTGTTTAAGTAATCGCTTTCAGGCAGCCTTAAAGGTATGCTAGAAAAGATTGAGGAAAAAATACAGGAAAATGCATCTAAATTTGAGAATAAGCTTAGAGCAAACGTTTACAACTCGTATTGAAATAGCGGAACAACTGGCATCTACCGCTGACAAAAAAAGCAGCAGCTGCAAATTCCGAATGCAAAGTGCTTGGAGACAGACTAGCTGCACTGGAAAATGGATGCAGAAGGAATAATATCAGAATCGAAGGTCTCCCTGAAAATTGTGAAAGTCCAAACCCTGTGAAATTCGTAGCTGAACTATTCTCGAAAATAATTGGAGAGGATTTCAAATCAGACACCGAGATAGCAGCAGCTTACCGCATACATGGATCGAATACCTCAAAGCCTACGACTTTCAATATGCGCTTTGAAAAACTACAGTTTAAATTACACACAATGTTGCTTCTCAGACAGAAACAAGAGATTATATTTGAAAATAACCACATTCATATTTTCCCTGATTTTTCACCCTCAACAGCTGCTAAACATGATAACTACTGATAATGGATCACAGTTCATTTCAGGTGAATTTCATAAGTATTTGGAAGACAAAGCCATTGAAAACATTAGAAATTCTGTGTACAACCCGGAATCGAATGGTAGTGTCGAACACTTAAAACCCACGGTAAAAAATGAAATCCGAGTATACCTGACAGAAGGTTGGCAGTTTAAGGCAGCTCTCCTCCAGACTTCAGACTGTTACATTTTTGAGCAGCAAAACACACCACAACAGGACTATTGCCTGCTTCCTTGACGTTAGGCAGAGATCTGACCCTCCCTTTCAATCAGCAGCATTTCAGTCAGGCCAAAAAACCAAAACTGCTACTGCTAAAGGAACAAGACTGGATGTGTGTGTGGTTTCCTCACCGTATCAGTAAATCCATTGAAAATTACTCAGCGGCTTGGACCAGCTACTTTTCATCTGCAAGATGGTTCTAGACATCACACAAATAGCCTGAAAAAAGTCACACCACCGAGTCAGGTTCATCATAGGCTAAAAATGCATAGCCTGATGGCATGAGAACCCCAAACAGTGGCTGGATATGGAATGGCTGGTCCTCAATCATTACCACAGGCTTCACGTTCATTTAGGCCCAGAAGACCTCACTCTGGGCTTATGGACTATGTTACCTAGTAGGCCTTAATTTTAGAAAGGGGAGGGGAAATGTGGTGTCTGGCAGGAAGCCGATGTGGTGGATTATAGGATTGAACAGAAGAAAGGAAAACAAAAGTATTTTCTGTGGATGTTAAAAAAGTATTTAAGAAGTTTACATGTGTGAGCCGCAATTTCCAGTATAACAGTTATCAAGTACTGATGCATATTTTGAAATCACACATCATCACACATGTGCACATGAGAAACAACGTCAGGGCTTGTCTAATGGTAATTACACTCCGAGCCAGGGGTTGGTGTTGTCGCTTCATGGCTTTTCTCTTCTTTCCTCTGCAGAGCAGATGATTGATGGACAAACCACCTATGTCATCACGTCTGGTTTCCACCCTCCTGAACCCGCCTTTTATGCCTTTTCATTGTGAAAATGGGCTTCACCGCCATGATGGCGTCAGTCTATATTTTGACTCGCGTATGAGCAGACGTACTCGCATTTCTTTTTTTTTCTTTTAGTTTTATGCAATTTTCAATTATATAGGGATCACCTTGGTGCTACAAATTTTATTATCTCTGTGTCCTTCTTGAACACATATTACAAAACAGTTTATCCATTTTGGTTTAAGAAGGTTAAAAAGCATAAAGCAAACTATTGTTTTGAGATTCAGTCATTTTAAAAGGAAACATCACTTCACTAACTACCCAGTTTGTATTCCTCCTGTTTCAGTCACAGGGCGCCTGCTCTTGCTGCAGCCTTTGGAACTGAGAAGGGGAACTTGGCTGTGAGACATGGATTCACCTCACCAAGCACTATTATTGATATTATTAAATACTGATGTTGTAGATGTGAATTGACAACAGCACAATAATAACTGAAAGGGCACGCTTATGATGACTTTTATTCATTCACTATATAAAAGGTTATTTCTTTATGTTGCAAACATTGCTTACTGCTACTAGATTGATAAATCACAAGTGTACTTCATTGAGAGAGAATATTGAGCAGGCACAAAGTACACAATCAAGTGACAAGAACTGAACATTCATCCTTCCATCTTTCTAACCCACTTATCGAGAGCATTTTTGTGAGGCAGAGGGAGCCTTTCCCGGCAAGCATCTCTGAATGGGGCATCAAGTCACAGACGGACACACACGGGCAGCGGCAATTCACCTAACCTTCAAATGGTTGGACTGTGGGAAGAAACCAGAGCATGTGGAGAGAACATGCAGACGCCATGTATGTGTAAATCCCAGTCTCCTACACTACAAGAGAGCAGACCTACCAGTAAACCACCTTGTTGTTATGATCATTACTGTTAATTGCTGTTCTTAATATCTTCCATCTGTTACTCTATTCAAACAGAGTACTGGTATGACCACTTAGTCGTCAGCGATCAGCAGTCGGTGACAAAGACAGCCGTGTCAACAAAGAAAGCGACCACAAGGGTGTCCCAAAAAAATTGCTGGGTTGATCAATTGAATGATGATATGCTTGAAGTAACTGCCGTGCCATGAAGATACCCAGGATCAGAACAAGTGCTGAAAAGTGGATCCTGCATCAACGCAGGACAAACACTTGGAAGAATATTAATCTTTTCATATATTTGTCTCCACTATAGACACATTAATAATGATAATAACCATCCATCCATCTTTGTAATCTGCTATCCATGGAAGGGTCATGAAGTAGCTGGAGTCTATGTCAGCAAGCACTGGGTGCAAGGCAGGGACAATTCCTAGACAGGGTGCCAGTCTATCGCAGGGCGAACACACACACGCACACACACACACACACACACACACACACACACACACTTGGATAACTTTAACAGAGCCAGTTTGCTATTTTATTAATTAAGCACACATCTTTCTGTTGTTTCAAGCCATTTCAGAACATAGCCGCTGAAGAGACAGAATTGCAGAAGCAAAAGTAGGATAATAAAAAGAGTATGGCTTGCTGCTGGGAGTTTTTCATTGATTCTAACCTCAAGAAAATTAGTTCCAAGAATTTGTGATTAAATAAATATTTCTAGTTGCCTTTTGTTATCACAAGGATGACACATACAGTACATGTGGAAGACAGGTTTTCTAAATTGGAAACCTTTGATAGTTTTAAACAGAAGTATTTGGTAAGTGTTAATGCTTTTTTCTTCACCTATGAATGCATGTACCCTTTAGCCCTATTGTAAGCTGCAAGAACAAATAGATAGATAGATAGATAGATAGATAGATAGATAGATAGATAGATAGATAGATAGATAGATAGATAGATAGATAGATAGATAGATAGATAGATAGATAGATAGATAGATAGATAGATAGATAGATAGATAGATAGATAGATAGATAGATAGATAGATACTTTATTAATCCCAAGGGGAAATTCACATACTCCAGCAGCAGCATACTGATAAAGAAAATATTAAATTAAAGAGTGATAACAATGCAGGTATACAGACAGACAATAACTTTATATAATGTTAACGTTTACCCCCCAATGGGGTGGAATTGAAGAGTCGCATAGTTTGGGGGAGGAACGATCTCCTCAGTCTGTCAGTGGAGCAGGACATTGACAGCAGTCTGTCACTGAAGCTGCTCCTCTGTCTGGAGATGATACTGTTTAGTGGATGCAGTGGATTCTCCATGATTGACAGGAGCCTGCTCAGTGCCCGTCGCTCTGCCATGGATGTCAAACTGTCCAGCTCCGTGCCTACAATAGAGCCTGCCTACCTCACCAGTTAGTCCAGGCTCGAGGCATCCTTCTTCTTTATGCTGCCTCCCCAGCACACCACCGCGTAGAAGAGGGCGCTCGCCACAACCGTCTGATAGAACATCTGCAGCATCTAATTGCAGATGTTGAAGGACGCCAGCCTTCTAAGGAAGTATAGTTGGCTCTGTCCTTTCTTACACAGAGCATCAGTATTGGCAATCCAGTCCAATTTATCATCCAGCTGCACTCCCAGGTATTTAGAGGTCTGCACCCTCTGCACACAGTCACCTCTGATAATCACGGGGTCCAGGAGGGGCCTGGGCCTCCTAAAATCCACCACCAGCTCCTTGGTTTTGCTGGAACAGACAAGGTATTTTCAAAATGTGTAAAAAACGCTTCACTTTAGAATGCAATTTTAGGTGGTAAATTCATGTTGCGGAATAACCACAAGGAACAAGATAAAGATTTGGGGCAACCACCCCATATACTTTGAAATAATCAAAGAGTGAGAGAGCAAAATAATGGTCTTTAAAGGCTGAGTTCGCAACAGAACTGAATATAAAGAGTCAATTGGCATTTAAATAGGGGGCTGATAGGAAGGGGTGTGTCCCAGAAGTGAGGTCTTCAGGCGGGATTTCCTTCTGTAGGTTTGCAGTGGAGGAAAGAAAGGGGGTGTTAGTGGACAGCGCCAACCCCTGGTCTGGCAGACAATTACGGTCATTTAAGCCCATCAGCTGCCTCCCATGTGCATGTGTGTGACAATATATACCATGATTGTGAAGAAATAGCTTGACTTGAAAAATACCATATTTTAAGACAGCTCACAGTTTGCTTGCTCTATGCTTTTTGTTTTTATAGTTTTGAAATAGCACAAATTCTTCTTCTGGTTCAATAACATTTGAATCTTTAACCATTTAAAGACTCACAACTTGATTTTTCAGGGTTGTTTATTTGTGAAACCACCTTGCCTGTCAGATTACTCTTTTTTGGATCTTCCGTTTTAACAGATAAGTGTTAATGAGAAAACCCTGTCCTTCTCCTTTGCTGTCTTTTTTCCTCAAAAGCTCTCCAGATCATTACACCGGAGAGTCCAGACGATTTTCTGTTCATTTCTTGTTGTTCAGCTCCCTGGAGTGGTTTTGCCAGATTTTAAAAGCCTCGGATATGAGCAGTCTGGGCTCTTTGTGTGGCCGCTCATGAGGCTTTAACAGATGTCATTGTGGCAGACAAAGAGAGGCTCACCACTGGAGTAGAGTTCTGTCAAAGTGATGCGTGAGTGAGACTTGGGCAGACGTGGGGGTGTCGGGGGGCCCTAAATGATAATAGGAGCGACTGAGGAGGACACATGTAATGCAGCATTGTTTTATATGATAATACAAATCGTCTGTGCCTGCTTAAAACTCATATGGGAAATTTTCCTCCTTCTCTGAAGCCATAATCCTATTTCCTAGTTTTACAATAATAACACAATTTATATGCACAATAAAAGCCTCCCGAGGTGCTTTTTGCGGCTGTCAAGTGCAGAAACACAAATCTCTTAAAAAATGCTTATGAGCCTAAAGTGGAAGCACAGCGTCCAATGACTGCAAGCGAACAATAACACATTTGCAGATTGTGTCTACAGCCATATTTCATTCTAATGCGGGTATTGTGCACCAGAGCCCAGTACTAATATAATCAGTGGAGAGCAAGCGGACTTTATGGCTGTGGTGAGCATCAATCTGGTTAGCATGTGGGATGCTGAATAAAGAGGCCACTATACCAAAATTAAAACTCTAAGTTGCATCACATGCCCCAGTCTGGATGTTATTAGTTGACTGACACCCTTATCCAAGGGGACTTACAAAACTTCCTTCTGATTTTCCCATTGGAACACAAGCAGAAGAAGTGACTTGCTCATGGTCACACAGTAACAGTAGTGGGATTTGAACCCATAACCTCAGGGGTTAAAGTCCAAAGTCTTAACCACTCCACCACATTTGTCAGAGGGAAAACATTTTTGTACAAGGGGTGGTTTTCTTTTTCTCTTAGGCAAGAAAACAGCTAATAATAAAAGTTAAGGCCAATAGATGAAGGGGCAATAGGCACCATTTGTTGAGATCAGGGTAATATGTAAAAAGAAATAATTCTGTTACAGTTTATTGTGAGGCCGTCTACAGGATGTAGATATTTACCTGAAGATCAGACTTCTTTGATTAGTATCTATCAACATACAATATTGTGATACAGAACTGCCTGCTTCCATTATTAACTATCCAAATTAACGTGTTCTGGGGACACTGGTTTCTAATCAGCATATAGTATATGTCCCACTGATTGCAAACAGCAATGCTCTTTTTTCAACTGATGAAAATGTGTTTACAGTGATAAGCAAAGGAAATTGTTAGCATTGTTTATTCAATCATCATGTTGATCTAGACAGAGACAGAAGCAGTTCTGAAGCAATGTTTGGACGGAGAGAGTGCAAGCAGAATGGATGGAGTGAGGCCAGAGGATGGTGCGAGGGCGCAGATGGTGTAGGAGAGAGAGACGATCCACCGAGAACACTGTTCTAATGTTCTAATTACTCTGGTCAATAATATGGGGCCAGTTTCTCAGTAATGAACAGTGAGAGTTTAACTCACAATCTTCTCACTAGTTTCTCACAAAATCTCTTTTGTCCATTTCTCAAAGGCAGGAGAAAAAGAACAGTGAGAAGGAAGAACCTCTCGCCATTGAAGGGAAAGCAACCAAAACCATCCATTTAAGAGGAATGGTAAACTGAAGCTCTGATGAAAACAGGGGCTAAAGTGAAACAGTGTAAATTGAGTAATGAAAAAAAAAGAAGGCATTTGAAATTTCAGTGTAGGAAAAGTGTAGAGGAAAACAAAAGCTTGGTCTCTAGGTGCAAATCTGAAGGCCATCAAAAAAGAAAGAAAACACTGTAGTGATGAAGATGACCCCTGCAGCACACTGTTATAAGGGTATAAAGAAATTCCAGGAGAAAATAGATATGAAGGCAACTGCACGATGGACATACAATATGTGAACTAGTAACAGAAGTGGAAAAGTCCTGTGATACCCCACTAATGAATCAGAATGGTATTAAAATGATAGCAAAGAGGCAGCAGCACAAATAGACTAGGGAATACCTGGAGTTGTTACTGGCAGACTGATTAGTTGGTGTCAGGCAAACAAAATATGGATGGATGGAGTATGGCAGTGCCATCACGCAGCTTTCGAGAGAATACTACAAGGTAATGCCAGACAGATCAAACAATTTTTCAACAAACCTCAACAATTTTTTCTTTGATTGTGGTACATGCAACTCTCTCCCCTGTCAGGGGTAATGTGTGTCGCACAGGCTATCACAGAGATAAATACATTGGGGATGCCCACATTCTCCCTAATATCTGTGCACCATGAAGCTTATCTTCTTCTATCAAAATTATCATTACAGTGTGAGGTCTACTCAGGTTCAATTCCCGGGTCCTCCCTGCATGGAGTTTGCATGTTCTCCCCGTGTCTGCGTGGGTTTCCTCCGGGCGCTCCGGTTTCCTCCCACAGTCCAAAGACATGCTGGTTAGGTGGATTGGTGATTCTAAATTGGCCCTAGTGTGTGCTTGGTGTGTGGGTGTGTTTGTGTGTGTCCTGCGGTGGGTTGACACCCTGCCCGGGATTGGTTCCTGCCTTGTGCCCTGTGTTGGCTGGGATTGGCTCCAGCAGACCACCGTGACCCTGTGTTCGGATTCAGCGGGTTGGAAAATGGATGGATGGATGGATGGTCTACCCAGGACTTAAACGTTCTTGAGAACGTCCATAAATCGCAATTCAGTGTCAATTGCGTCAGTGTCAAGTGTTCGGTCAATTGAAACTGTCATGAAATGTATTTATTTTAATTTATTTTATACTTGAAATCCATCCTCTGCCTACATCTGTGATTGCAGTTTGTTCACATTGCTGCATGTTGTGTAACTCTGGGCAACCTGGCCATGACATTAAAATGAATTTGATCTCTCAAGTGATTTGCACATTTGCAGAAGGATATTATTTTCTCCAAACTCGTCAATGCCATCAACAGCACTGATTATATTTCAAAAACAACAAATTACATGTGTGGTCAAGTGAGGAACAACCATTCCAGGGAAGAAGAAGAAGAAGAAGAACAGCAACAACATTTATTTGTATAGCATGTTTTCATACAAATGACGTAGCTCAAAGTTATTTACAGATGAAGAAAGAAAAAAGAAAAAATATACAGTCATATGAAAAAGTTTGGGAACCCCTCTCAGCCTGCATGATAATTGACTCTCCTTTCAACAAAAAAGATAACAGTGGTATGTCTTTCATTTCCTAGGAACATCTCAGTACTGGGGTGTTTTCCGAACAAAGATTTTTAGTGAAGCAGTATTTAGTTGTATGAAATTAAATCAAATCTGAAAAACTGGATGTGCAAAAATGTGGGTCTCCTTGTAATTTTGCTGATTTAAATGCATGTAACTGCTCAATGCTGATTACTTGCAACACCAAATTGGTTGGATTAGCTCGTTAAGCCTTGAACTTCATAGACAGGTGTGTCCAATCATGAGAAAAGGTATTTAAGGTGGTCAATTACAAGTTGTGCTTCCCTTTGACTCTCCTCTGAAGAGTGACAGCATGGGATCCTCAAAGCAACTCTCAAAAGATCTGAAAACAAAGATTGTTCAGTCTCATGGTTTAGGAGAAGGCTACAAAAAGCTATCTCAGAGGTTTAAACTGTCAGTTTCAACTGTAAGGAATGGAATCAGGAAATGGAAGGCCACAGGCACAGTTACTGTTAAACCCAGCAGGTCTGGCAGGCCAAGAGAAATACAGGAGCGGCATATGTGCAGGATTGTGAGAATGGTTACAGACAACCCACAGATCACCTCCAAAGACCTGCAACAACATCTTGCTGCAGATGGTGTATCTGTACATCGTTCTACAATTCAGTGCAATTGCACAAAGAACATCTGTATGGCAGGGTGATGAGAAAGAAGCCCTTTCTGCACTGATGCTACAAACAGAGTTGCTTGTTGTATGCAAATGCTCATTTAGACAAGCCAGACTCATTTTGAAACAAAGTGCTTTGGACTGATGAGACAGAAATGGAGTTATTTAGTCATAACAAAAAGCACTTTGCATGGCGGAAGAAGAACACCGCATTCCAAGAAAAGCACCTGCTACCTACTATCCAATTTGGTGGAGGTTCCATCATGCTGTAGGGCTGAGTGGCTAGTTCAGGGACTGGGGCCCTTGTTAAAGTCGAGGGTCGGATTAATTCAACCCAATATCAATAAATTCTTCAGGATAACATTCAAGCATCAGTCACAAAGTTGAAGTTACGCAGGGGTTGGATATTCCAACAACACAATGACCCAAAACACAGTTCAAAATCTACAAAGGCATTCACACAGAGGGAGAAGTACAGTGTTCTGGAATGGCCGTTACAGTCCCCTGAATTGAATATCATTGAAAATCTATGGGATGATTTGAAGCAGGCTGTCCATGCTCGGCAGCCATCAAATTTAACTAAACTGGAGAGATTTTGTATGAAGAATGGTCAGAAATACCTCCATCCAGAATCCAGACACTCATCAAAGGCTATAGAAGGCGTCTAGAGGCTGTTATATTTGCAAAAGGAGGCTCAACTAAGTATTGATGTCATATCTCTGTTGGGGTGCCCACATTTATGCACCTGTTTAATTTTGTTATGATGCATATTGCATATCTTCTGTTAATCCAATAAACTTAATGTCACTGCTGAAATACTACTGTTTCCATATGGCATGTCATATATTAAAAGGAAGTTGCTACTTTGAAAGCTCAGCCAATGATAAACAAAAATCCAAAGAATTAAGAAGGGTTCCCAAACTTTTTCATATGACTGTATATATAAAAATTAGGCAATACTAATTAACCAAGAATAAAGTAAGGTCCGATGGCCAGGGAGGACAGAAAAAAACAAACAAAAAAAAACTGCCTAGGGCTGGAGAAAAAGAAAATCTGCAGGGATTCCAAGGCCACGAGACCACTCGGCCCCCTCTAGGCATTCTACCTAACATAAATTATCTCAATCAGTCCTCATGGTTTACAGGCTCCATGTAGAAGAATTAGACGATGATGGTCATGTGGACCTCTCGCCTTCAATCCATCAATGTAGGGACAGAACGGTGCCCTGATCTGGTGGTGGGGGTGCAGAAGGCCACCACAGAAAACCAGAAAGAGAACAGCAGAGAAAGTAGGGTTTAGTACGAATTGTGGAGCCACAAAAAAAAAGATAATTAAATGCATATACTAAATATCAGGGTTATACTAAAATGAAGCTATGAGAGAGCCATGTTAAAATAATGAGTTTTTAGCAGTTTTTTAAAATGCTCCACTGTATTAGCCTGACAAATTTCTATCAGTCAGCTATTCCAGATTTTAGGTGCATAACAGCAGAAGGCCGCCTCACCACATCTTTCAAGTTTAGCTCTTGGAATTCTAAGCAGGCACTCATTTGAAGATTTAAGGTTACGAATTGCAGTGTAAGGTGAGAGGCATTCTGACATATAGGATGGAGCAGATTATTTAAGGCTTTGTACACCATAAGCAGTATTTTAAAGTCAATTCTAAATGGCACAGGTAACCAGAGCAGTGCAGGATTTACGTATAAGCTACACAAGCTATAGCTTAGGGCCCCTGCCTTCTTGGGGGCTCCCAAAACAAATTGTCCAAGTGAGCAATTGTCATATATACTTAAATATACTACAGCATTATTTGTCCCAATTTGTCCCTTAGGCATAGGCGAAGTAGGCGACCGCCTAGGGCCCCGGTGTCCGGGGGGCCCCGGATCGACTTCTTGGTCTAATTTTCACGCATTTCACAGAGCTTTCAGGGGGCCCCTGGACCCCCCTTTCGCCTAGGGCCCCATAATACCTAAGACCGGGCCTGAACCAGAGTAGTGACATCAAAACTGAAGAGATGTGCTCGGATTTTCTTTTCCTAGTTAAGATTCTAGCAGCTGTATTCTGCACTGATTGCAATCGATTGATGTCTTTTTTGGGTCCTCCTGAGAGGAGTGCGTTACAGTAATCTAGCCGACTGCAAACAAAAGTGTGAACTAATTTTTCAGTATCTTAGAAAGTTATAAGGGGTCTAATTTTTGCTATATTTCTTAAATGAAAAAATGCTGTCCTAGTAATCTGACTGATATGTGATTTAGAATTTAGGTCAAAGTCAATAATTACTCCTAAATTCTTTACCTCTGTCTTAACTTTCAATCCTAATGGATTAGGTTTATTTCTAATACCCTCATTATATCCATTTTCACCAATCACTAAGATTTACAATTTCTTCTTATTTAGTTTGAGAAAATTACTACTCATCCACTCAGAAACACAAGTAAGACATTGGGTGAGTGAACCAAGAGAGTCGGGGTCATCAGGCGCTATTGATGAATACAGTTATGTGTCGTCAGCATAGCTGTGGTAGCTCACATTATGCCTTGAGATAATAGAAGTATTGGGGTGCCCACCCGGTTTTCCCCATTTAATCAAATGGAAAAACTTAACAAAAATAGGTGCTCTGCAACACAAAATAGAACAATAAAAGCCCAGTGAACGCAAAAGAGTCATCAGGCTTTGCAGAAGGGTTTTAGTTAGCCACCAGATAGCAGTTGCATCCTGCAGTGTGCTATTTTCACAGAATGATGCCTCCTTCTGGTGGCATAGTGATTTATAGGTGGAGGAGCGGAAGGGGTGGAGTCAAATGCACTCATTGGGCATCTTCTCAGTACAGTGGAGGGAACAGAAGAGGACTCAGTTAGCTCCAGCATCTTCTCTCAACCTGGGGTGGAAGTACATATCACAGATGAGCCAAGAGAGTGACAGAGTGTGAGCCATGTAGCAAAATGACTTTAGAGGCACTGCACATACAGGTAACTGAGAAGCTTTCTGAGAAAGCTATCATTCATCAGGTATATCCCAGAATATTCCAAAAAGCCAAAAGGTTTTGCCATTTTTGGTTGGGGAACTGCTCTCTTGTTAGCCTTTTAATGAAAGCCCGGAGTGTAAATGTTCTGCTCACCTCTTGAGGTGGTGTGAAGATTCAGTGATTTTCACATACAACACATTTATAGTGTACGTTAGGGGTGGGCAGTATGACCAAAATTCTATATCACGGTATTTTTCTAAATTATCCCGGTTTCACAGTATTCAACGGTATTTTTTTCCCATGCATGAGTGGATTTTAACCACATTTTCCACTGCAATTACTGCAGTAGACTGGCTAAGAATAACCTATTCCACTATTATGAGCATTGTACATTGTACAACAAAAAACATTTTAATGTGCACACAAGTATTAATACAGGTTTGCATGGCCCCATAAAGTGATAGTTTTCAAGGGGATGGCAATAATGAAGAGAAGGAATCACACTGCATGACAGTTGTAGTCAAAATATAGAACCTTTTTATCGAACAAATTTTGCAAACCACTTAAACTATAATTTTGACAACATGTTTTCAATCATCCAAAGAGGCATTTAGACTTAGTAAAATATCCAGAGGTGCTTGTCAAAAGTTGTATTGCACTGAATATGTCTTAGAAAATGTATAAATAGTAAATATTTTTTGTAAACCAACTACACTTTCTGTTAATGTTAACCATCTCTGTCCACTGACACGTTGAAGTGACTTTTTAAACAGCTTTACCATCATTAATCTGCATAATATTTAAACTAATAAATAATAATAATAAAATAAATAAAAGTATTATTACTGATAGTTGCACTATTACTTCAAGACTTCAAGCCCAGGTGCATTACACAGTATTCACCAAATTAAAATAAAATAAAACAAGTGCAACTTGGTGATGACATCTTTACCAACTAAACCATCATTAAGGCAAACTGCATTAATATGGACCTTACTTCAAGCTAAGCTATATACATAAATAATAAAACTGCAACTTGCATTTATAATGCTACTTGTGGTATAGCCCTACGGAATCGTATTAGGGCCATGGAAAAGAAAAAAAAAATTCGGACACAGGGAAAAAAAAAACAATCTATATGTCGAGAATAAAGTCGACATGTTGACTTTATTCTCGACATTGCCACTTTAATTTTGACGCTTATGTCGAGATTAAAGTCGACATTTCCACTTTATTCTCACTGTTTATGTCGAGATTAAAGTCGACATTTCCACTTTATTCTCATAGTTTATTTTATAATTAAAGTAGAATGTTGTAAACTAAACTTCAAAATAAAATCAATGTTTAATTTACTAGATTTTGTCAAACCCTGTCATAAGTTAATGCAGCACATTAAATGCTTTGTGTTGCGTTCCTCGGCCCAGTTGTTAATCACTACGCTTCTTAAACTGACTTCCTCCGCACTAAGAGGAGGCGCCGGCAGCAATCACCATACAGAATCCATTCACTTCATGATATTCCTGCTCTCTGAAAATTTAGAATGCTAAGATAAATACTTGATATCATTTTCATGATGAAATGCATTAAAGCAGGTATTAAACATGCATGGTAGTGAGGCGGTAGTGCTGCTCCCTCGCAGTAACGGGTCCCCAGGTGTATATTCAGTGTAGAGAACTTTATGGCAGGTGTGACGAGGCTCGAAAAAACTGGATGTATGAATGGGTATCGCAAAGGTTTAACTTAAATATTGTGTAAATGTTTGGTTTGTGATCTGGTGGTCGGAGACACGAACACAGAATTCAATGGATGTTCTTCTGAGCGGGCTTTCTTTATTGCACGTGTGCTGTCTGTCTGACGTACCAAAACCCCAGTTCCTATCCTTCCTTTTTCTTTCTCCACATAACCAATCACCACACGATAAACGTCTTTGTGAAATTAAAACTAGTTATAAACTTAACCCACAGAGTATTCAGAACTTTAAAAATATCTTTGTTATACATGTTTAATTCTGCCATCCATTCAGGGTTGCGCCCATCCCAGTAAGCATTGTGTGTGAGGCAGGAGCAAATCCTGAATGAGTTGCCAGCACATCGCAGGGTGAATACGAGCAAAACATACACTAGCAGGGTCAATATAGCCTTTCAAAACCTCACATCCTACATGACTTTGAAAGGAAACTGAAGCACCGAGTAAACCCACCAGAAAAAACATGCAAATTCAAGGCAGGGAACACCCAAGACACCTTTGCTGCGAGGCAGCATTGCAACTTCCACGCCACCGTGCCCCCACATGATTAATACCTGCTTTAATGCATTTCAACATGAAAATGATATCAAGTATATATCTTAGGCATTATTAATGTTCAGAGAGCAGGAATATCATACAGTGAATGTATTCTGTGCGGCGATCGCTGCGGCACCTCCTCAGTACAAGAGGAAGTCAGTTTAAGAAGCACATACCGATTTAACATGGCTCGGGGAACACTTAATACAAAGCATTTAATGTGCTATATAACTTATGATGGGGTTTGAGAAAATCTAGTAAATTAAATATTCATTTTACAATGAAGTTTAGTTTACGATGTTCTACTTTAATGACAAATTACGAGAATAAAGTCAATATGTCAACTTTAATCTTGACATAAACGGTGAGAATAAAGTAGAAATGTCGAGAATAAAGTCAACATGTCGACTTTATTCTCATCATAAGCGTCGAGATTAAAGTCAACATGTCGTCACACTATTACACAGTACCCAGATACATTACACTGTATTGAAAGCAAATAAAACAAGTACAACTTGGCTTGCAGTATTATCCAGTAGTATAGAAACAGTATTCACACATTTGAACATAATGGTCCACATCCGAACTTTTAAAACCAAAGTATCTCCAGGCAACGGACGTGACTCCTTTTTTTCGGCAAAAGTTCTTCTGTGTCATCATGTTCAACTTTATCGTCAGCTACAGCTTCAGTTTCGGAATGTTCTCTGTCCATTTTCACTGCGCAATACCTACACTATCTATTTAGCGGTGTAGCAGTGAAAAAGGTCCCCACTTGAATAGTTTCCCGCTGCACCACGTTCTGAATGTCGTTTAGGCAATTTAAACCGGTGTTGCGGTATAAGAAAAATCCATATCATAACAAAAATAAAAAACGGTTTTCGGTATGAACCGGTATACCGCCCAGCACTAGTGTACGTCACTATTTTTGAGAAAGCCAGTGAGTGTCTCACCTCTCTAAATCCATTATCAGTACTTTGGTCAATGCTCCAACAGTGTAAAACATGCAACTCTTCAGTTAGTCCTAATGTCTGTCTTCTCAGTTATCTCTGGTGGCACTTCTGTGGTCATCTGTGGTGCCCAGTGTCCTGATGGTCATGTCATTTCAGTAATGGATTTCGTCATCTGCTGAACTTTTTCAGTAACTTTCAGGTAACTATCTTATTTGACCAACCTGCCCTGTGAATCGTCATTGTGTTCCTTCTGCCTTGACTTTATGTTCAGTTGGAAAGGTTTAGCAGCTACAGCTGATGTCATGTTGTTAATTAAAAAGGGAAAAAGTAAAACAGTGGTTTTAGTGCAGCTGTCAAAGAAGATCTCAAAACAGAGCATTTGTTACATGAAGGAGACAGAGATGCATCTCCATTATTCTCTTTTACTGTACAGCTCTTTTCATTAGAAAATAGGAGTCGCAGTCTGCAGGCTTCCTGGATGGTACTGCTGTTTTGTTTACAAAGCTGTTCATTCAGAGGTAAATGTCAGCTTTACAATTTGAAATAATTAGATTTTCCTATAACAGTGTTACCTGTGAAGATTTTGGTGGGGGAGTGCGGGGCGGCAGCGCCGGTCTTGAAAAAAGGGGAGATGATTATTGTAAATGCTGCACAAAAATTGAAGCAGTGCAAAAGAATCAAGAAATAGTATCTGTCATCATTAACGATAAACAAGCAGGCAGCTCCATCAGCTCGGCATGTGGCGCCTGCCTTTCTCTGCATGGACAGTTTTTAAACAGCTAATGTGTGAAAAAGATATTTATAGGAGCACAACTGCAGAGTTTGGAGCCAGAGAAATGTTACTTCATAGAGGATCCTCAATTCTGAAATCTCACATATATCACCGTATGGCCAAACCTATCAGATCTGCACACTTACAGTTGTACCTGTCGGCTGAAAGTGGTTCATGAAGTCTACAGCATCTCTTCTCTCTCATATTCTCATACTGTATGTACCGAGGGGAGTCTGAATTTGCTGAAATTTTTTTTCATTTGGTTGCACATGCAGATCCTGAGAAATCATCAAAAATATCACTATGCTTGAGTCTGATCTTGTTATGTAACTACCTTGCTTTTAAAGTTTGGTCTTATCAAAGTTTCAGAAATCTGCTCTGATACTTTTATTCAATTCTTTGGGGAGATCTCTGAAATATGTTAGGTTGCTCTTTGAAATCTGATCATGTCAGATAGCCAAACTATCTCATTAAATTAAGTGGCTTCTGATCCTCCCAGATTGGCAGTTTAAGTTCTGTCATCCTGCAGGCTTATACTGTCAAAGCTCTAACATGGATAACTGCAGTACCTATGAAGTCTGATCCGGCAGAGCTGTAAAATATAGCTGAGTTGTCTCAAAATACCTACTGTACATCTCTGCTGTATCTGTGGGAGTTTATCAGATCTATAAGATGCAGACAATTTCTCTACACTAGGCACCTGATTCTGTCAGAGTCGCATCTGTTACAACCTACTCTAGATCTATTACTTGGTAAATTAAGTTTGATTTCTTTAATTGAGTCCTGCCCTAATTTCCCACCTATTGAGTTGCCCACTGTTATGAAATCATCTGGGTTTGTTGGTGGGGTGTAGGTTATAAAAAGAAGCTTGTTTGGGTTTTAGGGTAGAGAGAGAGTGTAAGAAGAGAAGGATTTGGGTTTCACAGAGGAAGGTATGGAGAGTTAGGGTTGGATGGCCTGGTTTAGGGTTTTAATTATCCATCCATCCATCCATTTTCCAACCCGCTGAATCCGAACACAGGGTCATGGGGGTCTGCCGGAGCCAATCCCAGCCAACACAGGGCACAAGGCAGGAACCAATCCCGGGCAGGGTGCCAACCCACACACCAAGCACACACTAGGGCCAATTTAGAATCGCCAATCCACCTAACCTGCATGTCTTTGGACTGTGGGAGGAAACCGGAGTGCCCGGAGGAAACCCATGCAGACACGGGGAGAACATGCAAACTCCACGCAGGGAGGACCCGGGAAGCGAACCCAGGTCCCCAGATCTCCCAACTGCGAGGCAGCAGCGCTACCCACTGCGCCACCGTGCCGCCCGTTTTTTATTATTATTTATTTATTTATTGTTTGTTAAAGAAATGTAATTGTTGTAAGCTAGCCATCTACATGATACATGTGGCTAGTGTGTATCTAGCTGTGTAAACTTTGTTTAGCTAGATAGCTAAGTTAGTGTTTTCCTCCTGCCTTGCTTCTGTTTTGTGTGTAACTTTCTCCATATTTGTGAGGTTTTTCTTTTTGACAATAAATTGAGTCTGTTTTTATTTAGCTTTTTTTATCTCCCTCTCTCTCACTTGTGTGTGGCCTATTTATATATATATATATATTTGTGGCGAACGATCCTGCCCAGCCGGGACACCTAGAAGGACCGGGACAGGGATAATGCCTCTTCTGGACCACGAGAAGGCAGCTGACCTGGTCTGCATTGAGGCCATGGGAAGCTCAACCCTGTTGGGGCCCGTGGCCACCTTCAGGGGGCGCCCAGAGTAAATTATGGAGCCCTGAAGTGCTGCCGGAAGAAATTCCAAGTACACCCAGAGTGCTTCCGAGTGCTCATGCGGCACTTCCGCCACACCAGAGAGTGCCGCCGGAACATCGTGGTGAAGCACCTGGAGCACATCCAGGGCATTATAAAAGGGGCCGCCTCACTCCATTAGAAGAGCCAGAGTCGGGTGGAAGGTGGACAAAGCTTGGGAGGAGAGGAGTAGAGGTGGCAGAAGAAAAGAAGGAAAGTAAAGTGAAAAAAGGAACTGAGTTATTGTGGCTGTTTGCTGCACTGTGTTGTGTGTAGAAGAGAAGGAGAAATAATAAAAGTGTGTGCTTTTGGACATTGTGTGTCCTGGTGTCTGTCTGTGTCCAGGCTGATCTTTCACAATGCCTAGGCCTTTAGTAGGCCGTGACAGCATCAAATGGAAAAAAAAGACAACTCTACCAATGGAAGTCAGTCTTTCCATATCAATAAAATGCAGTTGATTACTGATAATAAATACACAAGTCTGATTCTGTCTTATCTACAGTATAAAATATACTAAAGTTGTTTCAAATAACTACATTTCTGTCATATATAGAGTGCTCGTCATAATGTTTGAAACAGAGACATTTTTCTTTGAGTTACCCCTCTGCTGTACAGCGTGATGGACGGCCAGGGCCATTACCCGGCTGGGACGCCAGGTGGATGGAAGGTCCACGGGAGAGAGTATCCACAAGGCATTATCTTCCCCAGGACACTAGAGGGCAAGCTGGGAATTGGCATTTGATGCAGCCCTGTTGTGTTCAGTAGGGGCCACTAGGGGCAGTGGGAGCCCCTATTTTGGGCTTTCCTCTCAGCTGGGAGTGATCCCAGACCTTGCTAACGAACCACCTGGAGAACTCCCAGGTGCATAATTAAAGGAGCTGCCTGTCTTCATTTGGAGCCAGAGGTGGAAGGAAGAGGGGTGAAGCTTGTCAGTGGAGGAGTTCAGGATGAGGATGAGGATGAGGATAAGGATGAGGATGAGGTTGAGGTTGAGGTTGAGGCTGAGGTTGAGATGGAAGAAAGGAAGGAAGAAAAGATAGAAGGAGTTCAGTGTGCTGCATTCTTGGGCTGTACTATACTTGATGCTAATGGGAAATGGGTGGAAAATGTTTCCCACTGAATAAAAGCCTTTTATGTTACAACACTTGTGTCTGTGTCTGTCTTGTTGGATGTTTGAGTGGCTGGTGCACCCCCTGATGGTTCACAAAAGTTTGAAATTATGAATCAAACTCAATTATGAATCAAACTTAAGGGAATTTGCATACATTTCAGTCACACCATGTAGAAATGACAACACCTTTTCTACATGTAACTTTAAACAGTGGAGCAGAAGGTTAAATCAAGTATCAATGTGTCTTTGTCCCAAACATTCTGGAGTGGACTGTATGAGCCTGATGGGGACCCCTGTCAGATCTACAACATACAGGCGATTTGTAACAAATAAGAAATTCACTTTATCACAAAATTAAGTTAAATTTTATTTTAATGTGTACTTAGTGCACAGCACGGGTGGAGTGGCCATAGGGAGATTTCCTGGAGACATTTCTGGATCAGTTGAGCTGCTGTGTGCACACTCTCAAATGATGATAAATAAATATATGCGCATTTAGTAAATTCATAAAAAGACGTCCTGTCCCCAAGTGGTCTAACCCTACTTCATGTGCAGGTATCCTAGTAAAGGATGCAATCCCTCCCTAAATGGTACCAACCAGCACATATGCAATTAAAACTATCCATCCATCCATTTTATTAATCTGCTCACTGCATTTAACCATCTTACAATTGTGGCGGACGGCTGGGGAGGAAGTGTCGTTAAAAGATCATCGCAAAGCACCTGGAGCACATCTGGGCATTATAAAAGAGGCCGTGTCACTACATTAGTCGAACCGGATTTTGAAGGAAGAAGACAGAGCTTGTGAGAGGAGGAGTGAGGGTGATGGAGGAGTAGAAGAAGAAGAAAGAAAGCGATGGAGTTATTCCTAAAAGGGCATTGTGAGGTGCTGTGTACTCTGAAGAAAATATTAAACGTGTGTGTTTATACGTATTGTAACACAACCAGGCATAGGGAGAGCACTGGTGAAGGAAAGCACAGGCGGATGATTAAGGATGTTGCACAATTGCTAACAATTTTCTGTTTCCATCCATAGAGTAGAGGAGAAGCCCATTGGAGATACTTGACATCACTTCCGGCCTATCTCTAGAGAATGCCGGAATCATCTGAGGGATCTCTGTGGAGAGGGTAATTGGTGTAGCAGTAACACCAGGGTGGGGTTTAGTGGTCATAGTCCCATTGAATCTGGAATTAGTGGGTGATAGAGTAAGGATTCATTGGTGATGAGGAGAGAATGAAGTCAGGATTGAGAAGAAAGTGAAAGAGAAGGGAATTGTTTGGCATGCAGCTTTAATGTGGGCGAGTAGGTGAGTCATCCCACCAGACAGAGAATGCTCCAGATTCATGTATGGAGACATAGCAGGTCAGCTGGGTTTGTTTTCCTATTGTGCTTATTTAGCAAATAGTTTTCTTTTCCTCATCCCTTACTTATATTTTATTTTCATGCATTTTTTTCTCCATCTAGAGTATGATTGTTAGGCAGAAAGGTCGCTTTGGTTACACCCTGTTTCTTCCTAATCTGCCAAATTCCTGAATTCTCATGACCTCTGATGGAAGCCTGATCTGTTCACATTCTTAGATCTGTTTGTTACAATCTGTTGTGAATCTCTGCTGAAGAGATCAATCAGCTTAACCTGACAGCAGTGACCTTCTCCATAAGCAGTGATGTTCTCCTCAGACATGGTGCTGTCCCTTAGATATCTAAGATAATCTTCGATTAGCCTCACTATTACATTACCCAGTACTGATTACGGATTAGATGGCTCCGCGCTGTCTGAACCTGTCTGAACCTGCGGCAGTGTTTTTCCTCTATTTCAGACACTTGGGACTTCACCTGTTTCTTTGAACCTGTCAAATAAAAACATGTTTTATTCCAGTACTTGGTGTAGTGAGCAACAAGCCAAAACAGTTATCCACATCGCAGCCTCCTGCCAACATTTCCATGTTCACAGTCCAAATAGGAAATGGGTTATTAGCTCAGTCTCTAAAATAATCTTCCACTCATGTAAATCATTTTGTCTGTGACTGGCTGGAGCTCAACCAGCAGTGGTTACTGCTGTTCAATGGAGTGAGTTACATGGATAATAGCTCAAAAGCTTTGATTTTTGGGGGTCTCTACTACACCACACAATGTGCTCTGTTCAGAACACTCGAACAGTCTCATGCAGCAACTGAAAAATACCATCACCTTGATAAGTCTGCTCACAATGTTTGGTTATCATCTTAGTGATTCTCTTAATCAGCATACTGTATATCCACGGTGAGGAGATTTGGAACTTAAGGGGTGAGGATTGGGGGCCTGACATAAGGCCAGTCAAAAAAAAAAAGACATAAAAAGTCATAAGAATGCTAGAGAAAGACCAGAAAAGAGCGACTCAGCTGATTCTGTGACTGAGAGGAATGAACTGTGAGGAGAATTTGAAAGAGCTGAGCCTTACAGTTTGAGCAAATGGAGATGAAGAAATCAAAGTACTTGAAATTATGAAGGAAATTAGATACATCTGGTACTTTTTAATGAGTTTTTCAACAAGAAGATGAGAGCACAGATAGCAGATGGTTAGGGATAAATTTCACACAAAGCGTATTTACTGAGAGAAAAAGTTATGTGAAATAAATAAGGGCATCACAGACCTGGTGTGTTCACCCAGTGACTGCATGGGTTTGCTCCAAGTGCTCCCACAGTCCAAAGAAATGCAAGTTAGATGGACGAGAATTGCTAAATTGGCCCCTAAATGGAGGCAATGGAGTTACAGAGTGTAGTTTTTTTTTTTACAGAGGAGAGGAGTGGAGGTGGTCAGAAAGAGAGGCATTGGAGAAAGAGGCCTGGACTGAGGGTGATTGGTGCTGGTGGCATTGGGTTGTGTGCGATACACTTGTAAATAGAAATGTATAATAAACATGTGCTTGGGTTTGAACAATTGGTGTCTGCCTGTCTGTGTCCGGGTTGCTTTCCACAATGGCACCCCAGATGGGACTCTCCGCCTGGTTCAAGGCGGGGACCCATCAACAAAAATAATTTTGTTGACGGCCAGTGAGCAGGAGCGGTACGTGCACAACCCTGCAGGAGCAACTCAACCGGAGGGCCACCAATGGTTCACAGAAGCGCCATCCCCACCTGATACGGAAAGACAACATCCGGAGTAGCATGAGTACAGCGGACTCCCACAAGCGTGCCACCACTGAGGACACACGGGACAGCATCGCATCTAGCAAGGCCATGCCAGGGAAATCCCCACGGACAGATGGGATCCGGGAGGTAAGTTCAATGCCCAACGGCAGTCAGCCCTGGGGGGCTGGACTTTGTTTCTGTGTTGCAGGTAGGGACTGCCAGGATCTGCATCAGTGGCAGACGTGTACCGATCCACGGGGCACCAGGAAAAGCTGTGGAGGAGGAGCCGCTGCAGCTCGGAAAGCCGCGGCAGCTGCAGAGCTTCCCGGAGGACAGCCACCGCATCAGGGGCTTGGAAGGGAAGATGGCCGAGAACCAGAAGTCCCTCCCCGAGGCAGGCAAGGGATTGGACAGTGTGTGTTGCATGCCCACCGATGGTTAGTCGGAGGCAGGACCAACGAATGTCCATCCTGAGCCAGGGAACGACCTGATTGGGCCGCGGAGGAGGCCCCATAGTATGCAGCCGACGTGTAGGGCTGAACAAGAGGTAGGTCCACCGCCAGCTGACGGACTGTGCTTGCTGGCGGCTCTGCGCGATCTGGAGGATTGGCTTCAGCCCACAGAGTTGCTGTTTCAGGTGATATACACCCTCTGTAGTGGATTGAAGGAGCTGGAGGGGAAGGCGGTCGGGTACGTGAAAACGCTGAGACAGTGGGCGGAATGGTGTGATTTTCCGGCTGGAGCGGCGCGGCGGTGCAGGTGAGTAAAACCGGCACAGAAAAAGAAAATGGAGGCCCCAACGAAAAGAACCGTGACATGGGTGATCGGATTCAAGTAGCGGGGCTCCGATAGAGGATGCGGCAATGAGGGCCGAGTGCATGGTGAGGGCGGAGAGAGCGAGAGGGCAGTCAGGACACTGGCTGATGTGTGCCGGGTGTCCAAGGGCCCTATGCCCCGAATCAGCATCAGTCTCACGTCGATCTGCAGGGATGCAGACGGCACGGGGTCTATACCTCTTTCATAGGGAGACCCAAACTGTCATGGTGTCCCAGAAAAAGATGAGGAACCGGAGGAAGAGAGCCGGCTCCTCCAATAAAGAAGGACGTGAGGCAGAGAGCTCACGTCCAGAGAAGGGCCACCCTCTGCGGAGGCAGAGGGAAGCCCTGAAGTCGGCTGAGGTGACGGGGGGTGTGAGCGGTCCCATCAGATGTTCCAACCGGGGGGGCACAGAAACTTTGGAGGGGGTGCCGAAGTGCCAAATACCGGGGTGCCAGTCGGAGGGGGGAGCGTTGCCTGTGTGCGATATGGAAGGACGCCAGGTAGTGGTGTCCAGGCAGAATCTCTGCCCCTGTTTCTGCTTTCTGTGTTGCAGGACCGGACCCTGGACCTGTGCAAGTAGGACCCGCTTCGTGGGAGACATGCCCTCGCAGGACGGGCCACTGGCTCCTATGGGTCTCAGCTGGCAATGGGGCACTGTGGCGAGTGGCTGGGGGCGGTACCCAGCTGGGACACCTGGAAGGACCGGAAGAGGGATTATGCTTCCTCCGGACCACGAGGGGGCAGCTGCCCTGGTTGGTATGGAGACCACGGGAACAGAGCATGGAAGCTAAACCCTATAGGGGCCCGTGGTCACCGCCAGGGTGCGTCCGAATGCCTGAAGAGCCCTGTACGAGTGCTTCCAGGTCCTCAGCCGGCACTTCCGCCACACCAGGAAGCCGGCAGAAGTTCATCGGGAGGTACCTGGAGCATGTCCGGGTGAACATAAAAGGGGCTATCTAACTCCATTCGATAACTGGAGTTGGGTGCAAGAGGATGTAGCTCGTAGGAGAGGAGTGGAGGCAGTCAGGAAGAGAGGCATTACTGAAAGAGGCCTGGACTGAGGGTGATTGATGCAGGGGCACTGGGTTGTGTGCGATACACTTGTAAATATAAATGTATAATAAATGTGTGCTAGGGTTTCTGCCTGTCTGTGTCCAGGCTGCTTTCCACTATATATATATATATATATATATATATATATATATACAGTGCATCCGGAAAGTATTCACAGCGCATCACTTTTTCCACATTTTGTTATGTTACAGCCTTATTCCAAAATGGATTAAATTCATTTTTTTCCTCAGAATTCTACACACAACACCCCATAATGACAACATGAAAAAAGTTTACTTGAGGTTTTTGCAAATTTATTAAAAATAAAAAAATTGAGAAAGCACATGTACATAAGTATTCACAGCCTTTGCCATGAAGCTCAAAATTGAGCTCAGGTGCATCCTGTTTCCCCTGATCATCCTTGAGATGTTTCTGCAGCTTAATTGGAGTCCACCTGTGGTAAATTCAGTTGACTGGACATGATTTGGAAAGGCATACACCTGTCTATATAAGGTCCCACAGTTGACAGTTCATGTCAGAGCACAAACCAAGAATGAAGTCAAAGGAATTGTCTGTACACCTCAGAGACAGGATTGTCTCGAGGCACAAATCTGGGGAAGGTGTGAACGAAGACTCAGACAAGACAACAGGTGTGGTTATATAGCAGCTTTATTCTTCAGAGTCACAGTGAGCAGAGTTTCAGAAAGCAGGCAATCAATATTACTTGACAGCGTCACGGCTCTTCTGAACCCCGTCTGTCGGATGGAGCAAAGTTTTATACCCCTAGAACGCATGATTTAATATCATTCCAGTCATCTCTCAAGGTTGAAGTTTTAAGCAGCTTCATTTCTAAAACAATAATCTGCTTAGCCCTCTCAAAGTACACCGTGTCCTTGACTGAAGTTTTTAAGCTTTGCAGCAAAGATATTGGTGGCTTGCAGCTGCAAAGAGAAAAATAATAAAGTAGGCAGGCGCAGGCTTTTCATGATTAGAGGAAACAGGATAAGGCAGACTCATGTTTGGAATGCTTAGACCTTGAGTCCCTTGGACAAATATTTTTCTGTTTGCTCATCAAAGCATGCTTTTACATAATGTATGGTTTTGTAAAGCTTACTTCTGCTTAACTTCTCAGACATGGATTAGTACAAGGGAACGAAGAGAACATTCATCTTCCACAAAGGTTACAGAAAAATTTCTGCTGCTTTAAAGGTCCCAATGAGCACAGTGGCCTCCATCATCTGTAAGTGGAAGAAGTTCGAAACCACCAGGACTCTTCCTAGAGCTGGCCGGCCATCTAAACTGAGTGATCGGGGGAGAAGGGCCTTAGTCAGGGAGGTGACCAAGAACCTGATAGTCACTCTGTCATTGCTCCAGAGGTCCTCTGTGGAGAGAGGAGAACCTTCCAGAAGGACAACCATCTCTGCAGCAATCCACCAATCAGGCCTGTATGGTAGACTGGCCAGACGGAAGCCACTCCTTAGTAAAAGGCACATGGCAGCCCACCTCGAGTTTGCCAAAAGGCACCTGAAGGACTCTCAAACCATGAGAAAGAAAATTCTCTGGTCTGATGAGACAAAGATTGAACTCTTTGGTGTGAATGCCACATTTGGGGGAACCTGGCATCATCCCTACAGTGAAGTATGGTGGTGGCAACGTCATTCTGTGGGGATGGGGTGGGGCAGGAACTGGGAGACTAGTCAGGATAAAGGGAAAGATGACTGCAGCAATGTACAGAGACATCCTGGATGAAAACCTGCTCCAGAGCGCTCTTGACCTCAGACTGGGGCGACGGTTCATCTTTCAGCAGGACAACGACCCTAAGCACACAGCCAAGATATCAAAGGAGTGGCTTCAGGACAACTCTGTGAATGTTCTTGAGTGGCCCAGCCAGAGCCCAGACTTGAATCTGATTGAACATCTCTGGAGAGATCTTAAAATGGCTGTGTGCTGACGCTTCCCATCCAACCTGATGGAGCTTGAGAGGTGCTGCAAAGAGGAATGGGCAAAACTGGCCAAGGATAGGTGTGCCAAGCTTGTGGCATCATATTCAAAAAGACTTGAGGCTGTAATTGCTGCCAAAGGTGCATCGACAAAGTATCGAGCAAAGGCTGTGAATACTTATGTACATGGGATTTCTCAGTTTTTTTATTTTTAATAAATTTGCAAAAATCTCAAGTAAACTTTTTTCATATTGTCATTATGGGGTGTTGTGTGTAGAATTCTGAGGAAAAAAATGAATTTAATCCATTTTGGAATAAGGCTGTAACATAACAAAATGTGGAAAAAGTGATGTGCTGTGAATACTTTCCGGATGCACTGTATATTCATTGCATTCGTAGTCTGAGTCCCGACCTCATTGTATGGGTGGTTACCTACCAGGTAACGCATATGGTTGGTCTGCCATTTGGCAAACATCCGCCACGGGGCCCTCTTCAGTTACGAGAAGCAGATCATGGAATGTTGCATAGTTTACTGTCAAATAATGCCCGCAAGGGGAGTAGTAGAGTGTTTACGCCTGATGCACCCAAATAAGGGTGAAACACATGTCGTGTACTATTTGACAGTAAATTATGCATATATATATATATATATATATATATATATATATATATATATATATATATCCATCCATCCATTTTCCAACCCGCTGAATCCGAACACAGGGTCACGGGGGTCTGCTGGAGCCAATCCCAGCCAACACAGGGCACAAGGCAGGAAACAATCCCGGGCAGGGTGCCAACCCACCACAGTATATATATATATATATATATATATATATATATATATATATATATATATATATATATATATATATATATATATATACAGTAATCCCTCGCTATATCGCGCTTTGCCTTTCGCGGCTTCACTCCATCGCGGATTTTATATGTAAGCATATTTAAATATATATCGTGGATTTTTCGCTGCTTCACGGGTTTCTGCGGACAATGGGTCTTTTAATTTCTGGTACATGCTTCCTCAGTTGGTTTGCCCAGTTGATTTCATACAAGGGACGCTATTGGCAGATGGCTGAGAAGAAACCCAACTTACTTTTCTCTCTCTCTCTGTTGCGCTGACTTTCTCTGATCCTGACGTAGGGGGATTGAGCAGGGGGGCTGTTCGCACAACTAGACGATACGGACGCTCGTCTAAAAATGCTGAAAGATTATCTTCACGTTGCTATCTTTTGTGCAGCTGCTTCCTGAAACGACATGCTGAACGGTGCTTCGCATACTTAAAAGCATGAAGGGCACGTATTGATTTTTTTATCTGTCTCTCTCTCTCTATCTCTCTCTCTCTCTCTCTCTCTCTCTGCTCCTGACGGAGGGGGTGTGAGCTGCCGCCTTCAACAGCTTTGTGCCGCGGTGCTTCGCATACTTAAAAGCCAAACAGCCCTATTGATTTGTTTGCTCCTTTGAAGAGGAAGATATGTTTGCATTCTTTTAATTGTGAGACTGAACTGTCATCTCTGTCTTGTCATGGAGCACATTTTAAACTTTTGAAAAAGAGACAAATGTTTGTTTGCAATGTTTGAATAACGTTCCTGTCTCACTACAACCTCCTGTGTTTCTGCGCAAATCTGTGACCCAAGCATGACAATATAAAAATAACCATATAAACATATGGTTTCTACTTCGCGGATTTTCTTATTTCGCGGGTGGCTCTGGAACGCAACCCCCGCGATGGAGGGGGATTACTGTATATATATATATATATATATATATATATATATATATATATATATATATATATATATATATATATATATATATATATATATTGTCACAGATGGCTGGGGTTCTTACCCAGCCAGGACGCTTGGAAGGACCGGAAGGTGGTATTTATATCTTCCAGGTCACGAGGGGGCAACTGCCCTGAGTTAGGAGAGGACCACGGGAGAGGAGCAAGGAGGTGGGACCCCCCACCGCCAGGAGGCGCCTCAAGTCTAATGGAACCCCGGAAACGGTTACTTCCGCCACACCCGGGAAGATGGAGGAAGAGCCTTCCAGGGACTGGAAGTCCCTCCCCGTGACAGGCGAGGGATTGGACGGTGTGTGCCATGCTCCCGTCGATGATTGCTCAGCGGCGGGACCGGCGAACGTCTGACCTGAGCAGGGGGAGATCCTGGCGAAACCCAGAAGATAGCTCCAGAGTGCACAGCCGGTG